>NC_090804.1:17898685-18515351 GCF_036512215.1 Solanum lycopersicum | reverse complement strand
GTCGAGAGAAGGGAGAGCTTTTGGGATTTGTTTTGTAGTTTTAATATGAGATAGTGACCGTAAGGGATAACTGAAGGAAAATAATTATATAACCTCCCTTAAAATTCCCAAAATACCCCTCACTTAAATTGATCATTTAATGAAGTCAAACTTGAATTTGAATTCCCGATTTTTCATCGGAGAACAAGCCTGTGTCATACACCACTATTTTGACCTTGGGTTTTCAAAGTCTGTGTTGTTGAGTGACTCCCTCCATGAACAAAAGATGTTACATCTTGGCAGCTTTCTTGGTCCAAAGAGGGGCACCTTCGTGGATCCCTCGAGTGATCCTTGGGGGGTCGTACCTGGACATTTTAACCATATATACATTATTTTAGATATTTAAGGCTTTTTAAATTGTTTTAGGCTTCATACAACACTCCCAAAGCTTCCTAAGACCTAAGGACGGTTACTAGTTCAATTTCGCTAGTTTCAGGACCTCACGGTAATTTTCTATGTTTTTTGGTTCTAACACTTCTTAGAAAAGTTTATTACACTTATTTAGTTCTAATATACTCATTAGTCATTTTGTGAATCACTATAATTGGTCATAAAATTCACGGCGTGTGTAAATATTCCGACCCCTCCCCCCCCCCTTAGGAACATTCGTCCCCGAATGAAATCTTTTGACCTTTAATGAAAGAAGAGACTCAAGACTAACAACCCAACAAAAACCAATATATATCAAATTAGTCACAGCTCATTGGAGGAATTCTCCACTCATGTAAACATATAATTATAGCATTAAACATCGCAAATTAATCCACAACATATCACATACATAAGCTAAGCTTTTCATATCATATAAAGAGGAAGTGCCTTCTCCATTCAAATGTGAGCTCCATATGAACATCAAGAATTATAATGAAGATTTCTTATAAAACAACACCAATTATTCTCAATACAGAATCCACTAATACTTATAGCACACCACATACTTATGTGAAATCCAACCATAAGAAACACATTTCATGGAAAAGAAACAGAAAACATAAGCATTAATTTCTACATCAATATGCACACTTTACAAAAATATGATAATTACAATATAATTAATAATAATAATATAAAGAACAATTAAGGTTATCCTTTGATAGGAGTTAGAGCTTAAATAGTGAGGATAGAAGGATTTCATGCCTGCCTCGGCCTCCCATGTATCTACCTAAAGAATGTTGTTCCTGCATAGAACTCTTATACATAAAACTTCCTTATTCCTTAATTTATTAGTTTGTCGATCCAAGATCTTAAATGGAGATCTTCAGAAGAAAGGTCCTCTTTTACCCCTAAAAATTCTATTAGAAGAATAGAAATTGGATCCCCTATACACATTTGAGAACATAAACATGGAATACCAAGTGAATCACGACCAACTCATTGAGCAATTTAAACTCATAGGCCACACTACCAACTCTTTTTAAAATTTCATACGGCCCCACATAATGATGACTAAGTTTGCCTTTATGTCCAAACCTCATCACCCCTTTGATTTGTGAAATTTTCAAATAGACCCAATCTACTACTTCGAATTCACGGTCTCTCTTTCTATTGTATGCATAAGATTTTTGCCGACTTTGAACCGTTTTCAGTCTATCTCTTATGACCTGAACCTTCTAAAGGGCTTTACAAACAAAATCTAGACCAAGTAGAGTATATTCACCTACCTCATACCACCCATCTGGGGATCTACACCTTCTCCTATGAATTTCCTCCAAGGGTCCTATAGATATAGTAAAATGGTTGCTATTGTTGTAGGAGAACTCTATCAAGGGTAGGTGGAATCCCAAATACCCTTTTTATCGATGACAAATTCCCTCAAAATATCTTCAAGAGTTCGAATAATGCATTCCGCTTTTGACCATCCGTCTTTGGATGAACAGCAGTACTATGACTAACCTTTGTACCAATCCTACATTTGAAATTTTTAAAAAATTTAAGGTAAATTGACTACCTTTATCCAAAATGATGGACAAAAGTGATCTATGTAACTTCACTATCTCTTTGATGTACAATTTGGGATAATCTTCCCCCGAATATGTGACTTTGATTAAAAGAAAATGTGCGGACTTGGTTTTCCTATCCACAATGACTCATATCGAGTCATTATGTGTTTTAGTACAAGGCAACCCCACTATGAAGTCCATGTTAATATCCTCCCATTTAAATGTAGTATTAAATATTTTTTTTGACTCAAGCCACCTTTCCTTTCATTCTCTGCTTTGACTTGTTGTCAATTTGGACACTTAGCAACAAAATCCGCTATGTCCCTTTTCATGCCATTCTTCCACTAAATTTCTCGTTAGTCGTCGTACATTTTTGTAGCGCCTAGGTGAATGGAATACCGAAAGCCATGGTCTTCTTCCATGATAAATTCCCTTAAACCGTCCACATCCGGTAGGCACAACCCTCTTTGGTTCCTACGCACCAGTAATGACCCAAAAGCACCCCCTAGAAGTTAGGGAGAACCTTCATTTCGTGCCCGACATACTTGACCCTTTGGAGCTTTGTACAAGCCCTTTAATTATCGTTCATTACATAAGACATTAATAGTACAACGGAATTATAACTTTTAAAGACATTTGATATAATAATAAATCTTTTATAAATACTAAGAAAATCTCATCATCACAAGCCAATCTTAAAGACACAACATAATTATCTTACGGATGCGCGCCTTTACATTTGAAAGGAATACATAATAAATTTTAACCTAAGGAAACTAAGAAGTTAGAAATTATGCCCTAGAAAATATGATTACGCACTTTGTCTTTAAAGGAACTTTCGCAAGCTTTGCCTTCTAGACTTCAACCTTGTTTCCAACCTATAGTTAGATAGTATAGAAAAATATAGGGTTAGTACAAATAATGTATTAAGTATTGCATATGCAAAAACATTCAAAAAGGGAAATTTTAGTAAAATAACATTTCGTGCCAAATTAAATACAACATTCATGAATTTACAACAAAATCAACATGAGAACCATTATTTAACACATAAAGAAGAACTCACATAATTTTAACCAAAAATAGGCATTTACGGTAACATCCAAAAACTTACAGTGAACTCAAACTAACATTTCAGAGAACAAATTTAGACCTTAACAATAAATTGTTTAGAAAATTGATAATGAACTATCCTATTCGAAATGAGTGAACTTTCAGGTCATGCGAAAGAGAAAGTTAAGCCATTTTCCATAACAGTCCCCCTACCTCGGGATTATCCCAACACTCATTAAGGTAACACATGAAGGAAGTATGCATATGACTCCTTCAATACACACCAAAGCAATCTTCAAGACTACCCCTTTCAACATACTATACTCGGGAGAAAAAAGCCCCTCATTCAATGGCAATACATTAAAAGACACCCCACAAACCACCAAAGTCTTCCCTTTAGGAATGTCGTCTTAGTGCAATGAGTAGATAGTATCTCATACCACCACCTACCCTAAGTAGTACATTATTTTAGATGGTTTGGCACAAAATCCTCCCTTTCAAAAGTTCCTAACTAGTGAAATAATTAGATAATCTCCCATACCACCACCTACCCTAAGTACTACATTCTTTGAGAAGACTTAGTTAAATCAATTGTTTTGTGGGGAGTCTGCATAACAAACATAGACCGTGAGCTAGATATGTATATCAATATTAACCCCCATTGGATAATGGATCCTCACTTGTGTAGAGTAAGGTCATACTTCTTATCTTTTACATGTCTTTCCCAATAGCTACACCTATGTTAGCACATAGTTATGAGAAAAGGAGATTTCTACTAAGTAACATAAAAGAGTGTATGAAGCTAAGTTGAGATTTCTACTAAGTAACTCATTCTCTCACTTGGAAATACAACATCTCAACTCACGAAGTGTGATTGACCTCTCCTTCATATCCTCTCGGTGCTAGGTATAATTCCCATGGATTCTGAACATTATAATATATAGGTTAAAGATAGCTAGTGAATACCACATCTCAATTCACGAAGGGCATTCATCCTACAACCTTTCTTAGAAAGTTCATTATGAATAATGAGGTTACTACTAGATGCTTCATCTCAACTCACAAAGAGTGTCCACCCCAATGCTCCTCGTTTTACTCAACTTAGCTTCATACACTCTTTTAAGTGTAAGTGTGTGTATACCTGTGAGCACACCTTATACATAAGCATCATTTAATCCACATTGAATTCTATACATGCCTAGAACTTCAATCATCACATAACACACTTTACATGCTTCATATAATCATATATGTACTTTTTAAAAAATCTTTAACATACTTCATAACAAGTTTCATAAACAATTAATAAGGATAACTCATTCAAGCATACACTCTAGTGTACTACACCTAATAGCTTCATATGACACATTTAACAAGAATAACCTTATCATAATCTTATTTTACATTAAAAAAACCTTCATGGCCTCATTCACAATAAACAATAAACTTCAGATTTATATAATTCAAGTAAACACCACCACTAAGAAGGTGGATCATACCACTCAAGAGCATTTTTGAAAATGAAACTAAAAAACATAACCAACTTACCCTTTCATCAAAGCTTTTATCACCTATAAAAATTTTCTCAATATTTCATTAAAATTAATCCCTTTGGGTAGTAGCTAAAAAACTGTCACGACCCAAATCCGGGCCGCGACTGGCACCCACACTTACCCTCCTATGTGAGCGAACCAACCAATCTAAACCTTAATATTTCAAGGTAATATCAACATAAAGTAATGCGGCAGACTTAAACTTATTAATAAAATCAATTACTATTATTATTCCCAAAACCTGGAAGTCATCATCACAAGAACATCTATAATAAAATTACTAAACTAAGAGTATTCTAAGAAGCTAAAAATACATAAGAAGCTAGTCCATGCCGGAAGTTCAAGGCATCAAGACTTGAAGAAGAAGAAGATCAAGTCCAAGCTAGAAGCATTAGCTCACCATGAATTTCCAATGTAGTAAGATTGGCTTGAGTTACTGTTGAGTCGAAGATGACGGCACGTTTGCTGCACTCCACAAATAACAAGAAGAAAAACATAAAAGTAGGGGTCAGTACAAACCACGGGTACTGAGTAGATATCATCGGTCAACTCAAAATAGAAAACAGTATGTATTAAGCAATATCATAAAATCAACTAATATCCTTAGCATGAAGCATTTACAGTTACCATAACCCTTGGTTACAACACCAAGCACATCAATGAGGACTCACACCTCCTCATCATACTCATTTGGGAATTTAGTTCATTAGATTGGATATATTAACATATTTCAAGATTTATTATCTTTATTCCCCTCGTGTCGGTACGTGACACTCCGCTCCTCAATATACTATCCTGGTGTCGGAACGTGACACCCGATCCATATTCTATCCTGGTGTCGGAACGTGACACCCGATCCATATTCTATCCTGGTGTCGGAACGTGACACCGGATCCATATTCTATCCTGGTACCGGAACGTGGCACCCGATCCCCTAATCTCACCACTTTCGTTCATCAAGCCTTCTTTTATACCAAGGCATCATTATTAACAAAGTAGATTAGGGTTTCTTTTCTAGATTTGCGATTCAATAGCTTCATCATGCTTATTTATTCATAATTACATAATCACATCATTCATGCAAGCATACAATTAAGCATATAGTAGGGTTTACAATACTACCAATACATATCATTCACTATTAAGAGTTTACTTATGAAGCATGAAAACCATAACCTACCTCCACCGAAGAATTGGAATCAACAAGCAATTTCCCAAGCTTTGATATTTTCCTCTTCTTCTCGATCGTTTCTCTCTCTCCCTTCTTGTTCTTTCTATTTTCTTATTCAAAACCTCTTTCTTTTACCCTAATTAACATATAATTAAGTGTAAAAGATGGCAATAATACCCCACTAATTAACCCAAAGTTACCTCTTTTATCCCTCAAGAATTTGAGTTATTAATATAAACCCACGAAATCTATAATTAAGGCAAGAATAGTCAAAAACGTCCCTTAAAACTTAACCAGAATTCCGACTTTAACTGGGATTGCGCAGTCTGTGACGGGCCGTCGTGCCTGCGACGGTCCGTCCTGCAGGTTCTCGCAAGAGTCAGAGAGTCAATTTCCACTGAATAATCTATGACGGTCCATCACGCATGTGACGGTGCGTCCTGCCATTACGTCACGAAGTTCAGAGAGTCGATTTTCAGTACCCAATTTTAGATTTTCTAAGTGTTTTGAAACGAGACCCTGCGACGGTCCGTCGTGCCCATGACGGTCCGTCTTGGGGTCCGTCGCTTCTGCCAGTTTTTCCAGAAATAAAGTCTGTTGCTCAAAACGACTAAACAGGTCGTTACAATAGATACCAATTTACCCATCGTTCATCCCCGAACGATCAAAAGAAGGAAAACAAGGGCGAAAAGGAGTACCTGAATCTGTAAACAGATTTGGGTATTTTTCTCGCATATCCGCCTCCTTCTCCCAAGTGGCTTCTTCAACGGGTCGATTCTTCCATTGCACCTTGATGGATGCAATCTCTCTTGACCTCAACTTGCGAACTTCTCTATCTAAAATAGCAACAGGCTCCTCCTCATAAGACAAGTTCTCATCAAGCAAAACTGAATCCCAACGGATAATGTAGTTTCCATCCCCATGGTATTTTTTCAACATCGACACATGGAATACCGAATGTACTCCGGACAGCCCTGGAGGAAAGGCTAACTCATAAGCCACCTCTTCTACTCGCTTAAGTACTTCAAATGGTCCAATGTACCTTGGACTTAGTTTACCCCTTTTTCCAAACCGCATCACCCCTTTCATTGGTGAAACTTTCAACAAGACTTGTTCACCCTCCATGAACTCTAAGTCTCTAACCTTTCGATCTGCATATTCTTTTTGTTTACTTTGCGCCGCTAGAAGCTTTTCTTGAATAGACTTCACTTTCTCTATCGAATCCCTCAAAAGGTCAGTACCCCAAGGCCTAACCTCAAATTCATCAAACCAACCAATGGGAGACCTACATCTCCTACCATACAATGCTTCAAATGGAGCCATATCAATGCTTGAGTGATAGCTATTATTGTATGAAAACTCCGCTAAGGGTAGGAAGCTATCCCAATGACCACCAAACTCTATCACACATGCACGAAGCATATCCTCCAACACCTGAATCGTTCGCTCAGACTGACCATCGATCTGAGGATGGAACGCAGTACTAAGGTCCAACCTAGTACCCAATTCTGCATGCAATGTTTTCAAAAACTTAGAAGTAAACTGCATACCTCTATCTGATATGATGGATAGTGGAACCCCATGTAATCGAACGATTTCTGAGATATAGATCTTGGCTAACTTCTCGGAATTGTAAGTCACCTTAACCGGAATAAAATGAGAAGATTTAGTTAACCTATCAACAATCACCCAAATGGAGTCATACTTACCCATTGTCTTCGGAAGACCAACCACAAAATCCATTGCAATTCTTTCCCACTTCCATTCCGGAATGGGCATTCTCTGAAGTGTTCCTCCGGGCCTTTGGTGTTCATACTTTACTTGTTGACAGTTTGGACATTTGGCAATAAAATCCACAATGTCACGCTTCATTCTACTCCACCAAAAGTGTTGCTTTAGGTCACGGTACATCTTGGTTGCACCCGGATGTATCGAATACTTTGAACTATGAGCCTCTGTCAGAATAGTGTTGATCAAATCATCGACGCGGGGTACGCATACCCTTCCCTTGATTCTCAAAACACCTTCCTCATCGATTTGTGCTTCCTTAGCCTCCCCTCGCAATACTTTATCTTGGATTCGCCTTAGCTTCTCATCATCAAACTGTTTTCCCTTAATCTTGTCAAGAAAGGAAGATCTTGCCTCCACAGAAGCCAACAATCCTCCCCTCTCATTACTTCTAATCTCATCAAGTCATTAGCTAGAGTTTGAACCTCTCTAGCCAATGGGCGTCTAGAAGCTTGCAAGTGAGCTAGACTTCCCATGCTTCCAGCCTTTCTACTTAAAGCCTCCGCTACAACATTCGCCTTCCCCGGATGATACAAAATAGTGATGTCGTAGTCCTTCAGTAGTTCCATCCATCTCCTCTATCTCAAGTTCAAATCCTTCTGAGTAAAGACATACTGAAGGCTACGGTGATCCGTGTAGACCTCACACTTAACCCCATATAAATAGTGTCTCCATTGCTTTAATGCAAACACTACCGCGGCCAATTCCAAATCATGAGTGGGATAGTTACGTTCATGCACTTTTAATTGTCTTGAAGCATAAGCAATCACATTCTTCTCTTGCATTAGTACTGCACCCAAACCAGAGTAGGATGCATCACAATAAACAATGAAGTTCTTACCCTCTACTGGCAAGGTAAGGATAGGTGCGGTAGTCAACAAAGTCTTGAGCTTCTAAAAGCTTTCCTCACTCATCCGACCATACAAATGGAACATTTTGCTTAGTCAAGTTCGTCAGTTGGGAAGCAATAGAAGAGAATCCCTTGACAAATCGACGGTAGTAGCTAGCTAATCCAACAAAGCTCCTTATTTCTGACAGATTAGTAGGTCTTACCCAATTCTTCACTGTCTCAATCTTAGAAGGATCCACCATCACTCCATCCTTGGAAACCACGTGCCCCAAGAAGGACACTGCATCTAACCAAAACTCACACTTAGAGAACTTGGCATAATGCTTTTTCTCCCTCAACATTTCCAATACCATTCTCAAATGCTCTTCATGTTCCTTCTTGCTCTTTGAGTATACCAATATATCATCAATAAATACGATCACGAAGAGGTCTAAATATGGCTTAAAAATCCCGTTCATCAAGCTCATGAACGCAGCAGGGGCATTCGTAAGACCAAAGGACATCACTACAAATTCGTAATGCCCATACCTCGTTCGAAAAGCAGTCTTTGGCACATCCGTTGCCCGTATTTTCAATTGATGATAACCGGATCTCAAGTCAATCTTAGAGAAGACACAAGCACCTTGCAACTGATCGAACAAGTCATCAATGCGGGGAAGAGGGTACTTGTTCTTTATGGTTACCTTATTCAGTTGTCTGTAGTCTATGCACATTCGAAAACTGCCATTCTTCTTCTTCACAAACAAAATCGGAGCACCCCAAGGAGATGCACTTGGTCTAATGAAGCCTTTGCTCAACAACTCTTGAAGTTGGGCTTTTCACTCCCTCTACCTCTATCACGAAGTCCACCACTTCTTGAAAGGATTTCGCTGTAGCCGCTACCTGTAAGGCTGAAATCCGCAACTCTGATCTCAACACCTTCACAAAACGGCGAATCCGCTCTTGTGGACTGAAACAAAGTTGGGTGGCATACCTTGATAATGCACGAAACTTAGCCTCATATGCAGTAACCGACATCCTACCTTGCTCTAGGCTCAAGAACTCATCCCTTTTCCTATCCCTCAAAGTCCGGGGGATATACTTCTCCATAAACAAGCTAGAGAATGAGGCCCAAGTCATAGGTGGTGCCTCTGTCGGTTGACACTCAACATGGGATCGCCACCACATTTTGGCGTTCCCTTGAAACTGATAAGTCACAAACTCCACACCAAACCGTTCTACTATACCCATCTTGTGTAGTAGCTCGTGACAGTCAACCAGAAAATCATAGGCATCCTCCGATTCAGCACCCTTGAAGACTGGAGGTTTCAATTTCAAGAACTTACTGAAAAGTTCATGCTGATCACTTGTCATTATAGGCCCAGTAGTCAGACGTGGAAACGTGCCTATTTCCAATGGAACATCCATGCGGGGAGCCATAGTAGCCGCATGTTATACCTCCGGAGCCTGAGGTGCTGGTGCAGAAAACACTGGGGGTGTCTGGCCCTTATCAGATAACCCGCTAAGATAAGCCAGAACCTGATTGATCATCTCTGGGGTAGGTTGGGGTGGCATTTCCTCATTTTGCACTTGTTCAGTTTCCCCATCCTCCCCTTCTCTTATTACTTCCTCAGTCGGTGGAGGAGTCACTGCCCTAGTATCAGATGGGCTAGGTGTTCGTCCTCTTCCCCTAGAGGACGTCCTCCCACGACCTCTACCACGGCCTCTTGCCGTTGCTCTTCCTCGAGCCACAGCCCCAGTGGATGGCTCAGACGCTTCTTGTCTTGCCGATGTTAGTGTTGGCGCAGTCGTTGCTCTAGTTCTAACCATCCGCGAAATAGAGTGAAGATGGTCAGATACCAATTTGTATCACCTAGATACCAATTGGATCCAAGTAGTAGCACGAAAGAAAGAAAGAAAGAATGGAATTTTCCTAAAGTCTTATAGCCTCTCAAAGAAAAGTAAAGGCGTCCCCCTACCGTTCCTTAAGACTCTACTAGACTCGTTCTTGTGTGATGAGACCAACGAACCTAATGCTCT
This sequence comes from Solanum lycopersicum, assembly GCF_036512215.1. NCBI lineage: Eukaryota > Viridiplantae > Streptophyta > Magnoliopsida > Solanales > Solanaceae > Solanum > Solanum lycopersicum. The sequence continues at coordinate 18,504,938 of NC_090804.1, read as the reverse complement.
GATACCAAGTTTTGTCACGACCCAAATCCGGGCCGCGACTGGCACCCACACTTACCCTCCTATGTGAGCGAACCAACCAATCTAAACCTTAATATTTCAAGGTAATATCAACATAAAGTAATGCGGAAGACTTAAACTTATTAATAAAATCAATAACTATTATTATTCCCAAAACCTGGAAGTCATCATCACAAGAACATCTATAATCAAATTACTAAACTAAGAGTATTCTAAGAAGCTAAAAATACATAAGAAGCTAGTCCATGCCGGAAGTTCAAGGCATCAAGACTTGAAGAAGAAGATCCAGTCCAAGCTAGAAGCATTAGCTCACCCTGAATTTCCGATGTAGTAAGACTGGCTTGAGTTACTGTTGAGTCGAAGATGACGGCACGTTTGCTGCACTCCACAAATAACAAGAAGAAAAACATTAAAGTAGGGGTCAGTACAAACTACGGGTACTGAGTAGATATCATCGGTCAACTCAAAATAGAAAACAGTATGTATTAAGCAATATCATAAAATCAACTAATATCCTTAGCATGCAGCATTTACAGTTACCATAACCCTTGGTTACAACACCAAGCACACCAATGAGGACTCACACCTCCTCATCATACTCATTTGGGAATTTAGTTCATTAGATTGGATATATTAACATATTTCAAGATTCATTATCTTTATTCCCCTCGTGTCAGTACGTGACACTCCGCTCCTCAATATACTATCCTGGTGTCGGAACGTGACACCCGATCCATATTCTATCCTGGTGTCGGAACGTGACACCCGATCCATATTCTATCCTGGTGTCAGAACGTGACACCCAATCCATATTCTATCCTGGTACCGGAACGTGGCACCCGATCCCCTAATCTCACCACTTTCGTTCATCAAGCCTTCTTTTATACCAAGGCATCATCATTAACAAAGTAGATTAGGGTTTCTTTTCAAGATTTGGGATTCAATAGCTTCATCATGCTTATTTATTCATAATTACATAATCACATCATTCATGCAAGCATACAATTAAGCATATAGTAGGGTTTACAATACTACCAATACATATCATTCTCTATTAAGAGTTACTTATGAAGCATGAAAACCACAACCTACCTCCACCGAATAATTGGAATCAACAAGCAATTCCAAGCTTTGATATTTTCCTCTTCTTCTCGATCGTTTCTCTCTCTCCCTTCTTGTTCTTTCTATTTTCTTATTCAAACCCTCTTTCTTTTACCCTAATTAACATATAATTAAGTGTAAAAGATGGCAATAATACCCCACTAATTAACCCAAAGTTACCTCTTTTATCCCTCAAGAATTTGAGTTATTAATATAAACCCACGAAATCTATAATTAAGGCAAGAATAGTCAAAAACGTCCCTTAAAACTTAACCAGAAATCCGAATCCAACTGGGATTACGCAGTCTGTGACGGGCCGTCGTGCCTGCGACGGTCCGTCCTGCAGGTCGTCGCAAGAGTCAGAGAGTCAATTTCCACTGAACAATCTATGACGGTCCGTCACGCCTGTGACGGTCCGTCCTGCCATTCCGTCACAAAGTTCAGAGAGTCGATTTTCAGTACCCAATTTCAGATTTTATAAGTGTTTTGAAACGAGACCCTGCGACGGTCCATCGTGCCCATGACGGTCCGTCGTGGGGTCCATCGCTTCTGCCAGTTTTTCTAGAAATAAAGTCTGCTGCTCAAAACGACTAAACAGGTCGTTACAAAAACAATAACAACAATAAGAAACAAAAGTTAAAAGACTACCAATTAATCTTAATTTATCCCATTTCTTAAGCTAACATTAGATGAAAATATTTAACTTTATTTTAGTGATGTTTCAACCGTAAAATCATCAACTAACATTGAAATACCATTATTAATTCATTAGAAACGTTTTCATGCTAGACCAATATTTAGAGCTGCAGATAGTAGTAACTAGGGTTGAAAATCCCTATTGAAAAATAATCTGAAGAGACTCCTTGAAAGAAAGAGAGTTCAAGGATGAATACCATACATAGAATTTAGGAAATATAAATGTTTTTGTATGAACAAAAAACTATTAACAACCTTCCTTGAATTTCATGACTTCTAGCTTCCATAGAAACTTGAGAGAGAATTCAAAGAGAGAGGTGTTTTGGGTTTTAGGAAGAGGGGTTTTAAATTAGGTCTTAGTTTTCATAACACATTAAAATACATAATAAAACTAAAAATAAGTTCGTAGGGTCATCAAAGACTTGGGGTGAATTTCCGAAACACCCCAAGACTTAACAGTCTGCGTGCATCATTAGGGACAACCACGATTGACGGACCAACCAACAGTCCTTTATTATTCACTTTAGATTGTATATGAAGTATGTACATTTTAATTAAGATAAGAGTTCTAACATAGAAGAACATCGATGACGTTTGAAAGGTTTGCCTTGAAACGACCTTGTGTTTCATAGCATAGTTCATCGAGTTTTATGTGTTTATCTTTGTATGAAATTATTATGGGAATTCCTTAACTTGTATATGAACTTATTCGGTTTGGAAATATCCGGGCAAACATAAACAAGGACAAACCAAGGGTCTTTGAGGAAGGAACCTTCATTGAGCCAAAGATTGTCTCGTCTAGCATAAAATGACGAAGGCAGTCTACTGATGGTAGGCTAGTCGATGCCCTATAGATGGGAGGCATTGGTCAATACTTATCCTAGGTAGATCATGCTCCCAATGTACAGTTTCTAAACCAAACGACGGCCAGACAGTATGGTCCGTTTGTGGACAAATGGTTCGTCAATGGCCAATCGTTAGTGAGGCCTACAACTGCGCAACTTCACAGTTAAGTTAAAGGGTAAATTGATTAATTAACACAACATCCAAATAAGAGTTTGGGATGTTAATTTGGGGTATTTTAGGCATTTTATGTGGATATATAAGTCCTATATACCAAGATGAAATTCCCAAAATCTCTCCTAAATTCACTAGAACTACATTGATGTCAAAACTCAAGGAAGAGATTGGATTGGATATTTTAGTGGTGATTCTTCATTAAATTCGTGTATTAACATAATTGATGTATGATTTTTTATCCTTTAAACTCTATTCATCAAGGAGCCAGAAATTCAAAGAGATTTTCTTAGTTTTCTAAAAATGAACTTATCCAATTTTCTAATCTATCCATGAGTTGTTGCATTAAATGTTTTTTATCATTATATATTGATAATATTGATGTTGATCAGAATATTTTAACTTAACTAAAATATGAACCCATGTAATTGATAAACCCTAGTATTTAACTACTTTATGGTTTACCAGATATTTACTGAATACTTATGAATTCTAGTGTCATTTTTATGGGCTATTTAATGATGTTAGAATTTCATTCAAATGAAGGATAAGGTTTATTATATGATAAATATATTTTAATTGACCTTGATTTATCGATTATTATAGATTTTTATATTGAATTGATGATGATGGCCATGGGTAAGGACATTTTGGTAATGAATTGGATGATATAGCTTTGGATTGAAGTGGTGAGAATGGATTGGTTATACATTTCGTAATTCACTTAATTTTATGAAATTTATCTCTTGAAATATTTTGTGATTGGTATGGTTCACTTATGGTGGTGGTGTTATGTGAATGATGTGGCCTTGTCGGTATTACTTTATAAACTATAATGATCAAGGCGTTGTTTGTAATTACTTGATTTATTATGATGATTTGTTTAGTTAATATATGTGAAGTATGATCATATCTATGTACATTTTATTAAGGTGAAAGTATGTGTTCTTCTATTCACGTTTTTAGGTGATCATGTTAGACTATGACTATGTCCTTATGTATGTAGTCTTAGAGTTAATTCATGATTATTCCTAATTGAAAATATTACTCTATCATAGTTATATTTATTATGTTATAGTAGTGTATAGTGTGACTTATATGATAATTGTTTTTCCTTTCTGCTTCTTGAATATATGTCATATGTACTAAAGTGAAGTATTAGTGTGTCTTGTGTAGTTTGATTGTGGCCCTTACTTGATACATGTATGAATGTTAATATGAGATGTCTTGACATAATATGATAAAGTCTCTAAGTTTTGTATGAATGAATGATATGAGACCTTGAATGTTTCTAAGAAAGGACTTAATGTGAAAACCTAAACCTAGTGGTAAGGTTATGAAACTTGAAGTCGAATGTCATAATGGTATCCTTCTTGTATGAATTATTGACTTAAGGTTGGTTGTATTGAATGATATAATATCCTCCTTAGCAAAGTCATTAAGATGTGTTCGTCGCCATTGTAAATCATCCCTAGGGAACCTCATTTATATGGTGAATGTTAATGGATCATGAAAAAGATATAAAACCCCTTCTTATGATCTTTTATTGTAAATTACTCTATCAGAACAAAGGCTAGCATCGGGTCAGTATCGTAACAGAGGTAGCTCTAGTTAAAGGATGAGGCTAGAGTGCAACAAAACCATTCATATTCGTAACCATGTGCCTACATGTGATGTGTCCAAGTTCTACCATTGGCAAGAAGAACACCCTACATCCAGATAGGTTACAACTGCGGATTTCATGCTTTTTTACCATGGTTTATGTTTATATTCCCTATTCTCGTCATAAGGGATAACTACTAGTGTTGGAGAAGTTCTATGAAGTTTAGGTGTTGGTATCGAAGGATATCTATCAATAGTAGTTAAGTGTTTTCTAGTTATGCGGTGAAGGGAGCGTAGGAATGGTCAATTCATATCTTACCTAGATAAGTCTTAAAAATGAATCTAGGTAACAATGTTGGTACGTAGACATGATTCAAACTTAGGTAGTCTTAAAAATTACTTAGTTAATCTTGAAGAGGTCAAGTATGGACATTCTCTTCTTCATTTACTTGATAAGTCTTTTTGATAACCTTTGGAAGGAGAATTTTATATTCATTGAATGTTATGGTTTTAAGTGAGATTTATCTTATACCTTGTAGTCTAAATGATCTATTAAGTGTGTGAAAGGTATTGTATGGGCGGTCACTTCACAACTCAATCAAATCAACCTTAGAATCACCTTTGGTGATAATCTCACGTTTTTGTTTTGTTTGTGTACTGTAAATGTGTATACTCATTATAGGTCGTTTTATGGATCATTTATGTGTACCTACAAAAAGTGTATGGGAGGTATTTTTTTGTCTTACATAAGTGATTTTTAGGATATCTATTAGTGGGGGAATTACTTGCTAAAAAGTGTCCAATGTGAATTTGAGAAACTTCACAGCCACAGTGAAGTAATTCACTGTAATAGTGATATAGCTCAATGTAAAGTTCTCCTAAAAATGTAAATTAATGGTTTAGTGTTAGATTATGTTTTCCTAAGGTGTGAAATTTTTTTTCTCATTATTATATTAGACAATTAAAATATAAAAGATCTTATTTCCATTAAATATATGTTAGCTTGATTTTTATGTATTATGTCATACTTATTACATGTGTTTGTCAGAATTTCAGGATTTTATCTATCTCTAAAGTGATTAAAATATGAAGGTAATTTTGGGATCGAAGGTTGCATTATTGGACCATTCAACAAGTTGAAGTACGTCCTCAGTTGACTCAAGGGCATCGATGTCTTTATTTCTCTTATTGAGGTATTGTGATAGACTTAGTAGTAGAATTTTTTATTGTATGGGCAGTTTTGCAAATACTCATCTGTCGAAGATTTGATTAAATGGGACTTCGTATTTCGTTTTAATTTTATATTTAAGAGTATTTTGGTAGACTATTTGAATGTTTTTGAAAACTTTTAATCTGCACTACTTTTCATATGTATATATGTGATCAATGATACGAAAGGTCTAGTACAAGACCTCCAAGAGGTCAAGTACACCATGCAACGATCAAAGAATACCCTAAATTCTAGGTGTAAGTCATGAGAACCGTTTCCCTCAACTTCATCAATAAGGGATCAAGGTGTTGTTTGGATTTCACCCCCAATAACTAAATATGACTCAGAGAGGTGGCGAACCACGAAGCGACCCATTCAAGGGTCTTCTAGTCAGACACCCAGACGACCCAACCTATGAACCTCTTTAACTAACTCATTCTTATCATCAATCACATGAGTCATACTACCCATGGACACTCTACTCAAGGCATCTACTACCACATTAGCTTTTCCGGGATGGTAAAGAACACTCATGTCCTAGTCCTTTAGAAGTTTTTACCATCTTTTTTGTAGTAGGTTAAAATCTTTTTGGATAAAAAGATATTTTAAACTCTTGTGATAAGTAAATACATCAACATGTACCCCCATAAAGATAATGTCTCAAAATTTTCGATGCAAAAACCATTAAAGGAAGCTCAAAGTCATGACTAGGGTAATTCTTCTCATGTGGCTTGAGTTGTCTAGATTAATATGTTAGGACTTTCCCATGTTGCATGGGCGCACATCCTAGACTCACTTGGGAGGCGTTATAATAAATAACAAACCCTTCGGTAAAGTCAATAATGAGCAGAGTTGAGTCTATCTTTAAATAATTAAAAACTCTTTTCAAATGATTCCGACAATTTGAATTTGGCCTTTTTTGTGTTAAGGGCATTAATGGATATACGATACATGAGAATCCCTTAACAAACCTTCTATAGTAACCGGTCAACCTTACAAAACTTGTAATGTAGGTAGGACTCAATGGTCTAGGCCAACTTTTGACGACAACCGTCTTCCTTTGATCAACCTATGCCACTTCTTTAGAGAAATTGTGATGAAGAAATGCAACCGATCTCAACCAAAACTCCCACCTTCTTAACATAGCAAAAAGTTTGTTATCCTTCAGAACATTCAAAACTATTTCCAAGTGTCTCATACGATCATTTTCTGTCCTAGATTATAAAAAAGAATATAAATGAAAACAATCAAGACAAAATCAATATACATTCTAAAAACTCAATTCATAAGGTGTATGAATGTCGCCGAGGTATTTGTTAGACTTAACTACATCAATAGAAATTTAAAAAGTACATATATTTTAGGAATGCCATTTTTAGAATATCAACCTCCCTCATCTAAGTTCATGATTACTCAACCTCAAATAAATCTTTGAAAAGTAACTCGATCCTTGGAGTTGATAAATCAAGTCGTTAGTAGGGAACTTCTACTTGTTCTTTATGGTGAATTTGTTTAGTTGAAGATAGTCAATGCACATTACAAACGACCCATCTATCTTCTTTACAAACAATACTGGAGCACCCCATGGATATATGCTCGGTTGAATAAACCCCTTATCTAATTAGTCTATGAGTTAAGCCTTTATCTCCTTCAACTCGGTCTGGGCCATCCCATAAGGAGGAATTAAAATAGGTTTCATATCTACCAACAAGTATATGCCGAAGTCAATCTTCCGTTAGGGTGGAATTCTAGGAAGTTTATCGTGAAATACCTTCGGTGTCACGACCAGAAAGTACCCCTTAGAAGTTAGGGAAAACCCTTGAGTCATGACCGGGCGTACTTGATCCTTTGGGGTCTTTTAAAATCCCTATATCTATCGTTCATTACATAAGACAGGAAGATTAGTGTGGAATTTAAAGGTTTTCACAACATTTAATAAGCTAGTCTTTCATAAATACTTAGAGAATCTCATTGTCACAAGTCAACAAAAAGATGCGACATAATATCTTCAGGATCCAGCCCTTTAAATGAAATTAAAAATTTATAATAATTCTTATTATTAAAACTAAGAAAATATACACTATGTCCTCAAGTATATGAGGATATACCTAATCTTGAGAGAGTAGATTTCATAAGCTTCGCCTTCAAATTTTCCAAAAGTCTCCAACCTATATATATAGAATATAGAAAAGTATGGGCTTAGAAAAAATAATGTGCTAAGTATGGCATATGCAAAAACATGCAAAAAGTGACGTTTTTAGTATAAACAAATTTTCATGCAAAAATTGAGTAAAACACTCAAGAATCTAGTAGTAAAAAAATATAATAACCATAATTTAACACTTAGAGAAGAATTTCCATAATTTAAATAAAAATGGACACTTTACAATAAACTTTCAAAATGTTACAGTGAACTCATTTTAGACATTACAGTGAACTAAACCTATTACAATGTAGTGAACTTCCAAAGCAAAGAAAAGACGAAGTGAACTCATTCCGTAGAAGTTTCCCAAACTAAGGCTATTTGAAGACTCACCAAGGTAAGATATGAAGGAAGTGTGCATATTCCTAGTTATAAACACACCAAAGCGACCCTCACGACTACCCCTTTCAGCTTACTCACCTCGGGAGAACAAGCCACAACTCAATGACAAGAAATTAGAAGAACACTCAAGCAACCCACCAAGACTTCCCTATTGCAATGCCTACTTAGTGCAATTGTTAGAGGGTGTCCCAAACCACCACCTACCCTATGAAGTATACTCTTTTAAAAGTCTTGGCACCAAGACTCCCCTTTCAGAAGGTCTACATAGTACAATGGATAGAAAGAGTCCCATTCCACTAACTACTCTTAGTAGTACATTCTTTTAAGAGACTTACTTCATTCAATTCACATAAGGTTAACCAAGACTCACCTTCGGAATGCCTACCTAGTGCCATTGATAAATAGCGTCTCTTTCCACTACCTACCCTAAGTAGTACACTCCTATAGAAGGCTTAGCACTACATTACTTTTGTGGGAGTTATATTAACTGACATACACCATTAGATTAAGAAATTGAATCCCTACATTAACCCGTATCGGATGAGGGATCCTCCTTTGCCTAGATCAAGGTCATTCTTATAGCTTTTACATGGCTTTCCCAATAGATACACATATGTGGTCAAATAATAAAATAGATAAGGAGATTTCTACTATGTAAATCGATATTTACTAACGAGGAGTACTCATCTCATGAGGTACATTTGATACAACATCTTCAATCACAAAATTTAAGCCACCTCCTCTTCATATCCTCTCGGTGATAAGCATAACCTGCACGGATTCTATACATTATTTAAAGTAAAGTTTAAGGATAACAAGTAAGTAACAAATCCCAAGTCACAAAGGGCATTCATCCTCTAACCTATTTCAGAGATCTCTTAGGATGTACTGAGGTTTCTACTAAACATTTCATCACAACTCAGGATGAGTATTCACCCAAAAACTGCCCTTTTTACTTAACTTGAGTTCATTCATTCATTTTGGGGTGTGTGTGTAAATGTGATCACACCATGCATATAAGAATCATTTAATTCATACTAACATCTATACATGCATTAAACCTTCAGTAGTCAAATCACACACTTTACATGCTTCACATAATGATGTACTTAATTTAGGCATAATTTGAGCACAATATGTAATTTGATCTCCACAAAACACAATACAAGAAATATGTTCATTATCACTTCATCCCATATTAGGCATTCAAAGCCGCACTCAAAATATATACCAAGTATAATCAAATTCATCAAGTAAATACCGGCACCAAGAAGGTGGAATATATAACTCAAGAGTAATTTATAATAAGAATTATACAATATAATAAACTCGCCATTTAATGAAGGCATCACCAACTATAAAAAATTAATGAATATTTAATCATAATAATGCCCTTAGGGATGTATCTAAATCATAATAACAAGAAAAGAAAACAAAAGTTCATACCCTACACAAACAAGTTCATTTAACCCATTTCATAAGCTAAAAGTTTTAAATAAAACATAAACATTATTTCATTATGTTTTGACGTTAAAATAATTAAATAATACTAGAAGAAATTCATTTCATTCATTAAAACACATTAAGAGTAAGACTCATGCTTAGAGTCAAAGATACAAGAGAGTAGAGTTTGAAAACCCTTTTTGAAATCCTTTAGAAAGGACTCCTTGAATTAAAGAGGGTTCAAGCATATATACCATACCTAAAATATATCCAATTTTTTTGATGAATAAACACGTCCGAACTATACCTGTTGGCCCTCTTCGAGTCTTAGCTCCAATGGTGACTGTGAGAGAGTTTTCTTTAGAAAGGGAATTTAAATATTTTAAGTGAGGGCTCTTGTCTAGGTATAGGACTTGAAACTATTATAATATAACTTTAAAACCCTAAAAATATCATCCTTGGGTCATAAAATACTTGGGGTGAATTTTTAAAATACCCCAAGTCAAGGCAGCAGACGAGAAATCTTTTGAAGGCAGCATCAACGACTCTCAACCAACAGACCTTGTGTCAAACGACGTCCTTTTGGTAAGGGTTTGTTGTTTGGGTCTAAAAACCTCAACTCCTGCAGTCCTTCAAGTCCAATTAACTTACCAAGTCGACTATCCTTTGATTGGTCAACAACTCCTATTGGTGGACACTACCCTGCAGTTTAAGACTTAAGTCTTTGGACCATCTCTACGGGCACATATTGGTTCTAGGTGGAGTTATTCGGGGATGTTAAGCCCCTAAACATTGTATTCTATGTCTTGGGAACATCTCGGACCAATTTCAAGAAAAACTAACTTGTAAAACTCTCAAATAATTAAAGACACACAAGCACATTGAAAGGATAGATGTTTGACCTCCAAACATAATCAGGCTTCACACATGGAGTAATAACATCAATGTCATTCATTTTGACATAAAATTAACTCAATAAATATTCACTAAGCAATAGTTAACCTTATTTTGTTTTAGAGCATTACATTCTCCCCCACTTGTAACAACATTCATCCTCGAATTATGCTAAACTTTAAGACCAACAAGAACTCCATTGGGAAAGAATAACACATTAAAATCATTATAAAAACACTCACCATCAAAGCATAAACATGCAATGAGCACCATTTAACATTTCCAAATAGTTGCAACACTAGCAACTTTTTGCAAAACTTCAGAAACTCAAAACTCATCTCTATCCTTCTCTTATAAAAGAATTACTTTCTCCCACATTAAACATTCTCATATACAAAACTTTTACACACATTGATACTTCAATTTAAGACAAAACAATTTTTTTAAAAATTCATCAAACTTATAGTGAACATCACTATGACACTGTCAACATGCTAGAAAACAAAAAATCTATTCCTTATGCATTTAATAAAAAAGGCATGATCACATGAATTATAAAACCATATTAACTCATTTCATAACATAAAACAAAAATTATAAAAAGTTAAGACTTACCGGGACTATGGACTACAGATTAGTACTCCTTCTTAGCTTCCACCCACCTAGAGGTGACTCTTCTTTAGAGTATTGGGATCTAGACCACCTTCGGGAGACTGATTGACCTATTTCCCTCTTGCTTTAATATTAGGGCAGTACCTCATTTTGTGGATTTATTACCACATTTAAAAAAACCATTCTTACCGGCAACACAGCTACCCATATGTTGCTTTCCACAAGAAGTGCATCTAGTCCTCTCAAAAGTGTGGCCACCACCTTAAGAAGATTGGTTCGAATCCCTATACATTTTTCCCATGGAAGAATCTTTGTGATAGAACCTCTTCTTATGTTTTTTGTTGCTATAATCATTCGACCTAGGCCTCTTACACTCTTGCCTTATCTCCCTAATTGTGGACTCCTCAATTTGTTGTGCATACACCATTAGCCTTAAAATATCCATGTCAATAAGAAGCATTCTTGTACTACACTCGCGCTCCACCAAGATATATTCTCCCATCACAAGTTTCTTCATCCTAGCACTAGGGTTGGCTACCATGGTTGGGCCATACTTAGAGAGTTGGGTTAATTTGAGAGACTACTCTTGCACACTCATTCCCCCTTGATGAAGGTTCATGAAGTCAACCATCTTCTCCTCCCTCCACTCTAAGGGAAAGATTCTATCTAGGATATCATATTAAAATTCCTCCCAATCAGCGTACTAATTTCGAAGGGTCTCTCACCCCTCAATTTCTCAAACAAAACTTGAGCCACATACTTCAGTGATAAGAAGCTAACTCCACTTTATTTTTAGGGGTCACACTCATTCCATCTACCACTTTGAATAACTCATCTATTAAAACTTGTGGAAATTCATCAATATTATTGCAATGAAAATAGGAAGGTTCATCCTCATGAAATCTCGGATTCTAAAAGCTAGAGTGCTAGCATTTTTTTTAGGTAGACCCCCTTGGTTAGCTTGTGCAACAAAGTGATTTTTGACGAAATGAGCTTCAATCGTCATGAGTTAGGCCAAATTCATTAGTGCATCCCTCAACTCCCCAGTCATATTTCCTTCAACAAAAGGAGCTCGAGGCATAGGAGGCACTTGGAGATGTTGGGGATCTTAAGGATCCAAAGACACTTGAGGTTCTTGAAGGGGATCTTCCTCATTCTTTTTATTTAAGCCAACAATAGGAACTTCGTCAGCACGGGGAGGAATCCTCTAATTAGTTAAACCTCCCTCCTCCCTTCTAGCGGTTAATCTCCTCGTATTCATGTCCTACAAACACAAAAAGAAGAATTTAAGAAAATACACCTTATATGACTCAAATGTAAGGCACGAAATTAGAATAGAGAAGAAAATGAAACTTCAATCATATTATAACCTCTTGTCCATGGATGTGTTGCAACTCACATCAACGACAAAGATATTACTACAAATGGATTGTTAGAATTTTAGACCCTAAACTATATAACATTACATAATGCTCTAATACAATGTTTGTCACCACTCGAATGTACCCCCTATATGTTAGGGAAAAGCCTTGGGTCATGAACCGGCGTACTTGACTCTTTGGGGTCTTTTAAAAGCCCTATAACTATCATTCATGACATAAGACATAAGTAATGTGGAAATAAAAACATTTCATGACATCTAATAAAAACATAGTCTTCTTAAAAACAGAGAGAATCTCATCGTCAAAAGCCAAAATAAAGACACGATATAATATCTTAAGGACACAACCCTTTACATGAAAAGAAATTATATAATAAGTTCTTAATATTAAATTATGAAAACATAGAGTATGTCCTCGAATATATGAGGACATACCAAATCTTTGAGATAGTTGATTTCCCAAGCTTTGCCTTCAAATCTTCCAAAATCCTCCAACCTATAATTATAGATTATAGAAAAGTATGGGGTTAGTACAAATAATGTATTATGTATGGCATAGTTAAAAACATGCAAAAAGCGACATTTTTAGCATAAATACATTTTCATGACAACTAAGTAAAAACACTCAATAATGTAGAAGTAAAATAACATTATAACTATCATTCAACACTAACAGAAGAATTTCCATAATTTAAACAAAAAAGGACACTTTACAGTAAACTTTAAAAACGCTACATTAAATTCAATTTGGACAATACAGTGAACTAAACCTATTCCAATGTAGTGAACTTCTAATTCCAAGCAAACTGGAAGTGAACTCATTTCCGTTGGAGTTTGCCTAACTTCAGGCTATCCTAAGACGCAACAAGGTAAGAGATGAAGGAAGTGCCCATATGCCTCCTTAAATACACACCAAAGCGATCCTCAACACTACCCATTTTGATTTACTCACCTCGGGAGAACAAGCCACCAATCAATTACAACATAGTAGAAGGACACACAAGCAACCCACAAACACTTCCCTTTCGGAATGCCTACTTAGTGCAATAAGTAGATGGCGTCCCATACCACCACATACCCTAAACAGTACACTCTTTTAGAAGACTTGGCACCAAGACTCCCCTTTCTGAAGATCTACCTAGTGCAATGGATAGAAAGAGTCCCATTCCACCACCTACCCTAAGTAGTACATTCTTTTAGGACACATATTTCATTCAATTCACATAAGGTTCACCAAGACTCCCCTTTTGTAATGCCTACCTAATGATATAGATAAATAGCATCCCATGACACTACGTACACTAAGTAGTACACTCCTTGAGAAGACTTAGCACTTATATTACTTTTGTGGAAGTCAGCTTAACCGATATAGACCATGAGAGCTAGTTATGGAATACCAACATTAACCTCTATCGGTAAAAGGGTCTTAATATTTCAAGGGTAAGATCATTCTCTTACCTCTTATGTCGCTTGTCGAATAGCTACACCTATACGAACACATAATTAAGGGATAAGGAGATTGCACATAAGTAACTCTCTAGTAATCAGGAGTACACATCTCAAGAGGTACATTGGAAAACAACATCTCACTCACGTAGTGTAACCCACCTCTTGTGCATATACTCTCGGTTCAAGGCATAACCCCCACCAATTCTAAATATTATAAAATATAGGTTGAAGATAACTAGAGGGCACCAGATATCAACTCAAGAAAGGCATTCATCCTCAAACTTTATTTATAAAGTCTTAGGATGTAGAGGTTGCTACTAAACACCCCATCTCAACTCACGAAGAGTGTTCACCCAAAAACTCCCCTTTTTACTTAACTTGGCTTCATTCATTTAAGTGTGTGTATGTGTGTGTGTGTGTACATTTGAGCACAGCTTGTATAGAAGCATCATTTAATTTCTATTAACTTTCATACATGTTTTAGACCTTCATTCCTCAGATCACTCACTATTCATGTTTCACATAATCTTGTACTTCATTTAGGCATAATCTAAGCACAATATGTAATTCAAGATCCAGAATACATAATACAAGAACCATCTTCATCATCACTTCATTTAATATGTTAGGCCTTCAAAGACACACTTACAATACGTACAAAGTACAATTAAATTGATCAAGTAAACACTGCCACCAAGAAGGTGGACCATGCCACTCAAGAGCAATTTATAATAAGAATTATACAATATAAGAAATCACAATTAAACCAACCAATGACCACCTATAAAAGAATTCTCATATTTAATCATAATAATTATCTTAAGTCTGTAGATAAATAATAATAACAACTCAAGAAAACCAATGTTCATCCATTACACAAACATGATCATTGAACCGATTTCTTAAGCTAAAAGTTTGAAATTTGCATAAACTTGAGATAAATAGTGTTTGGACATTAAAATCATCATTTAATAATAGAATAAACACATTTGAATTACTAAAACACTTTTACAAGAAGACCCATACTCATATTCAAAGATAGAAGAGAGTAAAGTTTTGAAACCATTTTTGAAATCATTTAGAAAAGAGTCCTGGAATTTAAGAGGGTTCAAGGATGGATACCATACCTAAAATTTCAGAAAACAAAATGATTTTTATGAATAAACACATCCAAACCATCCCACCTTTCCTTCCTTGAGTCCTAGCTCCAATGGTGACATTGAGAGAATTTTCTTTAGAGAGGGAGTTGGAATATTTGAAGTGAGGGGTCTTGTCTACTTGTAGGACTTAAAACTAATCTAATATAACTTAAAAACCATAAAAATATCATCATATGGTCATAAAAGAGTTGGGGTGAATTTAAAAAATACCCCAAGTCAAGGTAGTAGGCAAAATTACTTTTGTGGATAACATCAACGACTCTCAACCATTTGACCGTGTGTCAATTAACTCCTCATATTTGAGTATTTGTTAGTTTGGTCTGCAACCCTCAAGAAATACATACCTGCAGGTCCAATCGAATTACAAAGTCGACGAGCCGTTTATTGGCCAACAGGACATCAACTGGTCCCGTTGGTGGACATTGCCAGGCAATTCTTGACTTAAGTCATGGGCCTTTCTCAAGGGCCCCTTATGGTTCCTAGGTGTGGTCGTTCTCGGAAGTTAAAAGACAAAACATAGTCGTATACGTCTTATAATGTCGCACAAAAATTTTGAGAAAAACAAACACGTAAAACTCACTCAAACACTTAAAAGAACACAAACACTTTCTAAGGAACATTTTCCGAATCTGATTGTCCTTTTATCTCGAAATATAATCAAACTTCACACTCTAAATAAAAAATCAATATAAATAATTTTAACTTAAAAATAACTCAAATAAAAATAATGAAGCTCTAGATAACCTTAGCTCATTTTAGGGCATTGTATCAAGAGTTTCCCTCAATACAAGTATCGATTCTATGTGAGGGACCTCAGAGTAAAGAACCCTAACTCTTACTATCTGGAAGAGACAAACCTTTGAAATCAATTTTCATGCTTTTAGACATGAGATAATCTTACCCTAGGATTTCAGTTTCCTAACTTCTGCTCAAAAATTGGTTGATTTGGGACTTAAGGTTTCACTATCCTTGTCCTAAAATAAAGAGAGGAAAGGCAAGCATTCAACAAACACATACCAAAAATAACATCAAAATCTAGCATATCAAATTCTATCAAGTGAACTAATGTAACTCTAGTGAGAAAGGAAATAGAACAACCTTTGTATACTTTATTAAGAACCATAGAATCACCTACCGGGGTACAAAATCAAAAAAGAGTGATCTAATATGTCATGTAGTATATAAAATTTCATCACTACAAGAGGGGTCAGAAATGACAATGTAGCTCCCAGATCCAACAGAGCATATAAGTTGAAGGAAAATAATTTTAACAGACCGATGACCATGTGTGGTGATCTCTGTTGATCAGTTCCTGATTGGAGAGCATAAAAGAAATTTTTTCATAGGAGACTCCCAATTTGGGCATTTGTTTGAGCTTGACCATTTTCCCTTCCTTGATTCTTCCTCATAAGGAAATCTCTCTTTATGTGACCACTCTTTCTAGAACCATAACAATTACCCGTACCAATTCGGCACTGCCATCATGTTATTTCCATATTTTTTAAAATTGGCTTATCAACATAAGAACAACCACCTTTCCACTATTGGGATCATAAGGAGGGTATTGGTTCGAAATACTTCCTTTTGAACATTCATTTTGTCTTGCATTTGAAATTTACTCTTGGAAATATTCAGATCCTTGATTATTACCTTCCTCGATTTGTTCGGCATGGACCATTCGATGAGAGATGTCCATGCGATAGTAGGATCATCCATGCATAGTTGAGTGAACATGAGCCTATACTCATTCACACTTGTATGCCCTAGACAAAGGTTGCTAAATCCTTAAATTTTTCTCTCTGTTAGTTCCAAGGGAATAAAAATATCAAGGAAAGTCGTCTTGAAAAATCCCCAAGTATTCCAACCCTTTATAACCATACTCTCGACCTTATATTGATCTTACCATACTTGAGCACCATCTTTGTGTTGGTAGGCGGCTGGTTTCGCCTTTTATTGAGAAGAAACACCTTTACTGTCAAGAACTTTGATCACTTCATCGATGAATCCATGTAGGTCCTCCTCCACCTTAGAACCAAAGAAAGTAGGGGAATTTATCCTTGTCAAAACCTTAATCATAGAATCGGTACTGTTAGCATTAGTGTTTACCTGCACCATTTCATCCCTAGAAATATGGGTAGTCAACACTTGAGTTAAGCTATGAATAGTCGACCTTATTAAACATTACACATAGATCCTTCATTAATAAGAGCTTGAGGGTTTTGAGGATCTTTATAGGGAACCACCTCGTAAAAATTCTCCTCTCAAGACCTTTGAGAATTGTGCCTCTTCGTATTCATTTCCTATAACCACAGTAAAATATTAGATGAAAGTACTAGAAAAAGTTAAGACTAGTAGGCACAACGAAGGAATAACGAGAGAGTAAAAGTTCCTATGTATAACATAGTCTGTCATTCACATGTGTGGCAAGCTTTACAATTATAAATAAGACCCTACATAGACGTAGTTTAGTGAAATATCAATAGTACGGTTTAGTTTAACATAATTCTCTGATACCAACCTTGTAATGACACCATGTACCCCCTAGCGTAACCGGTGTTGTCATCATTTAAGAGGAGTAAGACAAACCCTTAGCATACATCATAGCACATCATAGTTCAAAAATTGAGGAAATATTAAAAACTTTTATTTTACATCTACTTCATGAGGTTTACATAGACCTCTCTCATATGAAGCTTACTTAGGCTTCTCGCATAGGCAACGTAACCAACTTACATGAGTTCCGTCTTATACATTGTAGCACATTAAACCATCTATAAAGTGAATCACACTACTTTGGCAGATCCCTTAGTCTATTACAATATGCCATATATGCTACAATGAACTCTCAACATGAGAATGGAACAATTGTTTCTAACATAGACAAAACTAATATGCTATATGAGTTGGCTCTATTCTCAGAACTCATGAAGAGTCACCAATTGACTTAAGAAAGATCCAGTGTTTTTCTTTAATAACCTCAAATATTCTCAATGGTTCGAACCTAAAATGTTTCGAAAAAAGGTAGAAAATATGTGTTAGTAGAAACCATATGTACTACGTATGGCTCCAATGCACAAAAATCACCAAAGCATGTGAAAAGTACAATTTAGTGAAAATCATGCTTTCTATAAATTAAACTCAAAAATCATATATAAGAAGCATAATAATTCTATCGAACGTAATAGCAACCCAACCTGTAAATAACCCAAGCAATATTTGTGTCATGACAAAGACAGATTCTCATAATCCTATACACGGCAAAGTATCACATTAAGAAACTCACTTTATACTTATGACATATTATCCTAAAGCCATCATAACATGATTAATACATCTATACTACTCATATCTTATAAATTTAATCATAATAATCGTTATAATCATAGAAGAAAACTACTAGAACCATACCTTAGGATTCCACATGTGCAATGAGAAAGAGAAGTCCCATACCCTCTCTCACCCTATGTAGTAGCCTCAAAGACAACCGTAATAATAGTTCACATTCTTGACTTGTTCATTTACTTTTACATTACGGAAATAAGTGCAATAGCTGACATGAGACCACGTGAGCTTCATCAAATTTGGTGTTCTACTCCCACGCTAAAAAGAGAAGGTTTACACTTGCCTAAGGTGTAACCATTCGTATGTAGCTCCATGTGGATCCACTAATCTAGTATCGTAGGTAGGCATATATTTAAGGGTCAAAGGGATTGTTGCTAGAAGCCTTGACTTATTAACCTGGAGATTTCTATCTCATGAGACAACACATAACTAGGCAATATGGACTTACTAACATGAGGAAACACATATGGCAAACCAGACTTACTAATGTGAGAGATCCATCTCATTTACATGCCCTTTCGGTGCTAAGAAATTATTCCATTTAGTAATCATCATACTCATCATACAATGTCATATTAGTGTCTTCTAGACCCCTATGTGAACATCTTATCGTAATAGCTCATAGGAATTCATGAGTGAGAGCTATATTTTCACATAGAAGCCACATAAAAGTGAATAAACCTTTGACTTAATACTTTATTTTAATCATTAGAACTACTTTCAATCATATAATATTCATACAATATAATACTTGAATAATTCATAAATAATTCAATAGTCTAGGGTTATGGATGAGGAATACTTATAATCAACATCACGACCACACATTAAACATAGAAGCATTACTACCTAAGTAACTCATAATTCGTAATTGAAACCAAGAAGAACCAAAAAATGTACCATATTGACGTTCTAAGAACCTTCATACTTCCATTACCAAGAATACATAACATATTACATAGACAATGTAAATTAAAGAAGAATTACATAATTAACATTAATGTAGTTAATCTACATATCATAATCATAAGATTTTAGAATATTAACTCAAGGTTTTCATGAAATTTTAGAGAGGACGTGGGTCTAGGGAATTCTCGTAGGAAATCATCAAGTAACCAGTAATATATAATTAAACCACAGTAATTCATCATAATTTATAACAATTTATTCATAGTTTTTTTTTGTTAATGAAAGACCCATGTTTAGAAGAAAAAACTAGATTTGGGGGATTTAAAAAAAATTGGAGTCACCTATTGGGGGAAAGGATCCTAAGAGTGAAAGAAATCATACATTAAAGATGAATCACCACGAAATTGAGTATAAACTTGAAGAACTTGGTCTTCTTATTTAACCTTCAAAGCTTCTATAATGGAGGATGAGTATAGAGAAAATGTAGAAATAAGGGAGAGCTTTGGGGATTTGTTTTGTAGTTTTTTTTTTAGTGAGTGATTGTGAGGGAAAACTGAAGTAAAATCAATTTATAAACCTCACCTAAAATACTTAAAAGATCCCTCACTTACATTGATCAGTTAATGAAGTCAAACTCGAATTAAAATTTCAGATTTCTCATCGGGGGACAAGTCCAAATCACAGAGATGCTCGCACAAATTTTCCCAAAATTACTTTTGAACAAGAATAGTCTACCATCTGTGTGTGTCAGAGACCATGCTTTTGGGCTTGGGTGGGCCATGTACGCGAAAAGGAAGGACTCCTCCATGCACAAAAGCTACTGCCTCTTGGAAGCCTTCTTCATATATGTGGTCCCTTGGTGATCCCTCGGGCGATCCTTGGGGGTTTGTAAAGTCTAAGACATTATAAAACACTCCTAAACCTTCCCAAGACTTAAGGATGTCACTAGTTCAATTTCACTAGTTTCCGAACGTCATGGTCGTTTTCTTAGCGTTTTGGTTCTAGCACTTCATATACAAGTTTATTATACTTATTTAGGTACAAAATTCTTATATGTCATTTTGTGAAGCTCTATTATTTGTCATACAGCTTATGGGGTGTGTCACAATCACATACAAGAAATCCTTTAGAGTACGTAGGATAAGATCATTCTCACTTAATACAATGACCTATATATAATGTAAAATATTTTCCTTTCCAAATGTTATCAAAATTCTCATTTAAGTAAATAAACCAGAGAATGTACATACTTGACCTCTTAAAGATTACCTAAATAACCCTTACAACTACCTATGTTTGGATCATGTCTACTTAATCAACCAACTTTCCTAACTAGAGTCATTCTTAACACTTGTCTAAGTAAGATATGAAGTGACCATTTCTATGCCCTTTTCACACCTTAACTAAAAAAATCCTAAATAATGTAGATGAGTACTCATTTAATTTAGAATGATTTTTAACATGATTCATTACTTTTATTAGTTTATTTAAGATAATTCATCACATAAGGACATTCAAGTAATGGTGTTGGAGAAGACCTAGGGACTCACTTACTAACATCTTCAAAGACTATTGTGAAATGTCTATATAGCATCCCATACAAACACGTACACTTCATATTACATCTCCAATACTAGTAGGTATCCCATATGATGAGAATAAGCAATAACCAACAAAGACCATTGTAGCAAAAAATGGAATCCGGAGTAGTAACCTACTACATAGGAAGGTTGCTCTACTTGCCAATGGATAGAACTTTGACACATCCCATGTAGGAACAGGGTGAAGGAATATGAAGGGTTTCTTTTAACTCTAGCCTCGTTTTTTAACTAGAGATACTTCCCTTACAAAACTAACTCTGTGGTAGCCTTTGTTCTCATAGAATAATTTATATTAAGGATCAAATCAAGAGTTCCATATATTTCTCATAACCCAAAAACATTCACCCTACCAAAGGGGTTCCCTCGGGCTTCTTTTAAATAGCGAAGAGGATTGTTTAATAACTTTCCTAACGATGATTTCATGTCGTTCCAGGCATTTAATATTAAGTCAACCATTAATAAAACAAGGATACCATTATGAATTTCCACTTCAAGGATAATACCTTACAACTAGGTTGAAGGTTCCACATAAAGGACCTTGTTAGCAACATTCAAGGTCTCATGTCATTCATACATACAAGACTAAGAGAATTTAGCATCCTATGTCAAGACATCTCATAATAACACTCATGCATGTGTCAAGTATGGGACAAAAGACACACCAATATTTCACTTTACCACATATATCATATCATTCTAGAAGAACATTGGAATAGCCATTATTATTTATAAGTCACCGTATACACTACTATAACATCATCAGTGTAACCATCATTGACTCATATAGAAGAATCATGCATTAACTCTATGAATACACACATAAGGAAATTGTCATAGTCTAAAATGATAACCTAAAAACATCAATAGAAAAACACATACTTTTACCTTAATCACATGTACATAGATATGATCATACATAACATAAATTACTAAATAGATCATCATAATAAATCAAGTAATTACCAACAAGGCCATGATCATCACAATACATAAAGTAGCACCCACGAGATCACACCAATAACCATCATAGAACATATTACTTCAACCATACGTTGACTATACAAATCACAACATAATTTAGAGCTACATTAAATAAGATAAAGAGAAATAGTGCAACTGTAAGACCCCAAAAATGATTTAGGATGTCTATATACTATCTTGTTTGTATTATGATTATCAGGTCATAAGTTAATTATAATATGGTTTATAATAAGTGTGTAAAGTATGAGGTGATTTGGAAGTCAAGCATCAAGGAACGACCAAGACGTTCGATGACTAGTCACCTATGTGTTTAATGTGTATATACGTGTTTATATATTGTGTTTCATGAGATTATGACGTCTTAAAATGATTTATAATGATTTTTATAGGAATTATATTATGTTTATAGAATTTTGGAGGTCAAACATCAAAGAACTTCCAATACGTCCAAAAGTAACCCTTTAAGACGCTCAAGTGTGTCCTTATGGGGGCCTACCCTATTTGGACATGTAACGTGTATTTGTTTTGGATGAAAATCATATGGTAGGTGTAAGACTTACTAAGGTTTGTATTTATGTTAGAAACGTCTGAATACGACTTCTAAAGGGCCTTGTAGAAGGTCCCACAAGAAGGACACAAGGTTGTCGAGACACTGCCTCGGCAGTGTCAATCCACGTGCCAAACGATTCCTAGTTGGTTGAAAAATGGACCGTTTGTGGGATATCGTTGATGGAGACTTATCATGGCCATGTATAAACAAAGTACCAGTCAAACGACCAATTGACGGAAGCCGCCAATGCCCCGTCGATTTTGCCCTACTCTCCGTTGATGGTGTCGTTGATGGTGGCCTGGAACTGGTGCCTTCCGCACTGATTTATTAAGGGGTGAATGAAAAATTTACCTTACGTCTTAACCTTACTCTAATTGACTTAATTATGTATTTGGGTTGTATATAAGTAATCTAAAACGTGACAAACCCATCCCCAATCCAATTCCCTCAAATTGAACCTTATCTCCAAAATCAATTTTCTCTAAAAATCTCCATTGTTGTTGAGGCTCAAAAAAAGCTTGTAGATTGGATTATTATTGGTTATTCGCCAAGTTTTTCTGGTTTTCACGTATATATAAGTATGGTGATCATTCATCTCTAGTTATCCTTCCATGTAGAGACTTAATCTCAATGTTTTCAAAGCGAAAATATGATCAAATTTCTTCCTCTTCAATCTAGCCATGGTTTCTTTCTCAAAACATTTTAAATGATAAAATCATTATTAATTAATGTTAATGGATTGATTTTAACGTGATTTTTATCCAATTTCATTATGAACCCATGTTTCTTCCCTAAATCGATTTAGTCATAACTTGTTAATAGTTGAATTGTAATTATCTTACATTGAATTTCCTATACCTAATGTTATTTACGTGAATTAATGTTGAATTGATCATGAAGGATCCATGTGGATCAATGTATGATGGTTTGAACATGCCTAGCCTAGTTATCAATGTGATCATTGTAATGTGGGTACTTAATTGTATAAAAATTTATTTCGATCATGTTAAGATGTTTGTATCTACTGTTTTATGTTGATATTAGGTTTGAATTATTGATATGAATCTCGTATGATCAAAGAAAATAAGGCATATATGAATTGAACTAGGTTCTTCTAGTCTATCAAATGGTAATTTGTGATCATGACGTAAGGTTGGTTTTCTTGTATACAGATTTTATGGTAATTGAATCATAATGTTGTATATTTTAAAATTTAATCTAAGATATTGAATATATACTAGGTTATAATAATGAATTATGTGTTGGTAACAAATGTTGATTGATGTTGTAAGACTTGATCCCACATTTCACTCAACTGGAATTCCTTGATTGTTCACTATATTCTTGACCTCTTAGATAATTATAGTAGGATTTCGCCTAAGCCATTGTATCTTTAACTACTTAATTTGTCATGTATTATTAATTAATTGTGATAATGACAATTGGATAATTAGAGGGAGAAAGAATTTATAAGAGAATCAACTTCCCTTCACATTCGATAAATTGATAATGCCATGAACATAAAGTGATCTAAATGTTAGGGTAGATAAAGCATGATTTCGTTTAAGTAATAATCTCTTTGGCGACTTCACTACATATGAATTATTCATAAACAAGGTGTATTGATCAATGTTTATCAAATGGTGAGAAATTGGTAAAAATGCTTATCACTTCTACTATTCTATATTATTGTAGTTGATGAAGACTTGTATGACATTGTGTGGTATGGTCCACTTATGATCGCGGTGTTTACTTTATTCTCATTATATATGTGTTAAACTTGGACTTGAAAGAAAATTGATGATTATCTGAAGTAGTGGTTATGATTATCACCATATGTGTAACTTGTGCATAGTCTTCTTCTCTAGTTTTGAATCTAGGTGATGTTACTAATTTTATGAGAATGTAAATGGCTATGTTAAAGTTTTATGTACTTGCTGCCTATGATGAGGTCTTATAATGCTAAATGTGATGTAAAGGTAAGATAGGTACATAAAGACTAAAGTTGATGTACTAGCATAAGCAAGGGTATGGAACTTTGGCTATGCATTGCACATGTGCACCTTGATGGGATAGTTCCTACGTTGGTTTTCTAAGGACATTCATAGTACTGTATGAACATGTTATGAGTATGACTTATATGCTATGATGTAAGTATATGATTTTGCTACGATGTAAGTATATGATTTTATGAAGTATGAATGTGCATAGTGTCTTCGAGTGTTGATATGAAAGGATTGCTCATATGGGTACACATATACACTTGTGCAATGATATATAAACATGTGTTATCTTATATGTTATGTGATAGGTTTGCTCAGATATGTGTATACACACACACATGAATGATGAGCTAGAAAAATAGAGGACCTTTGAAAGGTTTTCTCAAGTTTATCCTAAACTAGATAGTGTTAATACATATTTTATGTCCATGTGAAAGGATCTTCTTAAATGATTTAGGTTGATGAACTTTCCTCTATGACCTATGATATAAGCATATGAGGGAATGATTCTCCTAAGCCTATATTTTGTAAAGTAATGTAATAATGTCTATTAAATAAAGGGAACATAGCTTAGCAAAAAGTGAACCTGAATATGAGTGTGTTTCCCTTACCAATTTCAGAAGAACGGTCTACCATAAATCTCATAAGGTTGATAATCACAATGCCACAATAGGTTGTAAATAGGGTTTCCATAAGTGAATAACCATAATGCCCCATCTTGGTATAAAGAGGGTTTTTACATGTACCTCCGAGTTCAATAACTATGCTTGTCACATAGGATATACCAAGTGAATTCAATTATTTTTCTAGCACGTCTTAATGATATACCTTGGATATGTAAGAACGCCCTTCTTTTGTGTAAGGCTCTACAACACCAAATTCCATGTTTAGCACCCATAATTTTAGGGTCGGTTAAGGCTATAGTAACCCGAATGAAAAATCCACAATGGAAGTAAATGAATAGGATCCTATCTAGGAGGACTTAAGTGAGGTTAATTAGGATAAGTTGAAGTAATGAACCCATCTAGATATTGCACAAGTAGCTCCGTAGGAAGTCCTAGGAAGGTAACCAAATGCGTATGTTTATGACTATGTCTTTATGCATATCATGGTAGTATATTTCTATTTGTGATGAAGATGTTCATGGTATGAGTCAATGTGATGTGGTATTATTCTTATATTCACTATGTGAGTCAAAATAATTATATGATGAAGGTTGTTGATACGAACGAAGATGCCCTCATATGTTATTGGTTATGTATGAAGTGTTAAGGTTTGCATAAGGGGTTAACTATGAATGTATAGGGTTACGGGGATTAATATGTTAATTGTACTGGTAGTAAAATATTAAGGATTAATATGTTAATTGTACTGGTAGTAAAATATTAAAGTCATGAACAAGGTCTAATAATGATATATGCAAAGTGAAGTCAAAATATGTGTAAGTTGATGTAACTTACTGTGATGTTCCTAAGGTTCTGAATTAACGTTTTCATCATGTGCTATATGCTTATATGATGATAGGTGATGACTTGTGCAGGTTGTATATATGGTTTTCTTTGTGACATTAAGGTGATACATTGCACCAAATATCACTAGAGGGTTACTTCGGAGGTTAATGAATAAAGGAGATGATAGTTAACTCTTAAGGGAAATTAGCTCATTGTAATGTGACTTGAAAATGTCATAAATTCTATATGTGATCATATGTGATATTTGGACTTTAAATATTTCTATATGAAGTATGTGAATGATATAAGTGTAATTGTCTAAAGGTTTCATAAAAATTTACTCAAAAATGCATGAAGTCTGGTTTTCAATAAAATGCCCCTTTTAAATGCATGTTTTTGCATGGTTGCCATTCTTAGAACATTCTTGTACTAATATCATTATTTTATACTTTTTACAAAAAGTGTATGTTATAGATGCTTAAAAAGTATATCTATAATTGAGGAGTTTGATAGATTATTCCCAAGTTCAAGGAAAGGGGTACTTAAGTTCCAAGGATTCCCTACTCTCGTCTTACTATAAAAGTTTATTAAATGTTGTATAGTTATGTTTATGTTATAAGGGTCGTGTCCCTAATGTATTCTAATGTTGTTGAGTCTAAGATGTCAAAGAGATGTAGAGTCTAAGTATATAAGATGATATTTTGTATATATATGAAGTTAAATTTCGAGCATATTATGTGCTATGAAATGTTCTAATTTTTTTGCTAAATTTACTATGTCAATGCGATGAATGTTAACTATGGGCTTCTATAAGACCTCCGAGAGGTCTTGTACTCCATGTTACTTGTAGGGGGTGCTCCCCGGATGTGACAGCAGCGTACCACGAATTCATTCTCAACATTTCAATCAATAGCTTAATCATCCAATTCAATACCAAAAGACCCTTACCCAAGGCCATGATCATCAATTCAATAAAAAAATCATAATACTCAATAATTCTAGGTAAATTCATTATATATTAATAAATATAAGACATCCTATACATCAATTTAACACAATTCTTCTATCATTCAATAGCCGAATAAAAACTATACTAGAATTGATAAGCATTAAGACAATATCATGTCAATCAAAAAGTAGTAAAATACTAGGGTTCATGAAGTACATGTGTTCATAGGTAAATTGTGTTAAAATAACTTAATTAACAAGAATTTAACTAATATACAACTAATTAATAGCTTTAATGCAAGAATCCATGGATATATTAAAAAATTAAACAAGTTCATCTTTGAAAAACATAGAAATCTCTTTGAATTTTTGGCTCCATGATCAAGAGAGTTTCAAGTATAAAAAACCTAAATCAATGAAGCTAAAACACGAAATTTATTAACAATCACCAATAAAGTCTTAACTCCAAGCTCCTCCTTAAGTTTTTGCTTCAACGGAGAACTAGAGAATTTTGTAGATAATTGGGCTTTTGATTTTTGAAGAATGAATTCATCTAGGAAATTAGAACTTATAAACCCTATTAAAATACATATAAACCTTTAATAAACTTCCAAACTCTTATTTGTGCTTTGGGTGAAATTACACTTCACCACTTGACATAAAAGTGAATCTGCGAAATTGCAGGCTTAACCTAGGACAGATCACCAATGGACCGTTACCCAACCAACGATCATCATGTTGGTCCTGGTTGGGGTCAGATACTTTTCCAAGGGTGTACCAACTCCAATGCCTCAGTTTCAACCTATTCCCCACACCTACGGGGTATCGACTTACCTTCTGGTCGTCGATTGCCATCTGTATATTGGGCTTGTTTTGACAACTTTTGATCTTGGGAAGGGTCCTTCATCAAGGAGCCCTGGTTGGTCTTTGGGGAAGTTTTTGTGGACGTTCAAAACTAAAATACAATCATATACAATTTTAGAACCTCCCACATCACTTTCGTCAAAAACAAACACAGATTACTCAACAAAACAAGGTTATAAGGCACACAAGGTCATTTCGAGGAAAACCTTTCAAACGTCATGGACGGCTGTCGTACAAACATCATGAAACTTAATACACTGACTATATAACATATTATAAATCATATAAGGATCCAATAAGATTATTACTAAAACACATAATCACATAAATAAACATAAGTCATATAGGTGACTAGTCGTCCAACGCCTTGGTTGTCCGTTGACATTTGGCTTCCAATTAAACTAAATCTTTAGACACTCCATCATTACAACTTTATAAAACATTTTAGGACCTTATACCCTCATGAAAAAAAATTTAGGCACTAGTTTAACTTAAGTTGTTCAAGAGGTAATACAATATATATGGTCTTGACTTAAGGAATATATGCTTATGGACTTGTATTGGTTCTTGAATGTGCATAAGTCTTTTCAAAGTGAATTTTAATGATACAATGAAATTTATATTTTTAGAATAATTTCTCTGTTATGTCTGTATGTTTTCCCATATTTAGTAGAAGAGATGTGCTAATCTCATTTCTCCCTTTGTCACAAATATTTTAGGTTCCAGTGGTCGAAGGGTTCATGACAACTTTTGAAGGATGAATTGGATCGTCATTCTCTATGTTGGTTAGTTCCTCATCACTTCGAGGACAATGCCACTTTATAGCATTTTATGTTGATTAGTCTTAAAGACATTTTGTTCATTATCTTTCATTTGAGTAATAAGATTATATAGCCCATATGTTGCTTTTATGGCATTAATGTGTGGGTTATGCCCAATTATTATACTCTTGCTTATATTGTAATGATATGATATATCCGTTTTAATACTTTGGTATGTATCATATATATGTATATGTGTGTGTGTGTGTGTGTGCGCCATTAAATTAGAAGACTATGTAATCTTATTATATGAAGGGTCTATGTATACTCGATATGAATATATTATGTGTATGGAAGAGTTTTACATAAACCCATCATAAATATAGAAGAAAATTTTTAAATCTTTTTGCATTTTTAGACTATGAATGTAATGATTAATGCTACAAGGCTAGTTCTAGTCCTCTTCAAGGTCGACGATGTCGGTTACATATAGGGGCACTTCCCGAATGTGAAAAACATGGTATTAATGTATGAGCTTTAATATCTTTAGGATTGATGTCTCATTTAACAATGTATATGTAGGTTCTTATTCATACTTGTGAAGCTCCCCAATCTTATCAATAAGAAGATATATGATGCTTAGAGAATTCTAATTTTCTTGGAAATCCAATGCCGTGCCTCTAGAGTCTACTTTGTGTGTTCTTTCACCTAAACCTTGTATGGTAATTATAGGTATGTAAACTCGAAGGATAGCCTCATGAAGACTTGATGAAGAGATTTCTAATGCGGGAGTTTCTCCCTGTGTAAATACAGATCCTCCTTTTGTAGAGGTTGCTAATGATGGTCATCCATTACTACTTAAATACAATCTGTAACTACTCAATCTTAAGCCATGACAGCCCAAGATAACCAGAAGGTGGTAACCGGAGGGAACCAACATGTTGGAACCTTGGCATCCCTCTTGAGGAATTTCAAGGATGAATCCTTGACTTTCTCTAGGTCCAAAGTGGAGAAAGACCCCCAAGAGTTAATTGATTATGTCTACAAAATACTCTATGCTTTGGGGTTTAATACTCGTAAAAAGTCCAATCTAGCCACCGACAAACTCAAGGACATGGCCCAAACTTTGTACATTCAATAGTGAAACAATAGTACATTGAGGTTTGGTCGGTGACATGGGAGATTTTTCAGTAGGCTTTTCTTGATAGGTTTTTTCCATGGAAAAAGAGGAAATCTAATGTAAAAGAATTCATCAACTGTCATCAAGGAGGTATGAGTGTGCTTGACTACTCTTTTAGATATACGAAGTTGTTAAATATGCTCCATGATGGGAGTGTCTGATGAATTGAATAAAGAATGTGGTTCATCTATGCTACATGATAATATGAGTTTCTCTCGTCTCATGGTTCATGATCAACAAGTGGAGGAGGCAAGGGTTAATAATAAGATTGGAGATGCGAATAGGGCAAGGTCGTATTTTCATATCTGGGGATCACCTCCTAGACGTAACCGGAGTCGTCTCCCTCATCGAGGACTAAGAATATCCTCTTAGATTACACCATTACATTCACAGGTTAAAATGATGAGAATAAAAAAAAAATCTTTTCTATCATGAGGTTTACATAGACCTCTCACATACACATAATATATTAATATCGAGTATACGTAGACACTTCTTATAAGAAGATTACATGGTCTTGTTCTTTTATAGCACATATATATTTAAGCTAAAATATAGTCTTAAAATAGTATGTCTCATATCATAACCATCTAAACAAGAGTAAAACAATTGCTCATAGCCCATACATCAGTATAATAAAAGCCACATATACGCTATAAAATCTTTAGTACTCATATGATAGGAAATGAACATATTGTCTTAAAGACTAATCAACATCCAATGCTAGAAAGTGGCATTGTCCTCAAACTATTGAGTAGAAACCCAAATCTTAAAAAGAGAATCCAACTATTCCTTAAAATGTCGTCACAAGCCTTCATCGACCAAAACCTAAAATGTTAGGGAAAAGGTAGAAAATGGGGTTAGTACATAACTTGTACTAAGAATGAGATCATACCAAACAATAAAAAAAATCATTAAGTCAAGGCCATGTACATCACAAGACCAACAATACTTTGTTTTGTCAAGCAAAAATTCATATAAATCTCATTGAGCACATGATCAAGAAAATTATATCATAAAGTTAAAGTATCAAGAAGCATGTATAATAATTAATAACATCATAATCAAAGAAAGACAAATATACATTAACCCTCATTAAGTCCACTAGAGCAATGAATGAGCAACACACAATAACCTTACTCAATCAAGTAAACCCAACAAGAACCATAAACAATGTCCAACATCCCATAACATATCATTAAGAGTACATAGCATCATACTTTAACAATAGAGACCAACATATGTTTATTTAGTGAAACAAACATTATATTAGAATTATCAACATGTAAGAATATTATATACATATAATTTACAGACAAAAGCATATAAATATATAAGAACATCCTTATAACACTTCCATTAGGGATAACTAATTCAATTGTTAGGTAGAGTCCCATATCCTACTTAGACTATGTGAAACACCTTTTGCCATCCAAGTTAGAGTTCATTCAATTATTTCATATTACCATTTTGGAACATCTTTCCTTGACAAAAATAGACCAAATGAGCTAAAATGGAATCCGTTTTAATGGAATCCTATACCTAAGGAAGGCTGAATACTTGCCAAGGTAGTACCAAAACATGAACATAGCATGTAGGTGGATCCACTAGCAATTACTCCTAACGGGGAAATATAGTTCAAGAACTAGGACATATAGTTGGGGCTCTCATTATGATACATGCATTATAGTCTCCAATCTCATGAGTACAATAGTAACCCTACCTTTTTTGATGTGGTAAGGTACACTCCTCATTCGAGTTCATCCGGTGATAAGTTAGAGTCCCTTTTGAAATGTCTTTAATGACTTTATTAATCATGATTTTTAATGCTGGTCATAGGGTCTAGATTTATATAATCATCATCATCATCAGTCAATAATAATTGCACAAGTATTGTCCTTTCATTAAAATTCATACATGTGAGGTTAGAACATTTACATATCACATAATGATAAGGAACATTGGTAAGTTATCACCATCATTTTAACATTTAAGTCTTATCCAACAATCAAAATCCATAGTTCATGATATTTCAATTATAAATCATACAACCCCATCAAACTTAATATAAGGTATACTTCAATTAAACATGATCGCTTAATCACAAGTAATCATAATTGAAGTAAAGAATCGAGATCACAAGACTTACCCCAATCTCCTTCATAAGAGCTCATGAATGTCTTGCCATAAACCATCCAATTCAACCGAATAATGGTATAATATCATCACAAAATAGTATCCAACATAATAATTAAGTTAATTGTTTCACTAAACAAAAATTCCTCACTAGTTCATAGCATTGAATTAGAGACTCAGGTCAAGTTCATACTATACTTCACAACCTAGGTCAATTACTCGAAAACTGGCATAATAGGATTACAATGTATCACAATACACTAATATATTTAAATGATAACAACATAGAATAAAAATTCACGCACTAACAAAACAAATTGTATGAATACTATACAATTAAATTCAAGATCACAACCTAGGGTTAACGGGGAACCCGTCATCTTCCAAAAACATGATCAATGTATCAAGAATTAGTAAAATTTAATCATAATAGACGTTAATAAAATAATAATAACCAAATGAAAATATAAACAAATTAATTACAAGATCAATTTCGTATTCGAATAGATCCCAAAGGTTAAATAAATACCATACCTTACTAATTGATGAATTTCTATGGAGAAACTTTATCGTTAACTCATCCCTAAAACATATATTTTTCTTGGTCTACAATGGGGTTTCTTTGGGTGAGAGAAAGACGAGAGTATGGCGGAGCAATTTGGGTTTAGAAAATTATGAGAGTTAAGTGAGTTTAAAGCATAGGGTAGTTTATATAAGGACTTAACTAACTTAATTAACCACACCATAATAAAAAATTAGCATCCTGACTAAAATGAATAATTAAATTATGTTAATACAAAAAGGAAGAGATATCAGGGACTGACCTACGAGACCACAACTGACGGGCCGTAGGTCACTCGATAGGCAGTGTGGCCTTCTGTGCTACATGTCCGTATTTTTGGGATAATGACTATGATATTGACCTAATTATTGTATTAATTACTATTTAATAATGTTATTACACCCATTGTTGGGTTAAATTGGATAGTTGATGGTAAAACCTTGGATGATGGCTTGTGAAGGAGATTTGGTAAATCTTGTGTTCTCAATCATTTAATTCAATTATGATTAATTGTGTTTAGTGATGAAGTTTATTAATTTATACCTTATGATGAGATTGATTATGGTTGCAATGATGTGAAATTGGATATGGTTGCAATGATGTTAAATTGGAATGTTTTGAATTATGACTTGTGAGTTGTTGGCTATGATGTATTTACATAAGGGTAGTGATGAATTTTCCTATGTGCCTTGTCATTATGTGACTATATTAAATGTTTTACCCTCACATGTGTATGTTTTAATCAAAAGGACAATACTCACGCAATTCCTATTGACATATGATGATGACTATACAAGGGGGTAGACCCTATGACCTACACTATGTTATGATGATTAATAAAGGCTTAAATAAATTTCAAAAAGGATTCTAATTTAGAACCTAGTGAAATGAATTCTAGATGCCGGACAAAGGTGCAGAGTGAAATTTTCTAGAAGCCGGACCAAGTATTTAGAGATACATAACTTATCACATTGCATGCAAGATACTAGGAAAGAATTGTTATCGTTAGAATTATCAAGTTAGGAATATGTGGGCAACATTTAAACCCTAGTTACTTTTATTTATTTATTAAACTCAATTATTGAATGTCTTAGTTGTTTACTTTAATTTAGGTAGTTATTTTCATTAATTTATAAATAAAACCCCCTCTTTTATTGTCTTTTGTTTTCTAAGGAAATAATTGACTAAATAATAGTAATAATTGATTAAAGTTAAGTCTGAACTATTTTACACGTGGGAACGATTCCAACCTCATTAGGTAGGTTCTTTACTTGATACAACCATTGTACATATTATTTGAGAAGTAAGTTTGAGTGTATCACTGACTGAAGCATGCAGGTCACAAGAAATACAACCAGGTTACTTTAACGTCGGTAAACCGAAGTGTGTAGGCTATGGACGAAGTTGGCAGGCAAAATCCGACGTCCGAAGACCGATGTATGCAGGAAACAAATGATAGTTTAAACCTATGTCCAACATCTGTTGACTTATATATGTAGGTCACAAACGATACGTGCAGTGTATGTGACACATTGGTAGACTGTTGTGTGAAGGCCACGTCCGACGTCAGCAAACCATTGTGTTCAATCCAGAAATGATGTCGGAATGCCTTATCCAACATCAGTTGACCAATATTCAAGCCTAAAGAGATGTGGTAAGGAAATGTTCGACGTTGGTTGACAATTGTGCTGGACAAAGGCAATGAGAGAAGGCAACACAGTATGTTGCCTGACTATTATTTGCATGCCAAGGGTGATGCGACATTCCACGCCCGATGACGGGTAAGAGCTGTTCACAAGGCACAAGGATGAGAGCATTCCAAGACTCGCTTGAGCTATACAATATGCAGTATACAACCAATGCGAGTAGACCTTGTCCAACAACAAATGGACATTGTTTGCAGGACAAGGGCAATTCGATAGGGACAAGCTCAAAGACTGCTGATGGAAATACAGATGACATGGTCGGTGCAACCGCTCCACGCCCGACGTTAGTGGAGTGATGAGCACATCTAATGAACGATGCAAAATCCACAGCGAATGTCGCCTTGATGATGTCCATTGTCATTGGCCGATGTCTCTCTCTTAAATCACACAGGCCTTGTATAATGCCTCATGTCATTTGCTGATGCTAATTTCGCCTTGAAATTGCACACACACTACAACTAATGCGTGCAAGCCTTGGCTGATGGTACCTGTCGTTCATCAATATCATTTTCCAAAAGTGCATGTGCCTTGGATCATGTTGCCGGATTTTGGTCAATGAAAATGTCGCCCAACTGATGCATAAACTCCATATTCGATGCATTCAGGCCTTGGCTGATGTGCCTTCCAATGGCCAACATTTACAGACCGATGTGCACAGGCCATGTTCAATGTCAGCAGACCAATGAGTGTAGGCTACGAATGATGCTAGCATGTCACGTTTGACGTCGGCTGACCGATATATTTAGGATACAATTATAGGCTCAGGTCATGTCTGACTTTTGCTAATTGTTGTGTGCATAAAAATGGTAATGTTAGGAGTCCACGTGCAATGCAGACTAACCATTGCGTGTAGGCAAAAGGCGATGCCAGAAGGCCACATCTGACGTCATCTGTTCACTTTATGCAGACCAAAGGCGATTCAGGAAAGTCACACCTGACGTCGGCATACTCATATGTAGGCCAAAGGTAACATGTGTAGGCTAAACCCGGTATCTCTAATTGTTGCTTGCAGGCCAAGAGTTATGCGGGCAGTCCATGCTCGATGACAACTCAACAATGCACAGAAGCCACAGTAGATACAGGCAGTCCAAGACCAATGTCGGTTGAAAAATCATTGGTTACATCAAAGGCAGACAACCCCACGTCTAACACCGACTAGCTATTATGTGTTGGCCAATGGTGATGTGGGAAGATCAAGTTCGACGGCCACTGAGTGATGTGCACAGGCCACGACTGATGCGACAGGTCCACGTCAAACGTCAGCTTAAGGAGATGCATAAGCAATAGACGAGGTGATAGTCCCTGACCAATATTACCTTGCCGATGTTGGTTTTAGTTAGTCGATGCCATTTGCCGAAGCACTAAGGCATTGATAGATGCTTCCTGCTGTTGACCGAAACCTAAGTCACCCTACCAATGTGTGCACGCCACAATTGATGCATGCATGTTGCTTATGGATTACAAACATCGTTTTCTTGAAGCCAACAGATCATTGTCGATGCTTCCTTACAATGGCTAATGTTGCCTTCTTTTGGTCAATGTCGCCTTGCCAATGTGTGTAGGATAGGATTGATGTCCATAAGTCGATAAAGACATGCCACAATTTATACGTGCAGGCCTTGGTTGTTGCTCTCTTTCGTTAGTCGATGCTCCTTGTCCAATGCGCTATGACCACAAGTGATGTCTCCTGGTCGATGCACTCAACCAATGACTGAAATTACCAGTCGATGTACACACCACAGAACTATCGCGTGGAGGACTTGGTTTATTGTGGATTTGATTCGTTGTTGTCGCTTGCTAGTTGTGCAGATGCTATGTCAGATGCGTGCAGGCTATGATACTTGTTACTGTTGTCTGACGTCACTTGCTTGAAGGACACAAGTCTCCGTTACTGGTGCCTCCTATTGCAGACGTCGATGTTGTCAAGACGATTCACATATGCCATGGGTTATGAATGCATATCCTTATATGCTGCTTCAAGTCGTTGTCCGACTTTTCTTTCAAAATGTGCATAAACCACGTCAGATGTGCTAAGACCTTTGTTGATGCAACCTGTTATTGGCCGACTTTGCCTGGCCAATGCATGTAGGCCACGACCAATGACGCCTAGTCGATGTGTTCATGCCACTGGTTTTTTTGCATTCCTTATATGATGTTGCTCTCCATTGAATGATGTTGCGAAGTTGATGCGCACAGGCCACGAATGTATCGTCAATTAGATGCACACACGCCACAATTTATGTGTGCTGCTTGTCGATGCATGTTGTTGGTCGATGTTTCTTTTTCGGTTCGCGCAGGCCACAACTGATGCCGCCTAACCGATGCGCTTAGACCAGGGCTGAATTCCCCTGACCGATGCACACATAATACACCCGACAATGCATGATCAATGTGCACAAGCCACGATTGATGCAGGCCGTCCACGTCAAATATCCATGAAGCAATGTGCACAAGCAACGACATATGAGGGCGATCCATGATCAATGTTTCATGGTCAAATGACGCATTATGTTGGCCGATATTTCTTGCCCAAAGCACATAGTCCTTGGTATTGGTTCCTATCACACGACAGCGATGTCTTCCTACCGATGCTCACAAGCCATGGCTCATGCATGCAACCCATGGCTAATGCTGCCTGTTGTTGGCCAATGTCGCTTGCCAGATGGCAACATGCCATGTCTAATGCCTAACCCACTTGGAGCATTTAATTCTATGGCACGAATTCTGACTTACAAGAGTAGACATTGTTTTTTCTGAAGATTTATATTGAACATGTACAACCTAGTACGCACTTTCTATTGTACAAACACACATTATCTTCCACAAATAACTCTTTTATATATAAAAAACATTTTCGACAATTTTTTATCTTAAATATTTTTCGTTTAAACCCAAAAATGTGTAATTGATTAATAAAACATAGGAAGAATATGAAAAAAAATCTCATAATAACGCCAACATTTGTAAATAAATATAATAACCGTTAATTCAATAAATATAACAATTCTTTTTATTTTTTTCGTTCAAATAATCCAGAAAATGAGTAATTGATGATAAAAAATAGGAAATCTTTGAAAAACACTATAAAATTAACTCCAAAAATTCACACATAAATATAATAACCTTAATTTCATCAATTTTAACATTTTTTTAAATATTTAGTTTTGTTCGATAAATCTTGAAAATTGGCAATTCACTATTAAAATATTTTAAAATAAAAGAATTAAAAATTAACGCCAAAAATTCATAAATAAATATACAAACTTTAAATTCAACAATTTCAACATTTTCTTTTTTACTTTAGTTTAGTGCATATCTAAAATAGGTATTTCATGAATAAAAATAGTATTTTTTTTTCAAAAAATGTAAAATTAACGCCAAAAATCAAAACAAAATATTGTAACCATAAATTCAACAATTTAAAAACTTTTGATTTTATTTATTTTTGGTCAATCTCGAAAAAAGTGCAATTTATTAATAAAAATATGAAAAATATAATATTAACCCAAAAAATAAACAAATACTTATAGTAACCTAAAATTTTAACAATTTTTTTTATATTTATTTTTTTTTGGTAAATCTAAATATGGATTATTAATTGCAAAAAAAAGGAAAACTCTAAAAAAATTATAACTTAATGAAAAAAAATCATAAATAAATAAATCATTAAATTAAACAATTTCATAAAATTGAAATTTCAAAATGTGAAATTTTAAAAATCGTAAAAGTGTATTTTACACAATGAATAAAAGTCGGAAGAAATATTGAAAAATCATGCAAATACTTCTAAACGTGTTAAAATAATGGTACATTACATATATTTACAAATAAGAGATTTTTCAATATTGTACGAAGCGTAAATGTTATGTTATTGGTAAGAAAGAACCTCGTGAGGCCGAAATTTTGAAAATAAAAAATGGAAAATAGATAAATATGTTGTTATGCAGGAAGAGTGTTTCAAACTCTTTTGATTTCTGTACGGCATATGGATATTTGCATGTTGTTGACTAGACCTTGATCACTGTTGTTGCATGTGACGCAGCTCGTCTATGAAGTGCATCCGCCATCAGCAGACTAAAGTGTGTAGCCACAATCGAGGCAGCGAGTAAACTCTTACATCGGTACACCAATATGTGCAGGCTATGAATAATGTTGGTTGGCGATTTCCGACGTTGGCAGCCCAATGTATGTAGATCATGGAGGATAGTTGTAGCCCATGTCTAACATCAGCTGACATATGTATGCAGGACACAGACGATAAGTGCATCCCATGTCTCACATTTGCTTACCAATGTGTGAAAGATGCATCCGAATTCTGATGACCATTTTGTGTAAACCAAAAGGCGTCCTCTGGAAGATAAAAATTGCGCAAAGGCAATATTGAAAGGCCACACTAAAAGTTTTTTGACCACTGTGCAAGCCAAAGGTTCAAGGATCAGGCACTGTTTGACGTCCATTGGCCGTTGTCTAAGAAGTATATAGGCTACGGCCGATGAGAGTATCCCTTGTTCGACGGAAGCTAGAAATTCTTCGCAGGCCAAGGGAGATCTGTGAAGTCCAAGCACAAAGAACTCTAAAGGATGTATGCAGAAATGGTCGATAATATTGTACAGGTCTCGGTTGATGATAAATATTGTTGGCTAACGTTGTTTTCCCGAAGTGCACATTTTTTGGCTAATGCTGCCTAACGTTGGTCTTTGCAAATGTCGCCCAAAAGATGCACAAATGCCATAACCAATGTCTGAGTGTCTTGGGTGAGGTTCATAGTGTTTGTTGACATCTACAAACCTATGTGTGAAAGCTACAGAAGATGCTGTCAAGGCACCTTCGATGTTCGGAGACTGATGAGTGAAGGCTACATATAATGCTCGCAGCCTACTCTTACATTGGCTTAATAATGCATGCAACCCACGGATGATAGGTACAGCACACGTCCGATGTTGCTTGATCGTTGTGTGCATGTAAAAGGTGATACGCCAAATATCGGCTAACCATTTTGTGTAGGAAAAAGACGATACAGGAAGGCTATGTTGATACAAGTAGTCTACTTTTTTACGAACAAAAGTAGTTGCATGAAGGACACGCCTGATGTCGAGTAACCGTTGTGTAGGACAAGGGTTACGGGGGCATGCAATGCTCGACATCGCTGACCGTTGTTTGCAGGACAAGGTCTATGCGGATAATCCATGGCATGACCGATGCGTGTTGTCTAGGACTGATGTTAGTTGAGCAATGTGTAGGATACTACCGAGATGAGCAGACCACATTTAACGTTGGTTGTCTGTTGTGTACAACCAAGAAAAATGTGGGAAGGTCAAGTTTGACGACCGATGACTAATGTGCATAACGACCGATGCAACAGGTCCGCGCTCTATGTAAACTTAGCCATAGGCATACGAAATGGACGATGTACCAGTCCAGTACAAATATCATCTAGTTGATGCTTGTTGTCGTTAAACGACATCATTTTCCCGATGCTCATAATCCTAAGTTGATGTTTCGTACCTTTTAGCCGATGCAGAAGTAACCTTTCCAATGAGAAAACGCCACAACTGATGCGTGCATGCCTTTGTTGATGCTGCTTGCCATTGCCAAACGTGGTTTGCCTGAAGCAAATAGGTATTTTCAAATAATTCCTAAAGATGGCCAATGAAAATAGCTCCAAGACGATGCAAACATGCCACGACAAATGAGCGTAGCCCTTGGGTGATGTTGCATGCCGTTATCAGAAGTCGCTTTCCAAATGTTCACATACAACATCAGATGCATGAAGAGCTTGTCTAATTCTCTCTGTTGTTGGCTAATGTAACCGGGCCAATGACTACAGTCCACGATCAATGACACCCATTCGATGTGCACATCCCTTTTCTGATGCATGTAAAGACTGGATGATGTTGTCTGCCATTGGTCGATGTTGTTTGGACGATGCACGATGTCGCCAAGTCGATGCACACATGGATGATGCATGCAATCCATGTCAGACGTCGGCTGACCATTATGCAAGGAAGAATCAATGGAGGCAAGCAACACCTTATGTCGCCAACTGATATGTGCAAGCTAGAGGTGATGCGGCCAAGCCATGTTTGACCAAGGTAGACCGATTTGTGTAGGATACAATTATGTAGGCATGCAACGTTCGATAACGACTGGCTGATATGTGCAGACTACGTACAATGATGGCAGGCCACATGTGACGTCGCTGACCGTTGTGTGCACTTCATGAATGATAGGCAAAGCCCACATGCGATGTCGGACAACCTTTCTTTGCAGGCAAAACGCGATGCTGGAAGGCCACATCCAATGTCGGCTGTCAATTCTGTTCAGTAAAAAGTCGATGCCTGAATGCTACATATGACATTGGTTGATCATTTTAAAAAGGACAAATGCAACTCGGGAAGGTCATGCTTGACGTCGGATGACCGTTGTGCGGGCAAAAGGTGATAGGGGTAGGAAACACCCGACATCGATTGATCGTTGTGTAGGACAAATTCAATGGGGGCATGAAACACTTAACGTCTCTTGAACGTTGTTTACAAGCCATGAGCGATATTCACAGTCCATGCTCAACGATGACTAAGCTATGTGCACAAACAACGATTTACGTAGGCAGTCCACCGCCTACGCATACAGAGAAATATGCATGTGACACCTCTAAAATGACGTCGTTTAAAATAGATCCTAACATTTTTTTCATGAAGGTGTATGTCCTAAAATGGTTTATAAGGAGGTAAGGAGGAAGTGCCTAAAGATTTAGTTGCATTGGAAGTCAAACGTCAAGGGACGACCAAGA
The DNA here is from genome assembly GCF_036512215.1 of Solanum lycopersicum. NCBI lineage: Eukaryota > Viridiplantae > Streptophyta > Magnoliopsida > Solanales > Solanaceae > Solanum > Solanum lycopersicum. The sequence continues at coordinate 18,464,026 of NC_090804.1, read as the reverse complement.
CGTTCGACAACTAGTCACCTATGCGCATCATGTGTTGTTATGTTATCATACGTGTGTTTCATGAAATTATGAGGTACTTATATGAGTTATAATAGTTTTTATAGACAGTATGTCAAGTTTCATAAGGTTTGGAGGTCAAGCGTCCAAAACGTTCGTAAACTAGTCGAAATTGAACTAGTGTGTCATAGTGTTTTGTAGTGATGTTTTGGAGGATGGTTTGAGGGTGAAATTGAGTACGGAGTTCCTGACATACAAAGCTTTGAAACGTCTGAGAACGACACCTCGGGGACCATCAAAAGGGTCCAAGGATGACCCAAACTTGGACTGTCAAGCTACTGCGCCAACCTGTTTGCGCCAATGGTTGCGTATCGTGTAACTGTGATGCAGTGGGGAAAAGTCTTTCCCTATGACGCACGGCTATCACGAACTATTCTGTCCAAAGAATATTCAAAAAATAACATTTGGAAGTGCCTCTGCGAGGCGTAGTAATGTCCGAGATTTCGTTACATCATTTTAAAGTAAAATTTGAGTTTGTTAGTTTGTCCAATAAGTATAGTGGTATTTTGGGTAATTTAGGGGTGAATTATTGACGGTTATAGGACCTATTTAAACCCCTAAACTCAACAATCATACATAAATCCCGCATCTCAAAACCAAACCTCTCCATCTATTTCTCCAAAACCTCGATTGATGAAGGTTTGAAGCTCCAAGTAAGAAGTCTTATTATCTTAAGTTTTATCCATCAATTTTGTGGGATTTTTGTCACATTTAAGGTATGTTTATTCATCCTTTAAATCTCTTACGTCAAGGAGTCAATTCCAATGATTTTTCAAAGATGATAAAAAAATATGAATTCTCCAATTTCATGATCTATCCATTAGTTACTGCATAAAACTTTTTGAATCGTTGTTTGTGGATGGAATTGATGTTAATTTGATGAGTTTAGCCTAAAATATTCAGAAAAACATGGAAGACATAATCTCTTAAAAATTGTCTATCTTATGGATATTATGATCTTATCTCACTGCTTATGAATTCTATTGTAGTTTTCTGTGGGCTATTGAATGATGTCAGAAGTGATTTAATTAATGTATAGCCTGTCTTACAAAGATAAATCTGTATTTAATTGAACTAGATTGAATTAGTATCTTGACTTTTTGTACTAAATTGATGATCATGGCAATGGGTAAGGGGCCTTATGGTATTGAGTTGGATGATTTAGCTATGGATTGAACTGGTGAGAATGGATTGGTTGTATGCTTCCCTAATTCTCGTTATAATAATTAATTTAGTTCTTGGATTATGTTGTGGCTGGTATGGTCCACTTATAGTGGGTGTGTTATGTGAATGATATGGCCTTGTCGGTGTTATTTTATGTATTATAATGATCATGAACTTGTTTGTATTAATTGATATATTCTGATGATGAATGTAGTTTATTATGTGAAGCATGTTCATATTCAGCTACTTTTGATTAATGTGAAAGTATATGTTTCTTCTGTTGATATTAGGTGATCATGTTAGACTATGACTATGTTCTTATGTGTGCAGTCTCAAAGTTGATGCATGATTATTCCTACTTGACTATATGAGTCTAAAATGATTATATTGATTATGTAATAGTGGTGCATAAAATGATTTATCGATGGTAATGGTTATTCTTATGTGCTTGTAAAATTATATGCAATATCTGCTAAAGTGAAGTATGTTGTATCCTTTTTTGGTAAACTTGTGTCCCTTACTTAATATATATGTATGAATCTGATTATGAGATGGCTGGACTTAGGATGCTAAAACCTTTTATTCTTGTATGTATGAATGATGTGAGACCTTAAATGATTCTAAGAAGGTCACTTATGTGTAACCTTGAACCTAGTGGTAAGGTTGTGACCGTTGAACTCTCAAGTCTTTACGGTATCCTTGTTGTAATGAATGATGGACTTAAGGTTGGTTGACTGAAATCATATCATCGTTAGAAAGTCATTAGAGTTATCTTTGTCGCCATTGAAAGCAGCTCTAGGGGACCTTTTTGGTAAGGTGAATGTGATTGAGTTATGAACTACATATGGAACCCCTTCGTATAATCCTTTAATGTAAATTACTTTATTAGAACAAAGGCTAGCCCTGACTGAGTATGTCTTGAGAAGTGGCTCTATTAAAGAACTAGACTAGAGTACAAAGTAATCCGTTCATATTTTTTAACCATGTGCCTGGATGGGATGTGTCCACGGTATACCATTGGCAAGTAGAACACCCTCCATCAGAGTAGGTTAAAACTCCGAATTCCATACTTTACTACCATGGTTTATGTCAGTTATCACCTATTATCATCATATGTGATACCTACTAGTATTGGAGAAGTTCTAAGAACTTTAGGTGGTGGTATGGAATGCTATCTAGACATTGCACAATAGTCTTTGAAGATGTTAGTGAGTGTCCCTAGGTATTCACCAAGACCATTACTTGAATGTCCTTATTTGATGAATATCTCTTAAATGTACTAATGAAGTAATGAGTTATGTTTGAGAGAATGTGAATAAATGAATAACTAATCTATAGTAACTCTAAGGATTTCCTAGTTAAAGTGTGGAGGGGGCGTAAAAGATAATCTCTTCATGTATTACCTGGGGAAATCTTTAATATGACTCTAGTTAGGGAAGGTTGTTGATACATTAGACATGATATAATCGTAGGTAGTCTTAAGGATTTTGTAGGTAACCTTGAATAGGGCGTATGGGCGTTCTCTTCTAGAATTACTTAAGTCTTTTTTTGATAACCTTCGTGAAGTGAATGTGATATCATCGATGTTATGTGTTTTCTTGTATTTTAAGCGTATTTATCTCATTATAGGTAGTATTGAGAATCATTTAAGTGTGCTTATAGAGGGTCTATCGGTGGTCTCTCTTTGTATTACTTAAGTGAATCTTAGGATAACTTTTAGTTAGAAGGATGCATGAGAAATAAGTTCACTGTAACATTTGCTAATACACTTTAATGTTAATTAAAATATTATAAAATGTTTATGTGACTTTTTATATGTTTCTACGATGTTAAATGTTTTTCTAATTCTAATACTATGAGGTTTTAATCAAAAATAACGTATGTCCATTAAATGTCCCTTTTCATGATCTTTATGCATTATGTCATACTTAGTAAATGTGTTTGTACTAATTCCATGCTTTTATGTATCTCTAAAGTGATTCATAGGTGAAGGTTATATAGGAGCTAAAACTAGATTATAGGATCGTTCAATAAAGTTGAAATATATCCTCATTTGACTCGAGGGAATAAATTTCTTTTATTTCACTTATTGAATTATTGTAATAGACTTAGTAGTACTATATTTCTATTGTATAGGGGCCGTGTGCCAAGTCTTCTTGTGTCTAAGACATGATGACATGAGACTTATTATTTCTTATGGATTTTATATGAAAGCACATTTAAAGACTATGCAAATGTTTGTGAAAAGTTTTAATTCAGCACTACTTTTCATTATGTATATGCGATGAATGATACATAAGGGATTGTACAAGACCTCCGAGAGGTCGAGTTTTCCGGTTTCACTCCGAGAGTGCCATATCTTATAGTGTGTGCTCTCGGGATGTGACAGTACAGGCTACGACCAATGCGGGTAGCCCACTTCTGACATTAGATGGGCTTGGTGTGCACGCCAAAGAAGATGCGAGAATGCCAAGCCCGACGACTTCTAAATGATGTATATAGTCCATGACTGATGCGTCCAGTCCATGCTGGCCGATGCGCATAGGCCATGTCTGATGCGGTGGTCTAAGGGCTATGTTGCTTGGCTAATTTTGCTTATCGTTGGTTTGTGTCGATTTCCCGAAGCAGATATGCCTTGGATTATGCTGCAAGCTGTCATTTGACATTGATGTCTCCCTGCCAATCCGCACACGCAAAGACTTATGTCTCCTTGCCGATGCATACACGCCACGTTAACTACGTGCTGGTCTAGTTGATTCCTATTTACTTTAGGCGACTTTGATTTTTAGAAGCTCAAATGCCATGTCAGATATGTGAAGGCTTTAGATGATGTTTCCTACCATTGAAAGGTGTTTCTTTTCCAATGCTCACAAGCCTTGGATGATGGAGCCTTTTATTGTTAATGTCGATGTTTCAAAGATGATGCACACACTCCATGGGTTATGCCTGCATATCCTTGGATGATTCTTCATGTCGTTTTCCGGTGTTGCTTTCCAGATGTACACAAACCATATCAAATTTTCATACACTTTGGTAGTTCTAGTTTGTCGTTGGCCGACGTCACCTGTTGTATGCATATAGGCCACGAACGTGTCATCGAGTAGAAGCACACATGCCAAGATTGATACATGTAGCCTTAGTTGTTGTAACCTCCCGTTGGCTGATGTCACTTGGTTGATGCGCACATGCAACAATTGATTTCAGCTGATTGATGCTCGCAGGCCACAACTTATATCACCTGACCTATGCGCTCAGACCATGAAAAAATTAGCCTGACTGAAGCGCATAACCCACGTTCAACAATGAATGAGCCGATTTACACATGATAGAACTGATGCAGGCAGCACACAACCTACATAAACGTAGCACTGTGCACAAGCCATGACCAATAAGGGCGACCCAAGACCAATGTCGCATGGAAGATGCTGCTTTCCGTTGCCCAATATTTCTTGCCCAAATTACAAAGCCTAAGCTGATGGTGTCTGTCGATGAATGACGCAGATGTCACCTAGTCGATACACACACGCCAAGACTCATGCGTGCAAGCCTTGGCTTATGGTGCATGTCATTGGCCGACGTTGGTCTCCTGATGCCAACATGCCACGTCTGATGCATGGGACACTAGGAGTGTTTGATTCTATGGAACGGACTCTGACTTGCTAGTGTAGACATCCATTTTTCTTAATATTCATATTGAACATGTACAACCCAAATTTGCATAGTCAAATGTACAAACACACATTAGCTTCCACAAATAACTTTTAACAAATTTCAATTTTTTTTATTCTTAATGTTTTTGGCTTAACCCAATAATGTGTAATTAATTAATAAAACAATGGAACAATACAAAAATAAGAAATAACACCAATAATTTACAAATAAATATAGTAACCTTAAATTCAATAATTTTAACAGATTATTTTATTTTTTATTTGTGTTCGATAAATCTCGAAATTGAGTTATTAATGATTTCAAAATAAGAAATCTTTGAAAATATATAAAATTAACAGAAAAAATTCAGAAATTTATAAAATAAGCTTATAATAAATAATTTTAACCATTTTTTAATTTATTATTTTTGTATGGTAGATCCCAAAAATTTTGTAATTAATGAATAAAAAATATAAAATTAATGTTAAACATTCATAAAAAAATTTAGTAACATTGAATTCATCATATTCAACATGTTTTTTAATATTTAATTTTCATCTTTAAATCGCAAAAATAGTAACGCCGAAAATTTATAAATAAATATAGGAGTCTTAAATTTAACAATTTAAACATTGTTTGAACCTTTATTTTAGTTTGGAAAATATCTAATATGTATAATTATTGAATAATAAATGGGGAAAATATTTTTTTAGAAATGTAAACTTTAACTGCAAAATTCCAAAATAAATATACAAACCATAAATTCAGAGAATACAACAATTTTTTTATTTGGTAAATCTAGAAAAAGGGTAATGCATAAATAAAAATAGGAAAAACATAAAGTTAATGCAAAATTTAACAAATAAATAAGGTAAACTTATATTTAACAATTTGATTTTTTATTATTTATTTTTGTTTGATAAATGGCTAAAGTTGGTAGTAAATTATTAAATAATAGGAAAACTATGAAAAAATATATAATTAACTCAATAGATTCACAAATAAATAAAGCATTAAATTCAAGAGTAAAAATATTTAGTTTTTAAAATGTGCTTACAATATAAAAAGCGTAAAAAAAGTTTCAAACAATGAACAAAAGTCGTAAAAATATGAAAATGCTTGAAAACACTTCTAAACATTTGAAACTAATGATAGATTAGATATTTGTACAAATAAAAGGCTTTTCAATATTGTATGAACTGTTAACGTGACGAAAATGAAACGAAAGAACTATGTAAGGTGGAAACGTTGAGAATAAATGATGGAAAATAGATGAATATAATGTTATGTGTGAAGGGCGTTTCACAGTGTTTTGATGCACACACACCACGGTAGATGCACAGGCCTTTGTTGATTCTGCCTACCGTTAGCCAATGTTCTTACTCAAAGCGCACAAGACTTTCTTTATAGAGCCAATCGTTGGCAGACATCAATGTCGGTTATGTGAATGTTCCTTGGATGATTGTGCATGTCGTAGTCCGACGTAGGTTGCAAATTGCACACAAACCACGTCAAATTAGTGAAGACCTTTGTTGATGGTGCTTTCCGTTGAGTGAATTGATCTGGACAAAACTTCCAAGCCACAACCAATATTACCCAGTAGCTGCACACAAGCCATTGCTGATACATGCAAACCTTGGCTGATGTTCCCTTCCATTGGTCAATGTCGCTTGGGCACTTTTCATACGCTAGGACTGATGTCCATGAGTAGTCATACAGACACCACGACTAATGCCTGCACGCATTAGTTGTTGATCCCTGTCATTGGTCATTGTATTTTTACCGATGTGCACAGGCCTCAGGTGATGTCGTCTGGTTCATGCACTGAAACCACTGCTAAAATTGCACAGTTGATGTGCACATGACACAACTGATGCGTGCAGGCTTAGCTGATGCTGCATGTCCTTTGCCGACGTTACTTTCCATATACACACATGCTATGTCTGTGCATTCATGCTTGGATGATGTCAAATTTTATTAGCCGATGTCAGTTGGAAGATATGCACATTCCCCGTCCGTGCGTTCAAGAATTGGCTGCAGCCGCATGCTATTGGCATACTTCATTATGAGATATGCACAAGCCGCGTAATAGGCATTCAAGCCTTGGCTAAAACTTTATGCCGTTTGCCGACATCGATTGACCGATTTTTGAAGGCTATGTAAAATGCTTGTGCAGGCTAAAGTCGATAAGGATGGCAACACTTGTTGTCGCTTGACCATTATTTGAAATGCAAGGGAGATGTTTGAAATCCATGACCGACAACGACTAAGTGATGTGCAAAAGCCACGGTCAATGCGGGCAGTCCACGGCCGACATCGTTAGAGAAATTTCTAGGCTACTGACCATTTGGGTAGCCCACGTCCGACGTCGGCTTGCTGTAGTGTGCACGCCTAGGGCGATACATGATGGCATGCCCTACAACTACTTAATGACGTGCATAGTCAATGGGAGATGCGGTTGGTCCACGCTTGACCGATTCCCATAGGCCACGTCTGATTAGACTGTCTACGACTTATGTAACGTGGCAAGTGCCGCTTGTCGTTGGCTGCCGATGCATACACGCCACTGCATTTTCATAGAGGTCTGGTTGATGTCGCTCTCCGTTTTCCAACTTTTCTTTAATTTATTTATTTCAACAATTTATTTAATTAAATTTTTTAAAATGTGACGTAAAAAAATGGTACAATTTATTTTTAAATAATGAATAAAAAGTCAGAAAAATATGAAAATGCTTCAAACTACTTCTAAACATTTGAAACTAATGATAAATTACATATGAGTATAAATCAAAGTTTTTTGAAAATCATACGAATTGTTAATGTGATTAAATTGGTACGAAAGAACAAAGTAAGGTGGAAACTTTTAGAATAAATGAAGGAAAATAGATGAATATGTTGTTATGCAAGAAGGGCGTTTCACACTCATTTAAATTTGTAAGGCATGGACATCCGCATGTTGTCGAGTAAACCATGATCAATGTCGGTGCATGTGACATCGCTCGTCTAACAAGTGCAAGCCACAGATGATGCGGGTAGGCACATCCGACATGTGTTGACAGATATATCGTGGTTTCATGATATTTTTAATGCTTTTTCCTTAAGATTAATGTGTGTCCATAAGCCTTTTTGTATTTATTTTTATGTAAGTTTCTTTTTATTTGTAGGAAATATGTCTAAAGATGAACGAGGAAGTTTTTGAGCAAGAAATGCAGAAAAGTTACCACCTACGGAGCTTGTGACGGTCCATCGATCTTGCAACAGTCCGTAGGTGGCAATGTAGTGAAGCTGATGAAGGAAGATGGGGAAGTCTTACCAAGTGTGGGATTATGGAAGTTCATGAGGGACCGCCATTGCCACGACGGTCGTCCAGCTGGTTCGTCGCACTGATCACAGAGTAGTCCCAGTACCCAATTTCTATAATTTTTAAGTGTTATAGACTGGAGACCCTCGACGGACCGCCGTGCTTGGAACTGTCAGTCATACCTGATCTTTCAGGGTAATGAAGAAAGCAATAGAAGAATTTGTGAACTATAGGATAATGGAGGCGAAGATGGCCCATCGTGACCATGACAGTTCGCCACGAGGTTTGTCAACTCGGATGTGTTTTGACAGATTTTCAGCAATTAAAGTCCTACTTTTTTTAAGTTTTTCTTTTATAAATCGTTGGAAAAACCTCATTTTTGGGGTAAGACTCTTTGTGGTTAAACACCTTGTGGTTAGAATCTTTGTTGTTAGACTCTTGGATATAAGACTTTGTGATTGTTATACTTTTGGAGAATCTCTAGTCCTCGATTAATTTCAGTAATTGATACACTTTTTTAGGAATTGATTGTTGGTGCGTTTGTTGATTAATCAAGTTAACTTCTAGATTTTATTCTTTCTCATTGAAGTAAGTGCATGAATTCTTATATTAGATATATGAATATTGTGATTATAACTATGGGTGACTAAACTCCATAACTAGGGTTGTGGGAACCATGGGTGAATAATGAGGTAAAATCTAACTAAAATAACAATTCAAGAATAGTGTCTTCAATGTATTGATAATTCTTTTGTTTAGATGTCTTTTTGATAGCTGGCCAACGTTAGAACTCGCCTTAATGCTACTTGCCAGACCAAGGAGGTAGATAATAGGAAAATAATTATCAACATAGATTTAGTGTATACTATCTAATTCGCTAGTGTCGATTGGTACGAGGTAATAAATTAATCAAGTATCGAATACAATGCTTAATACGAGGTAAAGGTAAGGGTTAGTATAGCAACACACGTAGCCGGACCAAGGTTTGGAGTGAATTTTTCTAGATGCCGGACAAAGGTGCAGAATGAAATTTTCTAGAAGCCGGACCAAGTAATTAGAGATACATAACTTATCACATTGCATGCAAGATACTAGGAAAGAATTGTTATCGTTAGAATTATCAAGTTAGGAACATGTGGGCAACACTTAAACCCTAGTTACTTTTATTTATTGATTAAACTCAATTATTGAATCTCTTAGTTGTTTACTTTAATTTAGGTAGTTATTTTTATTCATTTATAAATAAAACCCCCTCTTTTATTGTCTTTTGTTTTCTAAGGAAATAATTGACTAAATAATAGTAATAATTGATTAAAGTTAAGTCTGAACTATTTTACACGTGGGAATGATTCCAACCTCATTAGTTAGGTTCTTTACTTGATACAACCGTTGTACATATTATTTGAGAAGTAAGTTTGAGTGTATCACTGACTAAAGCATGCAGGTCACAAGAAATACAACCAGGTTACTTTAACGTCGGTAAACCGAAGTGTAGGCTATGGACTAAGTTGGTAGGCAAAATCCGGCGTCCGAAGACCGATGTATGCAGGAAAAAAATAATAGTTTAAACCTATGTCCAACATTTGTTGACTTATATATGTAGGTCACAAACGATACGTGCAGTCTATGTGACACATTGGTAGACTGTTGTGTGAAGGCCACGTCCGACGTCAGCAAACCATTGTGTTCAATCCAGAAATGATGTCGGAATGCCTTATCCAACATCAGCTGACCATTATGGATGACCCAAAGGCGAGGTGGGAAGGCCATGCTTCATGTCTTGTTACCAATATTCAGGTCTAAAGAGATGTGGTAAGGAAATGTTCGACGTTGGTTGACAATTATGCTGGACAAAGGCAATGAGAGAAGGAAACACAATATGTTTCCTGACTATTATTTGCATGCCAAGGGTGATGCCACATTCCACGCCCGATGACGGGTAAGAGATGTTCACAAGGCACAAGGATGAGAGCATTCCATGACTCGCTTGAGCTATACAATATGCAGGATACAACCAATGCTAGTAGACCTTGTCCAAGAACAAATGGACATTGTTTGCAGGACAAGGGCAATTCGATAGGGACAAGTTCAAAGACAGCTAATGGAAATACAGATGACACGGTTGGTGCAACCGCTCCACGCCCGACGTTAGTGGAGTGATGAGCACATCTAACGAACGATGCAAAATCCACAGCGAATGTCGCCTTGATGATGTCGATTGTCATTGGCCGATGTCTCTCTCTTGAATCTCACAGGCTTTGTATAATGCCTCATGTCATTTGCTGATGCTAAGTTCGCCTTGAAATTGCACACACAGTACAACTGATGCATGCAAGCCTTGGCTGATGGTACCTGTCGTTCATCAATATCATTTTCCAAAAGTGCACGTGCCTTGGATCATGTTGCCGGATTTTGGTCAATGAAAATGTCGCCCAACCGATGCATAAACTCCATATTCGATGCATTCAGGCCTTGGCTGATGTGCCTTCTATTGGCCAACATTTACAGACCGATGTGCGCAGGCCATGTTGAATGTCAGCAGACCAATGAGTGTAGGATACGAATGATGCTAGAATGTCACGTTTGACGTCGGCTGACCGATATATTTAGGCTACAATTATAGGCTCAGGTCATGTCCGACTTTTGCCAATTGTTGTGTGCATAAAAATGGTAATGAGAGGAGTCCACGCGCAATGCAGACTAACCATTGCGTGTAGGCCAAAGGCGATGCAAGAAGGCCACATCTGACATCATCAGTTCACTTTATGCAGACCAAAGGCGATTCAGGAAAATCACACCTGACGTCGGCATACTCATCTGTAGGCCAAACGTAACATGTGTAGGCTTAGCCCGATATCTTTAATTGTTGATTGCAGGCCAAGAGTTATGCGGGCAGTCCATGCTCGATGACAACTCAACAATGCACACAAGCCACAGTAGATACCGGCAGTCCAAGACCAATGTCAGTTGAAAAATCATTGGTTACATCAAAGGAAGACAACCCCACGTCTAACACCGACTAGCTATTATGTGTTGGCCAATGGTGATGTGGGAAGATCAAGTTCGATGGCCACTGAGTGATGTGCACAGGCCACGACTGATGCGACAGGTCCACGTCAAACGTCAGCTAAAGGAGATGCATAATCAATAGATGAGGTTATAGTCCATGACCAATATTGCCTTGCCGATGTTGGTTTTAGTTAGTCGATGCCATTTGCCGAAGCACTAAGGCATTGACAGATGCTTCCTGCTGTTGGCCGAAACCTAAGTCACCCTACCAATGTGTGCACGCCACAATTGATGCATGCATGTTGCTTATGGATTACAAACATCGTTTTCTTGAAGCCAACAGATCATTGTCGATGCTTCCTTACAATGGCTAATGTTGCCTTCTTTTGGTCAATGTCGCCTCGCCAATGTGTGTAGGATAGGATTGATGTCCATAAGTAGATAAAGACATGCCACGATTGATACGTGCAGGCCTATGTTTTTTCTCTCTTTCGTTAGTCGATGCTCCTTGGCCAATGCGCTATGAACACAAGTGATGTCTCCTGGTCGATGCACTCAACCAATGACTGAAATTACCAGTCGATGTACACACCACAGAACTATTGCGTGGAGGACTTGGTTTATTGTGGATTTGATTCGTTGTTGTCGCTTGCTAGTTGTGCAGATGCTATGTCAGATGCGTGCAGGCTATGATACTTGTTACTGTTGTCTGACGTCACTTGCTTGAAGGACACAAGTCTCCGTTACTGGTGCCTCCTATTGCAGACGTCGATGTTGTCAAGACGATTCACTTATGGCATGGGTTATGAATGCATATCCTTATACGCTGCTTCAAGTCGTTGTCCGACTTTGCTTTCAAAATGTGAATAAACCACGTCAGATGTGCTAAGACCTTTGTTGATGCAACCTGTCATTGGCCGACTTTGCCTGGCCAATGCATGTAGTCCATGACCAATGACGCCTAGTCGATGTGTTCATGCCACATGTGATTTATGCTTTCCTTATATGATGTTGCTCTCCATTGAATGATGTTGCGAAGTTGATGCGCACAGGCCACGAACTGTGTCGTCAATTAGATGCACACACGCCACGATTTATGTGTGCAGCATGTCGATGCATGTCGTTGGTCGATGTTGCATTTTCGATTCGCGTAGGCCACAACTGATGCCGCCTAACCGATACGCTTAGACCAGGGCTGAATTCCCCTGACCGATGCGCACATAATACACCCGACAATGAATGATCAATGTGCACAAGCCACGATTGATGCAGGCAGTCCACGTCAAATATCGATGAAGCAATATGCACAAGCAACGACATATGAGGGTGATCCATGATCAATGTTTCATGGCCGATGACGCATTATGTTGGCCGATATTTCTTGCCCAAAGCACATAGTCCTTGGTGATGGTTCCTATCACACGACAGCGATGTCCTCCTGCCGATGCTCACAAGCCATGGCTCATGCATGCAACCCATGGCTAATGTTGCCTGTCGTTGGCCAATGTCGCTTGCCAGATGGCAATATGCCATGTCTAATGACTAACCCACTTGGAGCATTTAATTCTATGGCACGAATTCTGACTTACAAGAGTAGACATTGTTTTTTCTGAAGATTTATATTGAACATGTACAACGTAGTACGCACTTTCTATAGTACAAACACATATTATCTTCCACAAATAACTCTTTTATATATAAAAAACATTTTCGACAATTTTTTATCTTAAATATTTTTCGTTTAAACCCAAAAATGTGTAATTGATTAATAAAACATAGGAAGAATATGAAAAAAATCTCATAATAACGCCAACATTTGTAAATAAATATAATAACCGTTAATTCAATAAATATAACAATTCTTTTTATTTTTTTCGTTCAATTAATCCTGAAAATGAGTAATTGATGAATAAAAAATAGGAAATCTTTGAAAAAAACTATAAAATTAACTCCAAAAATTCACAAATAAATATAATAACCTTAAATTCATCAATTTTAACATTTTTTTAAATATTTAGTTTTGTTCGATAAATCTTGAAAATTGGTAATTCACTATTAAAATATTTTAAAATAAAAGAATTAAAAATTAATGCCAAAAATTCATAAATAAATATACAAACTTTAAGTTCAACAATTTCAACATTTTGTTTTTTATTTTAGTTTAGTGCATATCTAAAATAGGTATTTCATGAATAAAAATAGTATTTTTTTTTCAAAAAATGTAAAATTAACGCCAAAAATCAAAACAAAATATTGTAACCATAAATTCAACAATATAAAAACTTTTGATTTTATTTATTTTTGGTCAATCTCGAAAAAAGTGTAATTTGTTAATAAGAATATGAAAAATATAATATTAACCCCAAAAATAAACAAATACTTATAGTAACCTAAAATTTTAACAATTTTTTTTTATATTTATTTTTGTTTGGTAAATCTAAATATGGATTATTAATTGCAAAAAAAAGGAAAACTCTAAAAAAATTATAACTTAATGCAAAAAAATCAAAAATAAATAAATCATTAAATTAAAGAATCTCATAAAATTGAAATTTCAAAATGTGAAATTTTAAAAATCGTAAAAGTTTATTTTACACAATGAATAAAAGTCTGAAGAAATATTGAAAAATCTTGTAAATACTTCTAAACGTGTTAAAATAATGGTACATTACATATATTTACAACTAAGAGATTTTTCAATATTGTACGAAGCGTAAATGTTATGTTATTGGTAAGAAAGAACCTCGTGAGGCCGAAATTTTGAAAATAAATAATGGAAAATAGATAAATATGTTGTTATGCAGGAAGAGTGTTTCAAACTCTTTTGATTTCTGTACGGCATGGATATTTGCATGTTGTTGACTAGAGATTAATCACTGTCATTGCATGTGACGCAGCTCGTCTATGAAGTGCATCCGCCATCAGCAGACTAAAGTGTGTAGCCACAATCGAGGCAGCGAGGTAACACTTACATCGGTACACCAATATGTGCAGGCTATGAATAATGTTTGTTGGCGATGTCCGACGTTGGCAGCCCGATGTATGTAGATCATGGAGGATAGTTGTAGTCCATGTCTAACATCAGCTGACATATGTATGCAGGACACAGCCGATAAGTGCATCCCATGTCTCACATTTGCTTACCATTGTGTGAAAGATGCATCCGAATTCAGATGACCATTTTGTGTAGACCAAAAGGCGTCCTCTGGACGTTAAAAATAGCCCAAAGGCAATATTGAAAGGCCACACTCAAAGTTTTTTGACCAGTGTGCAAGCCAAAGGTTCAAGGATCAGGCACTGTTTGACGTCCATTGGCCGTTGTCTAAGCAGTATATAGGCTACGGCCGATGCGAGCATCCCTTGTTCGACAGAAGCTAGAAATTTTTCGCAGGCCAAGGGCGATCTATGAAGTCCAAGCACAAAGAACTCTAAAGGATGTATACAGAGATGGTCGATAATATTGTACCATGCCCGACATCAGCTGAGCCATACGCATACACTATGGTTGATGTAGCACTCCTTGACTAATTCACTTGTCTAGTGCCAATTTTTGTTGCAGATATCTCTTGCTTGAAGCACACAGGACTTGGCTGATAGTTCATGCCGTTGTCCGATGATGATATTTCCATGTCGATGCGCTCACCCCACGCCTGATGCGTACAGGTCTTGGTTGATGATAAATATTGTTGGCTAACGTTGTTTACCCAAAGTGCACATTTATTGGCTAATGTTGCCTAACGTTGGTCTTTGAAAATGTCGCCCAAACGATGCACAAATGCCATAACCGATGTCTGAGTGTCTTGGGTGAGGTTCATACTGTTTGTTGACATATACAAACCTATGTGTGAAAGCTACAGAAGATGCTGTCAAGGCACCTTCGATGTTCGGAGACTGATGAGTGAAGGCTACATATGATGCTCGCAGCCTACGCTTACATTGTCTTAATAATGCATGCAACCCACGGAGGATAGGTACAACACACGTCCGATGTCGCTTGATCGTTGTGTGCATGCAAAAGGTGATACGTCAAATATCGGCTAACCATTTTGTGTAGGCAAAAGACGATACAGGAAGGCTATGTTGATACTAGTAGTCTACTTTTTTACAAACAAAAGTAGTTGCATGAAGGACACGCCTGATGTCGAGTAACCGTTGTGTAGGACAAGGGTTACGGGGGCATGCAATGCTCAACATCGCTGACCGTTGTTTGCAGGACAAGGTCTATGCGGATAATCCATGGCATGACCGATGTGTGTTGTCTACGACCGATGTTAGTTGAGCAATGTGTAGGATACTACCGAGGTGAGCAGACCACATTAAACGTTGGTTGTCTGTTGTGTACAACCAAGAAAAATGTGGGAAGGTCAAGTTTGACGACCGTTGACTAATGTGCATAACGACCGATGCAACAGGTTCGCGCTTTATGTAAACATAGCCATAGGCATACGAAATGGACGATGCACCAGTCCAGTACAAATATCATCTAGTTGATGCTTGTTGTCGTTAGACGACATCATTTTCCCGATGCTCAGAATCCTAAGTTGATGTTTCATACCTTTTAGCCGATGCAGAAGTAACCTTTCCAATGAGAAAACGCCACAACTAATGCGTGCATGCCTTTGTTGATGCTGTTTGCCATTGCCAAACGTGGTTGTCCTGAAGCAAATAGGTATTTGCAAATAATGCCTAAAGATGGCCAATGAAAATATCTCCAAGACGATGCAAACATGCCACGACAAATGAGCATAGCCCTTGGGTGATGTTGCTTTTTATCGGCAAAAGTCACTTGTTATATGTGGATATGCCATGTAGTATGTGTGATGGCCTAGGATAATGTTGCCTATCGTTTTCCGACATTGCTTACTCGAAGTGCATGGAACCTGTCGTCGGCTATAGTTAATATCGTTCAGTCAATGCACACACTCCACAGGTTATGTGTGCATGCCTTGGATGATTCTGCATGTCGCAGTCCCTTGTCGGTTGGCAGATGCGCAGAAACCACGCCAGTTGCATAAAGATCTTGGTTAATGCATCCTGCTGTTGGCGGATGTCACCCAGCCAAAGCATGCATGCTATGACCGATATCTCCAAACCAATGCACACATGCTACAAAGGATGTGTGAAGGCCTCGGGTGGTGTTTTCTTTCATTAGACGATGTCGCATAGCCACTGTGCATATGCCATGTTTGATGTCCATGAGTCGATGCACACACGCTTATTGCCGCCTGTCATTAGCCGATATCTCTTGGTCGATGGACACATGCCATAGGTGATGTCTCCTGGTTGATGCACTCAAACCACGACTATAATAGCCTTGTTGATGTGCATGCGACATAACAAATGCTTGCAGGTCTTAGTTGATGTAGCATGTCATTGGTTCATCTTGTTTTCAAGATGTTAACATGCCACATCTGTGCATTCATGCTTAGCTTGTGTTGAATGTCATAGTCCTACATTGCTTTCAAGATATGCACATTCCACGTCCGTGCGTCCAGGCCTTTGCTGACGTCGCATGCTATTAATTGACGTCGCTTCCTAGATGCGCATATTCCACGTTAACTGTGTTCTTGCCTAGGCTTATGCTTATGGTGTTGGCAAACATTCATAGATTGATATTTGTAGATAAATCACAATACTAGTAAGCCACATTTGACATCGATACACCATGTTGTGCATGCTATAGATGATGTTGGTAGGCCACATTCAATATCGACACAGTAATGTGAGGCTACGAAGATATTGTCAGGCCACGTTAGGCCACAACTGACGAAGTCTGACCATTGTGCATAGGCCAAACGCAAAAGTGATGTGCCTGATGTCAGCTAGTTATCGTAGAAGTACAAGTCCATGGGGGATGGCAATGCCTGATGTCGTCTGACCGAATGTGCAATCATGGTGATGTTGCTAAGCCACATCTGACATCTTCAAACCGATGTGTGGAGGATAGAGACTATGCTGGGAGGCCATGTTTGGCGTCGACTAAATGATATATGTAGGACACGAAATATAGATGTATCCCCTGATTGATGTTGACCGATCATTTTCTGCAGGAAAAAGGCAATGCGTGTAGGCAACGTATGACATCAACTAACAACTGTGTGAAGGTTAAAGGCGATGCATAAAGGCCACGTTCGATGTAGGCTAACCATTGCGCACACGACAAATGCGATAGGGCAAGGCCACACTCAAGGTTGACTGATCGTTGTGATGGCCAAAAGTGATGGGGGTAGGCAATGTCTGACATCGGCTGACATTTGTGTAGGACAAAGTCAACGGAGGCAGGAAACACCCTATGTTACTGAACCGTTTTTTGAAGGTTGAGGTTGATAGAGGCGGTCCACGCCTGACAACGGCTAAGTGATGTGCACAAATCACCACAGATGCAAGTAGTCCATAGCCAACAATGGTTGAGAAATGTGCATTATACGGACAATGCGGGTAAACCATGTCTGAATTCAACTGGATATTTTTTGCAGGCCAATGGCTATTCAAGAAAGCCAAACTTGATGATGGCTCCGTGATGTGCACATGCCATAGCCGTTCCACTCTCGCTATATCTTGAGTGATGTGCAAAAGGTCACGGCCAATGTGACTATCTACAACAAATGTTGCCAACCCAACGCCTCTTCATGTTGGCTGATTTGTCTTGCTCGATGCAGATAGGCCTTGGCTAATGCTACCTTTTTTCATCAAAAGTCGATGTTTCCCTGCCGATATAGACATGCAACGACTTATGCAGACTTTTATTTGCCAACATCGCTTTGCAAAAGCGCACATGCCATAACTGATGCTGCCTGACGGAGGAAGATGCAATTGGTCACCCTGCCGGTGCACACACAAAATGACCAATGTGTAGATGCCTTGGCTGATGTTGTATTCCAATGGACAACATTGCTCTCTAGATGTGCAAATGCCATGTCAAATGTGGGCATGCCTTGAGTGATGCTACTTACTGTTGACCAACATCGCTTCCCAAATACATACAAGCCTTGGAGGATGAGGCCTCGTATTACTACGTCGATGTGGCCTAGTCGATTCACACATGCAGTTGATAATGTGATCTAGATTAGAATGATGTTGTATGCCGTTGCCAGACGTCGCTTTCAAAATATGCAGAAACAACATCAAATGCGTGAATACCTTGTTTAATTCTATCTATTGTTGGCCAGCATCACCTGAGCAATGAATGCAGTACACAATCAATGACACCCATTCGATGTGTACATGCCATTTCTGATGCATCCAAACCATGGATGATGTTATCAACTATTGGTCGATGTTGTCTTGATGATGCATGCAGGCCATGAACGATGTTGTCGAGTCGATGCGCACAATCCGCGACTTATGCATGCAGGACTTTGTTGATATCTCAAGCCTAAGGGCGACATCACTTGCTAGACAGACACATTCTACGTTTGTGTGTGTAGGCCTTCGCGGATGTTGTCTGCCATTGGCCGACATCTATAGACTTATATGTACCAACAATGCACGATGCTGGCAGGCAACATTCGATGTCGGTTGGCTGATGTCTGCAGTATATGGAGGATGTGGACTTACCATGTTTGATGTCAATAACCAATGTGTTTAGTCTAAATACAATTCTATCAAGATAAGTTCGATGGCAACAGACCAATGTGTGAAGGCCGAGGACAATGCTGGAAGCCCACGTCTTACGTCTACTAACCATTGTGTGAAGGTCAATAGTAAGGCAGGCGGATTGTGGGCAGGTCAAAGACGACGCAGGAAGGCCACGTACGACGTCATCTGACCATTGTGTGCAGGCTAAAGGCAATACATGCAGGAAATGCTAAAAGTCAGATGACTCTGTTCTGTAGGAAAAAGATGAAGCATGCAAGCCATGACAGACATCGGCTGACCATTGTGCAGGCTAAAGTCCATGGAGGAAGGAAATGGCTGATGTCTCCAACTAATATGTGCAGTCTAGAGGTGATGCGGCCAAAACACGTTTGACTAAGCTAGACCGATGTGTGTAGGATATAGATGCTGTTGGCAGGCCACCTTCAATATCAGCAGGCTGATGTGTGTAGGCTATGGAAAATGCTGGTAGGCCATGTGTGACTTCATTGACCGGTGTGTGCACGTCATAAATGATTGGCAAAGCCCACGTGCAATGTCGGACCATCTTTGTGTTCAGGGAAAAGGCGATGTGAGTAGGCCACGTCCTAAATCGGCTAATCATTATGTGCAGGAAAAAGGCGATGTAGGAATGCCACATTTGACATTGGTTGACCATTATATTCAGGCCAAAGGCAACTTTGGAAGGTAACGCTCGACGTCGGATGACCATTGTGTGGGTAAAAGGTTATGGGGGTAGAAAACTCCCAACATCAGTTGATCTTTTCGCAGGACAATGCTGATTGGGGAAGGAAACACCTAATATCACTTGAAATTTGTTTGTAGTCCACGATCAATAGTCGCACTCGATGCCCGATGACTTTGTTATGTGAACAAACCACGATCGATGCAGGAAGTCCACAACCCACGCGTGCAGAGCAATGTGCATGTGACACCTATAAAATGACTTAGTTGAAAATAGATCCAAACATGTTTTTCATGAGGGTATAAGGTCCTAAAATGTTTTATAATGAGAGAATGGATAAATTCCTAAATATTTAGTTGTGGTGGAAGTCAAACGTCAAGGGACGACCAAGACGTTCGACGACTAGTCACCTATGTGCCTAATGTGTTGTTATGTGTGTATATGTGTGTTTCATGAACTAGTTGAAATTGAACTAGTGTGTCGTAGTGTTTTATAGTGATGTTTTGGGGGATTTTTTGAGGGTGAAATTCAGTACTGAGTTTCTGACATAAAATCGTTTAAAACTTTTGAGAACGACGCCCCGGGGACCATCGAAAGGGTCCCCAAAGAGGACCCAAACTTGGATTGCCAAGCTGTTGTGCCAGCCTGTTTAAGGGAGTGGCTGCGCGTCGTGAAACTATCACACAGTGGGGAAACGTGTTTCCCTGCGAAGCGGGGCTGTCACGAACTATTCTTCCCAAAGAATTTTTCAACAAATAAGATTTGAAAGTGCCTCCGCGACACCCAGTAATGTCCGAGATTTCATTGCGTCATTTTTATATCAAATTTGAGTTGATTAATTTGTCTAATAAGTATAGGGGCCGTTTTGGTAATTTAAGGGTGCATTATTGACGGTTACAGGACTTATTTAAACCCCTAAACTCACCAATAAAAGCTAAAGCCCTCATATTAAAAAAAACCTCTCCATTCTTCTCTCCAAAACCTCCATTAATGAAGGTTTGAAGATCCAATTAAGAAGACTGTTTTTTTAAAGTTTTCTTCATAAATTTTGTGGTCTTTTTCCACACTTAATGTATGTTTATTCATCCTTTAAATATGTTACTTCAAGAGGTCAATTCCAATGAGTTTTCAAGGACTACCTAGAAACATGAATTCTCTAATTTTATGATATTGCCATGAGTTATTCAATAAAACATTTTGAATCATTGTTTATGGATGGAATTTATGTTAATTTCGTGAGTTTAACCTAAACTCTTCATTAACCCATGGAAAACATAATCTCTTCAAATTGTTTATCTTATGGATGTCATGATCTTGTCTCAATGCTTCTGAATTCTAGTGTAGTTTTATGTGGGCTATTGAAAGACGTAAGAATTGTATTTAATTGATGTATACGCTGTATTATATTGATAAATCTATATTTAATTGACATAGATTCATTGACTATTATGACTTTTTGTATTGAATTGATGTTCATGACCATGGGTAAGGGGCCTTATGGCATTGAGTTGGATGATTTTGCTATGGATTGAAGTAGTGATAATAGATTGGTGGTATGCTTCCCTAATGCTCATTATATTAAGTAATTTAGATCTTGGATTATGTTATGATTGGTGTGATCCACTTATAGCGGTGGTTGTATGTGAATGATGTGGCCTTGTCAGCATTACTTTATGTATTATAATGATCATGAATAGTCTATATTAATTGATATATATGTGAAGCATGTTCATATTCAGCTACTTATGATTAATGTGAAAGTATATATTTCTTATATTTATATTAGGTGATCATGTTAGACTATGACTAGGTTCTTATGTGTGCAGTCTCAGAGTTGATGCATGATTATTCCTACTTGACAATATGAGTCTATGATGATTATTTAATTACGTAATAGTGGTGCATAAAATGATTTATTGATGATAACGGTTATTCCTATGTGTTTCAGAAATTATATGCAATATCTTCTAAAGTGAAGTATGTTCTGTCCTGTCTTGGTAAACTTGTGTCCCTTACTTGATACATGTATGAATGTGAATATGAGATATCTTGACATAGGATGCTAAAACCTCTTAGTCTTGTATGTATGAATGCTATGAGACCTTAAATGATTCTAAGAAGGTCACTTATGTGTAACCTTGAACCTAGTGGTAAGGTTGTGAACCTTGTAGTCAAAAGTCTTTACGCTATCTTTCTTGTAATGAATGATGGACTTAAGGTTGGTTGGCTAGAATAAAATCATATCATCGTTAGGAATGTCATTAGAGTTATCTTTGTCGCTTGTGAAGTAATCCCTAGGGGACCTTTTTGGTAGGGTGAATGTGATTGAGTTATGAACTAGATACGAACCCCTTCGTATTATCCTTTAATGTAAATTACTCTATGAGAACAAAGTCCCGCCCCGAGTGTGTATGTCTTGTGAATTAGCTCTAGTGAATAACGAGACTAGAGCATAAAGTAATCCCTTCATATTCCTTAACCATGTGCCTGCATGGGATATGTCCAAATTCTACCATTTTCAAGTAGAACACCCTCAATCGGTTATCGCCTATTCTCATCATATGTGATCCTACTAGTATTGGAGAAGTTCTATAAATTTTAGGTTGTGGTATGGGACTTTATCTAGACATTGCACAATAGACTTCGATGATGTTAGTGACACTCCGTAGGTCTTCTCCAAGACCATTACTTGAATATCCTTATGTGATGAATGTCTCATTAATGAACTAATGGAGTAACGACTTATGTTAGCAAGAATGTGAATGAATGAATACCTAATCTATAGTAACTCTAAGGATTTGTTAGTTAAAGTGTGGAGGGGGCATAAAGGATGATCTATTCATGTCTTACCTAGGGAAATCTTGAGAATGAATCTAGTTAGAGAAGCTGGTTGATACCTTAGACATGCTCTAATTGTAGGTAGTCTTAAGGATTATTCAGGTAACCTTTATGAGGGTGTATGGGCGTTCTCTTCTAGAATTACTTGCATAAGTCTTTTGATAACATTGTGAGGTAAATCTCATATTATAGATGTTATGTGTTTTGTGTACTGTAAGTCTATTTATCTCACTATAGGTAGCCTTGATGATCATTTTTGTGTGCTTAGAGAGGGTGTATTGGTGGCCTCTCTTTGACTTACTTAAGTGAATCTTAGGATAACTTTTAGTGAGAAGGATGCATGCTAAATAAGTTCACTGTAATGTTTGAAATAGTTCTCTATAACATTTTAAAATTCACTGTGATGTTCATTAAAAGGTGATAAAATGTGTATGTGACTTCTTATGTGTTTCTAAGATGTTAAATGTTGTTGTTATGCTAATACTATGAGGTTTTAATCCAAAAGACCATATTTCCATAAAATGTCCACTTTCATTATCTTTTTTCATTATGACATACTTAGTAAATTGATTTGTACTAATTTCATGCTTTTATCTTTCTCTAAAGTGATTCATATGGGAAGGTGCTATCGGAGCTACACTTGGATTACAGGATCATTCAAGAAAGTTGAAATATGTGCTCATTTGACTCGAGGGCATAGATGTCTTCTATTTATCTTATTAAAGCTTTGTAATAGACTTAGTAGTACTGTATGTCTATTTTATATGGGTTGTGTCCCAAGTACTCTTGTGTCTACGACATGATGATATGAGACTTTGTATTTCTTATGCATTTTATATGAAAGAGATTTTAAAGACTATGCAAATGTTTGTGAAGCGTTTTAATTATGCACTACTTTTCATTATGTATATGCGATTAATGATACGAATGGGATTGTAAAAAAACCTCTAAGAGCTCGAGTACACTAGTTTCACTCCAAGATTGCCATATTTTCTGAACAGCGCTCTCAGGATGTGAGAATGTAGGCTACGGCCCATGCAGGTAGCCCACGTATGATGTCGAATTTGTCTTGGTGTGCACTCCAAGGGAGATGCGGGAATGCCAAGCTCGACAACTACTTAACTATGTAAATAGTCCATCACCAATGCATCCAAACCACGTTTGATGGATGTGCGCAGTCCATGTCTGATGAAGTGGTCTAAGGACTATGTTTCCTAGCAAATGCTGGTTGTCGTTAGTCGATGTCGCTTTCTCGAAGCTGATATGTCTTGGCTTATGTTGCCAAATATCAATTGAAGTTGATGTCTCCCTGCCAATCCGCACATGCCATGACAATTACGTGCAGGCCTTGCTTATTCGGCTTTCGTTTAGCCAACTTTTCTTTTCAGACTCGCACATGCCATGTTAGATGCGTGCATGTTTTAGCTGATGTTGCCTATCATTAACCGGCATTTCTTTCTCAATGCACACAAGCCTTGGCTAATTACGTTGAAAATTATTTTCGACGTCGATGTTGCAAAGATGATGCATAGACTCCATGGGTTATGCCTGCATATCCTTGAATGATGTTGCATATCATTTTTCGATGATGCTTTCCACATGTGCCGATGTCACTTGTCCAATACATGCAGGCCACAAACGTTTCATCGAATCGATGCACACACGCCAACATTTACACGTGTAGCCTTTGATGTTATAACCTCTCTTTGGCTGATGTTGCTTGGTCGATGCGGGCAGTCCACAACTGATGTCACCTATTCAATGCGCGTAGGCCACAACTAATGTAACCTGACTGATGTGCTCAGACCATGAATAAATTCTCCTGACAGATGCGCATAACCCACACTCAACAATGAATGAGATGATGTGCACAAGCCACAACTAATATGGACAGTCCATGGCCTACATCGACAAAGCAACGTGCACAAGCCACGACTATTGCGGGCAATCCACGGCCAATGTCGCAAGGCCGATGCTGCTTTCCATTTGTCGGCATTTCTTGCCCAAATTACACCGGCCTTGTCTAATGGTGCCTATCGTTGCATGACGCCGATATGGCCTAGCCGATGTTCGCACTCCATGACTCATGCGTGTAAGCCTTGGCTTATGGTGCATGTCATTGGCCCACGTTGCTTGCCTGATGCCAACATGCCACGTCCAATGCATGGGCCACTTTGAGCGTTTGATTCTATTTCGCGGATTCTGCCTTACTAGAGTAGACATTGTTTTTTCCAATCATTCATATTGAACATGTACAAACGAAATATGCATTTTCTAAGGTAAAAACACACTTTAGCTTCCATAATTTTTTTATTTTTAATGTTTTTCGTTAAATCCAATAAAGGGTAATTAATTAATAAAACATAGGAATAATATAAAAAAATAATAACACCAAAAATTAACAAATAAAAATACTAACCTTAAATTAAATAATTTTAAATATTTATTTTATTTTTTATTTTTGTTCGATAAATCTCAAAAATAAGTAAATGATGACTAAAAAATAGCAAATCTATGAAAAAACTATAAAATTCACAAATAAATACTGTAACATTATAATCAATAATTTTAACAATTTTTTGAATTATCATTTTTGTTCGATAAATCAGGAAAATGGGTAATTCATGAATAAAAAAAATATGAAAAATAATAAATTAATGCCGAAAGTTCATAAATAAATTTATTAAAGTTAAATACATCATATTCAACATGTTTTTTACTATTTATTTTTCTTCTATAAATCTCAAACGATGCACACACGTCATGACTCATGTGTGCAAACCGTGACTTATGTTGCCTGTCGTTGGCCGACGTCACTTGTCTAATGTCAACATGCCACGTTTTATGCATGGACCACTTGGAGCATTTGATTATATGGCGCGGATTCTTATTGAATGGAGTAGACATTATTTTTCCAAAGATTTATATTGTACATGTACAAAAAAAATATGCACTTTCTAAGCTACAAACACAAATTAGCTTCAAGATATTACTTTTTTATATATAAAAACAATTTTCAACAATTTTTTTCATTTTAAATATGTTTTGTATTAGTAAAAAATGAGTAATTTATTGTTAAATAATAGGAAGAATATGGAAAAAAAATAAACATAACGCCCAAAAATTATAAATAAATATAGTAATCTTAAATTATGTAATTTTAACAATTTTTTTTAATTTGTGTTCGATAAATTTCAAAAATCAGTAATTGATGATCAAAAAACAGAAAATCTATGATAAAAAATATAAAATGTGCATTAAAAAAAAAATCAATAAATTACCTTATAATAAATAATTCTAACCATTTTTTAACTATTATTTTTGTTCGGTAAATCCCAAAAATGGGAAATTCGTGAAATAAAAATATGAAATATATCAAAATAATGCAAAAAATTCATATATAAATATACAATCTTTAAGTTCAACAATTTCAAGAGAATTTTTGTTTTTATTTTAATTTGTTAAATCTATTAAATGGGTAATTCATGAATAAAAATAGGAAGCATAATTTTTTAAAATTATAAAGATAATGCCAAAAATTCAAAAATAAATATTTCAACCATAATTTCAACAATTTAAACATTTTTTTTATATTTTATTTTTTATTTGGTAAAGCTCGAAAAAGGTAATTTATTAATAAAAATAGGAATAATATAAAGGTAACCCCAAAAATTTATAAATATATATAGTAACCTTAAATTAAACAATTTCAATAATTTTTTTGATATTTATTTTTTTGGTAAATCTCGAATATGGTTAATTAATTAATAAAAAAGGAAAAATAAAAAAATATATAAAATTATTGCAAAAATTTGAATTTTTAAAATGTTGCATTAAAAATCGTAAAAATATTTTAAGCAATGAATAAAAAGTCGGAAAGACATGAAAATGCTTGAAACTACTTCTAAACATGTGAAATAATGATGGATTACATATTTTTTAAAAAAGCGATTTTTCAATATCGTACGAACCGTAAACGTGATGAAATTGGTACGAATGAACCACGTGAGGCGAAACTGTTAAGAATAAATAATGGAAAATAGATAAATATGTTGTTATGTAGGGAGAGCGTTTCATACGCTTTTGATTTTTATACGGCATGGACATCTGCATGTTGTTGACTAGACCTTCATTAATGTTATTGCATGCTACATAGGTTGTCTAACAAGTGCAAGCAACCAAAGATGCGGGAAGGCACATCGAAAGTGGACTAAATGAAGTGTCAGGGCACAATCGATGCAGACATGTCACTCTTACATTGGTACTCCGATGTATGCATGCTATGACCAAAGTTGGCTATGGACGTCCGACATTAGCAGTGCGTTGTGTGTTGACCATGGAGGATAGGTTCAAACCATGTCTACATCAGTTGACTTATGTCTGCAGGCCACTAATAATAGGTGCAACCCATTTTCCACATCGGCTGGCCGTTGTGTAAAGGATGCATCCAACTTCGAATGACCATTATGTGCTGACTGAAAGGCGAAGCGGGAAGTTCACATCCAGCGTCGGCTGGCGTTTATGGAAAGGGGAAAGGAGATATGCAAAGTCCATTCTCAACATGTGCTGACCAATGTGCAAGACAAAGGTGTAAGGGTCAGAAACTTTTCGACATCGGTTGACCGATGTGGGCCAAAGACAATGAGGGCATGCAACGCCTGATGTTGTGTGACTATGAATCACAGGACAAGAGAAAAGAGTAAAGTACACACAATTGATCATGTATGAGCAATGTGAAGCCAAAAAAAACTCAATCAGTCCACGACCGTGGTCGATACATCCGTACCACGCCCAACGTCAGCAGAGCGATATGCATATGACACAACCGATGTGGTAGTCCACGAGTTATGTCGCTTTTCCGATGCCGATTTCTGTTGGGAGATGTCTCTTACTTGAAGCAGACAGGGCTTGAGTTATGTTTCATGTCGTTGGCCGAGGCCGATGTTGCCCCATCGATGCGCACACCCCACACCTGATGCGTACATGCCTTGGTTGATGATAATTGTTGTTGTCCAACGCCTCTTTCCGGAAGTACACATTCTTCGATTGATGCTTCCTGATGTTGGTCATCGCAAATATCGCCTAACTATTCACAAACACCATAACCGATGTGTGGAAGTTTTGGCTGAGGTTTCTGATGTACCGTGGTTTGATGGTACTTTCAATGTTTTTTCCTTAAGTCTAGTGCATC
This sequence comes from Solanum lycopersicum, assembly GCF_036512215.1. Classification (NCBI taxonomy): domain Eukaryota; kingdom Viridiplantae; phylum Streptophyta; class Magnoliopsida; order Solanales; family Solanaceae; genus Solanum; species Solanum lycopersicum. Next base: position 18,436,534 of record NC_090804.1, on the reverse strand, counting down.
TCTAAGGTCTTTTTGTAGTAGTTTTAATGTACTTTTCTCTTTGTTTGCTGAAAAACTGTCAAAAATGAAAATGCGGAAGAACTATGCTTAAAATGCAGAAGTGATGACCGACGAAGCCATCGACGGTCCGTCGACACCTCGACGGTTAGAATGTGGAAGTTGTCGTCTAAATAAAATACTGCTCAAGAAATATCCGGTAGTTCATACCAAGTGTGGGGCTACAAAATCTATCGATGAATGTCATCTCCACGATAAACCGCCCTGCATATCCGTTATTGCTCATAGAAAGTAGCCTAGTACCTGTCTTGAAAAGATTCCAAGTGTGGAGAAATGGAAGCCATTGACAAACCATAGTGCACTCTATGAACCGTCATCCTGGTCCGTTGATGGTAACAGTAAGGTGGAGAAGAAAGCGTTTGAAAAAGATTCTAAGTGTAGAATGATGGGTGTCATCAATAGTCTGTCGTGGCTTCATGGTCCGTCAGTGCGATTGTCGACTCAGACGTATTTTCGGGAAGATTATCCTTAAATAGATTTCCTTTAATTGTTAGGACTTCATTATTATAAATAGTTGTAAAAACTTCATTTTTGGGGTTAGATTCTTCGGTATTTTTAAGTTTTCTTATCCTAGTTGTTGAACTTGAGAGTTTGGTGGAGGTGATAAAAAGGTTCAAAAGAGCTATTGGGTGGACATTGTGGATATTATAAGGATCCCTCCCGGGATTTTTCACATAAAATTCAACTAATACCCGATCATACGCCAAGTATTGAGCACCAGAGACGTTTAAATCAACCAATGAATGAGGTCGTGAAGAAAGAAATTATTAAGTGGTTGGATGCTGGAGTTATATATCCAATCGCCGATAGTAGTTAGGTATTCCCTGTTCAGTGTGTTCCTAAGAAAAGGTGAATGACTGTGGTCCCCAATGCAAAAAATTAGCTTCTCCTGATGAGATCTGTGACTGGATAGAGGGTGTATATGGATACCGCAAAAAAAAAGTTCACCTTGATGAACAAAGGTTTAACGAGTTAAATGAGCTTGATGAATTTCGCTTGAAGGCATATGAAAGTTTATCCCTCTACAAAGAAAAGATTAAGAAGTAGCATGACCAAAATATTGAGAAGAGCGATCTTTTGTTGTGATTTCGTTCTTTTGTTAAATTCTAGGTAGCGATTGTCCCCGGGAAAACTCATGTCTAAATGAACTGGTCCCTATTTGATCACCCAACTATTCTCCCATGTTGCGGTTGAGTCGGAGAACAAGGAGGGTGTAAGGTTGAAGGTGAACATGCAATGAATCAAAATTTCTCTAGGGCATGCTGAAATGGTGAATGAAGTGATTGAGGCATACCCTATTGATGAATTCATAGTAATCAAGAGTCCTTCTTCTTGCCGCGACGTTAAATCAAGCGCTGATTAGGAGGCAACCCAGTGTGTATCCTCTAGCCAACTATGTCACGTCTGAATATTGTTTTATCTTTTTAGAAGTGTTGTGTAGAGCGTAGATTAGGGTCCGTGTTAAAAAAAAGTGCCCTGAAAACACAAAAATATTATCTTAGTAAGTGTTAAATGTGCAAGGACCCAAACACCAGAAATATGCAGAAAATTTGTCTGGTGCACCGATCGACGGACCGTCATCCCTTCGATGGCCATCGTAGGATTCGTTGTGCCCAGGTATGTTCTTTAATTTTTTATAAGTGAGGGCACTATCCACGGAGGGGTCAGCATGTTGATCATCGGCGCTTTGCGCCTTAGTTTTGCTTCACCTATCACCCTATTTTATATACTTTTACGCATTGGAGACAATTGAATGTCTTTTTGTTGGGGTGGGTTAAATGGAAAATGAGTGCTAGGGTGAAGTCTGAGTAGCCCAACTCACGATCCTCTCTTTGCGTTTTCATACCTTTGTTCTTTTTCCCCAAAATACTTTTTATTTTATTGTTGAATCGGCTTGTTAGTATCTTTTATACTTAGTATACAAATGGAACCTGAAACATGATGGTTAAACAAAATGATATCTTGATTTAAAGCAAAACTTGCATGACTAGGCATAGTAACTGATGAATGTGTGGCTCTAAGCATGACATAGAGATACATCACTGAATGACCCTAAATCTAAAACTCGAACTAGGTGTCTGATAATCTTGTAGATTAATAAGATGTCAAGTTAGCATGAGAAAAAGTTGAATAATGAACCATTGGTACTTACCTAGAACTTTCCTAGTTAGTTCTGATAAAAGAAAGTTGTAATAGACAATAGGAAAGGATCACATGCCCTTGTTCAAGATAGCCAATCTTTAGCCTAGATAATAGAAAATAAAATGAAAATAATCCCTTCTTGATCCAAATGATTTGAGTTTAAAATAGACCTTTCTTTTTCACCCAACTTATATTTTCTAGGAACAATGTATTGGCCCTGGTCCTTCCTTGGACATGTGCACCTCAACTTATGCCAAAAGTATAAGTTTAGGGTGGATAATGTAAAACACAATCTTGTCGTGACCCTGACCTAACCTTGCGTAATGTGTACCTTGACTCCTGGCAAAACCATGAGTTGAGGAATGCTTCAGAAAGTAGGGTTGAAAGAATAAAGAAAGAGAAAGAACAAAATAAAATTGACTCAAGAATTGTTGAAACCAAAGTAAAAAATTTTAAAAAAAATTCACTTACACTAAAGGACAAAGAAAGGAGAAAAATTAGGGGAAAGAATATAAAATAATTAGAAAATAGGGTGGAATAAAATGATTAAAAGGTAGGAAGCTTAGTCGTTATGTCAAGGAGGGCAATATGTAACTAAAATACATCAAAATTTACCCTACTTGACCATAAGCCTATGTTACAAGCTAAAAAAGTCCTATCGTGATACTAAGAGTCGATTATGGTGAACTTAAAGTAGTGAAAATAAGGGTAAGCCTGTGGAAACAATTATAAATGAGGTGTGAAGTTATTTTAAGAGCGAGTGTTGAAAAAAATAATCCTTATACTCAAAATGAAATCATTGTGTGAGAAATAAGGATGTTTTTTCGAAGTGAGTACACTAGTTGCAATGCCGGAAAAATGGTACCTTAGTTAAAGATCAAAGAGAATAGTTGTTGGTGCGTGGTGAGTCTATGTCATGGTGTGATCCACATGAGTAAGCGTAATAGTGATAGCATGCATAAACATAATGAAGATAATAGGGATTGATAGACAGATGATCGCGAAAGCAAAAATAAGGATACTCTTGTACATAGGTTTTGCTGTAAGTTATAGTGTGTTGCTTGAGGACAAACAATGAATTTAAGTAGAGGGTGATGATGTACTGTGGTTTCACGGTACTTCGAATGTATTTTGCTTAAGTTTAGTGTGGTTTTTGGCCTTTTGTAGTAGTTTTTAATGTATTTTTCTCATTGTTTGAAGAAAAAGTTTCCAGAATGAAAACATAGAAGAACTGTGCTGAAATTGCAGAAGTGACGACCCACAGAGCCATCGACGGTCCGTCGACATCTCAACGGTCCGTAGGTGAAAACCTTCGTCTAAACAAAATACTGTTGAAGAAAGATCATAAAATTCTGACAAAGTGTGGGGCTACAGAAGCTATCGACAGACCATCATCTCCATGACAGATCATCCTGCACATCCGTTATTGCTAACACAAAGTAGCCCAAGTACCCGTATTGAAAAGATTCTATGTATGGAGAAATGGAAGCCATCGATAGATTGTTGTGCACTCAACGGACCGTCATCCCGGTCCATGGATGGTAACATTGAGTTGTAGAAGAAAGCAACTAAAAAACATTCTAAGTGTGGAACGACGGGAGGCCTCGACGGTCCATCGATCCGCTCGTCGACTTAGAAGCGTTTTTTGGAAGATTTTCCTTAAATTGATTTCCTTTTTATGTAAGGACTTCTTTATTATAAATACTTGTAAAAACATCAATTTTTGGGTTAGACTCTTGGGTATTTATTTTTATTATCCTAGTTGTTGAACTTGAGATTTTAGGAAATATTGTACTTTCTAGGATCGTTTGTTGCAAGACTTTTAGTTATTCAAGTAATTTTCTAGATTTCTTCAACCTCTTTAAAGTAAGTACATGAATTCTTGTATAATCAATATGAATTGTGTGATTGTTAACATAGATAACTAAATCTATAGTGAGGGTTGTGGAAACCATGGTTAAATAACAAGGTAAAAAATAGCTAAAATAACAATTCTAGAATAGTGTATTGCATGTATTGATAATTCTTATTTTTAGAAGTCTTTTTAACGAGTGCACGGGTTAGAACTCGCCTTGTTGCTACTTTCCTGACAAAAGATTTATGTAATAAGCAAAGCATTATCAACATTGATTTAGTTTACACTATCTAATAGGCTAGTGATGATTGGTGCCAAGTAACAACTAAGCTTTACATTGATTATGATGTAAAGGTAAGGTTTAGTAAAACATACAGACGCAGAGGGACCAAGGCGCAAAGTGAAATTCACTAGTTACTGGACCAAGGAATTAGGGATACATAACTTACCACTTTGCATGGAAGATACTAGGAAAGGATTGTTATAGCTAGAATTACCACGTTATTAACCTGTGGGGAACACTTATGCCCTAGTTATTCTCATCAATTTATAAATATCATATATTCATACATGCTACTTGTTGACTTAGAAATATTTAATTCCTTTAGTTATTTAAAAACTCCATTTTATTACATGTTTTCAGAAAGTACTTGATTAAATAGATGAAATTTTAGGTTAAATTAAAGTCTAAATCATTTTCATCGTGGGATCAACTCCAACCTTATAGTTAGGTTCTTTACTTGATACGACCGCTTATACTTCTCTTCGAGAAGTAAGTTTGAGCATATAAGTTTAATTTGTTGGTTGGCATCTCTTAAACCGAAGTGTGGAAGCTATGGAAGATGGTGGTGAGGCACGTTTGATGTCGGAAAATAGATGAGTGCATGCGATGGATGATGCTGGAAGGATGCATCTTACTTTGACTTGCTAATGTTTGTAACCCACAGATGATAGGAATAATACACGTCCAATGTTGCTTTACCATTGTTTGCATGCAAAAGGTGATACATTTGATTTCGGCTAACCATTGTGTGTAGGCAAAAGACGATTTGCGAAGGCCACATAAATGCCAACTACCCGTTTCTTAACACCAAAGGTGATGCAGGAAGGTCATGACTATGTTGACTGACTGTTTTGTAGGCCAAAGGTGTTGGGGGAAGGCAACACACGATATCACTAACCAATGTTAGCAAGCCAAGGTCTATACGAATAGTCCATGCTCGACGATGGATGAGCAATGTGCACAAGCCACGGACGATAATGCGTAGTCTATGAGTGATGTTAGTTGATAAATGTGGAGGCTAGTGCTGAGGTGAGTAGACCATTACTGACACCTAGTGTCTGTTGTATACAGTCCAAGGGCAATGTGGGAAGGTGAAGCTCGATCATCGGTGAGTTATCTGGATAGGCCACAACTGATGCAACATGTCCATGCTCGATGTCAACTTAGCGGTATGCATAGAAAAAGTCCGATGCAGCAGTCTAGTACCAATATTATTAAGCCGATGCAACTTTTCATTGGCCGATGTCAATTTCCTGAACATCAGAGGCCTCTGCTGATGCTTAATGCCATTGACCGATGCTTAAGTCACCTTGCCGATGAGAATACACCATGATTTATGTGTGCATGCCTTGGTTGATATTGCTTTCCATTGGCAAACATCACTTTGCTGAAGTAAACAGGCCTTGGCAGATGCTGCCTGACGTTGGCCAATGCAAATAGCGCCTAATCGATGCACACACGCCACGATAGATGCACGTAGGCCTTTATAGATGTTTCATACTATCAACAAAGGTCACTTTCCATATGTGCATATGCAATGTAAGATGGGTGATGGACTTGGTTGATGTTGCCTTTTTTTGGGAAATTTCAGTTACTCAAAGCGCACACGCCTTGGTTGATGGTCCATGTCGTTAGGTAAAGTCAATTTCATTCAGTCGCTGCACACACTTCATTTGTTATGTGCGCGTGAGTTTTATAATGCTCTATGTCGTAACATGATGTCCGTTTCCAAATGCGCAACAACCACGTTAGATGCGTGAAGTCCTTAGTTGATGCATCCTATCGTTGTTCAATGTCACCTAGCCAAAGCATGCATGCCATGAACGATATCTCCAAACTGATGCTCACATTCCACGGATGATACATGCAGGCCTTGGCTGATGTTACCTTCCATTGCACGATGTCGCATGGCCACTGATCGTAGGCCATGTTTAATGTCCATGAGTCAATGCGCACACGCAATGACCGATATGTGCACACATTTGTTCTTGCCGTTTGTAATTGGCCGATGTCACGTGGTCGATTCGCACATGCCATAGGTGATGTTGCCTAGTTGGTGCATTCAAACCATGACTCAAATAGCATTGTCTATGTGCACACGATATAATGGATGCTTATAGGCCTTAGTTGATGTTGCATGTCATTTGTTGATGTTGCTTTCAAGATGCACACATGCCACACATTTGCATGTATACTTTGTTGATGTTGCATGACATTGTCCTACGTTGCCTTCCAAATATGCACATTCCATGTCTGTGTGTGCAGATCTTTGTTGAGGCTGCATGCCATTGGTTGACGTCATTTTCAAGATGTGCACATGCCATGTTAGATGTATGCTAGCGTTGTTTGATCTTCTCCATTGGTCGACATTTGTAGATAGATATTTGTAGGCAGCGTACAATGATGGCAGGCCACATCTGACATCAAAAGACCAATGTGTGCAAGTTATGAATGATGTTTGTAGACCACATTCCATGTCGACACACCGATGTAAGCAGGTCCCAGATGATGCTCCACGTTCCACATTGATTATACATTCCGTGCAGGGCTATGACGAGGATGGCAGACCACATCTAATGTCGGCTAACCCTTGTGTGCAGGCCAACAACAATGTGGGCAGGCCATACCTGACGTAGTCTAACAATTTTATGGAGGCCAAAGGCAATGTAGGCATGTAATGCCTGACATTGGATGACCATGATGTGTAGGCCAAGGAAGATGCAGGAAATCCTTGCCTGATATCGGCTAGTCATTCTACTATCCAAAGTCTATGGGGGTTGGCAACGCCTATTGTCGCCTGACCGTCATATGAAAGCCAGAGGTGATATGTCAAAGCCACATCTGATGTTTGTAGATCGATGTGTGGAGTATAGAGACTAGACCGGAAGGACACGTGTGACCTCAGTTGAACCATTTGTGTATGCCACTGAAGATAGATATATCCCACGAGTTACGTCAATTGATCGTTGTGTGCACAAAAAATTCGATGTGTGATGGCAACGTATGACATCAATTGGCAATTTTGTGCAGTTAAAGGCTTTGAAGGAAGGATATTTCATCGTTTCCTTACCATTGTGAAAACGACATAGGCGATGAGGTAAGGCCACACGACGTCGACTGACGATTTTGTGCTAGCCAAAGGTTATAGGGGTAGGCATTGCCTGACGTTGGCTGATATTTGTGTAGGACAAAGCCAACGGAGAAAGGCAACACTCGATGTTGCCTAACCATTTTTTTTCAGGCCAAGGGCGATGCAGACGATCCACGTCTGACAACGTCTAAGTGATATGCATAAATCACTGTGGATACAAAAAGTCCAGACACAACAATATTTTATAAATGTGCATGATATGGATAATTCGGGTAGACCACGTCTGATGTCAACTAGATATTTTTTGTAGGCCAAGGGCGATATGAAAAAGCTAAGATTGACAATCGCTCTGTGATGTGCATAGGGAATGCCTGGATCATGCTCTACGTCTCCTTAGTGATGTGCATAGGTCACAGCCAATGCGACTATCGACAACCAATGTCTCCTATCTAACGCCTCTCCAGGTTGGCTGACGTCTCTTGCTCGAAGCAGATATGCCTTGGCTGATGCTACCTTTTTTCAGCAAACAACGATGTCTCCCTACCAATATCCACATGCAAAGGCTTATGGTGCATTTCGTTGCACAACATCGATTTCTCAAAACACATCTATCATTGGTGACGCTTCCTGATGTAGGTAGATAAAATGTTCGCCACGCGGATTCACACATTCCTTGACCAATGCGTACAAGCCTTGGTTGATGTAGTATTCAAATGGACAATGGTTGTTTCCAGATGTGCACATGCCATATAAGATGTGTGTAGGCCTTGGGTGATGCTACCTTTCATTGACCGACATCCCTTGTCCGAAGCATACAAGCCTTGGCATATGGTGCCTCCTATTACTAACGTCGATGTCGGCTAGAAAATTCACACACGCCATTTATTATCTGAGCATGATTTGAATGATCTAGCATGCAGTTATCCGTCTTCGCTTGCCAAATTTTTATAAACAATATCAGATGTGTGAAAACCTTGCCTAATATTGTATGATGTTGGCCAACGTCACTTATCCAATCAATGTAGACCATGACCAATGAAGCCCAATTTATGTGCACACGCTATAGCCGATGGGTGCAAACCTTTGATGATGTTGTCATCCATTGGTCGATGTCTCCTGGACCATCTGTGTAAGCCAAGAACAATGTTGTTGGATCGATGCGCACAAGTCACGACTTAAACATAGGTGAGTGATGTACACAAGCTACGGAGGATGCAGGAACTCGACGATAGATGTCGCCTACTCACAGTACATAGGCCTTGGCTGATGCTTCATGTCGTTGGACTACGCCGATATCACCTTGCTGATGTGCTAATGCCATGAAGGATGCATACACGTCATGGCTGATGCAAACTGTTATTGGCCAACGTCGCTTGCCCGAAGTGCACATGTCTTGGCTTATGTTTCCTGACATTGGTCGATTGAAATTTTCCCTAACCGATTCAAAAATGCCATTACCAATGGGCACAGGACTTTGATAATGTGCTTGCCATTGGCTGACATCTAAAGACTTATGTGTGCAGGCTATGAAAGATTCTAGTAGGCGATGTCTGATGTCAGTAGGGTAATGAGTGTAGGTTACAGATGATGCTGTCAGGCCATGGAGTATAAGTTCAGCATGGGCGACGTCGCTTGACCATTGTGTGCATGCAAAAGTCAATGCGGGTAGTCTACATCCGATGTCGGATAAAAATTGTGTGTAGGACAAAGGCGATGTGGAAAGTCCATATATGATGTCTGCAAACACTTATGCAGGTGAAAGGAGATGTGGTTAGGCAACACGCGATATTAGTGATCGTTATTTACATGCAAAAAATTATGTTGGAAGTCTACACTCAATCTCGACTGAGAAATGTGCAGGCTTCGATCGAGGCAGGTGGCTAATGTCTAACACCAACTAACGGTTGTGCGTAGGCTAAACACGTTGCGTTAAGGTCAAGTACGACAGCCACTGAGTGATGTGCATAGGCCATGGCTAATGCGACAGCTCATTGCCAAACGTCAAATTAGGGATATGCATAGGCAACAACCCATGCAACATTCCACAACCAATTTTTCTTGCTCGAGGCCGCATTTCATTTGCCGGTGTAATTTGCCTGAATAAAAAAGGCCTTGTTTGATGTGTCATGTCGTTGACCAATGCCGAAGTCTCCCGACCAATGCACACATGCCACAGCTAATGCATGTGTGCCTAAATTGATGCTGCTTTTTATCGGCAAACATCACTTGCAAGATGCTTATAGGACTTTGTTGACGCTCCCTGACGTTAGCAAATGCACATATCGCCTATTCGATGCACACACGACATGGTAGATGGGTGCATGTCTTTGATGATTCTACGGACCGTTGGCGATATTGCTTACTCAAAGCGCACAAGCCTTTTCTGATGGTGCCTATCATTGGCCAATATCAATGTCACTCAAGAAATGCATACACCATATTGGTTATGTGAACGTGCTTTGAATGTTTATAAATGTCATTGTCCGACGTTGGTTAAAATATGCGCGCAAACAAAGTCAGATGCGTGCAGACCTTAATTAATGGTGTTTGTCATTGCTGACATCACATGGCCAAAACACACAAGCCACGACCGATGTCACCTTGTCGATGCATACATTCCATGGTTGATGCGGGCAATTCTTGGCTGATATTGCCTTCCATTTGTAAATGTTGCCTGGCCACTATATTTAGTATAGGACTGATGTCAATGAGTCATTACACACTCCACGAATGATGGGTGCAGGACTTGGTTGTTTCTCTATGTTATTGGACGATGTCACTTTGCCAATGTGCACATGCCTCAGGTGATGTAGCCTAGTTGAGGCACTGATACCACGACTGAAATTGCCCAGCAGATTTGCACATCACACAACAAATGTGTGGAAAATTTAGCTGATGCAGAATGTCATTGGAGGACGTTGCTTCCCAGATGTGCACATGCCATGTCTTACATCAGGTCACTATTGTGTGCATTCCAAAGGCGATGCGTGCAGGCTGCACCCTATGTTGGATTACTATTGTGTGTAGGCATAAGGAAATGCGTACAAGTAATGCTCGACATTATTTGACTATGGTGTGTAGCACAAGGCCTATGCAAGTAGTCCACCCATTATGTCGATTAATCATTGTGGAGACCATATTCAATGAGGGTAGGCAACACTGGATGTCATCTAATCGATATGTACAACCTTGAGGTGATGCAGGCAGGCCACGTCAGATATTTTCCTGATGTATGATGGATATAAGCAATGCTGTTAGGAAATGTTCTACATCGATATGCTGATGTGTGCAGGCTACAGATGATAATGGAAGGACACGTCTGACATTGCAAAACAAATGTGTACAGGCCACAGCCGAGGCAGAAAGCCTACATGTGACACCTACTAGCTATTATGTGCAGGCAAAAGGTGATGCAGGAAGGTAAAGCTTGACGGCCACTAAGTGATATGGACAAGCCACAACTAATGCAACAGGTTCACACCCGACATCATCTTAGGGATATACATAGGAAATGGTCGATGCAACAGTCCACGACAAATGCCGCCTCGCCGAGGCTGCTTATCGATGGACAATGTAATTTTGCTGAAAGATAGAGGACTTCATTGATTTTTCCGGCCGTTAACCGACACCAAGGTGTTCATGCCAGTGTGCACCAGCCACGACTGATACATGCATGCATTGGTTGATGTTTGTTGCTGTTGGCCACCATTTGTTTCCTGAAGCTCACCGGCCTTTGTTGGACCTACTAGAAGTTGTTTGATGCTCACACGTCACATGAGATGTTTGTTGGTCTTGGTTGATGTTTCCTATCATTGGTCGGCGTTGCTTAATCAAAGGGAACAATTCTTTGTTGATGGTGCCTATCATTCTCCTATGTCAATGTCACTCAGCTGTTGAACACACCCATAGGTTATGTATACATGCCTTGGATGATAAAGCAAGTCGTAGTCTGATGTAGGTTGCAAGATGCGCACAAACCACGTCAAATGAGTGAAGGACTTGGTTGATGGTGCTTGTCATTCGCCGACGTAACATGTAATAAACATCAAATAAATAATTGATGTCGCCTAACAATGTACACATGCCACGACATATGTGTGTAGGTCTTGGCTGATGTTTCCTTCCATTGGCTGAAGTCGCTTGGCCACTATACGTAGGCTAGCACAAATGTTCATGAGTCAACACACAAATGCAAGGACTATTCCGTGCAGGCCTTGGTTATTGCTCTCTCTCTTTGGTTGATGTAGCTTTTTCGATGCGCACAGGCCACAGGTGACGTCTCCACCGCTGAAATTTCCAGTTGATGTGCAGAAGACTAAAATTACGCGTGCAGGACTTAGCTAAAGTTGCATGTTGTTGGCCAACATCACTTTCCAGATGCGCACATACCATGTCCGTGCATGCGTTCTTGGTGGATGTCAAATGTCATTGGATTATATCGACTGCAGGATAAGTACATTCCACATCAGCACGTACAAGAATTGGATGAAGTCGTATGCCATTGACCGACTTCATTAAGAGATGTGCACATGCCACTTTGAGGCGTGCAAACCTTGGTCGACGCATTATGTGGTTGGTTGACATCTGTTGACCTATATTTTTATGTTACGTACAATGCTTTTGCAGGCTAAAGTTGATGGGTCAAGGCAAAGCCTGATGTCGCTTGACAATTGTTTGTAATGTAAGCGTGATGTTCAAATTTCGTGGCTGAAGAAAACTAACTGATGTGCAAAACCCACGATCAACGCGGGCAGTCAACGGCTGATGACAGCTGGTGGTGGTGTGTACGCCAAGGGCGATATGGGAATGCAAAGACCAACGACTACTGAATGATGTGCACTGTCAACAGGCGATGCGGCCGGTCCACGCTTAACCGATACACATAGGCCACGTCTGATCTAATTGTCTATGACTAAGGTCGCCTGGACAATGCCTCTTGCCATTGGCCGATGTCTCTTTCCTGAAGTAGATATACCTTAGCTTATGATGTAAGCTATTAGCCGACGTTGATGTTGCCTTGCTGATCTACACACTCCATGACTTATGTTGCCTGCTGTTGGGCAATGTCGCTTTCCAGAAACTCACCAGCCTTGGCTAATGCTACTTAACATTGGATGATGTGAAGGTCGCTCTGTCGATGCACACACGCCGCGACAATTGCGTTGAGGCTTGGCGGATGGCGCTCTCTTGTAAGACCCCTAAAATGATTTAGGTGAAGCTAGATCCTAAAATGGTTTTCGTGATGGTCTAAGTTCCTAAAATGGTTTGTAATATGGGTTTTAGTCAGTGTCTAAAAGTTTAGGTTCATTGGATGTCAAACATCAAGGGATGACCAAGACGTTTGACGACTAAGTCATCTATCTACGTCATATGTGTTTTTTTGTGTTTTTTTGAGATTCATAAGGTTATAAGGTCCTTAAATGAGTTATTATAGTATATATTGGCAGTATGTCAAGTTTCGTGAAGTTTTGAGGTAAAACGTCCAAGAAAGTCCATGATGTTCGAAAGATGTGACTTAAGATGATCTTGGGTTCTATGTATGTTTCCTCGAGTTTTACGTGTTTGTTTTGGAAGAAACTCATGTGTTTGGTCCTAAAATATTAGGCAAACATATCTGGGTTTGAAACATCTGGGTACGACTCAATGTAGGACCCAAAGGGGACCTAAAAGAAGTACCCCAACATTGGAGCTCAACACTGCCAGGCAATGGCTAATGACGATCCATCAACGAGGCTACGGCTTTTCGATGGCTCTCGTTGATGGGACCAATTTGACTTCGGGTTGAGGAGTTTCTGAAGAAACCCACGAGACCCCAACGATGGGGCATGGGTGAGACCACGGTCCGTTGGTATGGAGTTCGATGGTGCTGGAAAATCATTGAGCTTTCTATTATGTTGAGGGATAAATTGTGAATACATACCAAGACTTATAAAGTGTAAGGATGATTTATTTGATTTTTATGGCTATTTTCAAAGTTTACAAGTCATTAAACACTCATTGTAACGGTAACACCTAAATAAAAACACATTCCCTCCAAAAGTTTCTCCAAAAACCTCCGTCTGAGTTCAAAGTGAAGATGGAGCTTGAAGATGGGTCTTGAATGAAGTTTCATCTTAAATTAGCTTTGTGTTATTCTAATAAGGTATTGAAGTTCTTCATCTAAGTCTTTCTATAACGTTAGAGCCAATTTCAAAAATGATTTTAAAAGATTATAAAAGATGAAAAAAAAATCCAATTTTCATTCTAAGTCTTGGGTTCTAGCATGAAACGTTTTCAAAGCTTAAGATATTATGTTATTGATGTATAAATGATGTTTACCAATGAATTCTCCATGGTACCTTGATCTTATCAAATCTCTAAATTTCACTAAAATATGGGTGAATTGATTATTCTTTGATATTGATGAATTCATGTGTAGATTGTTATGGTCTTTTGATTCTTGTATAGATTATGTATGTATTGGGTAAAGGCTGTTTCTTCAATTTGATTAATTGAGTAATGCATACTCTTAAATCTATTGCATGCGAAGCTTATTGAATTAATATTGACTTAATACTTATAGATTCGAGTATAGATTTTATGGGCTTTCTAATGATGTAAGAATTGTATTCAATTGATATATAATTGGTTTTAGATTGATAATTTTATATTGAATTGACTTAGATTTTATTGAGTATTATAGTTTATGTATCAAATTGATGTTCATGGCCATGGGCAAGGACCTTTTGTATCGAATTGGATGATTTAACTTTGGAATTAAAGTTGTAAGATGGAGTGGGGGTATACTAGCCTAATTCCTTTTATTTCATGTAATTATACTTCAATTATGTTTTTATTAGTGTGTTCCACTTATGGTGGCGGTTCTATGTGAAAATTTATGTGGCCTTGTCGGCGTTACATTACGAAATATGATGATCATGGCCTTGTTGGTACTACTTGAAGTATTATAATTATCTGTGCAGTTGACTTATGTGAAACATTATCATGTAATTCTATATGTGAATTAATGTGAAAATATGTGTTCTTTCTATGTATGTTAGTAAAGCATGTATACTATGACTATGTGCTTTTATATGTAGTCTTAGGGGTTATACATGGTTGTTCCTACATTACTATATGAGTCTATAATAGTTATATTGAGGATTATATGGTAGTCTGTAGGATGACCTAATTATTATGGTAATTATTCCTATGTTCTTGTATAATGACTAGTAATATGTGTTAGGGTGAAGTATGTGGTGTCCTGTCTAGATTGACTTGTTTCCCTTACTTGATGCTTGTATGAATGTATAAATGACATGTGACCGTGAATGATGTTAAGAGAGTCCTTTATGTGAAACCTTAAACCTAGTGGTAAGGTTATGTATGTTGAAGTCGAAAGTCGTAATGGTATCCTTCAAGTAAAGGAATAATGGACTTAAGGTTGATTGGATGGAACGACATCATATCAAACATTAGGAAATTCATTATGATCTTTCTGTTACCATTGTGAGGCAGCCCTAGTGGAGATTTCTTTTGTAGGATATATGCGATTGGGTTATGAACTTGTTATGGAGCCCTCTTATGTGAACCTTCAACGTGAATTACCCTATGAGAACAACGGCTAGAACCGAGTGAGTATGGTAAAGCTGGTAGTTCTAAATAAGTATGAGATTTGATTACAAAGCACACCCTTCATATACCTTGACCATGTGCCTACATGGGATGCATCCTAGTTCTACCCTTGATAGGTAGAACACCCTCATCGGAGTAGGTTAGAACTTTGGATTTCATGAGTTGCTACCACGGTCTATGTCGGTTATTGCCTATTATAATAATATGGGACACCTTCTAGCATTAGAGAATATCTATGAAGTTTAAGTGGTGGTATGGGACACTATCTAGAAATAGCACAATAGGCTTTAAAGGTGTTAGTGAGAGTCCCTAGGTCTTGTCTAAGACCATTACTTGAATGTCCTTTATGTGGTGAATGAGTCTTAAATGAAATAAGAAATTAATGACTTAACTTAAGAAATTATGTTAAGGTATGAAGGGGGGCATAAGAAAGGTCACTTCTTATCTTACCTAGATAAGTCTTACGAATGACTCTAGTTAGGGAAGTTGGTTGTTATGTGAACATTATCTAAGCCTTAAGTATTTTTAAGGATTAGTTGGGTAAGCTTTAAGAGGTCACTATGGAAGTTATCTTCTTTGTTTACTTAAGTAAGTCATTTGATAGCCTTTGGAAGGACAATGTCATATCATATAAATGTTGATGTATTATGTGAGCATGATTCTATCCTATGATGTCTATAGTATCTCTTGAGTTTGTGTGTAAGGGATTGTATGGGTGGTCACTTTACAACTCACTCAAGTGAGACTTAGAAGAACCTTTGGTAGAAGAATCTCATGCTCTTGTATTGGTGTCTTGTAAGTATGTATGTGACTCATCGTATGTAGTCTTGAGGATCACTTAGTCATGCCCAAAGAGGTTGTATGGGCGATCTCTCTTTATGTGACCTGAGTGAGTCTTAGGAAAGCTTTAAGTGGGATAATTACATTCTAGAAATATTTCTATGTGAAGTTTAAGAACTTCATTGTAATAGTGAATTGAGTTCATTATATACTGAAGTGAGTTTAATGGAAAGTGTTCTTAAAATGTTACTTTTTGTTTAACGATTTCTTATGTGTTTCTAAGTTTTTAAATGTTGTTATTATGCTAATAGTATGTTGTTTTAATCGAATATCATGAAAAGCATGTTATTACTAAATGTCCCTTTCTCATGTCTTTTTCATGGCTTCCATACTTAGTACATCTAATGTGCTAACCCCTTCCTTGCTCTTTTTGATTTAAGTGTTGGGAATTTGAAGTCTTGATGTGCCATGAAGGAGTGATAGGTTACTAAGACTTGAAGATGAAGTATTGGTGAGTCCTCATCGATTCGACGACAATACCCACATCTTTCCTATGTCATAGTAATTATTTTATTGTCTTGTATGGTATTAGTCCAAAGTGTTGCATACTCTAAAGTGTAGATGGTTTAAGTAGATGTTGTAATGGTTTATTGTTTTAAATGAAAGTATTCCGCTTGCGTATTGTTTATGAAAAAAGTTCTTCGTGTGAAGAAAGTTTAAAATTTTTAATTATTTAAGAATGTTTATTATGCAATGAATGATACGATAGGCTTAGAAGAGAGTTCTTGAAGTCTCATTTGACATTTGACGACACAAGGATTCTCTAACTTCTGGAGTGTAATTGTGGGTTGTGATATCTCCGTTTACCGACTTTTATTTAATTTATTTAATTTAAAAATTTAATAACTTAATTTTTTTAAAATGTGACATAAAAGATAAAAACCATAAAAGAAATATTTAAACAATGAATAAAAGTCGGAAAAATATGAAAATGATTGAAAATACATGTAGACATTTGGAACTAATAATAGATTACACATTGTAAATATTAAACATTTTTCAATATCATACGAACTGTAAATGTAATTAAATTGCTATGAAACAACCACATCAGGTGGAAACGTTGAGATTAGGTGATATAAAATAGATGAATATGTTATTTTTCAAGAAGCGCATTTCACACTCTTTTGAATTTTATACAACATAGATATCAGCATATTGTTGACTATATTTTGATCAATGTCGCCGCATGCAACGTTGCTCATCTAACAAGTGCAAGACAGATGCGATATGGGTAGGCACATTCGACGTTGGATGACCGAAGTGTGCAACACATAAGCAATACAGCCAGGTCGCTCTGACGTCGGAATATAGATGTGTGTAGGCTATGGATGAAGTTGGCCGGCAAAAATACAAAGTCAGAAGACCAATGTGTGCAGGCCACAGATGATAGGTAAAACCTATGTCAACCGTTGGTTTACTTATATATGTAGGTCACAAATGATAGGTGCAGTCGATGAGCCACATCGGCTGACCGTTGTTTGAAGGACACATCCGGCATTGGCAGATGATTGTGTTCAGGCCAAAGACGGTGCAGGAAGGTATTATCCAACATCGTCTGAATATTCTGTACAATCCAAAGGCGAGGTGGGAAGACCACGCCAGACGTCTACTGACAAATGTGAATTTCAAAAGCGATGGGGTAAGGCAACGTTCGACGTTGGTTTACCGTAAATCTTGACAATGAAATTAGGGAAGGCAACAATTGATGTTCCCTGGCTATTCTTAGCACGCCAAGGGCGATGTGGGCAGTCCATGATTGATGACACGTAAGACATGTGCAGAAGCCACGGAGGATCCAGGCACTGCACAACTGGCGTCATCTAAATAATGTGCAGTCTACGGCTGATGTGAGTAGCTCTTGTCTTATAATTTCAAGCCCTTTTTTGCAGGACAAGGCCAATGTAGGAGGTCCAAGCTCCAATACCGCTTAAGCAGATATACATGCCACGATCGCTGCAACCGATCCACACCCGACGTCGGCTTAGCAATTTTCATATGACATGAATGATGCAATAATCAACTACTAATGTCTCAAGGCCGATACTGGTTTTCGTTGGACGATGTCTCTTACTCAAGGCACACAGGAATTGTCTAATGCTTCATGTTTTTGGCATATGTTGATGTCTCCTAGGAAATGCACACACGCCACGATGGATGTGTGCTGGCCTTGGCTGATTCTACCTTCTGTTAGACAACTTCATTTTCCTGAAGTGCATATTTCTTGGATGATGTTCACTGATGTTGGTCGATACAAATGTCGCCCAAGCGATGCATAAACGCCATAACCGATGTGTTAAAACCTTGGGTGATTTGCCTACCATTGGCAAACATCCACAAACCGATATGCGAAGGCTATAAAAGATAAAGGTGGGTCACGTCCAATGTCAACAGACCGATGAGGGTAGGCCACTGACGATGCTAGTAGGCCATGTTTGACGTTGGCTGACCGATGTATGCAGACCACAAATGATAGGTTTAGCCCATATCCGATGTTGTCCAACTGTTGTGTGCATGCAAATAATGCTGCAGTCAGTCGACGTCCGATGATGACTAACCAATGTGTGTAAGCCAAATGAGACGAAAAAAGTCTACATCTGATGTAAGATGTCCATTTTATGTAGACCAAAGGCGATGCAGGAAGCACGCGCGCGACGTTGGTGGACTCATATGCAGGCCAAAGGTGATGTGTGTAGGCAACGTTCGATATCGCTAATTGTTGTTTGCAGGCCATGCGTTATGCAGGTAATTCACGCTGGATGACAACTAAATAATGCGCATAATCCATGATCGCTGCAGGCAGACCACAACCAATGTTTGTTGATAAAAGAATAGCGTACAACCAAGGCGGGAAGCCCAACGTCTGACGCCGACTTGGCGTTATGTGCAGGACAAAGGTGATATGGCAAGATCACGCTCGACATCAGCTGTGTGATGTACATAGGTCACGACTTATGAGACAGGTCCGCGCCCGATGTCAGCTTTAGGATATGCATATGCAATGGATGATGCAAAAGTCCATGACCAATGTCGCCTGGCTGATGCCGATTTTTGTTTATGCTTCCTGCCGTTGGCCGACGCCAAAGTCACCCTGCAGATGCTTACACACCAAGCTGATGCATGCATGTCTTGGTTGATGTTGCTTGAGGTTGATCAACGTCACTTCTGAAATCTAACTTGGTTTTACGTTTATACGTTGGATAATATTTCCTTCCATTGGTATATGTCTCTTTACCACTGTGCGTAGGCTAGAATTGCTGTCCATGAGTCGATGAAAACACACCACGACTTTGCGTGAAGGCCTTGGTTGTGGATCTTTATTGTTGGAGAATGTCCCTTGGAAAATGTGCATATGCCACAGGTGATTGTGCCTAGTCGATGCACTTAACCAACGACTTAAATTACCCAATTGATATACACACAACACACCTTATGCATGCAGGTGTTGGATGATATTGATTTTCATTATCGGCATTGCTTTCGTGATGCGCAAATGCCATGTAAGATGCTTGCAGGATAATATACTTCCTACCATAGGACGACGTCACTTGCGTGAAACACAAGTCTTTGTTGATGGTGCCTCCTATTGTCGATGTTATGTCACTAAGATGATTCACACACGGCATAGGTTATGAATGCTTACCATTGGATGTTGCTC
Source organism: Solanum lycopersicum (assembly GCF_036512215.1). Taxonomy (NCBI): domain Eukaryota; kingdom Viridiplantae; phylum Streptophyta; class Magnoliopsida; order Solanales; family Solanaceae; genus Solanum; species Solanum lycopersicum. The sequence continues at coordinate 18,416,994 of NC_090804.1, read as the reverse complement.
CATATTGTTGTCTGATGTTTTTTCCAGATGTGTAGAAACAACATCAGATGTCTTAAGAACTTAGTTGATGCAGCCTGTCATTTGCCGACATCGCTTGGCTAATACATGCAGTCCACATCCAATGTCGCCTTGTAGATGCATAGACGCCATGTCTGATGAATGCATGTCTTATATTATGCTGCTTGCCACTAAACAATGTTTCCAAGATGATGCGCGCAGGTAGGCCACAACCGGTGTCGTCGAGTTATTGCACATATTCCACGATTTGTGTGTGCAGGATGTTGTTCCATGTCGATTGTCGATGTCCCTTGTTTGATGTGCGCAGGCCACAACTGATGTCTCCTAAATGATGCAGTTAGACCTTAGCTAAATTCTCATGTCTGATGCGTACAGCCCACACCCGACAATGACACAGAAATATGCACAATTAAAGACCGATACAACGAGTCCACGACAGATGTCGACAAAGAAATATGCACAAGACATGACCTACGCGGGTGATCCATGAGCAATGTTGCATGGCTAATGCCGCATTCAGTCTGACCACGTTCGACACTGATAGACAATTCTGTGATGGCCAACGCGAGACAGGCAGACCACGTCTGACGTTGGCTGACCTTTTTGAGGAGGCCAAAGGCGATGCGGGCAGGCACAAGGTGAAGTATTCTTACCATTGTCTGTAGGCCAAAGGCAAGGTAGGTAGCCAATGCTTGACATTGGATGACCCTTATTTGTAGGCCGAGGACGATGCAGGCAGTCCGAGCATGATGTCGGCTAATCATTGTACAAGCCAAAGTCGATGAGGGTTGGCAGCGCCTGATCTTACCTGACCAATATGTGCAAGCCTGAGGTGATATTACTAAGCCACGTTTGATGTATGAAGATCGATGTGTGAAGGATAGAGACTATGTCGGGAGGCCACGTCTGATGTCAATTGAACGATGTGTATAGGCTCCAGAAGATAGTTGTACATGACATATTCTGACCGTGTATTTTTGTCCAAAGGAGATGATAACATGCCACGCCAGACGTCGTCCGATCGTGTCTGGATAACAAGGGAGATGATGGTATCCAAGCCCGACGTCGTCTGTCTGTGTGAGCAATCAAAAAGTAATGATGGCATGCCTCATCGACTTCATTCGACCATGTGTGTTGTCCAAAGGGCAATGATGGAATTTAACGCCCAATGTCGTTTGACCGTATGTACTGTCGAACGGCGATGATAACATTCCCACGCCCAACGTCATTTGATCGTGTATGCACTCCAAGTGCGAAGATTGCATGTTACGTCCGATGTCTTCCGACCGCGTGTGCTACCCAATGACGATGATGGCATTCCACTCCCGACGCCATCCGACCATGTGTGCTTCCTAAGGTCCATGTGGGCATGCCACGCCCGAGGTTGTACGATCATGTGTGCTGTCCAAGGGCGATGATAACATTCCACACGGGATATTTTTGTCCTATTATCTTACAATATCTTGTCATTTAATTAGGAGAATCGAATTGCTCTTGTTGTAGGTGTTTGCTGTGGCTTTAATAGGCTTAATATCCACTACCTTAGGTCTTCCATATCTGCTGCTCGGATTACTCTGCAGTAGGAGTATATGATTGTTTGATTTTTGTTATAGTAACTCCAGATTGCATTTTCGTTCAAATAGTTGTTTGTTATTTCATTTACTATAGTAGTTATTCCAATAATTCTCTTATTTGCGTAAAACTCTGGAATATCTACCTTTTGTATTTCTTCTTGTGTATCTATCTTTTCACGGACTATCATTTCCCTAGTTAATCGAATATTTTTAGCTTGTATCGTAGGTTTGATCTCATCATATAGTATTGCCGTTGTAGCTGAATAGAACTTTATGTAAAATAGAGTTCCTTTAGTTATTCTCTTGTATTGTAAAAATGCCTTATATAATTCTGATATCTTTGATACTTCTTCTCCTGTTATTGTTTGTACAGTACTTAATAATCTATAGTTGTAGCAGGTTGCTACTAGGTTTGGATTTGTTCCAGGTTGTGCGATTAGCTTATTATAGCCTTGTAAATATTGGGTTATATAGTCTTCATTCGGGTTTTTTTGTATGTTTTGCTCTGGGTTCTTATTTAGGAAGGTTTGTATCTTGTATATATTTTCTATATACTTTCTGTGATGTGGTTGTATGTCATTTTCTGTGAATCTAAGCTGGTTTTATAAGTATTTATTTGTGGAGGTACGAATATGTCTTTTTGGGTATTTTGAGGAGAATATGGTTTAGAAAATAATTTATTCATGTTTGTATTTTTATATTTTACCTTAGCTTCCTCCTTTTTTGTAGATTGTCCTTTTGTAGATGTACTTCATGCTGTAGGTGAGCTCCCTGCAGATGTATATATCTTTTTGTTTTGGGTTTTTAGGTGTTTCCCATCGTCACCTTCTAGCTCTGCATTTTTAAGTCATGTTGCTGACTTATCTCCGCATATTTTAAGTCATGCTGCTGACAATTAACTGTTTCTTTTAATACTTGTACTTCTGTTTCTAGTTTCTCCATCTTTTGACAAAGATTTGTCATCATAGCCAATATTTTTTCCATTGTATCTTTTAATTATCTCAATTGTAAATGTGAAATTTAATATATTTAATACCAATCGCCTAATTTCTTTTGTTATAACTGAATCGTCTACCTTTTTAGTTATCCACCATTTTACCTGTGTATTATCTGTTCTTACAATAAATTTATTGTAAATAATATATGGTTCAAATGCTAATAAACATTTATATAATGCAAATAATTCTTTTCTATTTATTTCCCACTTTATTTGTGCTTCTGCATAAGATCCTGAATAATATCTACAATGGTGTTCTATTTTTTCTTTTTCATATTTATTTTTTAAAACTCCTCCATAACTATGATCACTTGAATCTGTTTCAACAATATAACTAAATGATTTATTTTCATCAGGAAAATATATTTTTGGTAATTTTTTACATAAATTCTTAATATTTCTTATATGTCCTTTATCATTATTGTCGAAATAGTATTCAACATCTTTTTTAAGCTTTTTATGTAATAGTTTTAAATGTTCTGCTATTTTTTGTATATACTCTCTTACTTGATTTACTAATCCTAGAAAGGATTGTAATTTATTTGTTGTATCTATATTTTCATCAAGGGTGATTATTTTTTGTACTATGTGGTTTTGCATTTCTATTTCATTTCTATCTATTTGTATTCCTAGAAATTCTATCAGTGGTTTCATAATTTCTGCTTTGTTTTTACTTAAACTTATACCTGATCGTTTAATTATATGTATAAATTTTTCTAATAACCTTTATATGTTCATCTTGTGTTCTAGAATATAATAATATATCATCTATATATACAATACAATTATCTAACTGGTTAAAATAATTATCCATAAAATGTTGATATCTACCTGGTGCAAAACAATTTTCTGTTTAGTTTCTTCTTGTAGTTTTAGGTGATAAAATCTCGATTTACAGTCAAATTTACCAAAATAGTTATATCTTCGTATTTGTCTTATTTTTAGTATCTTATTCGGTATTGGGTAATTATATGTTTTAGTTTTAGCATATAGATTGCGATAATCTATAACCATTCTACTTAACCTCGTTTTTGTTCACTATTTTTATTAACTATAAATGCTAGACTTTTATGTTTGCTATTACTTTCTTGTATATAATTATTCTCCAATAGTTCATCTATGTCTATTTTGAATTTTTTTAAATCATCAAAATTATATTTTAATGGTTTTTGTGTTATTATGCTATTTTCATCTATTAGTTTAATTTTTACTTTCATCTTATGTTTTTCCCATCGTTGTAATGGATTCTCATTATATAGTAATTCTAGTTGTTCATTAATTATTTTAACTTTATCTATTGTAAATATTATTATTTCTAATTGTGTTATTTGATTTTTACTTATGTTTTCCATTTCCTGATTTATTTTTTCACTTCCTTTTATTCATGCTATAGGTTTACGTTGTTTGTTATTTACTCTTTTTGCTCTTATTTTATTTCTGCATGGTGTAGTAAACCACCAATGTGTTTTTGTTATAATATGTGGGTAAAATCTTTCTAAAAATGGCATTCCTAATAGCATATCTTTTATTGTAAACTCAAAGTTGTATATTTCTTCTATTGTTAGTATTTTATCCCATATTTGTATTTTTATATTTTTGCTTTATATGTATTCATACTTCCTTCATTATTAAATCATGTTACCACCATAGGTGTTTTTAATTTTTCCCATTTATCTTGTGGTAAACGATTATATTTACATATATTTGCTTCTGCTCCTGTATCTATCATAGGGGTATACTATCTGTTGTGATATCCTTCTACAATAATTTTTGCTAGTATATATATTTTCATTTTTCATTTTGTTCTTTTGATAATTATTTTCTTATTTTGTCAAGTTATTGTTAATTGTTTATTTTCTATATTGTATGGTTTAACTTTTTCTAACCATTTTATTCCTAATGTATTATTCTGATTTCCTTGATATATTTTAAATGGTATTATTAAGGGTATTACTCCTATAATTATTTCTTTTTATGTTATCTCTTCGCTTGTGTTTACTATATCACTAGGTAATCCGGGGCATAAGTGTCCTGTTTTTATAATTTTTGTTTCTAATACTAACTCTCTTGTTATGTAATTTTCTTCTTGTCCTGTATTTATTTAAATTTTATACTTCATTGGTCTATTATTCCTGTTATAATGTAATGGTATGGTGCTATCTCCTCTTTATCTAATAGTTTTGTGGGATTTCATAGTTCCTTTATATGTACTCATTCTTGATGAGGTAGCTCTTGTTAACGTATTTGGTACACTTGAAGTACTTAATATTTCTTTTACAATTTCTAAATCTTCTTCTATGTCAATTTCTTTATAGCTATAGTCAGTATTGTCTATTACAGTAATTATTTTTTCGAAAGGATTTTCTATCTTTATTTTATCAATTTTATTTCTTGTTGTTACTTTCTGTTTTTTTTTAATATATATAGGTTTTTACATCTTGCTGTAAATATTTTGCTGCCTGGTGCTAGTTCTATTCCAGACATTTTCCAACATAAAACTACTGATTTATCGATATTCCTATCTGTTAATGCTACTGAATAGTTGACACTTATTATAAATTTAAATTTTTGGTATATTAAATTTCTTTTTAATGCGCTTATTACACTTTTTTCTATAGGGTGTATAATTCTATCATCTGCTAAGTATATTTCAATAGGTGTATCTATTCCTTCTCTAAAAAAAGCTTTTATCAATATTTCTTTTCCTCCTAAAAGTACATATTTTATGGGTGTTTTAGCTTTTATATCTTGTATTTCTTTATTAATTATCCTCTTATTTAATATAGGATTTGTGCCTTTACTTTTGTATATTTACAATCTATGATGTGTTCTTTCTGGCTAACTACATAGTATTCATCTTTTTTTCTTTTAAACCAATTTCTTATTATAGGCATTTCAACTTTTTTTTTCATTACTTAAGTCTAATTCTTTACCTTTTATTTGCTCAAAAATTGTATTACCAAATATAATTTTTTGTTCTGATAATTCTTCATTTTGATAGTCTTCTTTGGATATTATTTTTATGTCGTCTTCAGACATTACATTTCTTCGTCCATTACATCATTATATAAATCAATATTTTCTTCTTCATTTTCAGTTTCTATATCTGATACTTCATATATACTGTCATTTTCACTTAATTCATAGTCTACCTATTCTATTTGCATATATTCATCATTATCTATAATTATTTCTGCAATTTGTTTTCTTTTAGGATCCTTCGGTAACTTAAAGTCTCTAGCTAAGTGTCCTATCTTTCCCCAATTGTAACAAGTACATTGTGATGTCTTTCTTTTTGGTCTATATGGTCTTTCTATTTGATAGTTTTTTACATAATATATTTGTCTTGGTTTTTTATATTTATACCTAGTTTTAGTTTTTCTATAATTTTTGTATCTTCTAGGTTTTTGCTTTTTATAATATTTATTTGTACATCCAAACTGTGGTGTTGTTTTATTTTTACAACAGGCTAAATTTTTAATTAGTACTTTTTCCATTTTTAATTTTTCTTTTTGGTTTTCACATAGTTTTATAAACCATAGATGTAAAAATTTTATTCTAGCTCCTAAAGTATTTGTTAATCCTTCATTGTTCAAATCTCTAATTATTTTTGTACTAAATGGTTCTGGTAATTTAGTATGATATTGTTGTCCTATTTCTTTTGCTTCATTGATATTATATCTTGCTTTGTAATAATATTCTTTGAATGCACATGTGTATTCTTCTATATAACACATTTTACATATATCTAATTTTGTCATAAGTTGTCTATTTATTATTTTTTCTCTACTTTGTTCTTTTATTTCTGTGGTCATACCACCAAATTCATTTCTTTTTTCTAATTCATATTTATCTAGTATATCTATATTTGTTGCTGATGGAGATCCATCTATTTTCTTATCACTTCTAAGTGTCTCTAGACTTTCTAGGGGTAAATTTTCTACCCATGATTTTATTGTTCCAACAAATGTTCTTTCTATATATTTCGTCGTTTCTTTTGTTGTTATTTTGTTATCAATTACTTGTTTAGATATATTTCCTACCCATAGTAGTATTGCTTTATTTATATCTGTAACACAATCTAGATCTAAAAAGTTATATTGTTCGGTTATCGGTTAAGGTGTCCATTTTTTATTTAATCTACTATTCCATATTGAATTTGTTCTATTTGATTGTTCATAATTTTCTGTATAATAAGTTGGTGTTGTCCATTTAGGACTACTTCTAGGACTACTATCTGGAGTTTAAACTCTTGATGTACTGGGTCGATTCATATCTCCTGTATTTATTTCTAATTTTTTTGGCTTATTTATTTGTTCTAGAATTTCTATGTATGTTTATCTTATGTCACTTATTTCTATGTTTTGATAATTTATTGTATCTGATTTATTTATTTCATCTATTTCGTCTATCTCAAGATTTTCATTTAATTTTTGTTTCATCTTATTTATTTCATTGGTTAATTCAAGCTCTTTATCTTTATGTTTTTCTATCTTTTTTTCCTTACGTTCAGCTTCATATATTAATTTTAAATTAGCTAATTTTTTTCTAATTCACTTATTCTTGTATTTTTTATTTCTTCTAGGTGTTGTACTTCTTGCTTTGCTTGCATTTTTATTTTTTCAATTTCTTTCGATTTATCTATTTCTTCATTTTTTTTTGTTATTCTTATCATAGTTTTTAGACTATCTTCTAATTTTGCTGTTTCTTTTTCTGACATTAAATATAAATTATTTTCTATTTTTTCGTATCGTCTTCCTAAATTTGAAAAAATTATTTTATTACTAGTCCATCTTGATTTCATATATTTTTTCGTCTACTGCAAATTCTTCTTTATTCATTATGATTTATTTTGTAACTTATATTATGTTGTAACTTATATTCAAGACAATTTATTTGTATTTTTAAAATAAATATAACTCTTCTTTGTGCTAATATTGACTTATCACATACTCCTGCTAAGATATTTTCTTCTAATCTCCTTTTTCTATGTTGTAATTCTTGTCTTTTTTTAGTTATTTTTTCTACTAGTTGTTGCTTATATGTTTCATTGTTCATATTGTTTTTTCAAATAACAAACCTATTTATATTCTACTTTTAAAATTATGTTTATCAAATCATTTGTCTTACCATAGCTTGTCTTAGTAAGTTGTGATAGTTCATATTCTATGTATAAGGGTTTTAACTTTTTCCATATCTTTCGCACTTTTCTTTCTATCTTGGTTTTTGTTATTTTAGTTACTCTACTTGATGTTGTATTACTGTTCATGTTTTTAATAACATATTTTTCATAATATTCTTTTTTAAGTAGATCTAATCGTTGTATTTCATTTGCATTGTTTGCAATATATTCTAGATATTCATTTTCTCGAGTTCTTAGGTACATATACAAATTTTCAATTAATAATTTTTCTTCTTGATCTATGTTCTCTTTAGTTTCTTTCCAATATTGTAGGTACATGTAATTTATCATTGATCTCTGAATATTTCTAGATCATCATATAAGTCTATGTCAAAATTATTATCATAAAAATCATCTTGTATAACTAATTCAGTGCAACCTTTAGTTTACTTCTATTATTGCATATGTTAATAATTTATCATAAATTGTTCTTTTCATATCAATATTTAGTTTTTTTAATAGATAGAGTATTAATATTTTATAATTAACATCATCGTATAATAAATAGTAGTTCATTTTAATCATATTTTCGCTAAAATTTTATTCCTTCCAACCACTTAATGGATTATACTTATTCATTATGTAATAATAATTGTTTAATAATCATTTCGTCTGGTCACTACTACAGTTTTCTTCTTTGATCATTACCCTAACAGCGCCTCAACTTTGTTTACTCCCCTAAACGGCCTTCTTGCCTATCGGTTTTTAACCTTAGGATGGCATAGTCTTGGCATACCTATTCGCACAGTATTTCTGTAGCAAACTTTGTAAAGATGGTTATTAGATTATTATAAAAACATGATGTGGAATACTATTTCGACAATAAACATAAAGAACATATAAGAAATATTAAGAATTTATGTAAAAAAATTACAAAAACTATATTTTACTGATGAAAATAAATCATTTACATATATTGTTGAAACTGATTGAAGAGATCATAGTTATGGAGGAGTTTTAAAATATAAATTTTAAAAAGAAAAAATAGAACACCATTGTAGATATTATTCAGGATCTTATGCAGAAGCACAAATAAAATGGGAAATAAATAGAAAAGAATTATTTGCATTATATAAATGTTTATTAGCATTTGAACCATATTTTGCTTAAAATAAATTTATTGTAAGAATAGATAATAAGCAGGTAAAATGGTGGATAACTAAAAAGGTAGACGATTTAGTTACAACAAAAGAAATAAGGAGATTGGTTTTAAATATATTAAATTTCACATTTACAATTGAGATAATTAAAACTGACAAGAATCTTGTTGCAGACTATCTCTCTAGAAAAAGATACAGTGGAAAAAATATTGGCTATGATGAAAAAATATTTGTCAAAAGATGGACACCCATAAAATATGTACATTTAGGAGGAACAGAAATATTGATAAAAGCTTGTTTTAGAGAAGGAATAGATACACCTATTGAAATATACTTAGCAGATGATAGAATTATACATCATATAGAAAAAAGTGTAATAAGCGCAGTAAAACAAAATTTAATATACGAAAAATTTAAATTTATCATAAGTGTCAACTATACAGTAGCATTAACAGATAGGAATATAGATAAATCATTAGTTTTATATTGGAAAATGTCTGAAATAGAACTAGCACAAGGCAGCAAAATATTTATAGTAAGATGTAAAAACCTATATATATTAATAACAAAACACAAAGTAACAGCAAGAAATAAAATTGATAAAATAAAGATAGAAAATCGAAGCGGAATTTTAAGAGAAAATATAGAAGAGAGTGAAGAGGAGAGCTGAGTAGAAGTTGCCTGTTTATTACTGAGGGAGAAGCCCTCTATTTATACAACAATTTTACAAACTTGGCCAATAGAAATGGCCGACAATATACTTTACACTTGGCCTTATATCTTTTGTTCGACACAAAACGACAAAATACTTTAATAATAATGGCCCTTTACTTTATTTATGGCCGACAAAACTTTTTACATATGGCCACCTTATCTTTGGCCGACACAAAATGACAAAATACATTGTTAATAATGACCTTTATTTATGGCCGACATACTATTTACACATACTATTTAATACTATTTACTACTTACACATGTTGATAAATATGCATGATATGGACAGTGCGCGTAGACCACATCTGATGTCGACTGGCAATTTTTTGTAGGCGAAGGGAGATATGAAAAAGCCAAGCTTGACAATTTCTCTGTGATGTGCACAGGCTATAACTGGTCCACGTACAACGTCCCTTGAGTGATGTGCACAGATCACGACCAATGGGACTATCTACAACCTATGTCTCCTGGCCAACGCCTCTTTATGTAGGCCGATGTCTCTTGCCCAAACCATATAGGCCTTTGTGGATGCTACCTTATATCAGCAATGCCGACATCGTCCTACCGAAATGCACATGCAAAGGCTTACGTTACCTTCTGTTGGCCAACATCGCTTTCCAAAAGCGCACCTGTCTTTGATGATGCTACGTGACGTAGAAAGATGCAATGGTCGCCCTGCCGATCAACACACGCCATGACCAATGAGTAGAGACCTTAGTTGATGTTGTATTCTAATTGGCCAACGTCTCTTTCCAGATGTGCACATGCCATGTCTGATGTGTGTAGGCCTTGCGTGATGCTACCTTCTATTGAATGACATCACTTGCCCAAGCATACAAGTCTTGGTAGATAGTGCCTCCTATTACTAACGTCGATATCACCTAGCCCATGCACACACACCTTTGATTATGTGAGAATGATTTTAATGATGTTGCATGTTGTTGTTAAACATCGCTTGCCGAATATGCACAAAAAGCATCAGATGCATGAAAACCTTGCCTAATGTTGTCTGTTGTTGGCCAACATCACCTGGCCAATGAATGCAGGTCACGATGAATGACGCCCATTTGATGCGCATTGGCCATGGGTGATACATGCAATCCTTGGATGATGTTGTCTTCCATTGGTATTTGTCTCTTGGATAGTGCAAGTAGGAAACGAACAACTTCGTCGAGTCAATGCACAGAAGACATATTTTATGGGTGCATGAATTGGTTGATATAGCAAGCCTAAGTACAACGTCTCTTGGAAGACGCGCACATTCCACGTTCGTGTGTGTAGGCCTTTGAGGATGTTGCCTGCAACTGGCTGACATCTGTAGAATGATATGTGCCGACAATGCATGATATTGGAAGGCAACATTCGATGTCGGTCTACCAATATGTGCAGGCCACAAACATTGTTGGAAGACCATGTTCGACGTCAATAACCAATGTTTGTAGGCTACAGACAAAGCTATCAAGAAAAGATTGATCGCGACTGACCAATGTATGTAGGATGAGGAAAAATTGTCAGCCCACATATAATGTCAGCTAACCGTTGTGTGAATGACAATGGCGAGGCAAGCAGATTGTGTGTAGGTCAAAGGCGATGCGGGCTGGACACCTACGATGTCAAGAAATACAGGCATGCAACGCTAGAAGTCGGATGACCGTGGTGTGTAAGAAAGGATGATTCATGCAATCCATATGAAACATTGGGTCATCCTTGTGCAGGCAAAATTCTATAGAGGAAGGAAACACCGGATATCACAAATTTATATGTGAAGGTTAGAGGTAATGCGGCTAGATCCTGTTTGACGAAGGTTGAGCGATGTGTGCAAGATACGAATGATGCTGGCAGGACACGTTCTATATCCATTGGATGATGTGTGAAGGCTATGGACGATGCTGGCAGTCCACGTGCAACGTTGGTGACTAGTTGTGCACGCCAAGAATGATAGGTAAGCCCATGGTGACGTCGATGGAACATTGTGTGCCGGCAAAAGTCAATGCGGTTAGGACATGTCTGACGTCGGATTATCATTTTGTGCTGGCAAAAGGCGATTCGGTTAGGCCACGTTTGATGTCGGCTGAACATTTTGTGCAGGCATAAGGCAATGAAATATTGTTACATATTACATTGTCTTACCATTGTATTCATGCCAAATGCGATGCGGGAAGGCCACGTTCGATGTCGGTTAACCATTGTGCAGTCAAAAGGTGATGGGGGTAGGAAATACCTTACGTCGATTGATCATTCTGCAGGCCAAAGTCGTTGGGGAAGGCAACGCCAGATGTCGCTTAAACATTGTTTGCAGGCCACAAGCAATGTTCGCAGTACATTCCTAATGATGATTAAGCAATGTGTAAAAACCACGGTGATGTAGGAAGTTCATAGACGACGCAAGCAGAGCAATGTGCTGATGTTGATTGGCCGTAATATGCATGCCCTGGCCGATGCGGGAATGTTATGATTGACGACTACTGAATGATGTAAATATTGCCGATGCGTCCAATCCACGCTTGACTGATGTTCATACGCCACGTCTCAGGCGGTGGTCTATAACCTATGTCTTTTGTCCAATGTCTCTTGATGTTGATTAATGTCGCTTTCCCGAAGCAATTATGCCTTGGATTATGCAGCTCTAAGGTGATGTTGATGTCGCCCTACCTATTCGCACATGCCACAAATTATGTTGTCTTTCATTGGACAATATAGCTTGCAAAAAATGCACCAACCTTCTCTAACACTACGTAACATAGGCCGATGCGAAGGTCGTCGTACCGATGCACTCACAACACGATAATTACGTCCAGTCCTGGCTGATGCCACTTTCCTTTAGCCGACTTTGCTTTTTTGAAGTGTACCTACCATGTTAGATGAGTGTAGGCCTTAGCTGATGTTGCCTACCATTAGCCGACGTCGCTTGCCCTAAGTACAGAAGCCTTTGTTGATGGTGCCTCTTATGTCCGACGTTGATGTTGCAATGACGATTCACACACTCCATGGGTTATGTGTGCATATACTTGGATGATGTTGCATTTCATTTTCCGATGTTGCTTTCCAGATGTGCACAAATCACATCAGATGCGCGAAATCTTTGGTTGATGCATTCTGTCGAAGGCCAACGTCACCTGACATATGCAAGTAGGCCACGAACGTGTCGTCGAGTCGATGCACACACACCAATATTGATATGTGTAGGTCTTGGCTGTTGTAACATGCCGTTGGCTGATCTCGCTTGGTCGATGCTCATAGGCCATATATGATGTCACCTGACCTATACGCGCAGGCCACAAGTGAAACCATCTAATTGATGCGCTCAGACCATGAACGAATTCGCCTGACTTATATGCAAATACCACACTCGAAAATGAACGAGAGATGTGCACAAGTCTTAACCGATGTGTGTGGTCTACGACTGATGTCGATTGAGAAATATGAACAAGCCACGACCAATGTGGGCGATTAACAACCAATGTCGCAGGTCGATGCTGCATTTATATGGCCGACATGTTTTGCCCAAAGCACACAGGCCTTGGCTGAAGGTGCTTGTCGTTGCACCACGCCGATGTCTCCCAGCTGATACACACACCCCACGACTCATGCGTTCAAGCCTTAACTGATGCTGCCTGTCGTTGGCTGACGTCTCTTGCCTGATGCAAAGATGCCACGCTCTATGCAAGGACCACTTGGAGCGTTTGATTTTATGGCGCGGATTCTAAATTACTGGAGTAGACATTGTTTTTTTCCAAAGATTCATATTGAACATGTACAACTCAAATATGCACTTTATAAGGTACAAACACACATTAGCTTCCTCAAATAACGTTTGAAATAAATAAATAAAATGTATGAAGAATAAGAAAAAATTAAAATAACACCAAAAAATTAAAAATAAATATAATAACCTTAAATTCAATAATTTTAACAATTTATTTTATTTTTTATGTCTATTCTACAAATCCTAAAAATGAGTAATTGATGATTAAGAAAATAAGAAATATATTAAAAATATGTAAAATAAACATAAAAATTCACAAATAAATAAAGTAACCTTATAATAAATAATTTAAACCATTTATTTTTGTTCAGTACATTTCAAAAAACAGTAATTCATGAATAAAAAAAAAAAAATACTAAAGTAATGCCAACAAAATTATAAATAAATTTAGTAACCTTAAATTAATCATTTTTAACATGTTTTAACTATTTATTTTTCTTCTATAAATCTCAAAAAAATGGTAATTCATTAACAAAATTAATTTAAATCCAAAAATTCACAAATTAATATAGTAAACTAAAATTAAATAATTTTTTAAAAAATCTATTTTTATTTTAGTTTGATAAATCTCAAAAATAGGTAATTTATGAATATAAAATAGAAAAGTATTTTTTTAGAAGTATAAATTAATGGCAAAAATTCAAAATTAAATATCGAAACCGTACATTTAGATTACAACCATTTTTTATTTGATAAATCTAGAAAAAAGGTAATACATTAATAAAAAAATAGAAAAAAAAACTTTAACAAAAAAATTAACAAATAAATATGGTAACGTTAAATTCGAAAATTAACACAAAAAATTCACAAATAAATAAACTATTAACTTATTTTATATAGAATTTTTTTTTTAGAATGTGACTTAGAAATTAAAACATTAAAAAAACAGACAAGGAAAAAAGTCAAAAAAATTGAAAATTCTTGAAAATACTTCTTAACAATTGAAACTAATTATAGATTACATTTTTGTACTAAAAAAAGATTTTTCAATACAGTACGAATCGTAAACATGATGAAACAACCACGTCTGGTAGAAACGTTGAGAATAAATAATAGAAAATATATGAATATGTTTTTATACAGGAAGGGCGTTTCACACTCTTTTATTTTTTGTATGACAAGGAGATCCACATGCAATATCCCATGATCAATCTCGTTGTATGTGACTTCACCGATTTACAACTGCAAGCCAGAGATGATGCACGTAGGTACATCCTATGTCAAGGTTTCGAATTGTGCAGGCCAGAGGCAATGAAGCCAGGTCACTCTAATATCGGTTAACCGATGTTTGCAAGCTATGGACGAAGTTAGCAAACGACGTCCTACATAGCAAGACCGATGTGTGCAAGACGGAATAGATAGGTGTTGCCTATGTCAAACATTGGCTTATTAATGTATGTAGGTTCCAGAAGATTGGTGCAGTCTATGTCCCACATCGATTGACCTATGTGTGAAGGCCAAATCCGATGTCGGCTGAACATTATTAGCAAGCCAAAGGTGATGTAGGAAGGCCTTATCAAACATGGGCTGACCATTATGTATAGGACAAAAGCCATGGGGGAAGTCCACGCTCGAGATCAGTTGACCAATGTGAATGCCAAAGGTGATAGTCTAACAACGTACAACGTCAGCAGACCATTTTTCTTACTACTGGCGATGAGGGAAGGCAATGCCCGATGTCGCCTAACTATTGTTTGCACGCCAAGGCCGTTGCAGGCAATCAACACCCGATGACATGTGAGAAATATGCATAAGGTACGGAGGATGCATGCACTCCATAAATGATGTCACTTGCTCAAAGAACACAGGCCCTCGCTGATGCTTCATGTTATTGGCCAACGCTGATGTTTCCTTTTCGATGCACACACACCACGGCGAATTCATGCACGCCTTGGCTAATGCTACCTGTTGTTGGACAACGTTGCTTGATCAAAGTGAATATATCTTGGGTGATGTTTCCTGATTTTGATCGATGCAAATATCTCTCGACCGATGCACAAAGCCATAACGAATGTTTGCAGGCCTTGTGCCTGCAATTGGCTGACATGTACATACTGATGTGTGCAAGCTACAAAAGATGCTGGCAAGCCATGTACGATGTCTGAGGACTAATGACTGTAGGTTATGGATTATGCTGGAAAACCATAGAGTATAGGTTCTACCCACGTCTAACATTGTTGAACAGTTGTGTGCATGCAAATGGTGATGCGGGCATTCTAAGTAAGATGAGGACTGACCATTATGTGTAGGCGAAAAGTGATGTCGGAAGACAACATCTAACGTCAGTTGTCCATTTTATGCACACCCAAATCGATGTAGGAAGTCCATGCCTGACGTCGCATGACTCTTATGTAGGCCAAAGGTTATATGTGTATTCAACGCCCGATATTGCTAATTGTTTTTTTTCAAGCAAAGAGCTATGAGGGCAGTCCACGCTTGATCATTGCTCAGCAAAGCACACAAGCCATAGTCGATGCGGGAAGTCCACGACCAATGTAAATTGAGAAATGTGCATGCCACTATCGAGGCGGTCAACCCCACGTTTGACGCCAACTAGCCATTGTGTGCAGGCCAAAGGTGATGTGGGAAGATCAAGATCAACAACCACTGAGTTACGTGCACAAGACACGGATGATGAGACAGGTCCATGCCCGACGTCTTCCTAGGGATATGCATAGGCGAGGTCCAATTCAACAGTCCATGACCAATGTCGCGTGGCCGATGCGGTTTTAGTTGGCCTATGTCACTTGCCCAAGCACTTAGGCCTTGGCTGATGCTTCACGTTGTTCGCCAACAGTGAATTCACCTTGCCAATGGGAACACGCCATAATTAATGCATGCATGCATTGGTTGATTTTGCTTGTGATTTACAAATGTCGTTTTCCTGAAGCTAACAGGCGTTTGCCGATGTTTCATTACATTGGTTGATGCAAATAGCGCCCAGTCGAAGCACACACGCCATAGTAGATGGGTGCAAGCCTTGGCTTATGCTGTCTAACCTTTTCAAATGTCGCTTACTCAATGTGCACATGCTTTTGTTGGTCGCTCCTATCGTTTGCCGATGTAATGTATGTAAGTTGATGCACATATTATAAAACTTATGTCTACATGCTTTGGATGATTCTTCTTGTCGTAGCCGATGTTTGTTCCAAGATGTGCACAAACTACGACAGATGTGTGAAGACCTTGACTGATGATGCCTGTTGTTGGCCGGCATATGCTGGATGAAACATGCAAATGAAGACTGTTGTTTCTAAGTCGATGCATACATGCCACGACTGATGCATTTAGCCTTAGATAATGATGCCTTCCATTGGTCGATTTCTCCTAGCCACTGTGCGTAGGCGAGGATTTTTATCCATGAGTCGATGCACACATTCCATGAATAAACGTGCATGCCTTGGTTGTGGCTCCGTGTCGTTGGTCGATGTCGCTTGGACAATGCGCACAGGCCACAGGTGATGTCGCCTAGTTAATGCACTCAACCAACGACTGAAATAACCAAGTTGATCTGCACATGACACAAATGATGTGTGCATGCCTTGGATGATGTTGCTTTTCATTAGTCGATGTTGCTTGCCAAATACGCAGATGTCATTCCAGATGCGTGCAGGCTAATATGCTTCCTACCGTTGGCCGACGTTACTTGTTCAAAGAACACAACCCTCTATTGATGGTGCCTCCAATTGACGACGTCGATGTCGTTAAAATGATTCACACACGCCATTGGTTATGAATGCATATCTTCGGATGATGGTGCTAGTCCTTGTCTGATGTTTCATTCCTGATGTGCAGAAACCACGTCAAATGTGTTAAGGCCTTGGCTAATGCAGCATGTCGTTGGCCGACGTAGCTTGGCTAATGCATACACGCCACGACAAATCTCGCCCTGCCGATGCGCACATGCCACGTGTGATGCATGATTGCCTTATATAATGTTGCTTGCCATTGAAAGATATCACCAAGTTGATGCGTGCAGGCAACATCAAATATCGCCGAGTAGATGCACGTATGCCACGATTGAGGTGTGCAGGCTGTTTTTGCATGTTGTTTGATGTTGCTTGTTCGATGCGCACATGGCACAATTGATGTAGCCTGACGAATGCTCTAAGACCATGGATGAATTCCCTTGAGGACTATGACACAACGATATGCACAAGCCACAACCTATACAGATAGTCCACGACAAACGTTGATGGACCAATATGCACAAGCCAGGATCGATGCGGGCAATCCATGACCAATGTTGCAGATGCCACATTCTTTTGGCTAACATTTCATGCCCAAAGAACATAGGCCTTGGCTGATGGTGGCTCTCGCACGATACCAATGTTCTTCAGCCGATATGCACACTCTACCACTCATGCATGAAGGATTTTTTGATGCTTCTTATTGTTGGCCAACGTCACTTGCCCGTTGCAAACATGTCATGCCCGATGCATGACCTACTTGGATCGATTAATTCTATGGAACAGATTCTGACTTACTAGTGTAGACATCATTTTTTCAAAGATGTATATTCCAAAATAAATATTGTAACGTTAAATTCATCAATTTCAACATTTTTTAAAATTTTTAATTTAGTTTGATTAATCTCAGAAATTAATAATTCATTAATAAAAAATAAAAATAAATAATTAGTGGAAAAAATTCACAAATAATTTGACTACCTTCAAATTCAACAATTTGAACAATTTTTTTTTTTACTTTTATTTTGCAACAGTAAATCTATAAAATGGGTAATTCATGAATACAAATATTTTTTTTAAAAAAATACAAAAATAATCACCAAAAATTCACAAATAAATTGTCCATAAAATTCAACAATTTGAACAATTGTTTTTTTTAGTTTTTTGGCTAAATTTCAAAAAAGGGTAATTTATTAATAAAAATATGAAAAATATTAAATTAACCCCAAAAATATATGCAGTAAACTAAAAATCAACAATTCCAACAATTTTTTTGATATTTATTTTTGTTTTGTAAATACAAAATATGGGTAATTAATTAATTAAAAATAGGAAAAAAAATTATTAAATTAATGAAAAAATTCACTATTAAAAATTAAGCACTAAACTAAACATTTTCATATATTTGAATATTTAAAATGTCACTTAGAACCTAGTGAATTAAATTTTAAACAATGAATAGAAGTTGGAAAAATATGAGAATGCTTGAAAATACTTCTAAATAAGTGAAATAAAAGTTGGAATATCACACTCTTTTGATTTTTGTACGACTTGGACATTTGCATATGTTGACTAGACCTTGATCAATGTCATTGCATGCGACGTAGCACGTCTAACAAGTGCAAGACACAAAAGATGCGGGAAACCGCATCCTACGTCAGCTCACTGAAGTGTGCAGACCACCATCGATGCAGCAAGATCACTCTAACATCGTTAAACCGAGCTGTGCAAGATATGAACAAAGTTGGCTGGCGACTTCCGACGTTGACAGCCCGATGTGTACAGACCACGGAGGATAGGTTTATTTCATGTATAACAACATCTGACATATGTATGAAGGCCTCAGAGTTGCACCCCATTTCCCACAACGGCTGACTATTGTGTGAAGGATGCACACGACTTCGAATGACCATTTTGTGTACATCAACGGCGATGCGGGAAGGTCACGTCCAACGTTGGTTGACCATTATGTACAGGACAAAGGCGATATGGAAAGGCCACTCTCAACGTTTGTTAACTAATGTGCAAATTAAAGGTAAAAATGTTAGGCACTGTCGATGTTGGCTGACCGTATTGCTGGACAAAGGCGATGAGGGCAAGGCAACGCCTGATGTCACGTTACTATGAATTGTACAATAAAGGAAAATTGGGCATTCCACACTCGATGATTGATGAGAGATTTGTACTAGCAATGGAGAATACAGTTAGTCCATGACCCATGCCAGCTAAGTAATATACATGCTATGACTGATGCGAGAATCCATTGTCGCACAACTACTAACCATTGATAGCAAGCAAAGGGGGATACACAAAGGACAAGCCCCAAGACCGCTAAAGTATGTACAAAGGCCACGGTCGATATAGTCATACCACGCCTGATGTTTGTTGAGTAATATGGACATGCCACGATCGATGCAGCATTCCAAGACTAATGTCGCATGTTCGATGCCAATTTCTTTTGCATGATGTCTTTTACTTGAAGTACAGTGTCCTTGCTTGATGCATCATGCCGTTAGACGATGCCGATGTTGCACGGTTGATGCACACATCAACGCCTAATGCATATAGGCCTTGTTTATGATAACTGTTATGGACAAGGTCGCTTTCCCAAAGTGAACATCCTTTGGCTGATGCTGCATGACGTTTGTCATTGCAACTGTCGCCAAACTAATTCACAAACACCATAACTGATGGGTAAAAGTCTTAGCTTAAGTTCCTGCTGTTTATTGATATCTACAAACCGGTGTGTGCAGGTAATGGAAGTTGCTAGCAGGGCACTTTCGATATCAAAAGATCGATGAGTTCATGGTATGGATGATGATGGAAGGCCACATCTTACATCATCTTGCTACTGTATGCAAACCACATATTATACATGCAGCACACGTTTGACGTTTATTGACTGTTGTGTGCAAGCAAAAGGTGATATGTCCGATGTTCGGTAACCACTATGTGTAGTAAAATACGTTACATGAAGGGCATGTTGATGCTAACTGTCCGTATTTTGCAGACCAAAGGCGATGTAGGAAGGCCATGCCTGATGTCGATTGACTATTATGTAGGGCCAAAGGTAATGTGGGCATGCAATGCCTTATATTGAAGACCGTTGTTTGCAAGCCATGGTATGTGCAGGCAATCCATTGTCGACACCGCTTACTAATGTGCACAAGCCACATACAATGCACGCTTTCTACAGTAGATGTTGACTCAACAATGTGCAGGACACTACTGAGATGGGCAGACCATGTCAGACGTCGGGTGTCTTTTGTGAATAATCCAAGGGCGACGTAAGAAGATCAAGCTTGATGACCGCGGAGTAATGTGCACAGGCCACGATCGATGTGATAGGTCCAAGCGCGATGTCAGCTAAGCGATATGCATTGGAAATGACTGATGCAACAGTCAAGTATCAATATCATCTAGCCAAAGGTGTTTGTCGTTGGACGATGTCAGTTTTTCCAAAGTGGTGAGGACTTTTTGATGCTTTATACCATCGGCCAACGCCGAAATCACCATACCGATAAGCACATGGCACGTCTGATGCGTGCAGCGTTGCTTGATGCTACTTGCCGTTGCCAAATGTCTCCTACCTCAAGAAAACAGGCCTTGGCAAATGCTGCCTGACGTTGACCAATGTAAATAACGCCTAGTCGATGCATACATGCCATAACAGATGTGCGAAGGCCTTCGCTGATGTTGTATTCTATTGGCAAACATGACTTTCCATATGTGCAAATGCCATGTAGGATGCATGATGGCATTGGATGATGTTACCTATCATTGCCCGACATTGCTTACTCAAAGTGCACAAGCCTTGGTTGATGGTGTCTGTCATTGGATAACGTCAATGTCGCTCAGCCGATGCATACACGCCACTAGTTATATATGTATGCCTTCGATGATGCTACATGTCGTAGTCCAATGTTGGTTTCCAAGTGCACACAAACAACCTCAGAGACGTGAAGACCCTTGTTGATGCATCCTTCCTTTGGCCGATGTCTCTTATACAGAGCATGCATGCCATAAACAATGTCTCCCAACTGATGACAACATGCCACCGATGATGTGTGCATGCTTTGGCTGATGCTTTCTGCCATTGGATGGTGTCCCATGGCCACTATGTGTGGGCCAGGTTTTATGTCCATGAGTTTATCCACACAGACCACGGTTGATGCATGCACACATTTGTTATTGTCGCCTGCGTTGGCTGATGTTATTTGGTTTATACACACATGTCATAGGTGATGTGCCTTGTCGATTAAATCAAACTACGACTCAAATACCCTTGCCAATGAATACACGACATTATGTATTCGTGCATGCTTAGTAGATGTTGCATGTAGTTGGTTGATATTGCTTTCTCGATGCACCTATGCCACCGCTGTGCATGCATACTATACTGGTGTTTCATGTCATTGGCCTAGGTTACTTTATAGATATTCACATTCCACGTCTGTATGTGGTGGACTTTGATGAACCCTTATCCCATTGGATGATGTCACTTTCTAGATGTGCACATGCCATATTAGATGTGTGCTAGCCTTGGTTGGATATTATATGCCATTGTACGACATTTATTGGTCGAAATTTGTAGGCTATGTACAATATTAGAAAGCCATATCCAACATTGACGGACCAATGTTTGCACGCTACAGACGATGTTGGCAATCCACATTCGACTTTAACACACTAATGTGAGCAGGTTGCAGATATGATGTTGTCAGGCCACGTTCGACACAACACACACCATTCTATGCAGGACAAAAGCGTGGAAGGTAGACCATGTCTAACGTCGGTGGACCTTTGTATCCAGGCCAAAGGTGATACATCTAGGCCAAACCTAATATACTCTTACCATTGTGTATAGTCCAAAGGCAATGCAGGAAGACAAAGCTTAACATTGGATGACCCTAATGTCTAGGCCAAGGAAGATGTGGGTAGTCCATGAATGATGTCAGCTAATCATTGTACATGCCAAAGTTAGTGGGGGCTGGCAATGCCTGATGTCGCCAGATCGATATATACAAGCCTAAGGTGATGTTTGTAGGCCACTTCTGACGTATGTAGTCCAATTTGTGGAGGATAGATATTATACCTAGAGGCCATGTGTGATGTCGACTGAATGATGCGTGTAGGACATGGAAGATAGGTGTATCCCACGTCAGACGTCGACCGATCGTTGTGTGTAGGCGATGGGTGGAGATAATGTATGTCCTTAACATACCATTACTTGCATATCAAAGGCGATGCAGAAATGCCATCTTCGACGTTGGCTAACCATTGTAAACATGAAAAAGCTAATGAGGGAAGGACACACTCAACGTAGGCTGATCATTTTGATGGCTAAAGGTTATGGGGGCAGACAATTCCTGATATCGACTGACATTTATGTAGGAAAAATTTGACAGAGGCAGGCAACTCCCGATGTTGCGTAACCATGTCACACCCGTAGAGTATAATCTAAATTCGACCGATGTCGTCTTACCCTCAGAGGACTCAGACAAGCCCTTAGCATTCGTCAGAACATCTAATTAGTAAAAATCGCGGAACATTAAAACCATTACATTCTACTTGAAGTATACTTAGAGTTCATACTTAACATTCATAAAGTCATACTATATTATAAAAACTTGTCTCACATATATT
Source organism: Solanum lycopersicum (assembly GCF_036512215.1). Taxonomy (NCBI): domain Eukaryota; kingdom Viridiplantae; phylum Streptophyta; class Magnoliopsida; order Solanales; family Solanaceae; genus Solanum; species Solanum lycopersicum. Next base: position 18,394,305 of record NC_090804.1, on the reverse strand, counting down.
AAAACAATCTGAGAGTACTAGCCAACAAATTGTAATTATGCCATATAGGCCATAGTACAAAAGAATCTTAAGAACATAATGGAATTAGCGTATTCTTAAAACTACTAAAATCTACATCAGCTAGAATATTGGAAAGATAGCATCCCCGAACATGAGAACCAACCAAGACTTGGACAAAGAGTTTCGAGCTTCTTCAAATACACTTTAAACTTCAATGGTCGAAATCCACAATTGTAATAATATAAAGTAATGGGGTTCGTACAACACATGTACAATTATGGGTATATGCACATAACATATAAGGACATGCATCAAAAAAAGATCATTTATCATTTCATTAGAAAAATATTCTAAGTCATGAGAAAGTCTTCAATGGACGTACCGTAGAACATGTACAAGTTAATAATTCCATCAACATAAAGCATAATCATAATCAAAGACATATTATCATATTGTCTTGTTAACATTTAATATTCCATAAATCCTATAGACATAACATACGAAACACATGCATATGATCGCATCCAAAATCTACAAGTGCAATGGTCATGTGAATTTCCATAACCCACACAACCAAGTCGATAAGATATGAGATCATAATTAAAGCTTTGCTTCATATAAATTATTACATAAGTAGTCACATATTCATATTAAAATATAACCTTATAACATATTCATCATAATGACCAACATCATATAAGAGTAATATCATGATTATAAACATACAACTTTCATGTTATCATGTACGTAGGAACAATCTCTTAGGACTTCTCTTAGAGTCAACTTGTGCAATGTCTAGGTAGAGTCACATACATCTACCAATAATAAGTAAACTCCTCAAGTCACCTTAGTCAACATCCTTTTAGTTGTCTTTCATTTTACATGAGGGAACATATTCCTTAACCCACATACCCCATGTGAGCTAAACATGGAATCCGGTGCCATAAAACCCCACAACGAAATATGGTGGTCTACAGTCCATAATAGAACCTAACATTACATAGCTTTCTAGGTGGATCCACTAGCTAGTATCCTATAATGGATACTTAGTTCAAGAGCTAGAAGATGAATTAGAGACCCACAGTTCCTCATTACATTCCATCCTCAATCACATGAGTGTCATTATGAACCTAAATTCCTACTAGGGAATGGGAGCCCCTCATAACTATTTCATCAGTGCTTTGCTTAAGTCCCTTTCTTGACTAACCATTGAGATTTCTTTTATCATAACTTATAATAGGTGATAGGAGATTAAAACCTATTATAAACATGATCATGATCTATTTATTAGTAGATGACAATTAAGATTCATTAGAACACACATCGTATGTGAGATTAATATATTATAGTCATCTTGTGCAAAGCATACAAGAGAATATCGTAACTTGTATTTTTCGTGTTCTTATCATGATATCTCAAGTAACATGTTCATATCCCAATGTATACACATAGAAAAATCATACATACTTTCACAAAATATTATCATGATTTATTAGCTAATATAAAAATGGTAGAGTAATCACAACTTTAGAAGACTTACCTCTTGCTTCCATGATCATTATTCAAGAACGTACTTTCAAATTGTTACATTGATAATCATAACATAGTAAAATACTCAATAGCATAATAAAAAAAACTCTTAAAATCATATACAAGATCGAATGATAAAGTAGGGGAAAGGAAAAGTCATTTAAGAGTTCATTCAAGTCTTAGTTCCAATCCCTACATTTGCATATTATAAAGTAGTAGAAACAATCATGCGAAAGCATCATCTAGATAAGAACATGCTTCACACGAAATTACAACATAAATAACCATATACTCATCAATTTAAGTGAAATACACCATAGAAAACACTTGCTTTTCATTGAAAATAATAAATCTAGACTTAGGGAGAAAATCCATTTTTGTAGAGTAAAAACCCTAGAATGGAAGTTCTTGAAACTTTATCTTTGAAAAGACCTCTTGGGGAATGGAATAACAAGATACAAAACCACATACCTTATAGATCAATAATCCATGAAAATTGGATGAAAAACTTGAAGTCTTCGTCTTCTTTCTTATGCTTTTCTTGTTCTTCAATAGAGTTTGGAAAAGAGAGCGTTCTTAAGAGAGATGAGAGAATTTTCGCTTGAATCTAATTTGGTTGTGTAAAATAGGTCTAAAACTCACCTAATATCCATATAGAGTTTTCCTATGAATTATCCAATGATTCTCCACTTAATTTAGTCTTTTACGAAGTTAAATTACAAAAAATACGACTTTAACGATTCCGGAAAGTAGGTGTGCATCGCAGGGCCAAATCCCATCATTTTTATTATACTTTCAGTTTAGGCAGTGAGGTTCGCAAGGCTACCTCTAAAATATTGAGGCAATTACCTGCTTGTTAGACTCGCGTCACACGCGTTGCCTCCACAACGACCCTTCAGGTGGTCCATGTGGTGTCTTTACTGGACTTTTCAACCCTTTGTATTGCATACTACCTATCAAAGGTCTCTTTACAAGTTTTGTACTTAGTTTGAAACTTCAAAACTTTCACCACATAGGTACGTAAACTATTTCGATTAGCTAGTTTCTAGACGTCAAGGTCTTTCTAAGTCGTTTTTTCCCTTATCTTTTCCCAATGTTTTTATTACATTAATATATGTATGGAAACACCGTTTTAAACATTATTTATAGATTATGATCTAGCCTAAGTCATGGCATTTCTAGAGTTTTACATTATCCCCCCCTCAAGAACATTTGTCCAAGAATGACACTAAAAACTTTTAGAGCGTAAGAATAGACTCAACACTAGAAGCCCACCCAATCAACAAGATAACATCATAACCAGTCAAAACATATAGGAAAACTTTAAAACTACTTTCAACACATACCATAACATTATACATAGCACTCAATTCCTGATGAAAAAACATGTAAGAGCTCAATATTTCATAACACGTAGTGAGAAATTTCCTTCTCAATCTTATGATATGCTCAAAATGCATCAAAGAGTTACCATTCTAGATTTCTTCTAAATACAACAACAAAATAATAAAATCTCAAGAAGACACATGCATACAAATTTACATAAGTGCGAGAATAGAGTATGAAGGCATTTTCTTCTAACTCTAGTTGGTCCTATCTTTCATCAAAACATGCACCTATCTAGCAAAAGTCAATTTCATGATTATTCATTACTTTCTCTATTAATATGATTGTATAACCTTAAGGAGTGAATATATGAGGGTAGTGGTACTTCATGTTGGCTTCAACCTCCCATGTTGCACCCTCTACAAGGTGGTACCTCCGTAGAACTTTTGCAGAGGCAACCTCCTTGTTCCTCAACTTCATGACTTGGCGATCTGGGATCTCAACCAGATTCTCTTAATAGGAGAGGTTCTCATCCACCCCTAAACCTTTATTAGGAAGAATAGGCACCGGGTTTCCTATGCATTTCTTTATCTTAGGAACATGAAACACTAGATGAACCGAAGCTAGTTCACTAGGTAGTTTAAGTTCAGAGGCAACCTTTCCAACCCGTTGTAACACCTCAAAAGGACAAACATACTAGGGTATTAACATCCCCTTTCTACAGAATCTCGTTACCTCTTTCATAGGTAAAATCTTCGACTACACATGATCACTTATTTGAAACTCAAGATGTCTTCTTCTATTCTCGGCATAAGACTTTTGCCAACTATGCAGTGTTCAATCTATCTCTTATGATTCAAAGTTTCTTTATAGACATATAGATAATCTATGGACCAAGGAGTGAGGATTAATCAACCTCAAACCATCAAACTAGCGACCTACATTTTCTAACATAAAGATCTTCAAAAGGTGCCATGGAGATGCTCGAATTATAGCTATTGTTGTAAGAGAACTCGATTAAAGGTAAGTGATCATCCCAACTTCCCTTTGAATAGATGACACAGGCTGTTAACATGTCCTTAAGGGTAAAATGGTACATTCCGTTTGACTATCTGTTTAAGGATTAAAATTGGTACTAAGTTTAACTTGAGTACCTAATCCCTTTTGAAAAGTAATCCAACATTGAGATGTTAATTGGGAACCTCTATCTGAATTGATGGACAAATGAATACAATGAACAAATAACAATCTCATAAATGTAGATCCTTGCATAGTCTTTAGTCGTGCATGTATACTTAACGAGAATAAAATGGGCACATTTCGTGAACCTATCCACAATAACCCATATTGAATCATTTTCCCTTCAGGTTCGAGGAAACCCAACAAAAAATCCATATTCATTGCTTCCCATTTCCAAGAAGAAAACATCCATGATTTGGGTTAAACCATCCGGATTAAGATATTTAGCTTTAACTTTTCGGCAGTTTTACACTTAACAACAAACCCCGTTGTGTCCCTCTTTAAACCATCCCACCAATGGATCTCTCTAACATCATGATATATCTTGGTTGCACCCAGATGTATAAAAAATGAGAACCGTGAGCTTTTTCTAGAATTCGATTTCTCAAATCCACAACATCGGGTACAAATAATCTTTCTTGGTACCTAAGAACACCCCCCATTGGGAGAATGGCTCATTGATTTCTTCAACTTGATTAATAGTAGATCAAGATGTTACGTAGATTTCACCTCCACCACTATTGATGAGTCACAGTTATGATGGATCATAAACCGACCATTTGGAGAATATTCTAACTGCACACCTAATTGAGCAAACCTATGAGCATATTTTACAAGTGCGTCCTTGTCGTCTTCCACAGGAGAGACACTACCCATAGTCATACGACTCAGAGCATGTGCAACAACATTGGCCTTGTCAGGGTGGTAAAGGACACTCATATCACAATCTTTTAACAATTTTAACAATCTTCTCTGTCGGAGATTTAACTCTTTTTCTGTAAACTTATATTGAAGACTTTTATGGTCATTAAGTGAATCAACATGTGCACCATACAAATAATGTCTCCATATTTGTAAGGCAAAAACTACAGCAGCTAACTCAAAGTTATGAGATGGATAATTCTTCTCATGAACTTTGAGTTGCCTAAAAGCATAAGCTATCACCTTACCATGCTGTATGAGAACACATCCCAAGCCCTCTCATGAAGCATCACAATACACTACAAAGCCCTCATTGCCCTCTTGTAAGGTAAACACTATAGCAGATGTAAGGTTATCTTTCAAATCTTGAAAAACCTTTTCATAAGCTCACGACCACACAAAATTAACCTTCGTTTGGGTCAAATCTATCAAAGGAGGAGAAATTGACGAAAATCCATCAACAAACCTTCTATAATAGCTGGCTAGACTCAAGAAACTTCTTATGTCTATGGGAGTCAAAGGTCTACGCCAATTTCTCACCGCATCTGTCTTCTTCAGATCAACCTCTACACGATCACCAGATATAATATGGCCAAGAAAAGCAACTGACCTCAACAAAAATTACACTTCCTAAATTTGGCATTATGTTGTTGTCTTTGAGGACGTTCAAGGCCAACCTCAAGTGACTATCATGCTCATCATCATTCTTGGAGTATATCAGAATATCAATAATGAATACAATCACAAACAAGTCGAGGTAATCTCGAAAAACTCTATTCATTAGGTCCATGAACGCCGCCTGGGTATTTTTTAACCCAAAAGACATAACTAGGAATTCATTGTGACCACATCTAGTTAAGATAGCTAATTTGAGAAAAGCTTCACCTCTCACCCTAAGTTCGTGATATCTTGACATTAAGTCAATCTTGGAAAAGTAGATATCACCTTGGAGATGATTAAATTGATCATCAATGCTAGGGAGAGGATACTTATTCTTTATGGTGACCTTATTGTGTTGGCGATAATAAATGAACATTCTAAGGTACCCTTCCTTCTTCTTAACAAACAAGACTTGAGAACCTATGGAGAAATGCTAGGTTGAATGAAAGCCTTGTCCAGTAAATTCTTGAGTTGGAGCTTCAACTCTTTCAATTCAACCGGATCCATCCATATGGAGGAATTGAAATAGGATTCCTCTGTAGTAATAAAACAATGACAAAATCAATTTTCCAATCGGGAGGAACTTCAAGAAGGTAATTAGGAAAAACCTCTGGGAATTCTCTCACTAAAGAGACTGACTCAATAGAAGAAGTTTCACATTCAAGGTCCTTAACCCTAACCACATGGTATAAAAACCCATGGCTATCATCTTACAAGCCTTCAAACAAGAAATATTTTGACCCTTGGCATATAATTTCTCCCTTCCGACTCTAGAATAGGTTCATTGGGGAACTGAAACTTCACTTCTCTTGTTCTACAATCTTTGGACGCAAAACAATCATGTTGCCAATCCATACCCAAGATGATATATCAAAATCAATCTTGTCAAGTTCTACAAAATTAACAAGAGTAACTCTATTGGCTAGCATTACAGGACATTTCCTATAGATTCTTTTTGCAACAACAAAGTCGCCCATTGGGGTATAATCTGAAAAGGGTACAATCAGAACATTGGGAAGTACATAAAACATCGTAGCTACCAACGGTGTTACAAAAGAAAGGTAGCACCTGTGTCAATCAAAGAATAAAAATTAACAGATAAACTTGTAACATACCCTTCACAAAGTCGAGATAGATTTCTTGTTCACCCCTAGCCTTGAGTGAATAGAAATGATTCCTTTTGGACCTTAAGAATTAGGACCGCTTAATTGAGTTTGGCTATTCCCTTAACCTTGAATTCTCTTATTAGGATAATCTTTCACCATATGCCACCCTTGTTACAACAATAGAAACTATTATTCCCAACGAGTCATTCACCCATATGTTTATTACAAAACTTACCACAACTTGGTGTCTCTTTTGGTGGATCATTATTTCTCCCCCTTTGAGGTTTAGAATTAGAACCTCTATCTTTGCGATTCGTTGAAAAATTAGAAGGAACCTGATTTGTAAACCTATTCTTGAACTTAGGCTTGTCTTGCACATCAAGCCTATTCTTAGAGTAACCACTTTTAAAAGACCTTGCCTTCTTAGATTCCCTATTTTTCTTACATAGACGATTATCCTTTACGTGTTGAGTATGAACCATCAACCTAGAAAAATCCATATTGTCATACAGCATTGATGCATGACATTCTTATACAATATCTTCTGACACACCCTTTACAAAATAGCTCGCCTCATCCTTATCGTTTGAAATCAAAGAGGAAGCATATTTGGACAACTTAATGAATTTAAAGATGTATTATTGACACTCACACCTCCTTGACGAAGGTGATGAACTCATCTAACTTAGATTTCCTTTGTTCCTTTGAAAAGAACTATAAAAAATTCCTTTTTGAAGAACTCCCAAGTCACGGGACCACCTCCTAACGATCTTCTATCCTTCCACTGATCATACCATGTTTGAGCCACGTCCTTGAGTTGACAAGCAGCAAGTTCAGCCTTCTTAGTAGTACTCACCCCGTATCAAACAAAATCTTGTAAACCTCATCAAAGGAGTCTTGGGAGTCTTGATCAATGTTAGATCCCAAAAACATAGGAAGATTCATCTTAGTAAAATCCCTCAAATGGCTAGACATAGTACTAGCATATTGGTTTTCAAGGAAAAACCTTCTATTAGGTTGTGCTGTAATGGCATAAGCTTGGATGCTGATGGCTCTAGCCATTTGAAGCAGGGATGTCCTCACCTCACCGTCCGCCATTGCCAGAGGATTGACCGGAACTTGTTCATTTGTAGCATCTTGTACTTGGGGAGCATTTCAATTGCCTCGGGGAGTAGCTCCAGCATTCGCAATCTCATCTCCTACTCTCCCCGCGGCAGTCCTTCTTGTGTTCATCGTCTAAAACCATAAGAAGGGATTAGATGATAAAAGACACATAGCGTCAAAACTCTGGAGGCACGACATTGGGGTATAAAGAGAAGAGAATTTTTGTAGTAAACACATAGCCTCTCATCCATAATTGTGGCGCGCTTCACAATCATGAACAAGATACTATTTAACATGGTTTAGTGAGAAATGATCCTAAGGATATTTAACCTCATGCTATTATTTCAAGCTTGGAACACAGAGAGAGCATACCCAAGATGCAACCGGCATCGTTGTCCTCTAATAGGACATAGATAACCATTAGCATTCGTCATAACATGTGATCAGTAAAAATCACGGAAAATTAAAACATTTATATTCTATGTGGAGTCTACTTCGATTTCATACTTAACATTCATAAAGACATAAGATATTCTAAAAGATTGTCTTAGGTATATTAAAACCATCTAAGAGTAAAAATCTAGACTTAGCCAATAAATAGTAATTATGCAATATAGGCCTTAGTTCAAATGAATCCAAAGAACATGATGGAATTATCATATTCTTAATACTACTAAAATTCTTCATAAGCTAGAATTTTGAAAATATAGCATACCCAAACATGAGGACCCGCCAAGTCTAGGAGAAAGATTTCAAAGCTTCTTCAAATCGACCTCTTTAAACTTCAAGGCTGGAAGTTACTATTGTAGTAATATAGTGTAATGGGGTTAGCACGCCAAATGTACTAAGTATGGGAATATGCACATAACTATAAGGACATGCATGAAAAATGATCATTTATGATTTCTTTAGAAAAATATGCTAAGTCATGAGAATGTATTCAATGTACGTAATATAGATAATGTACAAGTTAAGAATTCCATCAACATAAAGCATGATCATAATCAAAGACACATTATCATAAATTCATGTTAACATTTCATATTCCATAGATCATATAAACATAACATAAAAAACACTTATCAATAATGTCATCCTCAACCTTCAAGTGCAATGGTCATGTGAATCCCCATACCCTTACACAACCAAGTAGAAAATATAGGAGACCGTAAGTAAAACTTTGCTTCATATAACTCGTAACATAAATAGGTTTTACTTCATCTAACAATATAACCCAATAACATATTCATCATAATGACAAACATCATATAAGAGTAACATCATGTATCATAAACATATATCTTTCATGTTATCATATTACATAAGAACAATCTCCTAGGACTTTCCTAAGAGTCAACTTGTACAATGTCTAGGTAGATTCACATACCTTTACCTATACCTAAGTTAACTCCTCAAGTAACCTTAGTCAACAACCACTCACTTGTCTTTCATTTAACATAAGGGATCATATGACTTAACCATCATAAACCATGTGAGCTAAACATAGAATTTGGTGTCATAAAACCCTATACCGAAAGAAGGTGGTCTACCGGCCAAAGTAGAACCTTACATGACATAGCTTTCTAGGTGGATCCACTAGCTAGTATCTTATAGTGGCAACATAGTTCAAGAACTAGGAGATGTATTAGAGACCCATAGTGCCAAATTACAATGGCAGCCTCAATCTCATGAGAGTCATTCTTAACGCACATTCCAACTAGGGAAGGGACACCCCTCATATCTAGTTCATCGTTTATTAACTTATGTGTCTTTCTTGAATAACCTTTGAGTTTTCTTTTATCTAAACTTATCATCGGTCATACGAGATTAACTCCTTGTATATAAACATGATCATGAGTTCTTTATTATTAGATGAGAATTTACTTTCATCATAATCCTTTGTATGTGAGATTAACAAAACATAATCATCTTGTTTAAAGCATAGAAGAAAATATCATAACTTGCAGTTTTTTTGTCCTTATCATGACCTCAAAATTAACATGTTCAGAGCCCAACATATAAAAATAGCACATCATACATACTTTCACAACATATTATCATGATTTATAGGCTAACATAAACATGGTAGAGTAATCACAACATTAGAAGACTTACCTCTTGCTTCAGAGAACCTTATTCAAGAACTTACGTTCAACTCAAAACATTCATAATCATAACACAGTAAAATACTCAATAGCATAATGAAGATTAAATTTTCAAATAATATAAAAGATCAATGCATAATGTAGGGTAAAGAAAAGTGAGATTTAAAGATTCATTCTAGTCTTAGTTCCAATGCCTACGTTTTCATATTATCAAGTAGTAGAAAAAACCATGTGAAACCATCATCTAGATAAGCACATACTTCACATGATATTCAAACATAAATAACCACATAATCATCAATTAAAGTAAAATAGACCATAGAAAATACTTGTTTTTCATCGAAAATCATAAATCTATAGTTAAGAAGAAAATCCATTTTTGTAGAGTAAAAACCCTAGAATGGAAGTTCTTGAAACCTTGTTTTTGAAAGGACCTCTTTGGGAAAGGAATCCCAAGAGTGAAAAACCCATAACTTATATAAGACAAATCCACGAAAATTGGATAAAAAACATGAAGTCTTTGTCTTCTTTCTTAAGCTTTTGTTGTTCTTCAATGGAGTTTGGAAAAGAGAGCCTTCTTGAGAGAGATGAGGAAATTTTCGCTTGAATCTAGTATGGACGTGTAAAAGTTGTATAAACTAACAAAATATATATATATTATTCGTCCTATAAATTATATAAAAGACCCTCAACTTAAATGAATCTTTTTGAGAAGTTAAAATACCAAAAATACGACTTTATCAATTGTGGGAAGTAGCTGCTTCTAGTTGGGCCAAATACCTTCATTTTATTTAATTTTAAGTTATGGCAGTGAGGTTCGCGATGCTACCTCAAATTTTGAGGCAGTGACCTACATGTCAGGCTTGCGTCGCACGCCTTGCCTCCAATTCTTCCTGCTCACAGGCTGCCAGGCAGGTTGCCCACCCGTGTTTGGGCCCTCCCCAAGGATCTTTCGAGTGATCCTTGGGGTGTCGTTCCCAGACGTTTGGACCCTTTGTATTACATACTACATATACAAGGTCTCTTTACAAGTTTTGTACATTATTTGACACTTCAAAACCTTAACTTAACATAGGGACATCAACTAGTTCTAATTAGCTAGTTTCCGGACGTCAAGGCCTTTCTTAGTTGTTTTTGCTCTAACCATTTGCAAATGTTTTTATTAAATTAAAAATATATTTCTGGAAACATCATTGTAAATATAATTCAATAGATTATTCTCTAGCCTAAGTGATGATATTTCCAAAGTGTTACAAACCATTTTTGGCAGGGCAAGGGCAATGCGGGCGGTCCACACCAGACAAAAGATAAACGATGTTCACAAATCACCGTGGATGCAAGAAATCCAAATCAAGAATCTGTTGATAAATGTCCATGATACGAAAAATGCTGGTAGACCACGTTTGATATCGATTGTCCATTTTGTGAGTCTAAGGGCGATATGAAAAGGCCAAGATTGACGATCATTCAGTGTTGTGCACATGGCACAGCCAGTCCATGCGCAACGTCTCATGAGAAATGTGCAAAGGTCAGAGCTAATACAACTATCTACAACCAATGTCTCCTCGTAAACATCTCTTCGTGTTTGTCGATGTCTCTTACCTGAAGTAGATAGGCCTTCGTTGATGCTACCTACTGTCAACAAATGCTTATGTCGTCCTGCTGATATACACATGCAACAACTTATGGTCTCTTCCATTGTCCAACATCGTATTCCAAAAGCACAATTGCCTTCGCTGAGGTTGCCTGATGAAGGATGATGCAATGGTCACCCTTACAATGCACGCACTATATGACCAATGCACGCATGCCTTGGCTGATGCTGTATTCAAATAGCCAACATCTCTTTCTAGATGTGCACATGCCATGTCATATGTGTGCATGCCTTGGGTGATACTACCTGCCATTGACAAATATTTCTTGCCCTAAGCATAGAAGCCTTTGCAACTGGTGCATGTCATTACTAATGTCGATGTTTCCAAGATGATGCACACAAACCATTGATATTTGAGAATGAGTGGAAATTTGTTGCATGCCGTTGTTAGACGTCGCTTGCTAAATACGCACAAATAATGTTTGATGCTTTAGGATCTTGGTTGATGTTGTCTATTATTGGCAAACTTCCCCTAGACAATGAATGAATGCCATGATCATTGACACCCATTCGATGTGCACACGCCATGGATGATGAGTGCAAATATTAGATGATATTGTCTTCCATTAGTTGATATCGCCTGCAAGAAACGTGAAGTCCAAGAATGATGTCAACAAGTTGAGGCGCGCACTCTATGACTTATGCGTGCAGTTCATGATAGATATTGAAACCCTTAGTGTTATGTCACTTTCAAAACACACACATTCCACATTCGTGTGTGATGGTCTTCGTGAATGTCATATGTTATTGGCCTATATGTTTAGACCGATATTTGGCAGTAACACACGATGTTGGCAAGCAACATCTTATGTGAGTTGACCGATTTTAGGAGTCTACAAACGATTCTAACACACCATGTTTGAGGTCTACAAGTAATGTGTGTAGGCTATAGACAATGCTATCATGACAAGTTCGACAATGACATACCAATGTGTGTAGAGTGAGGACAATTCTGGCATCCCACTTCTAATGTTAGCTAACCGTTGTGTGAAGGACAATGGCAAGGTAGGATCATTGTGAGCAGGTCGAAGCAAATGCGAGCATGCCATGTACGACGTCAACTAACCATTGTGTGCTGGAAACAAAAATAAAGGGAGGAAACGCTAGAAGTTAAATTACTGTGGTGTGTACACAAAGGAGGATGCAGCCAATCCACGTCAGACGTTGGTTAACCACTGTGCAGTCAAATGTCAATCGAGGGAAGAAAATTCTAATGTCGCCATTGATATGATCATGCTAGAGGTGATGCGACTAAGGTAGATCGATGTGTGCGGGATATGGATGACAATGCTTGCAGGCCATGTGTGACGTCGCTGACCCGTGTGTTCAGGCCAAGAATGATAGGTACAACCCATGTCCGACGGGTGCCGACCTTTGTGTGCAGGGGAAAGTGATGTGGGTAGAGGACATGTGTCTTCGGATGACCATTATTTGCAAGCCAAAGACGATGCGGGAATACCACGTTCGACATTGGCTAACCGTTGTATTTAGGAAAAAGGCGACACGAGAAGGCAACACTGGACGTTAGATGACCATATATGCAAGAAAAGGGTGATAGGGGTAGGAAACACCCCACATCGATTGATCATTGTACATGACAAAGGCAATTGGGGTAGGCCACACCTGATGTTGCTTGAACGTTGTTTCCAGGACACTGTTTGTCTTTACAATCCATGCCCGACAATAACTAAGTAATGTGCACAAACCACGATTGATGCAAGCAGTCCACGAGCGATGCTGGCATAGCAATGTGCAGGCTACGACCCATTAGAGTAGCCCACGTCTAACGTTGGCTAGCCATGGTGTACACGCCAAGGGTGATCTGGGAATGCCAAACCTAATGGCTACTGGTTGATGTAAATAGTCCACAGCTGATGCGTCAAGTCCATGCTTGAACGATATGCACAAGCCATGTCTGATGGGGTAGTCTATGGCGTTAGTGGCCTAGCAAATACCGCTTGCCGTTGGTCGATCTCGCTATCCCAAAGATAATATGCCTTGGTTTATGCTTGCAGTTGTCAACTAACGTTGATATCTCCCTGCGGATCCACACACCTTATAACTTATGTTTCCTATAATTGGTCAATGTCGCTTGCCTAAAACGCGTTAGCCTTGTCTAATGCTACCCAACATAAGCTGATGTGAATGTCGTGCTATTGATGCACACACTCCATGACAATTAAGTACAAGCCTATCTGAAGCCTCTTTCCATTAGCTGACATTGGTTTTAAGAATCACACACGCCATATATGTTGTATGGAGACCTTAGATGATGATGCCTACCATTGGCCGACATAGCTTGCCCGAAGCACACAATCCTTAGTTGATGGTGCATTTTATAGACCACGTCGATGTTTCAAAGATGATGCACACACTCCATGAGTGATGCATGCATATCCTTGGATGATGATTCATGTCATTTTTCAATATTGCTTTCTAGATGTGCACAAACCACGACAAATGCATTAGCACTTTGGTTGATGCAGCGTGTCATTGGACGACGTCGCCTGTCCAATGCATTTAGACCACGAACATGTAAGTTGTTTTAGTTTTGAAAAGGAAAAATATTTAATTGATGTTTAGGACTTATTTTGAGTCTCCACATAGTCTTTATATATAAATCAAGGAAACTTAGTTTTCGAAAGATTTAAACAGAAACCTTAAGAAAACTTTTAAAAGGAGTTCGGAGATTCACATTTATATTTTAGGTAGGTTTTTACAGTATCTAAAATATCCGTTAATATGGTTTTCCTACAAATAACTTTGTTTCGCTAAATTGTCTAACTTAATTTTGGAGATAAAGTTATTTAGAATTGTTTTATAATGAATTATTAAATTTACTATATAAGTGAATTTTAATATGTAAAATTTATTTAAAGTCTAATTGAAATCAATTGATTTATTTTATATAGTGAAAATATGACGGCATCTTTTGGGGATTTGAACTTTTCAAACCTAAGAGTAACGACTACCAATAACAAATAATACGATAACATAAGAAAGAGAGACAAAGGAAGGGAAAGAGAGAGAGAGAGTGGGGTCCAAATCAGTGTCTGTTTGTTTGGATCTGTACTTGGTCCCATTTATTTTAGTCTTTTGACCCATTTGTTTTTTGTACATTTCATAAACTAATCATACAATAATCTTTAAATAATAAAAGACGGCAAGGGATTAAGATCCAAAATTATAAAATACAAGATGCTAAATAATATATAGTTTGACTCTTGTCCAATTTATTCGACTCTATATCTGCTATGATTTCTTCGAACTCTGAATCTTCTACGCCCCTTTATAACGTATTGACTCAGATGAAAGTGAGATTAAGCCTTTACGGCTCTTTCTAAAATGCAAGGGAATGTGGAGTCCATTTTGTCTTAAACGGGTTTTTCATGCACAAGAAAACATAAATATTGTAAGAATCACTTTGAGTTGAATAAAATAACATTACTGATAATGAAGCAATAAATTCAGTACCTCACCACAAGAGATAAACACACTCTTTATCGAACAAGAAAAGAAAGAGGCATATTAGAATAATAACTAAAATATGACAAGCGGGCATGTAAAAGAATACCAATTGATCAAATGTTAAACAATGATTGTTACTCTATGGGAACAAAATAAAGCAACAAAGACAACACAATACACTTTTGTTAAAGAAGAAAATTAAAGAAGTCTCAAAAGAAAGGTAGATCTTCTCAATAGCGAGCAAATAAACCAAGGTAGGAATATTTTATTTTTGTTATTATTTTTGAAATAGAAATAGAAATCCACAGTAGGCTCATGAACAAACATGTTTGAACACAATGGTAGACACATCCAAAAATGGATACCTACTATAAGCAATGACTATTTCCAAGATTTCCAATTTCAACCCCCTATTTTGAAAAGGAAACATACATTGTAATAGCAAAGAAAAGGAAAGAGAAGCAGTGTGGAAGGTACGTTTTTAGATTTTGAACCAACATTTAAAATACACACACAGGTATATCATTCGGGTTTTTGAGCATACGGAACTTACAGTCTTTTTCAACATTTATTCGAAGTGTGAATACGATAAAACAATGATATAAAATGGGGAAAATAAATACACTATCCTCATTTTAAAATATGTTAACAAGTGAATGCTAAAGAAGGTATGACCCGACACTTATACATGAACCTGTAGATGATAAGCATTTTCTCGACTAGAGTAAAACAAAATTAGAAACATCAGCTTTAATAAAATAGAACAAAGATACGCAGCAATATATGTGTACCCCTTAATGGGATTTGAAAGAATTAAAGATGCTCAAAGATATGAAAATGAACTGGAAATGGCCCTAAACTTCACAAAGAAAACAAGAAGCTGGTAGTTGTAGATTTGCTATACATAAAGAATGAGCGACAAGATCGAAAAAACAACAAAAGATGCTTATTCTAAGCACACTAACTGATGCTGATTTAAATGAGAACGAGAAACAGCAAAGCGACCAACTGAGATAATAAAACAAAAGAAAAGAAAAACTAAATTCCTACTCATGACATTATAATCATGAACCAAACATAAATACACGATGTCCTGTCCATTTCAAAGCAAGGAAAGCTATACACATAAATAATATTGTCACAACGTGGAATATAGATACAGTGCATATATGAGATTAGTAAACTTTAATGGTTAGCGTAAACATAACAGTTGCAGCAAAGTATTACAATGAGAAATCAATATAGCGCTCGACAAACTCGGAAAATTATAAAACACAGAGAACTACATTGAAAAGGCAACAACTACTTAAAAAAGGAAAATCTACACTCAGACCTTGAATAAATTATGATTCAAAAGAACTTATGCTCGACAACAATCACATAGATCATCCCAAATAAAAAAGAACAAATGGGAACAAGAATGAAAAGGAAAAGAAGTGTCCGGGGTTGCTTTACCTCTTTTTGAGAAGTTTCCTGGGATGACAACAAGCTTGCAGCGAAAACCTTCTAACCACAAAAGAGAGGCTCCAATGAAGAATAAGAAATCTAGCCAGGAAATCAGACTAAATATTTTTCTTTTTCCCCCACGAAATTTTTCACCTTTTTTTTCACATTGTTTTTGTATGATTTAAATTGGAAGCCGAAACTAATCCCTCAGATTTTTCACAGCATATTTCTTTTTCACTTTATTTTCTCCTCTCAATACACTGCACCCTTTTCTCTGTTAATTCAAAATTTCTAGCCTCCCCAAAAATATGCCCTAACAGTGAAAGAAGGTCGTATTCAAAGAGGGGAATTAGGGTTAAGAGCTTTTAGGAAAAAATGGTACAACTTCGGTTCAATGTCTATTGGCGAATCAAGATTTGAATTATCTTCACCAAAATAGTTAGACCCCCCTTTTCAGTGGGTTCGAAACTATTCTAGAAGAGGAAAGTGTGATGGACGAACAGATTACTTATGTTCCTTGACAAGCTAGATGTCTCGATAAAAAAGCACAAGGATGGAAAACACATGATTCTGTGCCTGCTGCGATTGTAGGAGCTGAGAAAAACATTAGAGAAAGATGAAAAAAGTGTTATACTCTGTTGTAGGTGTACCAGGCGTGAAACTGATCCTAGTGCCGTTCTGGGAATACGATGTGAAATTTATATATATTTTTTTCTTAAAATTTTATGAAACTAATTATTTTACATTTTTTGAAATAGAAGAAGCTCGATTGGACTAATTTATTGTGTGGAAGTCCAAAATTGGGTGTAAACAATTGTCCCTAATTTTACTTCGATTGATGCAAGAAATTTTAGGAAAATTAAATTGACCATGCAAATTTTGGCCGACCACATACTCGTCTCGAAGAAAGATACTTGCCACACACTTTAGGCGTTGTGGCCGAACCTTGAAAATGTGCTTCCAATACATTTCAAGCTATATGAGAATTCCGGCAACTTGTAGTTTTGATACGCTGGATTTTAAAGAATTCAAAAGTCATCCCGATCCTAAATTATGAAGGGACAGAGATGATCGAGAATAATATTTAAGAGCGAAAGTCTGAATACAACCAAGTTTTCGACATTAAACCCGCCTACATATCCGTAAACCTTAGGAATTAGTCTTCATGTAGTTCTACTCGATTCGTTGAAAAGGAAATCTATTATGTCTTCTAACCTTTGGTTCTAAATAAGTTATAAATTTAGTCGAGTATAAAAAATAGGCTTGCGACCTATTATCCATGATGGTGGAGCTCTTCACATCCATAAGTAAGAAATTAGAAGGACATAATTTCCAAAGTTCTTGGTGTATAATCTCTCGGATTGGAAACTTGCTTCTTGAAGCTACAACCATTTCTAGATGAGAAACTCAGACCGGGAAATCTAAAAAAGAACCCATATGCCTTTATAGGGGCATGATTTTATTGTGGCGGAAGCGGCTCCTCTGCTCGCATTGTAAGAGTTTGACACTCTTCTTTGGACTATGTCCCAGTTTGCTGCTTAGAAAAAGTTCCAGGTTGTGCTGTATCCTTATTGATGTCGTTCGCACCTGTGGTTTTGTTTGAGAACTCATTCTTTCAGATGCTCTCGACAAAGACAGAGACAAAATTGATTAGCATAAAAAAGGCAATTCAAATGAGAGAAAGTGTATTTTACCGTGTTGACACTTAATTTCTCTCTATAAAATTTGACATCAACTCGATCAGGTTTGACATAAGTCAAATAAATTAATGTCTTATGTTTGCAATGTAATCTTCCATGTACTCTTCTTTTCATGTTGAAATAAGCTAAAGTTGATGAAGTGTGCTGATATTTCTCTTGCTGTTGTTTTATATGATCCTCTTGATGTTTACTTTTGCAAAATTAAAGATGTAGATAATGTTGAGGGGTAAACATTTTTCTTCCGCAATGCATGACCTTTCCGCGATGCATGAATTTTCTCTTGCAATGCATTACTTCTTCTCAGCAATTCATGAATTTTCCACGGTACATGAATTTTCTCTTCCAATGCATGACTTCTTATCTTCAATGCATGACTTCTTCTCTGCAATGTATTATTTTTCTGAGGTACATGAATTTTCTCTTGCAATGCATTACTTCTTCTTCGCAGTGCATGAATTTTCTGCAATATAGGAATTTTCTCTTGCAATGCATCTTCTCCTCAATGCATGATTTTCGGTGATGTATGACATTTTCCCATGATGCCTTAATATTAACTCGTGATGCATTATTTTATGGTTTGCATGAATATTAACTCGCGGTTCAATATTTTAAGTGAGGCATGAATATCTTCTCGTGATGCATGATTTTCTACAAGGCATTAATATCTTCTCGCGATGCAAAATTATCTTCTCGCGACACATGATTTTCTGGGAGGCATGAATATCTTCCCGCTGCATGATTCTTCACGAGGTATGAATATCTTCCCGTTATGCATGAATATTAACTAGTGATGCATGAATATTATCTCGCGATCCATGATGCATAAATGTTAACTATCGATGCATGTTTCTCCATGATGCATAAATATTAACTCGCGATGAATGACTTTGCTCGATGCATGAATACTAACTCGTGATGCGTGGTTTTCTTCTAAAGGTCATCCTTGGTACCAAATGAATATAGTGCTTCAATCGAGCTATATAATGATCTTATGGGTACCATCTGGATAATGATATTGTTTCAATTGACAATACAGTAAAACGACCCACCAGGTATTGTATCATGTCAATCGATAATACAATTTAGATTACATTTTGGGTAGCATTACTATTGCATATGATAATATGACGAATATGATGTCCTAGACGAAAATCTATAAAATGTCTTTCTTGAGATCTTCATTTGATTTATCTTTGAAAAAAGTTATATCTTTATTATAGACTTCGTGGTTGGGGAATTGAATGAAACAATAATTTTAACACTCCATACTCTGCGATTTAAGTAATATAAAATATTTCATGCAAAATTATAAATTTTGGGGAGCTCTTCTCCTCCTTGAATTCTCCATATTTATCGGTTGGAGTAATATTTTGATTTCTTAGCAAACCTTTAAACCTACATACGAAGAAAAATTGTCAATTTTAAAACGAATTGATTTGTGTTGATTTCTTTTGTTCTCTTCCCTTTCCCAGCTATCACCGGCTGATTGTCTGATCTCCCAAATCTTGAAAGATAAGGAAAATATTTTTTGCCAACAGGTGAAATATAAAAGGAAAATTTTTAAGAGAAATAAATTTTCGAAAAGTAGTATTTTGGAAATACGTTACTACAGAGTATAATGTCACCTCATGCTTAGCAAACTTCTCTGATTCTAATGCTTGGATGTCTATAATATTATTCACTGTAGAGTATTCAGAGTCACTCTAGACTGTCGATAAACCCATGTTGAAATTTTGAGTCCATGCTCAAAGCGTTTGTCCCAGTTGACTTTCTTGGATCATCTTCGACTATTGGTGAGAAAATGACAAAAATTTTAACATCTTCTTTATAATTATGTCAGAATTGCAAATCTCAAAATATTTTCAGTCTTGGATTCTTGAGGAAAAATCTTCTTCGTAAGAATTTTTTAGTCCCTTTCAAAAACTATGTTCCAGTTTCTATTGTAAAGAAAAATCGAAATCTAAAGAGAGATATGACCGAACCTTTGTGGCGCCTACGTATCCCATTGAGGCATGATTTAGGTCAATTGTAGTTCCCCCTCAAAGGTTAACAAAAAATAGGAATTTAAAAAGAAATTGAATGAGGCCGACATAGGCTGCCTACCTATCTAATTCTTGAGAATTTAGGTCGAACGTAGTCCAAAAAGACTAAATATAAAAAAGGGATAAGAAGGGTGATCGAGAAAAACAAAGGCCTCCTACGTATCTCATTCTTGTGAATTCAAGTAAGACGTAATTCATTACAAGAGGGATAAGATTTTAAACAAAATAAATACAAGCAAATAGAACGATTACAAGTAAATGATAGAATGCAAACTGAAGCTTCACACATAGTATCTCTTGACAACATCTGAGTTTATCAACATCTGCCATGCGACTCGATCCATCACGGATAAGACCAAAACACCTCCTGATAATACTTTGCGAACTATGTAGGTCCTTGAAAATTTGGTTTGAATTTTACTTTGTACTCATATTGATCACAAAAGATGCGGTTAAGTACTAAATGACCAATTTCAAAATTTTTTCTCTAACTATCTTATGGAAAGCGCGAATAATTCTTCGCCAATATAGTTGAACATGAAAAACGACAACAATTATTTTCTGGTCAATCAATTTCAATTGGTCGATCCTAATGCTAACCCACTCATTATTACTCAACTCAGCTTCCTAGATGATCCTCAAGGATGGTATCTAAACTTCAGCAAGACTGAATGCTTTTATTCCATATACTACAAAGTATGTAGTGCTCCAGTCGATGTTCTAATAGTCGTTCGATAACCAAACAAAGTGTATGGAAACATCTCATGCCAACCTCGGTGGTTTTCAATCGTTTCTTAGTATTTTCTTGATAATCTTACAGGAAACCTCTAGAACACCGTTAATCTGCGAACAATAAGCGGTTTAATATATACGACCGATGCGAGCATCCCTTATGTGACAATTTTTAGCAATTGTTTGCAAGATCAAGTCGATTAAGGAGGGCCAATCTCAAAGAATACTAATGGAAATACACATACCACGGTCTGTTCAGCCGCTCCACGCTCGATGTCGCTTGAGTGATGTGCACATGTAACGAACAATGCAACAAGCCACAACTAATGTCACCTTGCCGATGCCGATTGTCGTTGGCCGATGTATCCTGCTTGAAGTACACATTAATTGTTTACGCTTCATGTCGTTGGTTGATGCTAATTTTTTGATGATGTTGCCAGATATTAGTCAAAGCAAATTATGCCCAAACGATGCATAAATGCCATAACCGATGGATTTAAGCCTTAGCTTATGTGCCTTTCATTGGCAACATCTACAGACCGATGTGTGCAGGCAACGCCCAAAGTCAGCATACGGATGTGTGTAGGCTACAAATGATGCTAGAGGGCCACATTTCACGTCAGCTGACCTATGTATGGAGGCCACAAATGAGAGGTTCAGGTCATGTCCGACATTGGCCTACCATTGTGTGCAGACAAATGGTGATGCGGGCATTCCATGTCCAATGCTGACTAACAATTGTGTTTAGGAAAAAGGCTATGCCGGAAAGACATATCTGACGTCAACTGTGCACTTTATGACGATAAAAAGTGATGCAAGAAGGTCAAGCTTGACGTTGGCTGCCTCTTATCCAGGCCAAATGTCATGTGTGTAAGCAACACCCAATATTGCTAATTGTTGTTTGTAGGCAAGAGTTATACAAGTAGTTCACGCTTGACGACACTCAACAATGCCCATATGTCGCGCTCAATACATGCAGTCCACGACAAATGTTGGTTGGGAATTGCATAGGCTACATTCAAGGCGGACAACCGAAGTCAAAAATCGACTGGCTGTTGTGTGCAGGCGAAAGGTGATGTTGGAAGATCAAGTTTGACGGCCATTGAGTGATGTGCACAGGCCACGACTAATGCATAATCTTCATCTATGTGGACGTAGCCCTAACCATACCTCGATCCTTTGACTGGAGCCTTAATATGGTCAATAAATTCCTAGAATTCGTTCCCAATCCAAAACCTAGATCGAACCCATTTTTTAGAATCACAGTGGTAATCATCTTGTAAACACAAGGCATCGGAGGTTGTGGGGACAAACCTCTCGCTGGTGTCATTTACCAGCTCCACCATGTAGAAATCAATGCCTCACAAGACCTCATAAATGATTGGTTCCTACCTGCAATATTAACTCCCTTTTTTTGTGAATAACAAGTTCTTTGTCCTTCAAAACAAGGTTCATCATCTTGTGAACACTAGAAGACACATATCTAGGATTGTGGATGAAAGTCCTTACCAGAAGAAGGTTTTGACTGGTTTAAATGTCTACCATATGAAACTCTGCTTTGAACTCCACCGAACCCATTTGGATGACAAAATTCATTACTCCCAATGTGTTTCTTTGTACTCCGTCTTTCTCTCTTACATTGACTTGGTTTTTTTTTAGATTCCTTAAGTCAAACCTTAAGTGTCTCATAGTCGACAGTGGGAAAATGTTGAGACCAGATCCATCATCCATTAGGGATTGATTTATGACCCTTTCACGGCAATATGACTGTGATATTAAATGCCTTGTTCTACGACCTCCCTTCAAAGGGCAACTCTTCATCACAAAAGCTAAATCGATGCCCTAGGGTAACTTGGTTGATCATAGATACTACATTATCTTTGTTTGTGTCTACGGGCAAATATGTGTCATCCAGAGCCTTCATCAAGGCCTGCCTTTCAAGATGGGAACTCATCAACAAGGCCCACACAAAAATTTGAGCCAGGGTTTTCTCAAAATGCTTAACAATCGAGTAGACATTTGGCTGCATCTTTCTTAAGAATTTTTCGTCTTCACCTTCGCTTATCGGCCTCTTTCATTGATCCTTCTTCTACCATCCAGGATCCAACTCTTTTGGAGTATAACACCTCCTAGATTAGGTCATACAATGAGCTTTAAAGGTTTGAATCAAAAACTTCAGCCTAGAAGGTGTTTTTAAAGGCAGGAAGGCAACAACCTTTGTGGGTATCAATATCACAAACTCCATTTTCTATTTGACGCTCAGTGTGCCCACTGCTATTTCTATCTTTTCATAACTAATTGGGACTATAGCCTTTATCATACACCAGTAATCATCAGTTTCTATCATGTTTATACTGACGCCTCCATGATTTGAAAAAGGGTTGTTGTTGACATTAGGCGCGTCTGTTTAGAGAGAAACAACTTTTTGGTCAATATGATCTATAATAGTCTTGAGTATCATGTCTAAAGCTGTTGGAGTGATACGTGCACCTTCGATCGGGTGACTACAATTTTGAAGTAGTATCCACAGGCTTCGGACCTACCGGGTGATTGTATCCAGCCACAGCCATGTTCTTGTACAATTTTGTTCGACTTTTAGTGAGGGTAGTAATGTTTCTGGGAGGCTTTTTCTTGAATATGGGTTGATAGGGGTCATAGTTGCCTTTTTGGGGAAGAGGCATCCATTGATAATTTTAAGTATTTTGACGGGGAGTTTGGTTGCTTGGATAAGGATTTGTTTGGTAGTTTGGTTATAGAGCTTGGTAGTTTGTGGGGGTATTTTGGTATACTTGATTTTTGTGTATTGGGGGAGGTGCTCTATAGTTTGACTGCACATTGGTGCAGTTAGGAGCTACATTTTTTTAAATGGGGGATGGAATATTGTAAAGTAGGGGATGATCTTTTTAAACAGGAGGTGATTTTTTGTAATTTGGATAGGGGAATTTTTGTATGTGGAGGTAGAATTTTTGTGGATAGGAGGAGGAGTATTTGGATAAAAAGCTTGCTATAGTAATCATGGTAAAAATTCTTGGAAGGTCAACGACGACCTTTGTAGGATGATGATCTTTCGGGGGTGTCTTCCTTCCCTCATAAGAGACAACATAAACATATTCTCCTCTCTTATTCAACAAACTCAATGATCCGAGCGATGACAAAACATGGGCAATCTTAACCGGTTTTCAACCCATCTTCAATAGTTTCACCAACCTTGACTATCTCATCAAATTTGGATTCAACGGGCAATATGATTCTATCTTAGTATTCAGGCTCTTGCACGCGCACAAACACTTTAACTATCTCTTTTTCAGTCATGAGAGGTTGTACTCTGGCTGCCTCCTTGGGCCACTTGTACAAAAACTCCTTGTATCTTTACTTGGACTTTTGTTTATTTTTTTAGAAGGAATAACGATTAGGGATGATCTTTACATTATAGAAAAACCGATCGACGAAGTCCTTATCTAAACCATTTATGCTGGGCCACTGTCTAGTCTCAAGAGATGTAAACCATTCCAAAGCTTCTCCACAAAACCTTCAGAATAAAGTTGCAGTAGCAAAGTTCATCCCTCCCAACTCATACAAGTTGGTCACAGTAGACCGTGAAGTTCGCTAAGGAAGGCAATGTTCCTCCAAAACGGTCAAACTCTGGCATATTGAACCCTTCAAGAAGGTCTATATTTGGATGAATGCATAAGTCCTTGTAGTTCATACTGGTGACGTCAGGAATGCATTGAAGTTCCTTCATTGATTTTTGAATCTCCTCCTTTATGTCTATCTTTTAGGCCTTTTCTTTCTCCTTCCACTCTCTTTCCCACTCTTCATAATGGTCGAGCACAGAATCGTTCAAAGAAGTATGGGCATTCTGGGTACTTTAGTAGTTTTCTTGATAGGTTTGGGGATAAGTATTTTGGTTTTGGTGGTTTTGAGATGTTTGGGGTAGAATGCGTCTTGGCTTTGGTTTTGTGGTGGGGGACCGGTCTGGTGATGCGCATTTCGACAAGGAAGAGGTATTCCAGAATTTTTGTTTTGAGGTTGGGGTGGAGTTTTGTAAGAAGTGGAGGCATATTGAGGGTTTTGTGTAGTAAAGTCTATTACAAAATGATTTTGAGCTGTACTAGACCGCAAAATCTGAGTTGGATCCATGATAGATAAGGGAAAGTATAGAGAAGGTCACCTATTAGTAGCAGGGTTGGCAGTAAAACCTGGTGGAGATAGAACCTGTCTCCTTTGCATTTCCATTCTCATCTCATCAATATGCTACATTAACTGCATAATTTATTTGTTTGGATCTGCTATGGTGGGATGAGCCACCAAAACGTCGGTAAATTTGATTTTTTCGTTGTTGTCTCCCATTACTATTTTCCCAGAAATAGGTCGTGAAAGGAATTTGTAGGCCCTTTAGATCTAGTGAAGTATTGATGATCAAGAAATGCCCTTTAGATCTAGTGAAGTATTGATGATCAAGAAATTCAATCAACACAGACCAGTTTGTAAGTACTTGTGGTTGAAAACAACTCAAAGGCCAATTTGTTAGTTTGAGTTCAGAATACATATATGCAAGATATCACACAGAGAACATATAAACAAACAAATGTTAATTTTTTTGAGGGAATGCTAACCAACGAGTAATGGGAAAATTGATTTTTTGAACAAGCAGGAGTTTTCATGTTTTAATTTTGTAATTATCTCTTGAAGGTAAAATCGCGTTGAGTTAGGGTCTTCTTGCTGAATTTCCTCGATGTTTGTTGATTTGAGACTCACACCTCCTTGTATGATGAAATGGGGATAGTGAAGATTTTAAAAGAAAGGGTATGGGCCTTGGAAGGATGCCTACGTATCTCAAAAGGAGAATTCAGGCCCTATGTAGTTCGAATACATAAGAAATACTTTTTATTTACTTAATTTTAAACGATTACAAGGAAATTTAAAATGAACAACAAAGCATTAAAAGATAAAGGAGACCCATCTTGATCATCCTTCCTCTTGTCGTAGCATCATACACGGGGAAAAGACTCGACTTGAATATTTCCTATGCCGATGAGATGTTCTTTGTCGTGGCAGAATAAAGACATTTCTAGATGCTTTGGTCTGCGGCATTGTGATAAGGGCAACATTTTTTAACATTGAACCAAAGGGAATATAACACGTTCATGTCCTAATAAAAAGGGGTGAAGACTCAATTTTGAACCATTAACGAATAGTCCTCCAATATTGTTTTCTTGAAAAGCGTTAATGAGAAACGATAGAATATAGTCCTCTTAGTGACTATCCATATCGAGCAAACAACGGACCACATTCTTGAAATCTATGCACTCCTATATGATGTGTTATTTCTTGTTTGATTGACACTCACAAGTCTTGCGAAGATCTCCTGATCCCACTGTTGAAGAAGCTCTTTCGATGGGCCTCAACATACGTCTATCTCGATAATGCTCGAAAATGAGACCACACGAGATAGATTCTTTCTTTGTTTGGCGTGCTTGTAGTTATGCTTCAAGAGTGATTTTATTGTTTCCTTCTGCCAGACGTCCTTCGAGAGAAGGTTTGTAGGCGACCATTTCCTCATAACTTTCTTCAATTTTCTCCAATTCGGGGTTCTCAACAGGAAACAATAGATCATATAGTCATTTTCCGCGCTGCTTCTGTATGTCGACCATAATATATTCGATTGGTTTAGTCTACATACACTTTCCTTTGTCAATAGCTGTGATCTCACCTTTCTTGAGATGCTAGAGTAGTGTTTTCAGATTTGGTAATACGATGTTTCGGAATCTCAAGACTTATAAACTTTGGTTGGAATTTTTACTAGTGACTTGTATATTTGTTGAAATTTTCAATAGGGAGTGGGTTTGTAATGTCCTCATTCAACGAAACATATCACATAAACAGTTAAAAACACATATATCGCGTCCTAAAAATTCATGGGACCTTTTTGTGCCAAGGGTAGGCCTAGCACATTTGAACGATGTATCTGTGGAATTAAAACCAGTTATTCATCCCCCGAGTAAATCACTTATGAATAGTTATAGTTCAGAAGGGGAATAAATGGGGAAAAGTAAAGAACAAAATTTAAAAAATACATACCCATGCAGGGGACATTTGAACGTACAACAATGACCGAAATACAAATTGCAAAAACCCACACTGGGGCGAAGTCCACTATGTTTTCCCTGATGACACCGCTTCTCTGCTACTTTTTTCTGAGTCTTGTACTGCTTAAACATGCATCGTAGTATTAGCAACCCTCACTCAAGCATACTAATTTTTTACCAATCCTTGTATTGCATCCCGTCTATCTTTTCTTTGACCGATGAGTCAAATTCGTCAAAACCATTTCTCAGCCTTTCCACTTCCTAAGTTGTCATCTCAAGAGCATCTTGATTTTCAATAAACTTGGCGTACATTTCTTGTGATTCTTGCTTTACGTCTTTTAACTCGATCACAGATTTGGACTCCTTGTCTTCCACAGCCAATCTTTATAAGTTTCGTCAAACCTAAAGTTACACCAATCTCGTGAAATGGTGTGTTTCTTCATTAGCTTGGCCCCTTTCAATTCCCTCAACATTTTTGTAGTGTCATCGACTCTGTCATCCCCAATATCATACACATAAGTGCTATAGTATGCCTCTCGAGGCGTTACATGCCTGCTCCTACACTTTTGGAGGACTCTAACTTGTGCGTCAGGACGGATTCATCGAATACCTGGTTGTGGAAGCAGAAGTTGCCAGAGGCCCCCTATGAAAATCTCCCTTGATATGAAGCAATCGAGTATCCATTGGAGATCTTCTTATCTTAGCTCGGAAAATGTTTGAGCCCATCTTTCACTGGTCCTTGGATTCTCTAGATTTTCCCTAAATAGAATGTCGTTCAAATCCCAGAGATTGTTCTTACTATCAAAGGTATGTAATTCCTGAGTTCCATGTCCTCATTCTAGATAACTTAGGATCCACCATTGAAGGAAAAGGTTACTTCCTTGAAAGTAACGGTGCCCCTCTTTGCACTTTCCTAAGGCTCGATACATGTCCAACAATATGAACGGAGCGTTAGGATAACACTTTACTTGTCCTTGATTCTTGAACCCATTCAACAAATTGTATGCAAGCATTATCACTCTAGTGTTGATACTCAGGCTCGGGCGCTGTAGAGAGACCATTGTTCCTAATAGCGCGACAACAAATGCCAAAGGTCGGATTTTATTCCATTTTCTGTAGCTGAACCTAAACTCTTTGTTGTAATTTGCATAGAAGCTCGCATGTCGGAATCTAACGTAAAGATCCCTTAACTATATGCGAGATTATTGACACCAGTAAGCATAATTTCTTCCTAACTCGAACAGGTCTGTGCTATCTTAGACGGTAGGGTTATTAGGTATTAATATATCTTCTTGTATTCTCACTCTTCTTTCTAGCCCTGTTCCCACTATATCAATACAGTCTTGATGTTTCGCGATTGTCGGGGTGATTTCCACTGTTTTGAATCGGAACACCATTTTCTCATTGTGCCAATAACTAGTGAGAACTTCGATTAGCTCAGGTTAACCATTAATGTTGATCAATTTAGTCAAGGCGCCCACATACTTATTGAGGGTTCCTTTATGATCTCTGTCAAGGTCGTTATACCACCTTTTAAGTAATGGTGATGTTTCTAGGACAAAGTCGAATCTTGAAAAGTGATTCATACCTACAATACAAAATCCTGTTAAGTTTATCCACCCCTATATTTGGTTTCCACATGTACATAATTCAAATGTCAAGCAAAATAATATGTCATGAGGTCTGAGACCTTGGATATGATTATTGCGGTGTCAACTAATGGTCTTAATAATCATTATGTATTAAGTCATTTTAGGCTAATACTTAGATTTGGTTTTGGTTTTACTTTATCTTAGGATGACTTGAGCTGTTTCAAATGTGACGATTAGTCTAGTTTGATGGAGAATGGGGTGGAGCAAACAAACAACATTTCATGACCGCAAGCCAACTATTCGTTTATTACTCCCAAATGAAGAGTAGTGTGTTTCTGAAAGAAGTCGTGGTAAGACACGTAACTTCCTTTATCCTAATTCGGAAAAAGAAAAATATTTATTTTAAGTTTAGTACTTGTTTAGAGTCGCCACTTAATTTTTTAAGAAAAATCAAAAAACATAGTTTTCAAAAGATTTAAACAAAAACCATAATAATACTTTTAAAGGGGGTTCGGTGATTCAAGTTTATATTTTTGATAGGTTCTTACGGAAACTAAAATATCCTTTAATATGGCTTTTCAACAACTAACTTTGTTTGGATAATTTGTCTAACTAAATATTTGAGATAAAAATTACGTATGATTGATTGAAAATAAAGTATTAATTTTTCTATATAAATGAATTTTAATTAGAAAAAAATTATTTTAAGTCTAATGGATGTCGATTGATTTAGTTTAAATAGTTAAAATATAATGTCGTCTTTCGGGGATTTGATATTTTCGGTCCTTAAACTAACCAATAAAAAATAATACGATAAGATAAAAAAAGAGAGAGAGAGAGAGAGAGAGAGAGGGGTCCAAATCCGGTTTCTGTTTAACTTGACCGGTAGTTGGACCCATTTGTTTTGGGCTTTTGACCCATTTATTTTTTTGTACCATTCCTAAACTTATCATGCAGTAATCAATAAATATTAAAACACGGAAAAAGATTAATCCCCAAAATAACAAAATACAAGCCTCTAAATAATATATAGTTGGACGCGGTCCAATTTCTTCGACTTCTTCATCTACATCATTTCTTCAAAATCTGAAAGATGTAAGCCCCTTTATAAGTGATTGACTAAGATGAAAGTGAGATTAATTCTTTATGGCTCTTTCAGGAATGCAAGGGAATGTGAGTCCATTTGGACTCACAGGTTTTTCATGCACAAGAAAACATAAATAATATAAGAATGCTTCGAGTTTAATCAAATAACATTACGGATAACAAAGCAAAAAATTTAGTACCCTCACCAAAAGAGATAAACACACTCTTTAAAAAACAATAAAAAAATGAGACATATTAAAATAAATAACAAAAATATGTAATGAAGACTTGTATAATAATACCAGTTGATCAAATGGTAAACAATGATTCTTACTCCATGGGAATAAGATAAAGCAACAAACACAACACAATACCCTTTCTTGTAGAAGAAAATTAAGAAATCTCAAAAGAAAATTGACTCTTCTCAAAAGCAAGTAAATAAAACAAGGTAAGGATTTATTATTATTATTATTATTATTATTATTATTATTATTTTTATTAATTTTATTTTTATAAATATATACAAATCCGCTCTAGGCTCAGGAACAAACATGTTTGAACACCACGGTGGACACATCCGAAAATGGATACGACAATACGCGGTCACTAGTTCAAAGATTTACAATTTCAGCCCCTATTTTGAAAGAGAATCACACATTTTAATATAAAAGGAAAAAAAAGAGAACAATACATTTTCGTTTTTTGAACAAACATTTCGAAAAAATGATAAAAATGGAAAAAAACACTATAGAATCCTCATTTCAAAATAAGCTTACAAAAAATGGTAAAGGAAGTATGTCCCAAAACTCATACATGAACCTGCTGGTGATAGGAATGTTCTCTACTAAACTAAAACAAAATTTGAAGCATGAGCTTGAATAAAATAGAACAATGCTACGCAGGAACATATGTGGACCCCTTCATCTAATTTGAAAGCATTAAAGATGAGAAAATGAACATTAAGAGGCCCTAAACTTAATGAAGAAAACTCGAAGTTCCTAGTTGTAGATTTGTTATACATAAAGGGTGGACGACAAGATCGAACAAACAACCAAAGAAGCTTACTGTAACAGCATTAACTGATATCGATTGAAAGGAGAACGAGAGACATCAAGGCGACCAACTGAGATACTTAAACAAAAGAAAAGAAAAACCAAATTCCAACTTAGGACATTCTAATCATTAACAAAACATAAATACACTAAGTATTGACCATTTACTAAAGCAAGGAAAGCTATACATGCAGTAAAAGTTCATTTCATTAATAAAAAATATTAGAACAATACGGGATACATATATTGTGCATAAATAAGATTTGTAAACTTGAATGGTTAGTTTAAACAAAAGAATTTTAGCAAAGTATTGAAAATGAGAAATGAACATAATCCTCAACAAACAAGGAAAATTATTTTACTAAAAACAAATAGATTTAATAGGCGACAACAGATTAAAAAATTTAAAACTACACCCCGATCATGAACAAAATAAATATTCAAAACAACTTATGCTCGACAACAATCACATAACTCATACCAAGTAAAAAAAGAACAAAGCAAAACGAGAATAAAAAGGAAAAGAAGGGTCCATGGTTATTTTAGCTCTTTTTGAGAAGCTTCCTTAGACGAAAACAAGCTTGCAACAATAACCTTCCGACCACGAAAAAGAGGCTCCAACGAAGAAGCAGAAACCTGGCTCGGAACTCGTACTATATTTTTTTCTTTTTCTCCCATGAAACATTCCACCACTTTTTTTTCGCAATGTTTATGTATAATTAATATAGGAAACCGGAACTAATACCTTTGATTTTTAACAACCTATTTCTTTTACGTTCATTTTATCCCCTCAATACCCTCCACGCTTTTCTCTGTTTGTTCAAAGTTTCTAGCCTCCCCAAAAATCTTCTCCCACAACAGAAAGATGGTCGTATTTAAAGAGGGGAATTAGGGTTGCGAGTTTTTAGGGAAAACGGTTCAAAATCTAGTTCAAAGTCCATCCCGAAGCATGCTTTGAATTTGTTTTACCAGAACTTCTAGACCCCCTTTTCAGCAGATTCGAAACTATTCTAGAAGAGGAAAGGGATATGGACCAATGGATTGAACCCATTGTCCTTGACGAGCGAGGTATCTCAATCCCAAAGCAAAAGTACGGAAATACGTGCTGCTGCACCTACTACGACGGTACGAGCTGAAAGAGACGTTGGAGAAAATGATAAACAAAAAGGGTTGTCTTCTATTGTACGTGTACCAGGCGTGAAGATGTTGTTGGTGCCGTTATGCATTGTAACGTTGGGTCTTTGACGAGAAAATGAAAGGGGATGGGTTGAATATTATTTAGGCGGGCTAAGACAATTTTGGGGCTAGGAATTAAAGAGAGTTCAGGGGTGGGCTAGCTAGAGTATGAATTGGGGTCATTTTGAATTAAATGGGAGACGGGCTGCTGAAAGTTGAAATATAAGTGGCCCAAAATGGTTTGTCCAAATAAAGTAAAATTGGTATCGACTTAGTTATAAGATAATTAATTAAAAATTAAACTATTATACGACTAAAATAAGTAGTAAACTATTTAGACGAAATCAGTCCTTTTAGACGATTTTTGAATAATTATAAAATATACTAATTGTATACACAATTACTTATGATATATTTATTATATAAATATAATAAAAATGACAAAAGTATTTAAAATGCGATGAAAACTTTTTTATATTTTTTTAATGTTTTATGAAACTAATTATTTAAAATCATTTTAAATCGAAGAAGCTCAAGTTGATTAATTTATATGGTGGAAGTCTAAAATTTTGTGTCAACAGTTGTCGAGTCGATGCACACACGCAAAGATTAATATGTGTAGGCCTTCACTGTAGTAACCTCTCATTGGCCGATGTCGCTTAGTCAATGTGCGCAGGCCATAACTGATGTCACTTGAGTGATACGACCAGGACACAACCGATGTACCTGAATAATGCGCTCGAACAATGACATAATTTGCTTGATTGAAGCGCACAACCCACACTCAAAAATGAATGAGCTGATGTGCATAAGCCACAACATTTAAGGGTAGTCTACAACCAACACCGATGAAGCAACGTGCACAAGCCACAACTAATGTGGGCGATAAACGATCAATGTCGCTTGGCCTATCTATGTCTCTTTCGTTGGCCAACATTTCTTACCCAAACCACACCGGCATTGGTTGATTGTGCCTGTCATTGCAGGACGCCGATGTATCCCAACCGATGCGGACACGCCATGACTCATGCGTGCAAGACTTGGATGATGTCGTCTGTCGTTGGCCTACGTCACTTGCCTGATGCCAACATGCAACGTCCAATGCATGGACCACTTGAAGCGTTTGATTCTGTGGCGCGAATTTCGACTTACTGGAGTAGACATCATTTTTTCCAAAGATTAAGATTGTAAATATACAACCCAAATACGAACTTTCTAAGGTACCAACACATATTAGCTTCCACAAATAACTTTTTCATATATAAAAAATATCTCTCAACAATTTTTTTGATTTTATTTTTTTTGTTAAACCCAAAAATGAGTAATTAATTAATAAAACATAGGAAAATATAAAAAAAACACCAAAAATTTAAAAAAAATACACTAAGATTAAATTCAATAATTTTATCAATTTATTTTATTTTTTATTTTTGTTTGATAGATCCCGAAAATGAGAAATTGATGATTTAAAATAGGAAATCAAAAAAAAATCTGTAATACCAACCTAAAAATTCACAAATAAATAAAGTAACCTTGTAATCAATATTTAAAAAACTTTTAATTGTTAGTTTTGTTAGGTTAATTCCGAAAATAGGTAATTCATGAATAAAAGTATGAAAAATATCAAATTGATGCCAAAAAATCATAAATGAATATAGTAACCTTAAATCATCATATTTTTTTTAATATTTATTTTATCTCTATAAATCTCAAAATTTGGTATATCATGAATAAAATAAAATTTTACGGCAAAAAATCACAAATAAATATAATAACCTTAAATTCAAAAATTTCAATATGTTATTTATTTATTAGTATTTTTTAAATCTCTATAATGGGAAATTCTTCAATAAAACAAGGAAAAAGTTTTTTTTTACAATATAAAATAAACGGAAAAAATAAAAAATAATTATACAAACCATAAATTCAAAGATTACAACAATTTCTATAGTTCGGTAAATCTCGGAAAATGGTAGTACATTAACAAAAAATAGGAAAAATGTAAAATTAACAAAGAAAAATGGAAACTTAAATTCAACAATTTGAACATTTTTTTATATTTATATTTTGTTTGTTAAATCCCAAAATAGGTAATGAATTATTTAAAATAGGTAAAATCTGGAAAATTATAAAATTAACGCAAAAAATTCAAAAATAAATAAAGCATTAAATTCGACAATTTTAAAATACTAGAATTTTAAAACGTGAATGTAAAAAAAAATTGTAAAAGAAATTTAAACAATAAAGAAAAGTCAGAATAATATGAAAATGCTTGAAAATACGTCGAAACTTTTAAACTAATGATAGATTAGATATTTGAACAAAAAAAGATTTTTCAATGTTATATGAATCGTTAACATGATGAAATTTTGTGTAAAAGAACTACGTCATGTGGAAATGTGGAGAATAAGTGATGAAAAATAGAGGAATATGTTATTATGCAAGACAGATAGTTCGAACTTTTTTTATCTTTCTACGATGTGGACATCCAACCTAGAGGGTTTTGAATTGTTCAGGACACAAGAAATACGGCCAGATCACATTAACATTGGTACACCGATGTGTGCAAGCTATCGAGGATGTTGACAGGCGATGTCCGACAATGGGAGACCGATGTGTGCAGGCCACGGACAATAGGTGCTGCCCATGACCAACGTTGACTGACTATTGTATGTTGGTCACATACGATAGGTGAAATCTATGTCCCACATCGACAGACCATTGTGTGAAGGCCACGTCTTACATCGGCTGACCATTGTGAGCAGGTCAAATTTTATGAAGGAAGGCCTTATCCAACGTTGAATGACCATTATGTATAGGCCAAAGGCGATATGGTAAGGCCACAATCGAGGTAAACTCACCAATGTGGAAACCAAAGTGCTGGGGTCACGCAATGTTCGACGTCAGCTAATTGTTGTTTTTTACAAGTCTATAAGGGCAGTCAATGCCCTATGTCTCCTGACTATTGTTTGCACGCCAAGGGTGATACGAGCACTCCACAACCGGTTGTAGGTTAGCAATATGCATAAGCTACAGAGGATGCAGGCATTACATGACCGATGTAACTTGGTCAAAGTACACAGGCCTTGGCTGATGTTTTAGGTTGTAGGTCGATGCGGATGTTGTCTTGCGGTGCGCACACGCCATGGTTGATGCATGCACGCCTTAGCTGATGCTACCTTTTGTTGGCCAACACCGCTTTACCGAAGTGTAAATGTCTTGGCTGGTGTGTCCTGACTTTGGACAATGAAAATTTCACCCAACCGATGCATAAATGACATAACGAATGTGTTATGGCCTTGGCTAATGTGCCTGCAGTTGGATAGCATCTATAAACTATTGTGTTTAGGCTACAGAAGATGTTGGAATGCCATGTAAGATGTCAGCATACTTATGAATGCAGGTTACGAACGATGTAGGGATTCGACGAAGTATAGTTTTAGCCTACGTCTGATGTCGCTTGACCATTGTGTGCATGCAAAAGGCAATGTTGGTAGTCCATGTCTTAAGTCGTCCAACAATTATGTGTAGGACAAAGGCAATGTGGGAAGGCCATCTCAGATGTAAGCTATCCGTTTTATGCACAGCAAAGGTGATGTAGGAATGCCATACCCAACGTCTGCTGACATTTATGTAGGACAAATGAGATCTGGCTAGAGAATGCCTGATATTATTGTTAGTTATTTTCAGAAAAAAGATATGAGGGTAGTCCACAGTCAATGTCATCTAAGAAATGTGAAGGCTTCAGCCAAGGTCTCTTACTAAAAGCACAGAAGCCTTTATTCATAGTGCCTATCATTGGCCGACATCTATGTCGGTTAGCCAATGCACACACCCTATAGGTAATGTATGCATGCCTTGGATGATTTTCCATGTTGTAGTCCAAAGTTTATTACAAGATGTGCATAAAACATGTCAGATGTTTGAAGTCCTTTCTTGATGGTGTTTATCATTGGCTGTCGTCACATTGCAAAAACTTACAAGCCAAGACCGATGTCGTTCAGCTGATGCACACATGCCGCAAATGATATGCGCAGGACTTGGCTGATGTTGCCTTCAATTTGTCAATACCTCCTATATATTGTGCGTAGGATAGCAATGATGTCAATGAGTTGTCATACACACGACATTGATGGTGCGTGCAGGTCTTGGCTGTTTCTCCTTATCATTGGCTAATGTCGCTTTACCATTGCACACAGCCTTCAGGTGATGTTGCATGGTTGATGCACTCAAATTACGGCTGAAATTTCCCAATCGATGTGCACATGAACCAATTAACGCGTGCAAGCCTTAGCTGATGTTGCTTGTTGTTTTACAATGTTAGTTGCAAGATATGCGAATTCCCCGTCTATTTGTTCAATCCTTGTTCTAAGGCGCATATCATTGGCCGACTTCGTATTAAAGATGTGCACATTACTTTTCCTTTGTGTGCAATCCTTGGATGACTCTTTATGTCGTTGGCCAAAATCAGTTGACCATATTTGTAAACTACATACAATGCTTGGATGACACATCCAATGTCAGCAGATGAATTTGTGTAGGATACGGACAATGTTGGCAGGACACGTTCGGATGTCAACAGACAATTGCATGCAGGCCCAAGGCAAAGAAGGATGACAACGTCTGACATCGACTAACCATTGTGTTCAAGCCAAAAGTGGTGCGGGCTGGCCACATCCTACGTTTTGTGACCATTGCGTGTAGGCCAAAGGAAATGTGTGCAGGAAATGCTTGACATTGGCTAACCGTGGTGTGTAGGACAAGGACGATGCGAGAAGTCCACGCCTGACATTGGCTGATCTTTGTGGAGGCCAAAGACGATTGGAGCAGCAAACTTCCAATGTGGCCTAACTGATATATGTAGGCATTAGAAAAAGCGGCCATGCCACATAAGATATTTGAAAATGTCTGAAGGATACATACAATGCTTGGAGGCCACATCTGACATTGGCAAATGAATGTGTTAGGCCACGGCCAAGCGGGCAGCCCACGTGTGACACCGACATGTCATTGTGTGCAGGACAAAGGCAATGCTGGAATGTAAAGCTTGATAGACAATGAGTGATATGCAAAGGCCACGACTAATAGGACATGTCCTTGACTGACATCATCTTAGGGATATGCATAGGCAACGGTTGATGCGATAGTCCTTGACAAATGCCGCCTCGCCTAGGCTTCTGATCGATGGGTGATCTAATTTGCTGGAAACACAGAGTACTTAGCTGATGTTGCCTGCCATTTGACGATGCCGAAATCGCCATTCTGATGCACAACCGCCACGGCTGATGCATGCATGCCTTGGTTTATGTCGCTTGCCTTAATCTCACGAGCCTTTATTCATGCTTTCTGATGTTGGTCATTGCAAATAGTGACTAGTCGATGCACATATGCAACGGGAGATGTGTGGTGGCCTTGGCTGATGCTGCCTATCATTGGCCGACGTTGCTTACTCAAAGCGCACATGTCTTTGTTAATGGTTCCTATTGTTGTCCGATGTCAATGTTGCTCAGCCATTGGCACACCCCATAGGTTGTGTATACATTCCTTTGATGATTTTGCATGACATAGTCCGATAATGTTTGCAAGATGCACACAAACCACGTAAGATACGTGAAGACCTTAGTTGATCGTTTTTGTCTTTGGACGATGTCACCTTGAAAAAACTTCTAAGCCACGACAATGTTGCCGAAATGATGAAGACATCCCACGTTAGATGCGTGCGGGCCTTGTCTGATGTTGCCTTCCATTGGTTGAAGTTGCCTGGCCACTGTGCATAGGCTAGGAATGATGTCAATGAGTCATTGGATAGATACCATGAGTGATAAGTGTAGTACTTCGTGGTTTCTCCCTCTCGTTGGCCTATGTAGCTTTGTCGATGTGCATAGGCCATCCGCGATGTCGCCTGGTTGATGCACCGAAACGACGTTCAAATTACACAGTCGATATGCACACGACACAATTGATACGTGCATGCCTTAGTTTATGCTGCTTAGTATTGGCTAACATTGCTTGCGAAATGTGCACATTCCATGTATTGCATATATGCTTGGCTTATGTTGCATATCATTGATCAACGTCGATTCCAAGATAAGAAGATTCCACGTACATGCTTGCAAGCCTTGGCTGAAGCCGCATGCCATGAAACGTTTTCTTTTTCAAGATATGCACATGAAAAGTCAATGCTGGGCAATCCCTTTCTTACACTTTATGCTGTTGGCCAACATCTATTTATCAGTATTTTAAGGCTACGTATAATACTTGTGCAAGCCAAAGTCGTAGGGGGTAGGTATGGCTGATGTCACTGGACCATTGTTTGCAATACAAGGGCGATGTTTGCCTTCCATGCCCGATGATTCTACGTGACATAAAAAACCTATAATCGATGTGGGCAGTCTAAGGAAGATGATGATAGAGAAATGACCGGGATATGGCGCATGCAGGTAGTCCACGATCGACATGGGTTGGCCATGGTGTGCATGGCAAGGGTGATATTGGAATGCTAAGCATGACGATTAACGACTAATGTGCACAACCAATAGGTGATGCAGATAGTCCACGCTTGATCGATGGGGATAGGACACGTCTGATGCAATTGTCTACGACTTATGTCACCTGGCAAATGCCGCTTGTTATTGGACCATGTCGCATTCATAAAGCATATATGCCTTGGCTTATGGTACTAGATATCAGCCACGACTTATTTTGCATGGCATTGGGCAACGTCGCTTTCCCGAATCACACCATCCTTAGCTAATGCTACCTAACATAGGCTGATGTTAAGGTCACCATGCCGATGCAAACATGCCACGATAAATGCGCGGAGGCCTAGAAAAATATGAAAATACTTTTCTTTAATTTATTAAATTAAAAAATTTAATAAACTAAATTTTTTAAAATGTGACGTAAAAAATAAAACCGTTAAATAATTTTTAAACAGTGCAAAAAGTTGGTAAAATATGAAAATACTTCTAAACATTTCAAAGTAATGATAAAATACGTATTTGTACAAATCAATTTTTTTTCAATATCATACGAATTTTAAATGTTATTAAATAGGTATGAAAGAACCAGGTGAGTTTGAAACTATGATGATAAATGATGGAAATAGATGAATATGTTGTTCTGCAGTAAGGGAGTTTTACACTCATTTGATTTTTGTACGACATGGACATCCGCATGTTGTCAACTGGACCTTTATCAATTTCGTCGTATGCGATGTCACTCGTCTTACAAGTGCAAGCCACAATATATACGGGTAGGCAAATACAACGTTGTTGACCGAAGTGTGCAGACCACAAACAATGCGGCCAGGTGACTCTGACGTCGGTAGAAAGATATGTGCAGGCTATGGATGATTTTGGGAGGCGATATCCAACGTCGAATGACCCATGTGTGCTGACCGTAGATGGTAGATGGCCTATGTCCAACTTCGATTGACTTATATATGTAGGTCACAAACGATAGGTGTAGTCTATGTTCCACATCGGTTGACCGTTGTGTGAAGGACACGTCCGACATCGGCAGACCATTGTGCGCAGGCCAAGTAGATGCAAGAAGGCCTTATCCAATGTCGTCTAACCGTTATGTACAGGGATATGGCGGTACGGGAAGGCCACAATTGAAGTCTGCTAACTAATGTGAAAGCAAAAATGATGGGCTCAAGTAACGTCCGACGTCAACTAACCGTTGTGCTGGAGAAAAGAAATGAGAGAAGGAAATTACAAATGTTTCCTAACTATTGTTTGCACACCAAGGGCAATGCAAGCAATCCACAACCGATGACAGGTAAGAGATATGCACAAGCCACAGAAGTTGCGGGCATTGTAGGACAAGCATAAGCTCAAAAATATGCAGGCTATGACCGATTCGAGTAGTCCAACAACGGGTGGCCATTGTTTGCAGGGCAAGAGCTATGAATGAGGGCCTAACTTAAAGACCGCTAAAGGATATACACATTCCATGGTCATTGTGGATGGTCTACA
This sequence comes from Solanum lycopersicum, assembly GCF_036512215.1. Lineage (NCBI taxonomy): Eukaryota > Viridiplantae > Streptophyta > Magnoliopsida > Solanales > Solanaceae > Solanum > Solanum lycopersicum. Next base: position 18,354,514 of record NC_090804.1, on the reverse strand, counting down.
CCTGATGTCAGCTAAGTGATGTGCATATATCACGATCGATGCAACATTCAACGACTAATGTCCCCTGGCCCATGCATTTTGCCGTTGGCCGATGTCTCTTTCTAGAAGCACACATGCATTGGATAATGATTTATGCCATTGTCCGACATTGATAGTGGCCTGCATATGCACAAACGCCATAGTGAATCCATGCAGACCTTGGCTGATTCTACTTGTTGTTAGCCAACGTTATTTTCCTGAAGTGCACATGAGTAGGATGATTTAGACAAACATTGGTCGATGCAAATGTCGCCCAACTGATCCTTAAACGCCATAACCGATATTTTTAGGCCTTGACTGATGTGCCTGCAATTGGCCGACATCTATAGAACACTATGCGTAGGCTACGAAAGATGCAAGCAGACCATGTGACATGTCCGCAAACTATGAATGTAGTCTATGGATGATGCTAGAAGGCCATGTTTAATTTTGAATAACCGATGTATGAAGGCAACAAAGGATAGGTTAATCCCACGTCCTACATTGGCCTATTGTTTTTTGCATGCAAATGGTGATGCGGGCAGTCCACGTGTGATGCCGACTAACCAATGTGTGTAGGCCAAAGGCGATGATGGCAGGACATATATGACATCAGTTGTCCTTTTTATGCAGACAAAAGGTGATGCAGAAAGGTCACACCCAACGTTGGTTGACACTTATGCAAGCCAAAGGTGATGTATATAGGCCACGCCTATTATCGTTAATTGTATTTTTAGGCCAAGAATGATGAGGTCAGTCCACGCTCGATGATAGCTCAACAATGGGTAGAAGCCATGGTCGATACGGGGAGTCCACGACCAATGTAGGTTGATAAATGCACAGGCTACCTCCAAAGTGGGCAGCCCCACGTTTGACACTGACTGGCCATTGTGTCCATGCAAAAGGTGACGTGGGAAAATCAAGGTCGAGGAGCACTGAGTGATGTGAAAAGGCCACGACAGATGCGACAGGTCCACACCCTACATCTGCTAAAGGATATGTACATGAAACGGACGATGCGAAAGTACATGACCAATGTCGCAAGGCCGATGCGTGTTTTTGTTGGTCAATCCCATTTGCTAAGGCCTTGGCTGATGCTTCCTTCTGTTTGACAATGTTGAAGTCACCCTTCAAATGCGCACACGCCAAGGTGATGCATGCATGCCTTGATTGATGCTGCTTGCGGTTGAACAACATCAGTTTATTGAAGCTAACATGTCTTTCCTAATGCTTCCTTACATTGTCTAATATTTTCTTCCATTGCTCGATGTTTCATGGCCACTATGCATAGGTTAGGATTGATGTCCACGAGCCAATCAACGCACACCACAATTAATGCATGCAAGCCTTTTCTGTTGCTCCCTATCATTGGCCGTTATCCCTTCTCATTGCACACACGCCACATGTGATGTCTCCTGCTTGATGAACCTAACCAACGACTTAAATTACCCAATCGTTGTGCACATGACACAATTGATGTGTATTTTGTTGATGTTGCTTTTCATTGACTAGCGTCGCTTGCCAGATGCACATATGTCATGTTAGATGTGTCCAAGGCAAGATGCTTCTTACTATTGACTGACGTCAGCCTTCGTTGATAGTGACTCTTATTCCGACATCTATCTCGCCAAGACGATTCACACACTGCATTGGTTATGAATACATATCCTTGGATGCTTCTGCATGTCATTGTCTGATGTTTTATTTTAGATGTGCAGAAACCACGTCAGATGAGTTAAGACATTGGTTGATGCAGCCTGTAATTGGCCAACGTCGCCTGGACAATGCATGCATGTCATGAGCAATGTCGCCCAGTCAATGCGCACACACCACGTCAGATTCATCCATGCCCTATATGATGTTGCTTTCCATTGTACGATGTCGCCAAATTAATGCGCGTAGGTCACGATTGGTGTCGTTCAGTCAATGCACACACACCATGAATGATGCATGCAGGATGTTGTTGCATGTCGCTAGCTTATATTCTTGTTCAATGTACGCAGGCCCAGATATGCTCAAACGATTGCTGAATTCCCCTCCTTGATGCGTACAACCAGGATAATTACTGAGTAATGTGCACAAGCCAGGACCAATCGAAGCTGTCACTGATAAAAGTCGACGAAGTATTATGCACAAGCCACGACCAATGATGGAAATCCATGACCAATGTCTGTTGGCTGATACCACATTCTGTTGACCAAAAAGTCTAGCCCAAAGAACATAGGCCTTAGCTTATGGTGAATGCCCCATGACGCCGATGTCCTTCAGCCGATCCTCACACGCTACAGATCATGCATGCAGGCCTTTGGTTAATGCTGCCTGTCGTTGGACAACATCGCTATTCGAAGTGCAAATATCGTGGCTGAAGTTGCCTAACATTAGTCAATGCAAATGTTGCCTAACCTATGTATAACTTCCATAATAAATTTTTGCAGGACTTTGCTTATGTGACTTAGTGGTCGATGTCTCCATGACGATTCACACATGCCATGGATTATGAATTCATATCCTTGGATGATAATGCATTTCGTTGTCCGATGTTTCTTTCTAGATGTGCAGAAACCATGTTAGAAGTGTTAAGACCTTCTTAGATGCATCATTTCGTTGGACGATGTAACTTTGCCAATGCTTGCATACCAGGAAGAATGTCGCCCTGTCAATCCGCACACACCACATCTGAGCATGATTGCCTTATATAATGTTGCTTTCCATTGAATTATGTCACCATGTTGATGCGCGCAGGCCACGATCTGTGTCATCGTTTGATGCACACACACAACAATTGACGTGTGCAGGCTATTGTTGCATGTCATTGGCCGATGCACCTTGTTGATGCGCACAAGCCACACCTGATGTCGCCTGACAAATGTGCTCTGACAATAGCTAAATTCCCCTGACCGATGTGCACAACCTACACTTGACTATTAATGAGTGACATGCACAATCCACGACCTATACAAAAAGTCATTGATAAACATCAACGGAGAAATGTTCCTAAGAGATGACCGATGCGTGCAATCCATGAACAATATCGCACGGTCGATATCATATTATGTTTCCTAGATCACATAGGCCTTGGCTTATGGTGCGTATCGCACGATGCTGATATTTTCTAGCTATGCTTACTGTTGTTGGCCAACAACGCTTACCCGATGCCAACATGCCATGTTCGATGCAAACCTTAATATGCACTTTCTAAGGTATAAACATACATTATCTTCCACGAATAACTTTTTTATATATAAAAAACAATTTTCAATTTCTTTTATTTTTAATTTATTTCGATTAGACCTAAAAATGAGTAATTGATTAATAAACATTGGAACAAATACTAAAAAAGTATAATAATAAAACAAAAAAATTATAAATAAATAAAGTGACCTTTAATTCAATAAATTTAACTACTTTTTAAAACTACATTTTCGTTCGATAAATATTGAAAATGAGTAATTGATTAATAAAAATTAGGAAAACTTTTTAAAAAATATAAACTTAAATCCTAAAATTCACAAATAAATATAGTAACCATAAAACCATCAATTTCAACAATTTATTAAATATTTAGTTTTGTTCGATAAATCTCGAAACTTGGTAATTCATTAATACAAATAAAAAATAATAATTTCATGTCAAAAATTCACAAGTAAATATACAAATTGTAAATTCAACTATTTCAAATATTTTTTTATAGTTACTTTAGTTCAGTAAATCTCCAAAAAGGATAATTTATTAATAAAAATATAAAATTAAACTCAAAAATTAAGAAATATATGTAGTATCCTTATATTCAACAATTTCAACAAATTTTTTGAAATTTATTTTTGTTTGGTAAATCCCGAATATGGGTAATTAATTAATAAAAATAAGAATAATATTTACAAATTATAATATTAATGATACAAATTCACCTATAACTAAAGCATTAAATTTAACAATTTTATAAATTTGAATTTTAAAATTGTGACGTAACAAACCCGTAAAAATAAATTTTAAACAATGAATAAAAGTCAAAAAATATGAAAATGCTTGAAAATACGTCTAAACATGTGAAATGTTGATTGATTACATATTTTTACAAATAAGAGATTTTTCTATATCGTACGAATTGTTAATGTGATGAAATTGGTACAAAAGAACCACAACATGCGAAAATATTGAGAATAAATTATGGAAAATAGATGAATATGTTGTTATAAAGGAAGAGTGTTTCACACTCTTTTAATTTTTGTACGACATGGACATCTGCATGTTGTTGACTAGACCTTGATCAATGCTGTGGCATGCGACGTAGCTCGTCTAACAAGTACAAACCCCAAGAAATATGGAAGGCATATCTAACGTTGAATGACTTACATGTGCAGGACACAATCAACGTAGCCACGTCACTCTAACATCGATACACTGATGTGTGCAGGCTATGAACAAAGATAGCCAGTGATATCCGACATAAACTAAGTTATATATGAAGTCCACAGAAGATAGGTGCACCCCATGTCGGACGTCTACTCACCGTTGTGTGAAGAAGGCATCTTACTTTGGATTGACAGTGTGTTCATACCGAAAGGCGATGCAGGAAGGTCATGTGCAACATCAGCGGCCCGTTATTTAAATGGCAAAGGCGATGTGGAAAGGCGACGCTCAATGTCTGCTAACCAATATGCAAGATAAAGGTGCAAAAGTCAAGCACTCTTCGATGTTGGCTGACCATTGTGCTGGCCAAAGGCAATGAGGTTACACAACACCTTTTGTTGCGTGACTGTTAATTTCATGACAAGAGCCAAGCTAGAAGTCCACACTCGACAAAAAAAGAGCGATATGCACAAGCCACGGAGAATATGGTCAATTCATGACGCAGTTCATCTATGTAATATATACTCTATGACAGATGTGAGTGTCCCTTATTCGACGACGGCTAGACATTGTTTACAGTTTAAGGGCGATGCACAAAGTCCAAGACCATAGACTGCAAAAGGATGTACACAGGCCACTGTAAATATATTCTTACCATGCTCGACGTTGATTGAGCTATATGCATAGGACACAACTAATCAAGTAGTCCACGACTAACGTCACCTATCCAATGATAATTTTAGTTTACAGATGTCTCTATCTTGAAGCACATAGGCCTTGATTGATGCTTCATTTCATTGGCCTAAGCCAATGTTGTCCTATCGATGCACACATCCCACGCCTTATGCGTATATGTCTTTGTTGATGATAACTTTTGTTGGCAAACGTTGCTATCCCGATGTGCACATTCTTTCACTGATGCTGCCTAATGTTGGTCATTGGATATGTCCGCAAACCGATACACAAATGTAATACCGATTGATACAAGTCCTAGCTGAGGGATCATGGTATTGGTAGAAATTTATAAAGCAATGTTTGTAGGATAGAGAAGATGTTGACAGGGCATGTCCGATATTTGAAGACCGATGAGTGTAGGCTACAGATGATGCCCGCAAGCCATGTCTTACATTGGCTTACTAATATATGCAAACCACGGATGATAGGTGTAGCACATGTGATGTCCCTTGACCATTGTGTGCATGGAAAAGTTGATACATCCAATGTGGACTAACCATTGCGTGTTGAAAAAAGACGATAAGAGAAGGCCACTTGGTGCTAGTTGTCTATATTTTTTAGAATTAAGGCAAAGTAGGAAGGGCATGTCTGACGTCGACTGACTTTTGTACAGACCAAAGGTAATTGGAGAAGGAAACGCCCGATATGACTAACAGTTGTTTACAGGACAAGGTCTATGCGGACATTCCATGCGCAACAATGACACATTATTGTGCATAAGGATGGGTCATGTGCATAGTCTATGGCCGATGTCGGCTTAGTAATATGTAGGCTATTGTTGAGGTACGCAGACCATGTGTGACGACGACTGTCTGTTGTGTACAATCTAAGGGCGATGTGGGAAGGTCAAGCTTGACGATCGCTAAGTGATGTGCATAGGCAAATCGGTGCGTCAAGTTTATGCTCTATGTCATCTTATCAATATGCATAGGAAACAACCGATACGGTAGTCAAATACCAATATCATCTATCTAGCCAATTGCGGTGAGTAATTTAATATTTCTCACATATATTTCTCATCAATTGATTGTTGAGATTTGCACTATTATCAGTGATGATGGATTCTGGTACTCCAAACCTGCATATCAGATTGTTGCTAACAAAATCATGTACAATTTTCTTGGCCACTGACTTATACGAAGCTCCTTCTACCTACTTGGTCATGTAATAAATAACATCCAATATGAATCTTGTCCGTCAGAGGAGGATGGCTGTATTGGACCAATGACATCCATTCCCCAAAACTACGAATGGCCAAAGTAAACTAATAGTGTTGAGTTCGTAAGGTGGTACTCGGATTATATCATAATGCACTTGTTGTTTTTGATATTTCTGCACAAACTTGAAACAATTATGGTCCATGGTAATCCAAAAATAACTAGCTCGAAGGATATTTAAAGCTAGAGTGAGTCCATTCATGTTCGTTACACAAACTCCAGCATGTATCTGTACGATAAGCTCCGCATCTTCAACAACATCGACACATCTGAGAAGACCTGAATTTGGAGTCTTCCTATAAAGGACTTCTCCAATCAAAAAGTAATTGAGGTCCAAATGGCGTATTGATTTCTTCTAGTTAGACATCATCCTCAAGATAAGTTCCCAACTCTAAACATTTCTTAATATGAAGATACCATGGCAAATAGTCTGGTTCTGCTTCAACATGGGAACACTGTACTGGCTGCACTCTAATCGCTATATGTATGGGATCTATATACGTAGTATCTGGATGTTTTATTATTGAGGTGATGGTTGCCAGGGAACCAACCAACTCATTCTGTGTTCTAGGAGTATGTCGAAACTCAATATTATGGACTCTTCTACACAATTTCGGTATATATTGCACGTACGGCGTGATCTTTGGGTTCTTCACAGCCCATTCTCCTTGAAACTGATAAATCAGCAAATCCAAATCTCCAATACAGGTACTCGTGAACCTTCATGTCAATGTCCATTTTCAAGACGAGGACACTAGCTTTATATTAGGCCATTTGTTTGTGTAATTAAATCAGAGTTTAGCTTCCATGGTATAGTGTTGGCAATATTCTGACATTAAGAATGCACCAATACCTCTCCCTTGGTGATTTTCCTCTCCATCAAAGAATTACCTCCAACCAGGATATTCTTTAGAAAATAGTTCACCCACGAACGGTACCTCGTCATCTGGAAAATATGTCTTAAGCGGTTCATACTCTTCATCATTAGGATTATCTGAGAGATCATCAACCAAGGACTGTGCTTTTATCGCTTTTAAGGTCGCATACACAATGTCAAATACACTCAAAAGCATCTGCCATTTTGCCAACTTTCCAATCGGCGTAGCCTGCAGGAAAATATACTTCAAGTATTCATTCTTGAGATGAAATATGTAGAATAAGAAGAAAAATAGTGTCTCAACATCTGGGAAATCCAAGTCAAAGCACAACATGTTCTCTCCAAAAGAGTGTAACAGGACACATATGATGTGAACTTCCTGCTTCTATAATAAATAGCTCGCTCCTTCCTCCCTATCTCGCCATGTTGACCAAGTACACATCCAAATGTGTTAAATGAGACTGATAATTATTAATAACAATTGACTCCCTTCTCACGGAGGCACCAACACTGATGTATTGGACAAGTAACTCTTGATGGCATCGAAAGAAGTTTGACATTCTTCAGCCCAATTTTTCAAAGCATATTTTTTCAACAACTAGAAGATTGGGCTTACACACAATAGTGTATTGGGATATGAACCGGCTGATGTAGTTCAACCTCCATAAGAAACTCATCACTTCCTTCTTCATTTTTGGAGGAGGTAAATGTTGAATTGCCTTAATCTTGGAAGGGTCGAACTCAAAACCCCTTTTGCTGACAATAAATCCCAATAACTTGCTGGTTGGCACACCAAAAGCAAATATGGTGGGATTTAGATTTATGTTACATTGACCTAGATAGACGAAGAACTTCCTTAACTGCATCGAATGGCCTGAACTATCGCGGGACTTGATAATGACATCGTCTACATACACCTCGATCTCTTTGTGAATCATGTCATGAAATATAGTGGTCATAGCCCTCATATAAGTAGCACTTGCATTTTTTTGGTCAAACGACATTACTTTGTGATGATATACACTCCAAGGCATAATAAACATTGTCTTTTCTATATATTCCTTGTCTAGCAAGATATGATGATAACATGTATAAAAATACAAAAATGACAGTATTTCACGCTTAGCACAGTTATCGATAAGAATGTGAATGTTCGGCAATGGAAAATTATCCTTTGGACTTTCTTTATTATGATCTTTGTAATCAATACATATTCTGATCTTCCCATCTTTTTTGGCAACCGGAACAACATTGGCCAACAAAGTCGATTATTGCATCACTTCCTCTAATTGAGACTTAATCTATTTTGTTAGCTCTTCTTTAATCTTCAAACATAACTCACTCTTGAACTTCCGAGCATTCTTTTTTACTGGATTGAACCTTGTATTAATTGGCAACTTTTGGTACACAACATTGGTACTCAGCCCTAGCTTGTCGCTGACTTCCGAGACGAACACATCAATGAACTTAGTATGTAAATGAATTATGCACTTTTTTTGAGTGTCATTCAGTAGGACACTGATATTGAGCTCTTTGATACACTCTTGGTCTCCCTTATTCACAGTTTTAGTTTCTTCCTAATTTGGCTTATGCTTATTTTAAAACTTGGAAGGGTAACGGAAGTGATATACAACATCCCAGAAAAATGTACTATGTGTGGCCGTGCTCCGAGTGGAGAGTGTAGACAAGGGCACTAATTCCTGCTTCGGTTGCATTAACAGTGGGAACATGGTTAGAGACTTCCCACAGAACAAAGATCTGGGTAGAGGTAATGCTCAACCTAGGTTTAATCCTCCGGATGCAGCAGCAGCCGAGCATCCTAAGAGGAAAAAGTTCTATGCCCTGAAGGGTAGGGATGAGCAAGAGAAGTTCGCTGATGTGGTCACAGGTATGATGGATGTATTCTCAACTTCTGTTTATGATTTACTTGATCAAGGGGCTATGATTTCCTTTTTAACTCCATTGCTTGCTCCCACTTTTGGGATATTGCGTGATGTTCTGCATGATCCTATATTGGTTAGTACACCTATATGTGAAGACTTGGTTGAGTTACCAATGCATGATTTATATGCTATTCTTAGCATGGAATGGCTTCATAGTTGTTATGCTTGCACGGATTGTCGTAGTAGGGTTGTGAGATTTCGTTTCCCTAATGAAGTAGAACTAGGCTGGGAGCGGTACAACTTAAGTCGTCCTAATCCCTTGATTTAAAACCTTAAAGCCAACAAAGAGATGTCCAAGGGGTTATTGTGTCATCTTGTGAGTTTTAACGATTTAAATCATGACATTCATTCCATAGATTCACTGCCTGTGGTGAATGACTTCCAAGATGTATTTCCTAATGATTTGCTTGGATTTCCTCCCCCTCGAGAGATTGACTATTGTATCGACTTACAACCCGATACTAAACAAATTTAAATTCCTCCTTAAAGAATGGTTCCATCTGAATTTAAATAGTTAAAGATACAATTAAAATATCTAACTAATATAGGTTTTATTTAGCCGAGCATATCCCCATAGGTAGCTCTAGTGTTGTTTGTGAAAAAGAAATATGGAAACCTTAAAATGTGTATCGATTATCGGCAGCTTAACAAAGTCAATATAAAGTATAAGCATCCACTACCAAGAACAGATTACTTGTTCGACAATCTCAAATAGTATAGTTTCTTCTCAAAGATTGATCTTCATTCAGGGTACCATCAACTCAGGGTTAGGGATGGAGATATCCCAAATACACCCTTTCGTACCTATTATGGTCATTATCAGTTCCTAGCGATGTTGTTTGTTCTCATGAATGCACCTGCTATATTTATGGATGTCATGAATAGGGTCTTCAGTGAATACCTTGACTCCTTCATCATAATATACATTGATGACATTCTCATCTAATCTAAGACCCATGAAGAGCATGAACAACATTTGACACTAACCTTATAGGTAATTAGACAACATCAATTGTATGCAAAATTCATCAAGTGTGAATACTGGCTTAGATCAGTGACCTTACTAGGTCGTGTTGTGTCTGAGAAAGGTGTAGAGGTAGATCCCAGGAAGAATGAATATGTTAAGAGATGGCCAAAACCTCTTACTCCCACAGATATTCATAGCTCCTTGAGATTGGCTAGTTATTATCACAGGTTCGTGGAGGGTTTTTCTTAAATTATTGCCTCACTAGAAGCTTTGACTACGAAGAAGGCCATTTTTAAATGGACAGAGGCTTGTGAGAAGATTTTCCAGGAGCTCAAGGATAGACTCACTTCTTCCCCGGTGCTTACAGTGCCTATGTGGTGAGAATTACACTGTGTATTGTGATGCATCTAGGGTTAATTTAGGTTGTGTTCTTATGCAGGGTTGTAAGGTAATAGCATATGCGTACGACAACATAAGGTTCATAATAAAAATGATCCCACTCATAACTTGGAGTTGGCTGTTCTAGTGTTTGCACAAAAATTGTGGAGGCATTACTTCTATGGAGTTCAGTGGATATGTTCACAGACCACAAAAATCTCTAGTACGTGTTGACACAGAAGGAGTTAAATCTACGTCAGTGGAGATGGTTGGAGGTGTTGAAGGACTATGACATGAATGTACACTACAATTTAGGTAAGGCTAATGTTTTAGATGATGCTTTGAGAAGGATGAGCATGGGAAGTATACCCAAGGTTGACAATGAAAAGAAGGAATTAATGAAAAATATACATAGACTGCCCAGACTGGGTGTGCTATTGTTTGACTCTACTAGTGGGGGCGTTTAAGTTCATCCTAGTTCTGAATCATCCTTAGTAGTTAAAGTCAAGGAGGGTCAGCATCTTGATCCAGTGTTGATAGAGCAGAAGGAATCAATGTTTTTTTTGTAGATGACAACATACCTAGGTTCTAAGAGAGGCTCTGTGTGTCAGATGTGGGTGATTTCTAGACCAAAATCATTGCAATGGACCATGCATGTATGCCATACATCCAGGTTCCACCAAGATGTATCATGATATTAAACAGATCTACTGGTATGATGGCATGAAGAACGACATCGGAGATTATGTGGCCAAGTGTCCTAATTTCCAACAGGTTAATGAAGAACATCATAAGACTGGCGTTCTTACATAGAAAATTAAGATTCCAACATGGAAATAGGAGTCCAGTAATATGGGCTTCGTGTTTGTCTTTCGAGGACTAGGAGACAACATGACTCCATATGAGTTATTGTGGACAAGATGACTAAGTATTCCCACTTTATCCCTTTGAAGTCTATTTACAGAGCCGAGGATATGCAAAACTCTACATTGATGAGATTATGAGATGGCATGGGATTCCTTTTTCTATCATATCATATAGAGGATCTTAGTTCACTTCACATTTCTGGAGATCCTTCCTGAAGATCTTAGGCACGCAGTTGAAGCTTATTACTGCCTTTCATCTTCAGACTAATGGGCAGGCAGAGCACACCATTCATACATTGGAGGACACGCTGAAGGCGTGTATGATTGACTTAAAAGGCTGTTGGGATGACCTTCTACCTGTGATAGATTTCTCCTACAATAATAGCTATCGCGCAGGCATTAGGATGGCACCATTTGAGGAACTGTATGGTAGGAGGTGTAGGTATTGAGTTTGGTGGTTTGAGGTTGGAGAGTCATCAATTTTGGGTCCAGAGATCATTCATGAGGCCTTAGAGAAGCTCAGAGTGATTAGGGACAGGTTGGCTACTGCTTACAGTCGACAGAAGTCTTATGCAGATAATAGAAAAACATCCCTTTGATTTTCATTTTGGTGACCAGGTCTATATGAAGATATCACCTATGAAGGGGGTTATGAGGTTTTGCAGGAAGGGGAAGTTTAGTCCGATGTATGGTGGGCCATATGAGATCCTACAGCGTATGGGTGAGGTGGCGTATGAGTTTGCATTGCCTGTGGAGCTTGTTTCTGTTCATCCAGTCTTTCATGTCTCTATGTTAAAGAAGTGCCTAGGCGATCCAACATCGATATATATGTTGAAGGTTCGAGGGTTTATGAAAATTTGTCCGACGAGGAGGTACCTGCTGAGATTTTAGAAAGACATATCAAACGATTGAACAACAAGGAGATTGCCAATGTGAAGGTATCGTGGAGGAGTAATATTGTTGAGGATGTTATGTGGGAGCCGAGGCCGATATGACATCCCTCTACCCCCATCATTTAAGATCTTGAGGTTTGACTCCCTACTTTTAAGTCTAAGTTTTCTTATCTCTCCATTCTTTGTTGCTATTGGTTGATTCTGTATAGTAACTATGGTATGATTTATTTGGCGTTACGCGAAATAGTTAGTAGTGTCATTCAGAGACGAACATTTTTAAGAAGGGGATAATATAACAACACTAAAAATGGATAAGATAAGTAATACTTAATGTGTCTAGAATGCCTACGATTAGACAAGGGTTCACACAGATTGATGCGCGTAGAAACATACCTGAGTACCCTTTCTAGAGCCAACAAAACTAAATTGGGGATTTAGTTAATCTTGTAATGTTTGGGTCCAACCATGTAGGGCTCTTGAATATGAAGATTTACTCGAATGTGTCTTTACCAGACTTTTAAAGGGAAAATAATAGTTTTGGAGGGTCTAGGAGTAAAATGGTCTTTTTCTAGGCTAAGGTTAGTATCGTAATTACCCTAAATTCATAATTAGTTATTTAATTAATAAGGTGGAGGGGCATTTTGCGGAGAGAGTGCCAAAATTGAGCTCTTGAAGTGAAGTCTTGCTCCACCCATGTTCGAACCTAGGTGGAAGCAATGAATTAAATTAGTTTTTAATTTAAGTTTTTATATTAATGAAATTAATTTATATTTTATTTATTAGATAATTTAAAACAAAATGAAACCATATTTTTAATAATTAAATATAACCTTATTTGACTAAGTCCTAAACTAGACTCCTAAGACAGAGAAAACTCATCTCTCCCACACTCATCTCTCTCTCTCTCTCATGTTTCTATTACTCTAATTCATGATCTCTCTTTGCAAAAAAAAATTTCAAGAACAGAAAAATAAATAAGGTTCTTCACACTTGAAGAACTCACATGAAATCACAAGAAAACAATTGTTAATCACACGTTTGGCAAAGAGAGGTTGTTCATCAGGTGGTGTTCATATTCAGGGGACTTGGACGTGATCTTGGATGATGTTTTTGCTAGACAGTCGAGGGCTTAACATAAAAACGGTATGAGTTGTCTTCTCTCTTGATCCCTTTCCGAAGAGACCCCTAAGGTTCACATGAATCTTTTCTGAAAACTAGGGTTTTTCCCCATCGCATGTCCCTGTCACTAGCTCCCATTGAATCGTAGGTTGGTTATGTTTGCTGGTAGGAAACTAGGGATGAAACATGTTTTTGTTATAATTATGTGTTTATATGTAAGTTCAAAATTATGTGACATATATTGATGCTTTCCTGAAATTATGTGAATGTGTGTGTGCAATGTGAACCGTAACTATGTGCCTTGGGTTAAGGCTTTAAAAATGTGATGTCATGGTGTTATTTCATGTATAAATTATACTGTAATTCTTGATGTTCATATGAGTTTAAATGTGGTTGATTTGAATGATAATCTCTTTGCTAAACAAATCCATGAAAAATCCACCTAAGACTGTACTGAATGATCTACAAATTACCGTATGAATTCACGTGTAAATGTTGAAATAAGTCAGCTAAAAAATGTGAAAATATTTCAATCAAATTACAAGTTAGTTTAGTCTAAACATATATGAACAAATCTGAAATTTTAAATGAGTATAAATTATGTGAGGTCAATAGGGATCGAACGCGCGACCTCACTCGTGCAAAGTACTAAAAAAGTGAATAAAGAAATGGGGCTCAGGGTAGTTTGAACTTGGTACTCCTGGTTGGAAATTAATACATGAAATTAAGAATTGAGAGGAGTGGGATTCGAACCCACAACCTCTCAATCAGAACTTAAGGAAAAATCAAAAGAAAATAAAATGTGAGGCGTGGGAATCGAACCTATGACCTCAAGGCACTAGAGGAGAGTCAGAGAAAATGAAAAGAAAGAAATGGGAGGGGTAGGAATTGAACCCACGACCTAGAGGCAATAAAGGAGACTTAAGAGAAAATGAAAAATAAAAGAAATGTGAGGCGTGGGAATTCAACCCACGTCCTCTAGGCAATAAAGGAGAATTAAAAGAAAAATAAAGAGAGGCTGTGGGGTTTTGATCCCACAACCTCATGGTAAACTCGAGATAGTAAAGGTAAATAACTAAAGAAATTAAAATAAAATAAAAGGGTCTATGGGAGTTCAAACCCCCAATCCCTCGGCTAAGAAGGAGAGTTTTCAAAGGATAGAAATAATAGGAAATGGTGACTTTGGTGATCGATCTAATGTCCCAATGTCACGTGGACTAGAATTAAATAAAAAGAAAAATGTAAAGTGTTGTCCAAGGGATCTAAAACCGGGTTCCCTTGCTGAAATTCGTTATTGACACATAAATCATATGTGAATTAAATATTCAAGAATAATGCTGCCTACTTAGATTGAAATCCATATATTTGCATACATACAAGATGCATAAGTCTTGTAGCACATAATCTTAGGAAGATATGAATCACTTAAACGAACAATCGATGAAGTCTCATGGCTTGTATGTATAAACCCATAAGTCTATCACACATTTAAAAATAAGTGAACCTAAGATGTATATAATGAAATGATTTAACCCTAGAAGGGTTAAGTAATAGTGTAAAATACACTAAATGGCCAAGTGCATTTGCAGATGATGAAGTAGACAATGAAATGATGAACTGAACAATGAAATGATGAAATGAACAATGAGATGATGAAACCCTAGAAGGGCTAAGTAAGAGTGTAAAATACATTAGATGGCTAAGTGCATTCGCATATGATGAAATAAACATTCATGTAAAATGGGGTGAGTAATTATGATGAGAAAATGTGTTAATGTTAATGAATGTGGTAACAAAATTATATAAGGATATTGTAAAAGATGAGAGCAATCTCAAATAAGCCTATGTGATTGTTACCAAACCGTACTCACCTATGAGAGTGTAAAGTTAATAAAGAGACCAGTCTCTATGAACATTCTTACGAAAGTATTGCTATTAATACACATAATACTAATCATGAGATAAGAAATATTCTATTGAACTATGATGTCCCCATACTAGAAGTCAACTTCAATGATATATAAGTTAAATGTAAATGAACTTTATACTGCGCACTGATAGATTAGCTATAAGCGGTGATGCCTTCTTTAAGGAAGGTGAGGAGGTTCACGTAAATCTCATGAGAATGAGACTGTCCGACATGCCAGGTATCACTCTCCTTGTTTCTCCTAGTCTTTGAACCTATACTACCAATATATGGATCTGGTGGGGCTCAATTCCGATGTACTCTAACATGTTTTGGGACACTTTGTCCGGTGATTCCACCTCTTTTTAGTGTGGGGGAGACACTGGATTTCATGATGCTCACGTCATCTATGTCAGTTAAAGTTAAAGTTCCTCATTAATGAATGATTCCATCCTCAAACGATGCACATAACGAAATGAATAATACCAAAGGTCTTAGGATAGGATAATCAAGGGGTGAGCTAGACTTAAGCAATGACACTAGGTCATTCTTGATCGTTGCACAACAAACTCGATGAAAGTCTTAAACTACATCCTATGTAGAGCCGGTTTTTACACTAGCGTATGAATGAAATGAAATGAAGTACCTATGAATGAATGAAGTAGACTCTTTGGTTGCTAAAGAATGCTACCTATTTCAGGTCCCATATTTTGAGACCTCATTTTTAAGAAATCATGATGTCAAGTCTATGATTCCAAGATCTCTTGGAATAAGAACTAGTGATATTAAAATGTTATGTGTTATATGCAATATGTTATGTTCGATGTGCAAGATGCTATGTACTGTGTGCAATATGATAAGTATGCTGATGCATGCTACTCTCATTGAATGGTTTTACTAATCCAAATTTGGAAAGTTCACTCACTTTCCTAATCAAAATTTTAATAGATCACTAACTTTCCGAATCCCGATTTGGCAAGTCAAATGACTTGACTTTCCATAATCATGTTGTTAGGGAAGACCTATTCTTACTTATGTATGTCCTTGGTATCTGCTTACATATACCCATACTTAGTACTAGGGTGTACTAACCCTCTACAACTCTACAATTTTAGGTGCAGGCACAGGTGGACGCTAGAGCTACAGGTTGACGCTGAAACTATCCGGACATGGAGCATTCATCCGGACATGGTAGGCTCACATGCATTTGAGAATTCTTTCCCATTACATTATATGTTAGTTATAGGATTGAGCTAGTGGAGTATTTTCAACATGCGTTTCTTTCTGTTTTTGTTCATACATTGTATTGGTCCATTTTTGCAAGTATATGGATGTTAAGAAAGTTTAAAATTTTAAACCCAAATCAACCTTGAAGAAGTAAGAATGATGTAAATAGACTTGTCTGTGACTTCTTAGAGGTCAACGACGCCGGTCACGTCTTGGTCATGACTCTGGTCGTGACAATCTCTAGTTATATTTTCATCAAGACAGTCATTATCAAAGATTTCAAAAGAGAAAAATATGATCAAAACACATTCTTCTTCAATCTTCCCTGGGTTCTTTCCTAAACTGATTTCAAAGGAATAATATGAATTTATTGATGATTATCTACTGATTTGGAAGTAGTTTTCAATCCAATTGCATGATTAACACATGCTCTATCACCAAAACGATTTAGCCTTTCAAGGGCCATATAATCATGATTTGTTATCGATTGAATTATGATTCTATTACTTTGATGATATTGTACATGATGTTATTTAAATTAATTTATGTTTAATTGATTATGATCTGTCCATGATGATAAATGTATGAAGATTTGACCATGAATAGCCTATGTTTCTACATGTTGCCTTGAAGTCGATTGTGTGATCGGTTATGTAGAGTTGTGATTATATATGAAATGCTTTAAATAATGTTTTAGGGTGATATAGTGGAAGAATTTTGTAGGTATAAATCCTTAGTGAACAATCTAAGAAAGGGTTGCATGAATTGATCTTGATTCCTTTAGGTTATGAAGTCAAAAAGCTAAGTGTGTGATGGATCTTGAGTTGTTACATCAAACATGGTTTCTTCTTGAATTACTACCGAATTATCTACTGTCTAATGTGTGTATTTTTGATAAAATATTAATGATTATCAAATCCTTAGAGATTTCTTAGTATTGGTGAAGTCTTCAATATTCTAGCAATTCGATAAGCCTAAATGCTGATTTTGTTACCTTAATCTTTAGGGTATGTAATTATGATTTATGTATGGTTAAATGTAGGTTTATATAATGCCATAGACTCATAGTATGTATGAAATATGATCTAAATAAATACAAGGGTAATTAGGTAATGATATATGTTATTCTACTTCCCTAGTATGTTGATGTGTTGTACTATGTTATAGTATAATCTTGTAGTAACTTGTACGTAGTTTCTAATGTATTTAAATTACATTTATATACTTCCACATATGTTAATTATTGATGAATAAGGAGTGTTAATCAAGGATTATCAAAGGGTGACAAATTGGTAAGAATTTTTATTCCCTCTACTCTTCTACTTCTCTATTTTTTGTAGTAATATTGATAAAGCCTTGTTGGCATTGTGTGTTATGGTCCATTTATTCTAGCGGTGTTTATCTTATTATTATTATATATGTGTTGACCATGGTCTTTAAAGAAAATTGATGAATATATGATTTAACTATTTAGATGATCACCTTATGAGGTAATTGTGCCTATCTTCCTATCTAGTTGTGATCTAGGTTGTGTGGATATTGTATGAGCATGCGTATATTCATGTTAGGGTATTGTATAGCTTCTGCCATTTATGTGTTAAAATTGTTAGTTTCCCCTACCCTTGTACCCCTTATATGAAAATGTAAATAGCTAAAGTTCGGAGCCTTGGTTATAATGTTTGTATTGTCTTGCCTCATACGCTATTATGTGTTGTGTGGTATGTTAATGGATGTATAATGTGGTCTAAGACGGTGGATTCCTCAAGAAGTTATTGATAGACATTATTTTATCATGTTGGTAAATGCACATACACTCTAACTTACATGCATGTTACAAGTAGTGTAAGTCATGGTGGCTAATTGAAAGGTTGTTCTCATATTCACTAATTTCTACAACTCCGCATGTGAAGTATATATATGTGAAATATATTATTTAATTCTTACTAAAATGAATTTGAAGGTGTAGTAGTATGGTCAAGGGTATGGGACTTTTCCTATGCATTGCACATGTGTACCATGATAGGATAATTGTAGTTTTGGTTTCTATATGTATGAATATGTATGTATGAAGTTGTGTGACTTAATATTTTGTGTGAAGGTTTGCTCACATATAGGTATATACACACACATGTATGATAATCTAGTCAAGAGAAGGGCCTTGAATGGTGTATTCATGTATATCCTAACCTAAATTGTGCTTTACATATGATATGTTCATGTGAATGGATTCTTTACATTATCTAGATTGATGAACTTCCATTTATGACATATGAGTTAAGCATATGAGTTGATGACTCTCATAAACCTATCATTTATAAAGTAAAAATACAATAATGGTTTTTAATAAAGGGAACTTCGCTTAGAACCGAGTGAACTTGAATATGAGTGTGTATCCTTTCCCTTCATAGAAAGGTAGGTCACCGTAAATCACATGAGGTGGATAACCACAATGCCTCAATGGGCATAAATAGGGTTTTCATAGGTGAATAACTACAATACCTCAAAGTTCCATGATTATGTTGCCACCATACGTTTCTAGATAGAGGATTCCACCTAGAAAGCTATGTCACATTTGGTTCTACGTTTGCCGGTAGACCACCCTTTATAGGTGTGAGGTTCTATTCCACCGGATTCCATGAATTGTATCACATGGTCTATGTCAGTTAAAGATATAGTTTACCTAAAGTAAAATGGACAAAAAAAGTTGAATGACTAGGATATAGAATGACTTAAGGGAGGTTACTTAAGGTTGGTGGAAGGAATGAACCCGTCTAGACATTGCACAAGTAGCTCCTTAGGATGTTCCAGAAAGGTGTTTTAATGCATGCCAATATGTTTGTGCTCCTTATAAATGATTTGTAGTATTTGTAAATTTTTATAAAGATGTGCATGATATTAGTCTTTATGCATGATGGTTATCTTGTTGACTATATGATGATGGTCTTCACTTAACTATGTATATCTGATATTACACTTCTATGATGGTATGAGATTTTCTATGATATTTTGCCTTTGACTGTGTTTCTATGAAGTATCAAAATGATATATATGCTACTGATAAAGGTTTTATGATTATTTACTCAAACTTGCATGAAGTATGATTTAAAAGAAAATATCCCTTTTAGATGAATGTACGCATGGTTGCAATACTTAGTACATTCTAGTGCTAATCCCATTCTTCTCTACTTTTTACACAAAGTGTATGTTATGGATGCTTAAAGGATGTCTTGAATGATGAAGAGCTTGATACATGATTCCCAATCTTAAGGAAAGGAATCCTTTAATTCAAGGATGTGCTTATGTGTATTTATCATAAAGTCTTTAAAAATTTGTATTGTTTTGTATTGTGTCGTAAGGTCCATGTCTCTAATGTACTCCAAAGTTATTGAGTCTAAGACTTAAAAGAGACTTAAAGTCTATATATATATTATGGCTTATATTTTATATGTATATGAAGTAAAGATTCTAGCATATCAGGTGCTATAAAAGTTTAAATTTTCCGCAAAATTTACTATGTCGATGCAATGAATGATAACTATGATCTTGTATAAGATCTCTGAGAGGTCAAGTATGCCATGTTACGGCTAGGGGGTGCTCCTCAATCGTTACAAACATGGTATCAGAGCACGAGGTTTTTTAAAGTGGTTTAGGGTCCATGAAGTCTCATATTGCCACATCTAGTAGAGTCTTGTATTATTGGTGGTGAGTCGCGACATATCAAACTGTATGAGAGGCTATAGGGCAATAGGGTTTCCCTTCATTTATATTCTCATGATGTGCCATAGAAATTTACTCTATAAGATCTCTCTCTAATGTTTACTTGTCCGGTGGTCTTTTAGATGTGATTGCTTGGATGAAGTTGCCATATGCTTGAGGAAGAAAAGGTTAGTTTAAATCTTATCTTTGTTTTATGATTTGAATTAGTCTGTGTTAAAGTTATACTTATCCTTTTGTGTTGATATCTATGTTTATAAACATGTAAGTAGCCTAGACTGCTAAAGATATGGTGTTATGCATGCATGAATGTTTTA
The DNA here is from genome assembly GCF_036512215.1 of Solanum lycopersicum. NCBI lineage: Eukaryota > Viridiplantae > Streptophyta > Magnoliopsida > Solanales > Solanaceae > Solanum > Solanum lycopersicum. Next base: position 18,333,987 of record NC_090804.1, on the reverse strand, counting down.
GATTAGTCAATATTGGTGCTAATGGTAGTTCTTGTTGGGTGACTTGATGTAGTAGGGTTGCTTTACTTGATCATTGCACATGTGAACTTTGTGGGGATTATGATTTGTTTTCTTACATTACTATGCATGATATATCTCTTATTAGTTTATGTGATGCCAATTATGTCAATATATGAAATCTGTGTGAAATAGCAAGATATGTTGAATGCATGTCATGGTATAGTTAGAGCATGCTAGAAGTTATGGTGGTTATAGTGAATTCTCTTAGATTGTGGCATTCCTATATTTTTTTTATGAAGGTAGCCAAATACTAGGATTTGAACTTTTAATGTTTAACAACTACCTATGAAAGCATGCTATGCTATGAAGGTATGTGATTAAAAGTGTGCATTGTGTCCTTTTGTATATAACAGATACTTGACAAGTTGCTATTGTAAATTGGAGACCATTGTAGAGACTAGATCCTGATTGTAAAGATGGTTTGCAAGCTTATGAAGGATAAGTTGGTAAAGATTTTCATCTTCTATTGCCATTCTTGTCCCCTCAATTGCCTAAATGATGCATTTTTGGATATTTGGAAGCATGCTTACAATAAAGACTAGGCAACTTATTGTAACATATTTGGAGAACAAACTAAATTGTCCTTTGATTGGATGTTCTTGAAATATGTGTAGAATTTATGTATATGGACATGATAATGAATGTGGAAAGGATTTTTGGTATTTTTATTAAAGAATAAGAATCTTATGACATGATTAGTCATAGACTTATTTCTAAACTTCTTATTGTGTTATGAACATCCTTGTTGTTTTCCTCAAATGATGTATGACCTTAGTGTCTATTGTACTGTAGAAAGACCTTATGTGAATTGAATAATATAATAAGAATTGATGGTTGAGGATGATTTCCCTAAAATTTAAGTTTTAGAATGCCTTAGTGTTGCTATGTTGAATTAATGAAAATTCCCTCTAAAGTAGTAATATCTTTAAGTGACGAAAATTAAGGTTATGTAGTTAAGATTTTCTATAGGTTGGGTTAAGTTGCTCTTAATTGGGTTTAACCTAAGTGGAAGATGGTGTTCGAGTAGTTAGCTTGTTGAAATTGTCTACATTAATGAATTCTTAGTAAGCTTGTTCATGAATATAGTCTTGAATAAAGTGTGAATTGCATTACCATCATATGATTGGTATGAATTGATTGACATCGTCTTCGAGACATGATGAATTTTCCAAAGAACATGAAAGGAAATTTTTGATAAAGTTGTAGTTTTGTCATGTTAAATTATATCATGATATGCTAGTTGTGATTTCACTTCATGAGATAAGACAAGAAACTTGTTTAAGCAACTTGTGAGGTGGAATGTTTAACCTTAAAATGAAAATTTGAGTCTCTTTAAAATCAATTATGTCGAGTCTCTTGAATACTATGTGAGTTTGATGAATTTGAATGCATAATTGTAGGCTCATTCTTGAAAAGTGAAAGCATGTTTAGCTAAGTGTCCATGTGTTCTCCTATAATTTGTGTTGTTTTTTTTAAAATGAGGCTTACTATAAGGGTGAGCATTATGTTAAGAAATGAAATTTTTTGAATAGCTTCCTATTTTGTTGTGATGTACTTTGTGTGACTTACCGCTTAGACTTCACTAGGAAGGAACCATGAGCATGTCTTTGTTAAAAGTTGAGAATTTCTCATTTTTAGAGGAATTTGACCTTGTACTTTTTAAGGTTTGAAACTGATGATACCTGTAAGTGTGTTGAGGAAAAGAACGTTCCTCCATGGACACCACTAAGCATGGTTTGATTGAGTATGACCCTTATGGTAGCAGGTCTAACTAATGAAGATCATTGTGATTTAACTAACTCAAGTTTATGTGCATTGAAGTATGAGTGCTTATGTAACTTTGAGTATTTGTTATGATCTACCTATGAGTAGATTTTCGACAATTTCTTGTAATTAATTAAGATGAAATGATCATGTTATGGTTGGGAGAAGGATGTTCTCCTATGAACATGAAAAGACCTTTGTGTTTGATGCATTAAAGAGTAAGTGAGTAACGTTTTTGCTAGCTTGTGTGCAGTGAGTGCTAAAATGATAATATGATATTTCAAATGTTATGAAATACTCTTATATGTATTGAACTCCTTGTTATTAAAGAGGTCTTAGTGTCATTCAAGGATGAATGTTCCCAACTATGGTATATGATAAAACCCCGAAAATGTGATAATGTGTCTAGATCATAAAATGTATTTCTTAAAGTTCTAATGTCCTAAATATTCTTAAAATATAGTTTAAAGGAAGTATCTTAAATATTAGTTTCACGACCCGAATTTTTGAATCCAAATCGCAACCAATGTTGTTGACCTCTCAGATGTCGCAAACAAGCGTCATCTTGCGTTCATCACATTCAGGTGATTAATATTAGTTGAAAATTTAAAACTTTTAAATGTATAAACTATACATAGACTTCAAATAGATATTTCATAAATTCATCATATACTACGCTTAACATAAATTTATCAACCATATATCATAAGAATCAATCCGAAACAAAATAAGGATATATCATAAATACATTTGACAAACACGACCTTATTACAAATGCTTCGAAATAAATATACAAAAGAAATGCTAGCGAAAACATTCACTAGTTTTGTTTAAAACTAAGGCTAGACTAAAACTTTAGCATCCTCGAAATCAAGAGGACCTACCAATGGTCAGGAGAAACGCTGATGTCCAAACCGTTGCAAGAGTCGTCAATCTGTCCCTTTACCGCATCTATAAAGTAGTAAATAGTAGGGGTTTGTACACGAGTTATACAAAGTATTGTTGTATGCACACATATATATAAGGATATGCATTATCCAAGAAAGCTCGTCCCAAACAACATGCTATTTCTAGAAAGCCTAGTCATTACATTTTCCTAAAATGTTAGTTATAAATTTTTATACAAATATGTGGTTTATTAATGCATTCAGATGATATAATTAATTTTATATATGATTAAAATACATAAGCCTCGTCAACATAAATTTAGAACAACTTTGGCGAAGACTTGAGATTTTTGATCCTCTTAGGCCGAGAACTCCTTTTTGTACACTTAGATTATTTTTCAGTCTTTTTATTATCTTTGTTGTGTAGTTAAATAATTATTTTGGTCCTATGTTTTCATTACAAGTGCAATGGTTCATTGTATTCCTATAACCACAATGAATCAATGTAAATAATTCAACGACCAAGGAATGATTTTCCTACGTTATAATTAGTCATTCTTTACACTATATATTCATTACCTTTTGATAAGCAATTCTATACTTATCATGACATTGATTTCATTACTTTCATGTTTTAGATATTATACATTTCACATACACGAGAATTTGGAATCGTTGATGTAGCATAAGACATCTCTAGTGAGGGCCCAACATATGGGACCTAAACCCGAGGGCCTTCTTTAGAAAACACAAAGTTTGCTTCATTCGTTCATTAATACTTCACACTATTCATTTCATTCATTCGTAGGCTGATGTAAACACCAGCTATTCTTAGGATGAAGTTTAAGACTCTCATTGGGATCATGGAGTGCAATGACGAAGAATGACCTAATGTCATTACTTGTATCTGATTTCACCTCCTGATTGTGTTGCACACACACCTTCGGTATCGTTCATTTCTTTATCTTTATTACTTTGAGGCTGACCTCATATTTGGAAAATTTAATCTTAACCGACATAGATTGTGTGAGCATCATGAAATCTAGTGTCTGCCCCACACCGAAAAAAGGTGGAATCACTGAACAAAGTGACCTGAATATGCTAGCATATATAAGGAGTCGATCATTGCTAGATCCCTATATTGGGAGTATAGGTTCAAATACAAGTAGATATAAGGAGATCAATACTTGGAATGCCGTACATTCTCATCTCATTAGAGTTACGTGAACCTCCGCCCTTCCCAAAGGAAGGCATCACCAGTCATAGCAAGTCTATCGATGCTAAGTATAAATTTTTATTACATTCAACTCATACATCATGGAAGATGTCTTCTATCATGAGGGCATCATTTCCCATTAGATGATTTCTCATCTCATCATTAGTATTAAGTGTGAATTGTCCTTACACTTTCATATAGAGAATAATTGAGACTTGTGTCTCAATATTCAACACTTTCATAGGTGAGTACTTTTAGTGAACTTTACTTAGGCTTGGGTGAAACTTGTCTCACCATTCATCTTAGCCTCTTATCTTGTTGTCACCATTTTCATTTGCATCATAGATTAACATAATTACTAACCTCATTACGTGAATGTTCATTTCTTGTTTATCTTCTAGTGTTGACTCAAGTATTATGAAGGCTTGCTTCTATATTGAGATTTACTTACTCTATTGATGATTGGTCATCCTTAATTTACATTGATTAAACATGAATTTTTCTTACAAATGATTGTTTGATGTTAATGAGACTTGCTCAAACATTCTAACACCTTCACACATGATTATTCTTTTAACATAGTAGATTAGGTCTAAGTGAGACTTGTGTCACTTCCTTTAACACCCCATTTTGGTCACTTACTTTAGACACCTTTAGTTATGTTTTAAGTCACTTTACTTACTTACTCTAGTGAAGTGAACTCATATCATCGTTTATGGACGGTGAATACTCCATTCAATGAGTTTCATGAGTTCATATGTACTTCTTTTGGAGCATGTTCGGAGATGTCCCAATGAATGACATGCCTTACTTATGTATTCATTGAATTACTTTAGATGTGATTATTCATTTAAAATTCAAACATTTTAGACATATAAGATAGTATAGGGTATGATGGGACTTTTCCCATTGAATGAGATGCCCTTAGTATGGATTCATTTTGTTGTGTTGGTCATTCTTAATTTGACATTGCTTTATATTGGGAACATAAGATTGCTTTTAATTTAGTATTGGCCTAAATTTTTTTGAAATGAGTTCATAGACAATTTATTGGCACAAGCCAAACATTAATTCAAATATAGCTTCATGAGATTCTCATTAGCCAATTTTTCCATCATTATTTAAAAGAAATAATGTAAGTCAATTCCATTTAAATATTAAGAAAGACATTGTTAGCAATTTTACAGGCATAACCCGAACATTCATTAAACTTATGATTATGGAGATATGTTTAGCCAACCTTATAACATAACTTTAGGCATAATGCTTTTAAACATCTTGGGATAAATCATGTTAACATTTGATTAATGTATCATCTTTATAACGTCACATTAATAGCAAGTATGCACAACAGACTATAACATGTTCATACATAACATTTTCGGATATATCATTAACATAGTATCATTCTTTTAATTCACATAATAACACTTAGAAACAAACGTGTCCGATTAATAGGTCTATTCAATCATTAATTAATAAAAAACCATACACATTAACATCATCCTACACCCCATACCAACAACATGATTTCTAAAATATTCATAATTGAAATCGTAGCAAGGATACTATGGAAAGGAGTTCGACAAGAACGATGAGAAACAACCTTAGTTTTCAAGATCTTTGAATCATTCGAAAGAAAGTTCTCTTTGAGAAATATGTCGATGAATTTTCTTCCTTTTTCTTGTGTTCGTTGCTTACTATTTTTGCGTCCTTTTTGCCTATGTGTTTGAATGTGATTTTAAGCTTTAATAACAGATATTGAATCATTCAACTTAGGGTTTAATAATTTAATTAAATAAATTAATTAAGTAATTACTAAAACGTCCCTGCTAAGTTTACTAAAGATAGGAGAACATAACACTTAGTACAATCTGGAAATTGGTGTTTACTATGGTTTCGGTCAATATTTTGACTTTCTGTTAATTAATTAAATCCTTAATTTAATTATTTTAGGGACCATGGTAAGTAATAAAGTACCCCTAAGTCATTTGAACTATAATCAACACTTTTAGACCATTCTAGGTTATGTACTAGGATGTTTCTTGAATTATAATAGGTTTGTGTAAGGGTTTCGTTTTGATCATTTAAACCATTTAATTAAATTTATAATTTCATTAATTATCTTACCTAAGGTAATTTTTAAAGTACACTTAAGTCGTTAGGACCATTACCAATCCTTTGAACCAGCCTAGGTTAGGTACTAGGTCGTCATTTTTCTATTTTTAACCGAAATGTGGGTATTGTTTTGTGATTTAGGTTTTTCCCCTCTAAATTAATTAATGAAATTTATAAACTAATTATTTAAGTAGCGTAAGGTAATTACTAAAGTACCCTTAAGTCGTTAGGATCTTAACTAACTCTTTGGAGCATCCTAGGATAGGTACTAGGTTGTCCCTTTCTTGTCTTAATTAATTAGGTAACCTAGGTTATTAGGACCATAACTAATCTTTTTGACTATCCTTTGTTAGGTTCTAGGTTGTCTCTTTCACTAATACTAGGTTAGTATCAACCGGATTTAGGTCCTAGGTTGTCGGGTGCACTAATGGGTCCAATTCGGTTAGTCCTAGGTTATTTAGTTATTTAGGACAGTAGGTTAGAGTATATAATTTTTTGGGAGATTATTCCCCACATGGAGTGGTCCCTTTTCCATGTTTTTCCCCCTAACTACCCTAACCGAATTCTTTTAGGGTGGTCTCCGCCTTTGGCACCTTCTTCACATGTGTTGCACATGTGCTTGCAGTTGGGGTGATTACACATTCCTAACTAACTATTATTTATGGTTCATTTGTGAATGTTTACGCATTTTCCCAAGGACCCTCACTATGTCCTTGGGCACTTCATAATTTACATTATCATTTTAAATAGTCATGTGGAATGTACTAGCCTTGTCACGTAGATGGCTAGTACTTTGTGTGAAACTATTCTGATCGGATTTTATTTTATCTTAGGGTATTCATTGAAGTTACAATTATTGAACATCAATTTTGTGTTGGGCTATGACAACCCAAAAAGTATATTTCTTATTCGTATATAGAAAATTAGCTAATATCTCATAGCCAATTTTTCTATATTATGCCCAATATTTCTCAATATTGGGAATTGGGGTTCCTATGTACCCCTAATAGGATATCCTAAGGGCATACCGACTCTTCGTTATACGTATCATTTTCCAGAATGTTACAATTAGAGGTATTTGAAATCGAACCATAATCGACGACTAAGACGTTCGATGACTAAGTCACCTAGATGTCTAATATGTGGTTCTATCTCTTTATGGGTTTATTATGATTTTATAAGGTCCTTAAACGTTTTAATATATGGTTTGGAGTTAGTTTACAAAGTTTGATGTGATTTTGAAGTCGAACATCAAGGGACGACAAAGACGTTTGATGACTAGCCACTTATGTGCCTCATGTGTCTATGCATACCCAAATATGTATTAATTGTGTCTAATAAGTCTTTAAATGATTTAAAATGATATTTAATTTTTAAATTTAATGTTTCGTAATGTTTGGAGGTCAAACGCCGAAGAACGTCATCGGCATTCGAAAGATTGCTCTTAAGACGTTCATCGTGTATCATGTTCGGTCCAAGGCTGTTTGGACGACATATAGGTGTTTGTTTTTGGTGAAATTTATGTTTAAGGTCGATAACCTGTTAAGGGTTATAATCACATTAGAAACATCCGGATACAACTTCTAAAGGTCTCCACAATAGGCCCCAAAAGAAGGACCCAATGCTGCCTAAGACACTACATGGGAAGTGTCCATTGACGAACTCAATGACGGATTGTTGGTCTACCAACGGCCTGTCACATAGATATCCTCGATAATAATTACATTGGGCAGGTCTCAAGCCAATATTTGTCTACGTATTAAGAGATGGAGGCCAGGCACGACCCATCAATGCCTCGACGCCCCTTCACTGCCAAGCTACATTTGACAAGATTAAAGGGATGAACGAGAAATTCAGTCCACTTCCTAAAAATAATATAAAAAGTTTATTTAGCTATTTTTTGGTGTACATATGTCATGAAAAATGTGATCACCCCATTCTAGAATCATCTGACAAGATTGAAACCTTTCCCTCCAAAAAATACTCTATCTAGAATCAACAATTGTTGGTGAAGCTCACGAACATATTCAAGATGGGTTTTACATGCATGAATCATAAATTTAAAGAGGTTTTAAACTATAAAAAGTTATGATTATCTTCATATCTAGTAAAATTTTCATCTAGAGAGTCGTACTCAAAGATTTCAAAAGAGAAAAATATGATAAAACACTTACTTCTTCAATCTTCCATGGGTTCTTTCCGAAACTTATTTCAAAGGCATAATATGAATTTATTGATGATTGTATACTTATTTGTAAGTAGTGTCCAATACAATTGCATGATGAACCCATGCTCTATCACCAAAACGATTTAGCCTTGCAGGGGCCTTATGATCTTGATTTGTTATCGATTGAATTATGATACCAATACCTTGATATGATTGTATATTATGTTATTTGAAAGAATTTATCTTTAATTGATGATGATAAGTCCATGATGATAAATATATGAAGATTTTAACATGAATAGCCTATGTTTCTACATGTTGCCTTGAAGTGGATTGTGTGATGGTGGTGTAGAGTTTTGATTATATATGAACTACTTTAAATACTTTTCTAGGGTGATATAAAGTAAGAACTTTGTAAATATAAATACTTGATTAACAATCTAAGAAATTCTTGCATTAATTGATCAAGATTTCCTTTCGGCTATGATGTCAAAAAGCTAAGTGTATGATGGATGTTGAGTTATTATATCAAGCATGGTTCCTTCTTGATTTACTACAGACTTATCTACAATATAATGAGTGTATTGTTGATTAAATAGTAATGATTATCGAATCCTTATAGATTTCTTAATATTGCTAAAGTCTTGTATACTCTAGCAAATCGATAAGCCTAAAATCCTATGTTGATACCTTAATCTTGAGGGTATATAATTATGATTTCCATATTGTTAAATGTTGATTTATAAACTTCCTCATACTCATAATATGTATGAAATATTATCTAAATCAATGCAAGGTAAATTAGCTAATGATCAATGTTATTCTACTTTCCTATTATGTTGATGTGTTGTATTGTGATATAGTATAATTTTGTAGCCACTTGTACATGTATTCTTATGTTTTTAAAGTACATTTATATACTTCCATATATTTTAATTATAGATGAATAAGGAGGGTTGCTCAATGATGATCAAAGGGTGAGAAATTTGTAAGAATACTTATTCCCTATACTCTTCTACTTCTCTATTTCTTTGTAGTAATGTTGATGAAGACATGTATGACATTGTGTAGTATGGACCACTTATGGTAGAGGCTTTTACATTATTTTCATTATAAATTTTTTGACCATGTTCTTTAAGGCAAAGTGATGTATATATGATTTAGAGATTTATATGATAACCTTATGATGTAATTAGGCCTATCTTCCTATCTAGTTGTGATCTAGGTTGTCTGGCTATTAGATGAGCATGCCTATATTAATGTTAGGGTATTGTGTAGGTGCTGCGATTGATGTGTTAAAATTGATAGTAGCCTCTACCCATGTAGCCCTTATATGAAAGTGTAAATAGCTGAAGTTAGGAGCCTTAGTTATAATGTTTGTATTGTCTCGCCTCATATGCTATTATGTGTTTTGTGGTATATTCTTGGAAGTATAATGTTGTCTAAGAGGGTGTCTGCCTCAAGAAGTTATTCATTGACATTATGTGATCATGTTGGTCAATGCACACACACTCTCACTTACATGCATGTTACAAGTAGTATATGTCATGGTGGCTAAGCGAAATGTTGCTCTCATATTCACTAATATATACTACTAGGAATGTGAAGTATATGTATGTGAAGAATGTTTTGTATTCCTTATTAGAATTACTTTATAGGTGTACTAGTATAGGAAAGGGTATGGGGATTTGCCTATGTATTGTACATGTGTATCTTTATAGGATAGTTCTAGTTTTGGTTTCAATGTTTATGAATATGTTTGTATGAATTCGTGTGACTTGAATTGTTATGGGAAAGGTTTTCTCACATATCTGTATGCGGACACACACATGTTTGAAGATCTAGTCAAGATATGGGCCTTTAATGGTGTATTCATGTGTATCCTAAACTAGATGATTCTTTACAAATGTTACGCTCAAGTGAATGGATTCTTTACACGATCTAGGTTGATGAACTTAAATCACTAACCTATGAGGTAAGCATATGAGGGGATTAGTCTCCTAAACCTATGATTTACAAACTAAAAATGTAATAATGGTTTTCAATAAAGGTAACTTATCTTAGGACCGAGTGAACTTGAATATGAGTGTGTGTCCCTTCCCATGGAAGGAAGGTAGGACACCATAAATCTCACCAGCTGGATAACCACAATGAGTCAATGGGCATAAAAAGGGTTTCCATAAGTGAATAACTACAATGCCTTATATTTTCATAAAGAGGGTTTTCACATGTACTTCCTAGTTCCATAAATATGTTGCCACCGTAGGATATTAGCTAGTTCATTCCACCTAAAAGGCTATGTCACATTTGGTTCTACTTTTGCCTGTAGACCACCCTTTATTGGTGCGAGGTTCTCTGACACCGGATTCCATGTTTGGCATCACATGGTCTATCTCAATTAAGGCTATAGATTTTCTAAATTAAAATGGACAATGGAAGTTAAATGACTAGGACCCTAAATAGGATGACTTAAGGGAGGTTACTTAGGATAAGTCAAAGTAATGAACCCATCTACACATTACACAAGTAGCTCCTTAGGAAGTTCAAGGAAGGTTTTCTAATGCATGTCACTATGTATGTGTTCCTTATGCATGTAATTGTAGTAATTTTCTACTTGTTATGAATATGTTCATGAAATGAGTCTTTATGCATGATGTTGATCTTGTTGACTATATAATGAAGGTCTTGACTTAACTATCTATACTTGATATTATACTTCTACGATGTTATGTGTATTGGATGATGTTTGGCCAATTATTGTGTTTCTATGAAGTATAAAAATAATATATATGCTATTGATAAAGGTTTTATGATATTGTACTCATAATAGCATGAAGTATGATTTCAAAGAAAATGTCCACTTTAAATGCATGTTTTTGCATGGTTGCGATACTTTGTACATTCTTATGATAACCCCATTCTTCTCTACCTTTTAAATGAAGTGTAGGTTATGCATGCTTAAAGGATGTCTTAAATTATGAAGGGATTGATAGGTGATTCCCAAGATAAAGGAATGAAATCCTTAAATCCAAGGATTTTCTAATATGTCTTTATCGTAAAGTTTTTAAATACTGTATATTTTTGTATTATGTCTTAAGGGTTGTGTCGCTAATGTACTTCAAAGTTATTGACTCTACGATGGCAAAGCGACTTAGATTCTACAATGTATTATGGTTTATATTTTATATGTATATGAAGTAATGTTTCTAGCATATGACATGCTATGAACAGTTTTAGGTTTTCCTCTAAATTTAATATGTCGATGCGATGAATGATAATTATGGGCTTGTATATGACATCTGAGAGGTCAAGTACGCCATGTTACTTTAAGGGGTTGTTCCCTGGTCGTGACACTAGATAAGGGAACTTTTTAGCAATGTTTAAAGTCCCGTATCAATCACACATACAAGACAAAGAATCTTTAGCATTCTAAGTCAAGAAGTAATATCCACATTGTATATATATCAAGTAAAGGGTCACAAGTCACCCAAAACAAGACACACGCATACTCCATATATAAAATATCATTCAAGAAGATCATAGGTATAACAAATATCATCTATACATCACAATATTCACTACTATAGTATCATCAAAGGATGACAAGTATCATATAATCTATCAAGGAACATCATACTTCAACATCAAGTAATACACATAAAGACGTCACTATAGCATATTAGAGACACAATCTCAACTAAGAGAACTCATTCTTTTATTTCATATAAACACATAGTCATAAAGACATTCATACTATTCACATATTAAAGTTATATGATGATAATAAAATAATTCATAAAGTAATGCTGATGAGACCACATTGATTCACAATTCGTAAAGTATTGCCGACAAGATCACGTATTTCATAAGTATAGCACATAAGCACCACCACTAAAGTGGACCATACAAACCATCCTTAATATCTAATATATATAATACAAAATATAAATAAAGTTAGGGGAACATACCATTAATCCAACCTCACAACTTAAATAAATAGCCAATTCATCCAAGACAATATACCTAGGCTCTTACCAATACCCATAGTTTAAAATTAAACCACACAAGTATAATATAAAATTAATCAAAGATCATAAAAGTTGAATTAATCAAATAACGACTTCCTACTTACAATTTTAACATGATTCCTTCATAACTAAATAGTATTAGTAAAACTATATAAGAATTATTAGCAATAACACATAATCAAATCATCCATAACATAATAAAAAACTAGGGTTTAATGAATTACATGGTTTAATACAGTAACTATGTTTAAATTATCTAATTAACATTAATTCAATGAATATATAATGATTCAAAATGTTATATGCAAAAACCCATGGATAGATATCAAAATAGGACAATTTCATCTTTGAAAGACTTGAAATCACTTTGAAGTTTTTTTGCTTGAATAAAAGATATTCAAGGATAAAAACCATACCTCAATTGATGATAGACCACGATTTTTATGAAGAATTAATTGAGAAATCACCAAGAATCTTCGATCAAAGCTCTATCTTCAGTTTTGTCTCTAGTACAGTTCTAGAGAGTTTGTTAGGGAACTCTGGTTTGGATTTGGAACCATGAATGCATCTAGGTGTGTAAGAGGTATGAACCCACATGAAATACCAAATAACCCCTAAGAAACCTCCCATTTACTTACTTAGACATGGGGGTGAAATTCCTAATACACCCCTACACATAACAGTGACCCTAAACAAAATGAAGACACCATCAATGGTTACCCATCGACAGGATGTAGGCCCATGGACGGGCCATCTTGTAAGGCCATCGATGGATTGATAAAATTTTACTTGGGATCTTAATCTCCCTAGGCTAAGTCCCCACCTATGCCTCCCACTATGGGGCGTCGATCTGCCTTTTACGCGTCGATACCATCTGGTGTCCTCAATGACCCATGGGTGGTCCTTGGGAAGTTTCACGAAGATGTTTGCAACTCAAATACGATAATATACCTGTCAATGACATCTCACATAAGTTTCATCCAAAACAGACACATAAACCTCGATGAAATACACTAAGACACACAAGGATGTTTCAAGACAAACCTTTCGAACATCACGGACGTTCTTGGACGTTTGACCTCCAAACATCACGAAAAATTAAACACCGCATTGTAAATTAAGTATAACCCATTTTAATACTTCAAAAAATTAGTATACAAGCGTTAGACACTAGTTTAATCTAAGATGTTTTAGAGGTGCTACATTTTCCCACACTTTGACAATATTCAACCTCGAATAACACTTGGTTCATTTTAGGCACTTTCAAGAGATAAAACACTCAATAATTTGAAGAACATAACCATACAACACCATACACCATGAACAATTTAGGGGGAACACCAATTTCACATAATCAAAAGACATAGAACACAACAAGAAGCTAGAAAATAATTTACGACTCATTATGTAATTAAGACTCACTTATTTCATTTCAAATAGAAAGATATGATTCTACATTGATTTTTATGCTCATATAAATAAAATTTGTACACATTATAACCATTTTAAATCAAATTAATTTAGTCAAAATTTGAAAATCTTTATAGTGAACTGTTAAACAACAAAATGAACGATGCTCAATTTTTCCAAAAATGCAACGTTAAGCCATTAATGATGAAAGCATAACAATACAATTGATAAAACCATATAAAATCAATTTAAAACATAACTATAAATTCATTCATGAAATTCAATTTCAACAAAACTCCTCAACCTAATGGAACAAGAGACATGCTACTATGACTTTCTAACTCTCAATCTTGAGTTTAATAGAAGACAAAACACAATCAATCAAAACTGCACTACGCATCATATTCCCCTACTTAAAATGAACTGATAACAACTAATAATAGAAATCATCACTAACCAACAACATCATCCTGATCCGATTTTTATCCCTTATCCTTGAGTGCATAAAAGCGAGCCTTCCTTGGAACATCATCCCGAAACACTTGGAGGAACTTGTTTAACTTATTTTCCTCTACTTACAAGAGTAGAACAATCTCTCACCTCATTTACTTCCTAAATACAACAACAGAAATTCCCATTACTAAGTAGACATTTACCAATGTTCTTCTTCTTGTACAAGTAGCACAAGTAGGCATACCACATTGAGAATCACTACCATTCTCTAGTTTCACCATAGGAGCACTAGGTCTATCATGTATTGGAGCTCTCTTCTTGAACTTAGGTTTGTTCTGCTCACTATATCCTCCGTCTTTAAAGTTCTAGCAACTCTACCAAGTTTGGACTCTTCAATGTATAGAGCATACACTATGATCCTAGATAAGTTCATGTTACTATGGAGCATGGTCGTACGATACTCTTCTTTCACAACATCGGCAACACAGATAAATAATTTACTCACCAATTCATTCGGATAGACACCAATAATAGATGATACCTAGACAACATAGTGAACTTCAAGGAATACTCCTCCACACTCATATTCCGTTGTATGAGATTAGTGAACTCTTCATCCTTCACCTCCTTCTACTAAAAATGAAACTACTTCTCTAAGAAATCCTAAACTACTCAGACTCTATCGGACCTGACTCAAATGTCCTATTATATTTTCATTGATTTTACCACACATGAGCAATATCCCTCAATTAGAACGAAGCTAACTCCGCCATCTCCTAGAAGTCACCCCCATTATACTCAACACCTTCTACACCCCATCTAGAAACTCTTGGGTTCCTCTCCAACCTTAGAGACAAGATAGATAGGAGGATTCATCCTCACAGTCTCTAATTATTTATGTCATAGTGCTCTCTATATCATTTACTCTATGTTCAATACCTATATTCACAAGAGTAGCCATGGCTCAAGCAAAATAGAGTAAAGCCTCTCTAATCTCCCCATTAGTCATGTCCAAGGGAACCACCAGAGCATCATTACCTTCTTCTAGAATAGGAACACAAGAATTTACAGAACATTGAGCACCTCGAACACCTTTAAGAACTTTCTAAACTTTATCAACTTGAAATGGAAATTCTTCATTCACCTCTCCCCCTTCGAACATTGTAGTGGCCATCCTTGTAGTAGTCATCATCATAGAAACCAAAGAAAAATATTAAGAAATTCACTCATAACTTTTTACTATACGACACACCACAAGAGTAGAGAAAGAAGGGAAACTCTATCGTCCTTTATCCTATCACCCATAGATGTGTCGCAACTCACATCGTTAAACAAGACTCTACTAAACATGGCTTTATAAAACATTTTGATTCCTAAAACTACTTTCATTACCTATGCTAAAATTCAAACTTCGTAACATCCCAAGAGTACACCCTATAATATATAGGACTCTAAGAGTGCGACGTCGCGAACTTGACCCATTGCAGGTCTTGTACAAGCCCTTTGACATCATTCATTACATACATGTATGAAAAGTAGTGCGGAAAGATTTTAAACAATTAATACTATATTAGTTGTACTGACTTCATGATTAAAATAAATTATGTAATACATAGACCACTCACATACAATCTTACTTAGTCTTCTCTAATAAAAACACGAATAAACAATAGGTATTGATAGTCTAAAAGTTGTCTCATATTAAAACCATTTAAAGATTACTAGTTTGACTTAGCCAATAATATGTCAATAAAGAGTAATTCTAAAGATACTAAATTTTTGTAAGCTAGAATAATGTGAATTTAGCTTCCCGAAACATGAGGACCTACCAATACTTGGAGAAAGAGTTCCAAGCTTATTTGATCGACCTTCTTAATCTTCAAAGGGGTTAGTATGCCACATATACTAAGTATGGGTATATTCACATAAACATTTAACTACAAGCATGAAAAGTGCCATTTCTTTAGAAAACATGTTAAGTAATTTGAAAAACTTTAATGCACAAACAACAGGGCATATACAAGATAAGAATCACAACAACAGAGAACATGATTGCAACCAAAGACTTATCATCATAAAGTCCTATTAACATTTATTGTTCATTAGATCATTTAACATAACAAGCAAAATACTTACCAATAACTTCATCCCTAGCTTACAAGTGCAATGATCATGTGAAGCCCTATAGCCCACATAATCAAGTAAACAAGGTAAGAGACCATAAATAATGCTTTGCTTCATACATCTTACAGCGTAAGTAGTCATCATCACTTATAACAACATGGACCATTTCATTTTCATTAACATATTCAACATTACATAATATCAACATCATAAAATATAAGCATTATACATTTCATATTCATATTTCATGAGAACAATATCCTTGGACTTCCCTGAGATTAACTTGTGAAGTGTATTGGTAGAGTCTAATACCCCTACCTATACTAAGTAGATTCCTTAGTTAATCCTAGTCAATGTCCATTTACTTGTCTTTTATTTAACATGAGGGAACAATCACCTTGACAAATATTTGAGCATGTGAGCTAAACATTATATCTGAAGTAATGAAAAACACATCAAAAGATGGTGGTCAACCGTCCAATATAGAACGAAACATGAATATAGCATTCTAGGTGGATCCGGTAGCTAATATTCCTATGGAGGCAACATATTTATGGAACTAGGATATATGTCTTGAACCCTGTACTTGCCCATTAGCATTGGAGTCCTCTCCTCATGAGAACCATAATGTTAATATCCCTCTATTTGAAGTTGATACCGTAGGAGGTACCATAGAATCAATCTCCCTCAAAGGGTAGTAAACACCTCATGCGGAACCATTGGGTGAATATCCCTTCAATGGAAGTCAACACCTCTCATTGTCATGTTCACTCGTTGCTAAACTAAATGCCCTTTTTGAATTGCTTTTACATTATCATTATTCATCAATCTTATCATAGGTCAAAGGAAATTAATTCATTGTGTAAACATGATCATAATCTCTTTAGTTTTAGATGAGAATATCCTTTTATCACGACCTCCGTTTGTGACATTAAAATATCATAATCATAGCGTGTTGGGCATAAAATATAAACATAATGAACCTGCATTACAATATACCTACCATGATCCCACATTTTACATATTCATATCGTAACATATATGCATAACAACATTTTACATACTTCATGTGCGGAAAAATTTCATTTTTAGGCTAACATAAACATAATAGATTACCGACGACTTTAAAAGACTTACGTATTGCTTTCGAGAACAATCAGCAAGAACTTACGATCAATTTACAACAACCATCCAACAAATAGTGAAATACTCAATAAAATAACCAATACTGACCTTTCAAGTCGTATACAAGACCAACTCGTGGTTAAGGATAAAGGAAAGGGTCATTAAAGAGTTCATGAAAGCTATAGTTCTAATACTAACGTTTATATGTGGTCAAGTGATCGATTTAACCCAATCAAAATCATTAATTAGAAAATGGTCTTTCTTCCCACGAAAATCAAACATTACAAACCAATTAACAAACATGAGATACTTAATTAACCATAGAAAATCCTTATTTTATATCATTAGTCATAAATCTTGAGATTGAAAGAAAATATGTTTTGTAGAGTAAAAACCCTAGAAGTTGAATTCTCAAAAATCATGTTTGCAAGTACCTCTTGGGAAAAGGAATCCAAAGAGTCAGGAGCACATACCTTCATTAAGTTTTTCTTGTTCTTCAATGGAGTTTTAAAAGAGAGTTCCTGACAAAGATGAGAGGTATTTGTTTCATCTGATTTGAAGTTCGTGAAAGTGGTCTAAAATTGACAAAAAATCATTATAAACTAGTCCCCTAAAATAATAAAAATACCTCTCACTTAATTTGATCTTTTTGTAAAGTAAAAGTGACTTAAAAACAATGCGGATGAGTAAGGGAAGTTGATGCACGTCGTGGGGTTAATTTAACATTTATTTTTTAAAATATGAAATGATGAGTGGACCTCATGGAGACTCAACATTGTGAGGAAACTTTATTTCCTCCACGGGATGGTTGTGCGTCATGCAGTAACCCTCATTTCCTGGTTGTGACTTTAGGGTCCAAAAGTTAAGTTACTTTAGCTAATGGAAAGGTTCTTGGCCAAGTTCGGATCCTTCTCAAGGACTCTTCTGTTAATCCTATGGGAGTATTTACTTGATTTATGGGCACTTTGTACAACATATTACCTATTTAAAGTCTTTTTACAAATTTTGGATTGCATTCTACACTCTCAAACCTACACCAAATATAAGAACGACTACTAGTTCAAATTAGCTAGTTTCTAGACATCAAGGACTTTTTTTGTCATTTTGAATCTAACCTTTTCTAATTGAATTTAATACACTAATATTGGTCTGTAAATATCATCTAAATCACTAATTAATAGGATAAGCTCTAGTATAGGTCATGGAACTTCCAGAGTGTTATTGTCAAGTGGAGCATACTATTTAAGCCTCTGAGGATATGCTTAGAGCTTGTGTAATCTACTTTAATCAAATTTGGGATAAAATTTTGCCTTGGTTGAGTTCTCTTATATCAATAGTTACCATTCGACAATATCAATTGCTCTTTTCGAGGCCTTACATGGTACGATATGTAGATCTCCGATTGGGTTGTTTAAAGTTGTTGAGTCTTCAATCCTTGGTCAAGAATTGGTACATGAAACTTTGAGGAATGTTCTTGTCATAAAGGATAGGTTGAAGGAAGCCAATAGTACATAAAATTCTTATGACGACAATAGGAAGATATATTGAATTTGAAGAAGATGATAAGGTGTATTTCAAAATTTTACCCATAAAGAGGGTGATGAGTTTTCCAAGAAAGTGAAATTAATTTCTCGTTATGTGGGTCCCTATTAAAATTTGCAAAGGGTTGGCAAAGTCGCTATAATTTTAGATTACATAGTGAACTATCTTCGGTTCATCCGGTGTTCTATGTCTCTATGCTTAAGAAGTGTATCAATGATCCCCAACCCATTATTTCTATTGAGGGTCTAGGTGTGGATGAGAACCTCTCCTATGAATAGGTTCTGGTGGATACCATTGATCATCATGTCAAGAAATTAATAAACAAAGAGGTGGCCTCCCGTAAAAGTTCTTTGAAGATACAGTAAAGACTAAAAGTAACAACTAGAAGTTAGGGAAACCTTCATGTCTTCACACGGAGTACTTGACTTCTCAGAAGTCTTGTACAAGTCCTTAGACATCATTTATGTTTGAAAAGTAGTGCGGAATTAAAACTTTTCACAAGAAATAGTAACACTTGAAAATACCTATTTTACTAAAAAACTTAATGAAAGGGAAATCTCAAAGTTTCCATCATAGACATATGAATATATTAAGACACATTCCATACTTCAACTAAACACTATGATGTCCTTGAATCTAGTGAGGCCATCCCATATTTTGATTAAATGAACACTAATACAAGCTTGAACTTCGAGACTCCGCTCAAATTAAGCCTAAAATTTTAGAGTTAGACAAAAAATATGGAATTAGTAAAATGTATGTACTAAATATGACATAATGGATAAAAACATGAGAAACG
The DNA here is from genome assembly GCF_036512215.1 of Solanum lycopersicum. Lineage (NCBI taxonomy): Eukaryota > Viridiplantae > Streptophyta > Magnoliopsida > Solanales > Solanaceae > Solanum > Solanum lycopersicum. Next base: position 18,314,294 of record NC_090804.1, on the reverse strand, counting down.
AAAATTAGTATAGAACATGCTCATTAGAGTAAGACTTCACAACATAAGTATAAGATACAACACATAAAATCAAGAACACTTCAAAACATATTAACTTGAGAGTCACTTACAAAAAGTTATTATATCACTTGAGTGAGTTATGACGCGACCGCCCATACAATCCCTTCACAAAAATAAAACAGATCCATTAGATTACCAAAGATAAGATTATTACCATTTAATTAGTTAAATTTCCTACCTATAATTATTCTAAGAGTCACCAAAGTAAGACATAAAGAGACCACCCATAAACCCTTTTCAAGCCTATCGAAGCAATCCCAAAAGGTACTCAAGAAATGTCCTTTTTCAATAACATTACTTTAGTTAAGTAATTAACCTCATTAGACCATTTAAGAGACATTCAACACTTAAGAACATTCATAAAATTGTCTTGGAGAAGACCTAGGGCACTCACACACGAATATCTTCAAAGACTAGTCGTGCAATGTCTAGATAGCTTCCCATTTCACTACCTTACCGTCATAGTACTTATCCAACACTAGCATGTATCCCACACGATTATTATATGCAATAACCGACATATACGATAATAGCATGTCATGGAATCTAGAGTCATAAACCGACTCTGATGGAGGGTGTTCTACTTGCCAATGGTAGAACTAGGACACATCCCATGTAGGCACATGGTCAAGGAATATCAAGGGTTTCTTTGTAATCCAGACTCATCATAAAACTAGAGAAACACCCCAGGCATACTCAGTAGATAGTAGATTTTGTTCTCGTGTAGTGATTCAAAAAAGGAGTATATGAATATGTAACGGCATACAACTACACCCTAAAACTTAGGGCAACCCTTAGGTAAAAACAAGGCATACTTAACCCTTAGAAGGTCTTGTAATAGCCTCTTAGCTATCAGTCATCACATAAGACATGACAATTAGTGAAGAATTATTAAATTTCATGATTAAATAATAATAAGGAAACCATTTTTTATTAATAGTAAAGAATAATTTAATCGTTACAAGCCAACATAAAGATCAGATGATTTTTCCGAATGGTGGTTTTATGGTTCATCATAACTCCGAGTCGTCTTTGGTAATTGAGGTGAAATTAAAGAAACACCTTGATCACCATTGGTTGAGTTGAAGGAGTCAGTAATTGGAAAGCTTAATGAGTCATTCACCATAGGGCGGGATGGCGTTTTGATGTATCAAGGATGTTTGTGTGTTACCAATGTAGATGGCTTTTGAGGAACCAAATTCTTGCTGACACAGAGGGATAATATTACTCCATTCATTTGGGATCGACAAAGATGTACCATGAACTTAGAGAGGTGTTTTAGTGGGAAAGATTGAAGAAGGACATAGTGAAATTTTTTGATAAGTGTCCAAATTGTCAATAAGTGTAAGACGAACTACAAAAGCAGGGTTGTTTTCTTCGAGAAATCAAAGTTCCTTCTTGGAAGTGGGAAGACATTATTATGGAGTTTTTGGTAGGTAACCCTATGACATAAAAGCAATATGAATCGATACGATTGATAGATTCTCAAAATTTGCTCATTTTATTCCCGTTAAGTCGACTTACTCGGCGTAGGATAATGCAAGGATCTTCATAGATTAGATTGTGTGTTTCCACGGTATTCCGTTATCCATCATATAGGATAGGGTTGCACAATTCACATCTAGATTTTAGAGGTCACTCTAAAATGGTTTTGTACCAAGGCGATGTTAAGAACCACATTTCATTCTCAAATAGAGGTCAAGCGGAGCGTATTATTTAAACCCTTGAGAATATTCTTAGATATTATATAATTGATTTCAATAAAAATTGGGATAAGCATTTGCCTTTGGTTGAGTTCGGTTACAATAACCATTACCATTTATATATATCTATGGCTCTCTTATAAAGCCTTGAATGGTAGGAGATTTATATCTACAATTGGATTGTTCAAAGTGTGAGAGTCTTCAATTTTGGGTATGGAATTGATTTGTAAGACTTTGGAGAAGGTTAATATTATAAGGAATCTCTTAAAAACAGCCTTTAGTCGGCAAAAGTGTTAATGCCAACCATAGGAGAAGAGAATTAGATTTTGAAGAATGTGATAAAGTGTATCTAAAAAATTTTCCTATGAATGAGGCGGTGAGATTTGGCTAAGGTTAGTTATTCCTTCTTGTAGTGAAAATAATTATTTTATTTACAATTAACCTAATTTTTTGTGAAGCTTTGCAAAAAGTGCATTTTACAGTGAATAACAATGAATGTTATGACTAACACTGAAAAATTTTCTTTTCTTGTTGTGAGTTTATGTTATAAATTGTGTATATTGTGCCATCATAAATTGTATTGAGCATCTTGAAATGTGTTGAAGAAAGCATTGGCGTGATGAATAAGAATGAAATGAATGTTGAACTCCTATGAGTTTAAAAAGATGGTTTTATTTGCATTATGTAAAAAGGCCATGTAGTTATGTTCATTTTTATTGTGAGTCATGTTTTGATATGTTGTTGTTGGTTCTGAAGCTAGTCTTGAGTGCATTCCTTCCTTTTAATGAATTTTTGTGTCATTCGGGGTAGAATGTTCATAAGGGGTGGTATAATGTAATACTCTGAAAGTATAAAAGCATAATCTAGAGGCTAACATAAGAGTCTAAGAGTTTGTAACACTGTTTATAAGTGAATTATAATGTATTTCAGTCACATAGGCGGTTTTGGAATTAAACATCAAGAAAGGTCCACTACGTCTGGAAACTAGTTCAATAGGTGCTAGTGTGTCTTAGCCTATCTGACAATGTTTTAAGAGTCGGAAAATGATGAAATTTTGTGGAAAGGTGTCTATCACGTATTAGAGTTATTTTGTAGTCTAAAAGTCTGGTTAAGACTCTTGGAGGACAAAAAAAGGACCCCTCAAGAGGACTGTTGCAAATGTGGCTAAAATTTTTCAAGAGACAGTGTTCAAATATGTGGCCCATCAACGAGGCGTGGTCCAATCAACTAGTTGTCGATGGACAATCAGACATTTTGGAAAAAGGTCTCTTTGGAAAAATCTCTGACAAAAATTACAGACGAACAAGATGGTTGGTCCCTTTGCCATTGATTAACCTACGACTATTTGGTTAGGGGATTGTCTGTCAAGCCAATGTTTTGCTGAACGTTTTTCGGTTGTTTAAACAAACTAATTAGGTAGTTATTTAATTATTATGGGATAAAATAAGCCTAATTAATTTATCTAATGACCCCTATAAAGACTCGAAACCTAATTAGACTAAACCTAACTTCCATTATTCCCAAAACCAAACAGCTCCTCCTTGCGTCTTCTTTCTCTCTCCCAAAGATTCCCCATTGAAGACCTTACAAAGAAGGGTTATAGTGATGAAAAAAACATGTTTCTTCATCAAAGTTCATCAATTAGTGAGGTATGGGATTCCTTTTACCTTTGGGATCTCTTTCCCAAAGGGTTCTTTCAAGATATTTTAAAAAAGTATGAAATTCTAGTGGGTTTACTTCCTATACGAAATTGATCTTGTGAATTGTTTTACTTATGATTCCTTTTAGTTACTTTGAGTAGATTAACATATATTATGATGTAATTATACTATTTCTTGATGCATTGACCTAGTTAATTTAAGATGATCTTTTCCCCTTAACCCTAGGTTGTGATATTGAATTCAATTGTATCCTATGTTTTTATTATGATAATTATGAGTAAATTTTTATATATGATAATAAGATTATCCTATCAATTGAGTAATTGACCTAAGTTGTGAAGTAGATTATGAACTTGATCTAAGTCTTTAATTCTAGGCTATGAACTAGTGATGGATTGTTGTGTGCTGATTCAATTGACTTCATTACTATGTAGAGTACTATTGAGTGATGGCATTACAACAATTTTTACTTTTAATTTGATGTTTGATGGTAAAACCTTGATGATGGCTTATCAAGGAGATTAGGGTAAGTCTTGTGATCTTAACTCTTTACTTCTACTATGATTACTTGTAATTAGTTAATGATGTTGAATTTAGGTATAACTTATAATTAAGTTGGATAGGTTTTGTATGACGTTTAATTAAATTTTTTTTCACTATGTTTTGTGTGTTGTTGGCTAAGATAAAAATGTTACAAGAATGGTGATAACTTACTAATGAACCTCATTATGACGTGATATGTAAATGTTGTAACCTCACATGTATGAATTGAAATGAAAGGACGATACTCATGCAACAGTTATTAATTCATGATTATGATGATTATACAAGGGATAGACTCTATGACCTACATTAATCTATAATTGTTAATAAAGACATTTCAAAAAGGGACTCTAGCTTAGCACAATGAAAACTAAAGTGAGGAGTATTCATTCCTACATAGGGAAGTTAGGATAATTATTGAACTCATGATATTGGAGAGTATAATACGTTTATAGGGTCCCAACTACATTTCCTAGTTCTTGAACTATGTTGCCCCCATAGGAACACAAGCTAGTAGAACAACATAGATGTTATTTTCATGTTGTGGTACTACCTTGGCAAGTAGTCCACCTTCTTTTGGTGTAGGGTTCTATGAAACTAGATTCCATATTAGTTCATGTGGTCTATGTCGGTTAAGGCACGATTTTTGCAAAAGATAAATTGTATGAATGGAATGAACGCTAACAATAATGACCTAAGGGGTTTAGCTTATTCTATGTAGGGGTATGAGACTCTACCTATACATTCCACTAGTTAGCCTTGAAGGAGGTCTTGGAAGGATGTTTTTATCTATGTATATTAATATAAATGTTAATGATATACATATGATGATCTTACATGTTTATGATACTATATGATGTTTGTTTCACTTATGAACATGCGTTTGATCTCAATTGCTAAAGTATGATGTTATGCACTCTTAATGACATGCTATGTGAAGTTGGACACTGTTTATGGTTATTGTTAGGTTTACTTGATTGAGTAAGGTTATGGGAGTTTGCTTCGTCATTGCAGAAGTTGACTTAATGAGATTCACGGATAATGGTATTGCTTTGGTTATAGTTTTATGAACTCTTATTCATACTTGTTGATGTTATGACTTAACGAAAGAGTTTTCTTTATTTTGTGCTTAATTATGGTGATAAGCATTTAAAGTGACTACACTTTGTATTGGTAGTCTTGTGATGTAAATGGTCTTGACTTAATGAATACGTATTATGTAGTTGTATTGGTTCTTGAATGTGCATAAGGTTTTTCAAGTAAAATTCCTGTTTTAATGAAATCTCCCTTTTTAGCATGATTGTATGTGTTGTTTGCATATGGAGTTATACTTAGTACAAGTGATGTTCTTAACCCATTTTTTCCGTTTCCCCCCCCCCCCCATCATTTTAGGTTGCAATCGTTGAATGGTTTGTTACAACATTGAAGAAAGGCATGAAATTCTCACATTCCAAGTTGTGTAGGTCCTCACTACATCAAGTAAAATGCCATTTTTAGCGTTGGATATTGATTAGTCTTTAAAAAATATGTTTATTTCATTCAATTAGAGTACTAAAGATTGGATAGCCTATATATGGCTTTTATTGTATTGATGTATGCTCTATGCGCAATTGTTATTCTCTTGTTAAGATGGATACGAGATAAGATATCTGGTTTTAAAACTATGTTAAATATATATATATGTGTGTGTGTGTGTGCAATAAAAGTAGAAGACTATGTAATCTTCTTATATGAAGGGTTTATGTATACTTGACATTGATAGATATTATGTGTATGCGAGATGTAAACGTCATGATAGATAGAAGAAAAGTTTTAAATTTCCGCATTTTTAACTTAAAAATGTAATAATGTAATCTAAGAAGCTAGTATTAGTCATTGGTAAGGAAGTCGACGCCGGTTACGTATAAGGGGTGCTCCCCTGATTTGATAGGTTAATACATAAATTGTACTTAGTATGGCATTATTCAAAATCATGTGAAAAGGGACTATTTAGTTTAAACATACAAGTCATGCTAATTTGGTAAAACACCTTTACGAATTAAGTTACAATCGTATCATTGTGCCCCATGTGAGAGTCTTGATTAAATAACCTCTTCTTTGACCTAAGTTGACTTGATTTGTCTGACCTAGGTCTTTTTCTATCTCTAGTCATCTCCTATGCTTGGAATTCTAATTTGTTGACCATACATCATGAGCCTTGAGATATCCATCAACATTCTTTCTCAACCATACTATAGACCCCCATTTAATAACATTTTCATACTATCCCTAGAATAGGCTACAAAAGTTGGGGCATATTTAGAGAGTTGGGTAGAATTGAAAGAATTCTCCTTCACACTTATTCCCCCTTGACGAAGGTTCATGAATGCTTTAACTTCTCTCCCTAAACTCTATGGAAAGAACCTATCAAGAAAGGATATTTTGAAAACTTACCAATCTTACGGACCTTCCCTTAAGGGTCACTCATCCCTCCATTTTTCAAGCGGCTACTTCCTGTTTCTCTCCAAGAGTCACACCCATAGCATCTACCACTTTGAACACCTCATCTATGAAGCCTTGTGGATTTTCATCCACCTTATTCCAACGGAAAGTAGGGGGTTCATCCTCATGAAATCGCGAGTTCTAAATGCGGGACTACTTGCACTGGTTTGAGGTCCAATTCCTAGGTTAGATTGGGAAACCACATGATTAGTGACAACGTGAGCTCGAGTCATCATGATCTTATTCTAAGGAATAAGTGCATCCCTTTTCTCCGCATTGGTTGAATCCCCTTCGAAATAGGGATCTTGATGAGCTTGGGGCATTGGGGAATTTGGGACACTTGAGGTTTTTGATGTTCTAGAGGAGGAACCGCCTCATTCAAATCCTCTTGGTCAACTATAGGGACTTTCTCACCACAGAGAGGAATTCTCTCATTATCTACATAGAGTAATGAAGAAAAGTGAAACTTCTATTGCCTTATACCCTACCACTCATGGAAGGGTTGCAACTCACACTGAGGAAAAATAATCTACTAGACATGGCTTGTGACACATTAGACCCTTACCTATTTCCAAAACCTTATGCTCTGATATAAAGTATGTCACGACCTACAAGTACACCTTAGAAGTTAGAGCAAACCTTAGGTGGGAACAGGGGGTACTAGAATTTTTGAAGGTCTTGTGTTAGCCTATTAGGTATAATTTATAACATAAGAACATGAAAAATAGTGCAAAATTAAAAAATTTCATTGTAAACTAATAATAAGGAAAACATCCTTCCTAAATACTAAAGTATAGTCTCATCGTCACACGACAACTTAAAAACAACACATAATTACATTAGGACACGATCCTTTATATTGAAAGAAATACATAAATAGTCTTATACAAGTCATAAAAAAGAACTAAAAGGAACATAGACCATGACTTGGAATATATGAGGATATACTTAGTCTTGAGAGAGTGGATTCCCAAGCTTTCGGTCTAACCTTCAACCTTCCTCAACCCTAAAATTATTGAGCATAGAAAAATATGTGGCTAGTATAAACATTATACTAAGGATGAAATTATGAAAAATCATGTAAAAAAACTGACAATTTAGTTGAAACAAACAATTCATGCTATTTTGATAAAAAAAAAACTTCATGAATTAAGTTAAAAACATCATTTAGTATCATTATTTAGAACATAAGGTAAACCTTTACATTTTCTTAACATAGGAGCATACTTAATGTAAACCCCAAATCACATATGAACTACTCCTACCCTAAGTTATCCTAAGGATTCTCTAAGTAAGACATAAGGAGATTGACCATACAATCTCCTTAATTCTTACTTAAGATATCCTTATGACTAATAAGAATAATTATACTTCATTTAATTTATACAAGTTAGCATTCAATATCAATGACACAATACATGCTCATACTCACATTATCACGATATAAACATTGTCAAATTTCACATATACAATACATACTTCAATTAGACATAAACCCATAAATATACACATTTAAACCTTCTAACACATACCATGTATATACATATGAATATCATCACTTAACTTCACATATCATGCCTTCAAGGACACTCTCACAATACATAAATAACTTGATATACTTCAAGTAAACACCGACACCAAACGTGGACCATACCACTCAAGAGTTATATCAATATAACTTAACCAAGATAGAACAAATTACCCTTCATCCAAGGATTTACAAACTTTACTCGATATTTCACTAAAAACATCATAACAAAGCATAATACAGCAGTAGCTAGTCACAACATAATATAGAGAAAACTATAGTTCTAACCTTATCAAACTATTCACATTAACCCCACTTCATAGCCAAAAGTTGATAAATTGGATTGAGCATGGGTTAATTGAGTTTCTAACTTTAAAATAATCAAATAACTTGGAAAAATATCATATTACATTCACTAAAATTGTTTCATGCAAGACACATGCTTAGTGTTCAAAATAGAAAAATTTAGTGTTTGAAAACCCTATTTGAAAATTCTTGAAATGGGCTCCATTAAGAAAAGAAGAGTCAAGGATGAACTTCCATGCCTGAGCACGAAAATAAACACGAAACACCGTGAAGAAATTGTAAGGATTTCGGTCTTCTTCCTTGGATCTTGAAGCTTTTTGAAAATGGATGTTTTTTGAGGAAGAGTTTTGGAGAGATTTTTTATCTTATCTTTAGAGTTTGAATTGATGAGTGAAATGGGGTTTAAATTATGACACGTCAAAAATAACATAGGTGAAGCTAGAGACTATATCTTTTTCATGATGATCTAAGGTCTTATATTGGCTTGTAATATTTATTGAGGCGGTGTCTAATGATTTAGGTTAATTGGAAATCAAACGTCTAAGGACCACTAAGCCTTTTAACGACTAGTCACCTATGTGTCTTATGTATGGTTATGTTCCTGTGTTTCATTATTTAATGAGGTCCTTATATGATTTATTATAGTTTTAATAGGAAGTGTGTCATGTTTCATGAAATTTGCGTGTCAAACGTCCAAGAATTTTGATGATGTTCAAAAAGTTTGCATTGAAACAACCATGTGTATCTTGGCATGTTTCGTCAAGTTTTATGTGTTTTTTTGGATGAAATTTATATGGGAGGTCCTAAACTCGTATAAAAATATATTTGGGTTGGAAACGTTCGAAGAAAAGTCCCCAAAGACTAATCAAGGATTCTTGGTGAAGGACACTTCCTAGAGACAAAGGCTCTAGGCCAGTCCCAAATGATAGAGGAAAATGACGGCTCGTTGGCCAGTCGACGCCCCATCTATTTGATTCGTGTTTGAATAAATGTCCTTGGAATCTCAAAGTCCTTGTTTCAAGTCTCTTAACCCATCGACATATAGCCAAGATTGTCCATTTGTGGACCAACATCCCATCGATGGGCAGTCGTTTCTATCGTCTGCCACTATGCAACTTCTGTGTAAGTTGCAAGAATGAATTGGTAAATCCACCCTACGAATCAAAAACCCATTAGTGTTTTCAAAGATACTTAGGGGTAATTTTGATTTTTGAGGTCGGTTTATAATTCCTAATTAACTAGATGAATTCATTCTTCCAAATAAAAACCCCAAAATCTCTATGAAATTCTCTACAACTCCATTGAAGCAAAAACTCAAAGAAGAGATGGAATTGTAGATTTTAGTGGTGATTCATCATAAAATTGGTGGATTTACTTCATTGAGCTACGATTTTTATCCTTGAAATTTGTCACGACCCAAATCCGGGCCGTGACTGGCACCCACACTTACCCCTCTACGAGAGCGAACCAACCAATCTAAACGTTAACATTTCAATGTAATATCAACATAAAGTAATGCGGAAGACATAAACTCATTAATAATAACCAATTCAGTAACTATTATTTCCCAAAATCTGGAAGTCATCACTACAATAACATCTATGATCAAATTACTAAATTAAGAGTATTCTAAGAAGCTAAAACAAATAAAAGCTAGTCCATGCCGGAACTTCAAGGCATAAAGACATGAAGAGGAAGATCCAGTCCAAGCTAGAAGCATTATCTCACCCTGATATCCGGAGTAATGAAGACTGGCTAGAGTTACTGTTGAGTCGAAGATGACGGTACGTTTGCTGCACTCCACAAATAAATAAGAAGAAAACATAAAAGTAGGGGTCAGTACAAAACACGGGTACTAAGTAGATATCATCGGCCAACTCAAAATAGAAAACAATATATACCAAGTAATATCATAAAATCAACTATGATACTCAACATATAGCAACAGCAAGTACTATATCATTAACAATTACCGTCAAGTTCACACATGAGGACTCAAGCCTCAATACCATACTCATTTGGAAACTATGTTCATTAGATTTAGTATATTAACATCTTTAAAGATTCATTATCTTTATTTCACTTCTCTCGGTATGTGACACTCCGCTCCCTCATATTCATTAATCCTCTTGTGTCGGTACGTGACACTCCGATCCCCTAAATCAATGTGTCGGTTCGTGACACCCGATCCCCTAATTCTACGTGTCGGTTCGTGACACCCGATCCCCTAAATCTATGTGTTAGTTCGTGACACCCGATCCCCTAAATCTACGTGTCGGTTCGTGACCCCCGATCCCCTAATTCTACGTGTCGGTTCGTGACACTCGATCCCCTAAATCTATATGTCGGTTCGTGACACCCGATCCCCTAAATCTACGTGTCGGTTCGTGACACCCGATCCCCTAAATGAACGTGTCGGTTTGTGACACCCGATCCCCTAATTCTACGTGTCGGTTCGTGACACCCGATCCCCTAATCTCATTCTATCAACTCATCAAGCCTTCTCCCTTACCCAGGCATCATCAATCTCATTACTTTAGTTCATCAAGCCTTCTCCCTTACCAAGGCATCATCATTAAAAAGAGATTAGGTTTTTATCAAGATTTGGGATTCAATAACTTCATCATGCTTAATATAATCACAATTATTTAATCACGTTCATGCATGCATACAATTAAGCACATAGCAGGGTTTACAATACTATCAATACATATCATTCGCTATTAAGAGTTTACTATGAAAGCATGAAAACCATAGCCTACTTCCACCGAAGACTAGTGATCAAGCAAGCAAATTCCCAAAGCTTTGTTCTTCTTTCTTTCTCGTTCGATTCTCCCTCTCTCTCTTGTTCTTTCTATTTTCTTTATTCAAACCCTCTTTCTTTTACCTTAATTAGTATATAATTAAGAATAAAAGATGACAATGATAACCCACTAATTAACTTAAGGTTATCTATTTTAACCCCCAAGTAATTAGACTTATTAACATTAACCCTCTAACTTTATAATTAAAGTAGGAATAGTCCAAAACGTCACTTAAAACGTGTAAAGAAATCCGACCTAGACTGGGATTTCGCAGTCTGTGATGGCCCGTCGCGCCTGCGACGTTCCGTCCTGCTGCCCGTCACAGAGTTCAGAGACTCAATTTCTCTGAAGAGTCTGTGACGGTCCGTAACACCTGTGACGGTCCGTCCTGCCATTCCGTCACGAAGTTCAGAGAGTCGATTTTCAGTACCCAATTTCAGATTTTCTAAGTGTTTTGAAACGAGACCCTGCGACGGTCCGTCGTGCCCATGACAGTTCATCGTGGGGTCCGTCGCCTCTGCCTGTTTTTCCAGAAATAATATCTGCTGTTCAAAACGACTAAACAGGTCGTTACAATAGATACCAATTTACCCATCGTTCGTCCCCGAAAGATCACAGGAAGGAAAACAAGGGCAAAAAGGAGTACCTGAATCTGTAAACAGATGTGGGTATCTTTTTCGCATATCTGCCTCTTTCTCCAAAGTGGCTTCTTCAACGGGTCGATTCTTCCATTGAACTTTGATGGATGCAATCTCCCTTGATCTCAACTTGCGAGTTTCTCTATCTAGAATGGCAATAGGTTCCTCCTCATAAGAAAAATTCTCATCAAGCAAAACTGAATCCCAACGGATAATGTAGTTTCCATCCCCATGGTATCTTTTCAACATCGACACATGGAATACCGGATGCACTCCGGACAGCCCTGGAGGCAAGGCTAACTCATAAGCCACCTCCCCTACTCGCTTAAGTACTTCAAATGGACCAATATACCTTGGGCTAAGTTTACCTCTTTTACCAAACCGCATCACCCCTTTCATTGGCGAAACCTTCAACAAGACTTGTTCACCCTCTATAAACTACAAGTGTCTAACCTTCCGGTCTACATACTCCTTCTATCTACTTTGCGCCACTAGAAGCTTTTCTTGAATAGATTTCACTTTATCTAACGATTCCCTCAGAAGGTCAGTACCCCAAGGTCTAACTTCAAATGCATCAAACCACCCAATGGGAGACCTACATCTTCTCCCATATAATGCCTCAAATGGGGCCATATCAATGCTTGAGTGATAGCTATTGTTGTAGGAGAACTCTGCTAAGGGTAAGAAGCTATCCCACTGATCATCAAATTCTATCACACATGCACGAAGCATATCCTCCAACACTTGAATAGTTCGCTCAGACTGACCATTGGTCTGAGGATGGAACGCAGTACTAAGGTCCAACCTAGTACCCAATTCCGCATGCAATGTTTTCCAAAACATAGAAGTAAACTGCGTACCTCTATCTGATATAATAGAGAGTGGAACCCCATGCAATCGCACCACTTCCGAGATGTAAAGTTAAGCTAACTTCTCAGCATTGTAAGTCACCTTGGCCGGAATGAAGTGAGCAGACTTAGTTAACCTATCAACAACATTCCCAATGTCTTTGGAAGACCAACCACGAAATCCATTGCAATCCTTTTTCACTTCCATTCAGGAATGGGCATTCTCTGAAGTATTCCTCCGGGCCTTTGGTGTTCATACTTTACTTGTTGACAGTTTGGACATTTGGCAATAAAATCCACAATATCACGCTTCATTCTACTCCACCAAAAGTATTGCTTTAGGTCACGGTACATCTTGGTTGCACCCGGATGTATCGAATACCTTGAACTATGAGCCTCTGTCAGAATAGTGTTGATCAAATCATCGACGCGGGGTACACATATCCTTCCCTTAATCCTCAAAACACCTTCCTCATAGATTGTCGCTTCTTTAGCCTCTCCTTGCAACACTTTATCTCGGATTCGGATCAATTTTTCATCATTAAACTGCTTTCCCTTAATCTTGTCAAGGAAGGAAGATCTTGCCTCCACACAAGCTAAAAATCCTCCCTTCTCATTTACTTCTAACCTCATAAGGTCGTTAGCCAGAATCTGAACTTCTCTAGCCAATGGGCGTCTAGAAGCTTGCAAGTGAGCTAGACTTCCCATGCTTCCCGCCTTTCTACTTAAAGCATCCGCTACAACATTCGCCTTCCCCGGATGATACAAAATAGTGATGTCGTAGTCCTTCAGTAGTTCCATCCATCTCCTCTGTCTCAAGTTCAAATCTTTCTGCGTGAAGACATACTGTAGGCTACGATGGTCCGTATAGACCTCACACTTAACCCCACATAAACAGTGTCTCCATTGCTTTAATGCAAACACTACCGCGGCCAATTCCAAATCATGAGTTGGATAGTTACGTTCATGCACTTTTAATTGTCTTGAAGCATAAGCAATCACATTCTTCTCTTGCATTAGCACTGCACCGAAACCCGAATAGGATGCATCACAATAGACAATGAAATTCTTACCCTCCACTAGCAAGGTGAAAATTGGTGCAGTAGTTAAGAGAGTCTTGAGCTTCTGAAAGCTTTCCTCACACTCATCCGACCATACAAATGGAACATTTTGCTTAGTCAAAATCGTCAGTTGGGAAGCAATAGAAGAGAATCCCTTGACAAATCGGCGGTAGTAGCTAGCTAAACCAATAAAGCTCCTTATTTCTGACACATTAGTAGGTCTTACCCAATTCTTCACTGTCTCAATCTTAGACGGATCCACCATCACTCCATCCTTAGAAACCACGTGCCCCAAGAAGGAGACTGCATCTAGCCAAAACTCACACTTAGAGAACTTGGCATAAAGCTTTCTCTCCCTCAACATTTCCAATACATTTCTCAAATGCTCCTCATGTTCCTTCTTTCTTTTAGAGTATATCAGTATATCATCAATAAATACGATCACAAAGAGTTCCAAATATGGCTTAAAAATTCCATTCATCAAACTCATGAACGTAGCAGGAGCATTCGTAAGACCAAAAGACATCACTAAAAATTCATAATGACCATACCTGGTTCTAAAAGCAGTCTTTTGCACATCCGTTGCCCGTATTTTCAATTGATGATAACCGGATCTCAAGTCAATCTTAGAGAAGACACAAGCACCTTGTAACTGATCGAACAAGTCATCAATGCGAGGAAGAGGATACTTGTTCTTTATGGTTACCTTTTTCAAATTCCGGTTGTCTATGCACATCCGAAAAATCCCATCCTTCTTCTTCACAAACAACACCGGAGCACCCCAAGGGGATGCACTTGGTCTAATTAAGCCTTTGTTCAATAACTCTTGAAGTTGTGCCTTTAACTCTCTTAGCTCCGCGGGAGCCATTCTATAAGGGGGTATAGAAATGGGGCGAGTACCCAGTTCAAGATCAATACAGAAGTCAATATCCCTATCCGGTGGCATACCAGGAAGATGTGCAGGGAACACATCCAGAAACTCAAGGACCACTAAAACCGACTCAATCGAAGGTACTTGGGTAGTGTCATCCTTGAGATGTGCCAAGAAAGCTAAACACCCTTTACTAACAATTTTCATAGCACGAAGAAAGGAGATGATACGCACCGGATTGGAAGTGTAGTCACCCTCCCACACTAACGGATCTGTCCCAGGCTTGGCTAACGTCACCGTTTTAGCATTACAATCCAAGATCGCAAAATTTGGAGAAAGCCAAGTCATACCCAGAATTATATCGAAGTCAACCATTTCTAAGATAACCAAATCTACATAAGTGTTGATCCCCACAAAGTTCACCAAACAAGACCTATATACCTTTTCAACTACCACAGTCTCACCCACCGGAGTAGAAACACGAATAGGCATATCAAGTAATTCACAATGTAAATTTAGACCATTAGAAAATGAGGAAGACACATAAGAAAATGTTGATCTAGGATCAAACAATAGAGATTCCATGCAATCACAAACCAGAAGATTACCTGTGATGACAACATCATATGCCTCCGCTTCAGACCGCCCAGGGAAAGTGTAACAATGGACCCTATCGTTTGTCTGTCCATTGCCCCTACCATGTTGTGATGTAGCGGCTCAAGTTTGCCCATCACCTCGGCCATTTTGGTGACCACCATTACCTCGACCACCACGTCCTCCAGAATAACGGCTTCTACCATGACCACCTCTACCTCTAGCCATTGGGGGTCTATAACTCTGTTTTGGACAATTTCTCCTAATATGTCCAGTCTCCCCACATCCATAACACTCTCTAGAGTCAAGCATAGGTCTCTCAGAGAAGTGTTGACCGGTATGAGGTGGACCCCCAACTACAGTCTGTAGTGAAGACTGAATGGGTCGAACTGAGTAACCTCCGGAACCCTGTCCTCTAGAGTAAGAACCATTAAACTCACCTCCCTTTCAAAACCTCTTTGATGTCGATGCCACGGTGAATTCATCTGGCTTCACTCCTTCCACCTCTACCACGAAATCTACCACTTCTTGGAAGGATTTTGCCGTAGCCACTACCTGTAAGGCTGAAATCCGCAACTCTGACCTCTACCCCTTCACAAAACGACGAATCCGCTCTTGTGGACTGAAACAAAGTTGGGTGGCATATCTGGGTAGTGCATGAAACTTAGCCTCATATGCATTGACCAACATCCTGCCTTGCTCTAGGCTCAAGAACTCATCCCTTTTCCTATCCCTCAAAGTCCGGGGGATATACTTCTCCATAAAAAAGCTATAGAATAAGGCCCAAGTCATAGGTGGTGCCTCCGTTGGTTGACACTTAACATGTGACCGCCACAACATTTTGGCGTTCCCTTGAAACTGATAACTCACGAACTCAACACCAAACCGTTCTACTATACCCATCTTGTGTAGTAGCTCATGAAAGTCAACCAGAAAATCGTAAGCATCCTCAGATTCAGCTCCCTTGAAGACTGGTGGTTTCAATTTCAAGAATTTACAGAAAAGTTCATGCTGATCATTTGTCATTATAGGCCCAGTAGTCAGACGTGGAAACATGCCTATGTCCAATGAGGCATCCATACGAGGAGCCATAGTGGCTGCATGTTGTACCTCTGAAACCGGAGGTGTTGGTGCAGAAAACACTGGAGGGGCCTGACCTTGATCAAACAACCCACTAAGATAAGCGAGAACCTAATTGATCATCTCTGGGGTAGGTTGGGGTGGCAATCCTTCATTCTGCACTTGTTAATTTTCCCCATCCTCCCCTTCTCTTATTACTTCCTCAATCGGTGGAGGAGTCACTGCCCTAATATCAAATGGGCTAGGTGCTCGTCCTCTTACCCTACAGGACGTCCTCCCACGACCTCTACCACGGCCTCTTGCAGCTGCTCTTCCTCGAGCTACAGCCCCAGTGGCTGGCTCAAACGCACCCTATCCTGCTGGTACTGGTGTTGGTGTTGGCGTAGTCGTTGCTCTAGTTCTAACCATCTGCGAAATAGAGTGAAGATGGTCAGATACCAATTTGTATCACCTAGATACCAATTGGACCCAAGTAATAGCACGAAAGAAGAAAGAAAGAATGGAATTTTCCTAAAGTCTTATAGCCTCTCAAAGAAAAGTAAAGGCGTCCCCCTACCGTTCCTTAAGACTCTACTAGACTCGTTCTTGTGTGATGAGACCAACGAACCTAATGCTCTGATACCAAGTTTGTCACGACCCAAATCCGGGCCGTGACTGGCACCCACACTTACCCTCCTATGTGAGCGAACCAACCAATCTAAACCTTAACATTTCAATGTAATATCAACCTAAAGTAATGCGGAAGACTTAAACTCATTAATAAAAACCAATTCAATAACTATTATTTCCCAAAATCTAGAAGTCATCACCACAAGAACATCTATGATCAAATTACTTAATTAAGAGTACTCTAAGAAGCTAAAATAAATAAAAGCTAGTCCATGCCGGAACTTCAAGGCATCAAGACATGAAGAGGAAGATCCAATCCAAGCTAGAAGCATTAGCTCACCCTGATATCCGGAGTAATGAAGACTGGCTAGAGTTACTGTTGCGTCGAAGATGACGGCATGTTTGTTGCACTCCACAAATAAACAAGAAGAAAACATAAAAGTAGGGGTCAGTACAAAATACGGGTACTGAGTAGATATCATCGACCAACTCAAAATAGAAAACAATATATACCAAGTAATATCAAAAAATCAACTATGATACTCAACATGTAGCAACAGCAAGTACTATATCATTAACAATTACCGTCAAGTTCACACATGAGGACTCAAGCCTCAATACCATACTCATTTGGGAACTATGTTCATTAGATTGAGTATATTAACATCTTTCAAGATTTATTCTCTTTATTTCTCTTATGTCGGTACGTGACACTCCGCTCCCTCATATTCATTAATCCTCTTGTGTTGGTACGTGACACTCCAATCCCCTAAATCTACGTGTCGATTCGTGACACCCGATCCCCTAATTCTACATGTTAGTTCGTGAAACCCGATTCCCTAAATCTACGTGTCGGTTCGTGACACCCGATCCCCTAAATCTACGTGTCGGTTCGTGACACCCGATCCCCTAATTCTACGTGTCGGTTCGTGACACCCGATCCCCTAAATCTACGTGTCGGTTCGTGACAGCCGATCCCCTAAATCTATGTGTCGGTTTGTGACGCCCGATCCCCTAAATGTACGTGTCGGTTCGTGACATCCGATCCCCTAATTCTACATGTCGGTTCGTGACACCCGATCCCCTAATCTCATTCTATCAACTCATCAAGACTTTTCCCTTACCCATGCATCATCAATCTCATTACTTTAGTTCATCAAGCCTTTTCCCTTACCAAAGCATCATCATTAAAAAGAGATTAGGTTTTTATCAAGATTTGCGATTCAATAACTTCATCATGCTTAATATAATCACAATTATATAATCACGTTCATGCATGTATACAATTAAGCACATAGCAGGGTTTACAATACTATCAATACATATCATTCGCTATTAAGAGTTTACTATGAAAGCATGAAAACCATAACCTACTTCCACCGAAGACTAGTGATCAAGCAAGCAAATTCTTAAAGCTTTGTTCTACTTCCTTCCTCGTTCGATTCTCTCTCTCTCTCTCTCTTGTTCTTTCTATTTTCTTTATTCAAACCCTCTTTCTTTTACCCTAATTAGTATATAATTAAGAATAAAAGATGACAATGATAACCCACTAATTAACTTAAGGTTACCTCTTTTAACCCCCAAGTAATTAGACTTACTAACATTAACCCTCTAACTTTATAATTGAAGTAGGAATAGTCCAAAACGTCCCTTAAAACGTGTAAAGAAATCTGACCCAGACTGGGATTTCGCAGTCTGTGACGGCTCGTCGCGCCTGCGACGGTCCGTCCTGCTGCCCATCACAGAGTTCAGAGACTCAATTTCTCTGAAGAGTCTGTGACGGTCCGTCCTTCCATTCCGTCACGAAGTTCAGAGAGTCAATTTTCAGTACCCAATTTCAGATTTTCTAAGTGTTTTGAAACGAGACCCTGCGACGGTCCATCGTGCCCATGACGGTCCGTCGTGGGGTCCGTCGCCTCAGCCTATTTTTCCAGAAATAAAATCTGCTGTTCAAAACGACTAAACAGGTCGTTACAAAATTCTATTCACCTGGGAGCCCAAAATTCAAAAAGATTTCTAAAGTTTTAGAAGATGAACTTGTCCAATTTTATGATCTATCCATGGTTTCTTGCATTAAGGGTTTTTAATCATTATATTGATTTTATTTAGATGAATTTAACTGAATTCATCTATGAACCCATGTAATTTATTAACCCTAGACTTTGACTACTTTATGGTTGACTTGATATGGACTTAATGCTTGTGAATTATAGTGTAGTTTCCTATTGACTATTGAATAATGTAATAATTGTATTTAATTGATGCATAGACTATCTATGATTGATAAATACATATTGAATTGACCTAGATTCATTGAGTATTATTATTTTTGTATTGAATTGATATTCATGGCCATGGGCAAGGGATTTATTTAATCGAATTGGATGATTTATCTAGGGATTTATGTGGTTAGAATGGATTGGTGGTACACTGTAATATTTCTCCTTATTTTATTTAATGTAGTTCTAGAATTATGTTTTTATTTTTATGGTCCACTTATCGTGGTGGTAGTGTGTGAATCATGTGGCCTTGTTGGCGTTAATTTATAAACTACGATGATCATGGCTTTGTAGTCAAATTAATTGATGTACTATGATGCTTTGTTCAGTGATTTATGTGAAGTATGATCATATCTATCTACATGTGAGTAATGTTAACGTATATGTTTCTTCTATTGTTATTAGGTGATCATATTAGACTATATTATGTCCTTCTGTGTATAGTCTTAGAGTTGATGCGTGATTATTTCTACTTGACTATATGAGTCTATGATAATTTTACTGATGATGGTATAGTAGTTTCTAGGATGACTTATTGATGATAATGGTAATTCGTATGTAGTCCTAGAATTATATGCAATATGTATAAAAGTGAAGTATTGGTATGTTTTGTGTAAGACTTGTGTCCCTTACATGATACATGTATGAATGTGAATATGAGATTTGTCGACTTAGGATGATAAAGCCTCCTACTCTTATATGTATGAATGACATGATACCCTAAATGAGACTTAGAAGGTCCTTTATGTGAAACCTTAAACGACGTGGTAAGGTTATGAACCTTGAAGTCGAAAGTCAGAATGGTATCCTTCCTATATAACAGATGGAATTAAGGTTTTTTGGCTTAAACGACATTATACAATCCTTAGGAAATTCATCAATCGATCTTCTACTCCATTGTAAGGCAACCCTACAGGACCTCTTTTGCAGGGTAAATGTGATTCAGTTATGAACTCGATATGGAACCTCTTCGTATGACACTTTTATGTAAATTAATCAATGAGAACAAATGATAGTGCAGAGTGATTGTGGTAAGGTATGTATCTTGAGTTATAGAATGAGGCTAGAGGCAAAGAAACCCTTTGTATTCCTTAACCATGTGCCTATATGGGATGTGTCCAAATTATACCATTGGCAAGTAGAACACCCTCTATTGAGTAGGTTGCAACTCCGTATTCCATCCTTGAATACCATGGTCTAAGTCGCTTATTGCCTATTCTCATCATATGGGATACCTACTAGTGTTGGAAAAGTTCTATGAAGTTTAGGTGGTGGTATGAGACACTAACTACACATTGCAGAATAGGATTTGAAGAAGGTAGTGAGAGTCCGTAGGTCTTCTCCAATACCATTAATTGAATGACCTTATGTGATGAATGTCTATTATATGAACTAATGAATTTAATGGCTTAAGTTAAGAAGACATTTTGAATGAATAGTAATATTGTTAGGGATGTTGGTTGGTCTAGTAGGCATGATCCAAACATAGGTAGTCTTAAGGATTACATATGTAATCTTGGAGAGGTCAATCATCGACATTGCCTTCTTTATTTACTTGAGTAGGTTTTTTGATAACATTTGATAGGTGAATGTCATATTCTATAAATGCTAATGTGTTAAGTGAGAATGATTTTATCGTAGGTAGCTTAAAGGATCTCTTAGTTGTGTGTGAAAGGGATTGTATGGGCAGTCGCTTCACAACTCATTCAAGTGAAACATAGAATAACCTTTGGTATGATAATCTCATGTTCATATGATTTGTGTATTGTATGTGTGTGTATCTCATCATGGGTGGTCTTAATGATCATTTAGGTGTGCCTAGAGAGGGTGTATGGTCTGTCTCTCTTTGTCTTACTTAAGTGTGTCTTAGAATAGATTTTAGTGGGGGAATTTCATGCTAGATTTTTTTCTATGTGATGTTTAGAGACTTCACTATAACATTGAAGGAGTTCACTGTAATAGTGAAATCGTTCATCGCAATGTGTTCCCTAAAAATGTGATAAATTTCTTAAGTGCTATCGTATGTGTTTCTATGATCTTAAATGTTGTTCTTATGTTTATATTACGATATTTGAATTAAAAGATACATATTTACATTGAATGTGTATTTCATGATTTTTTATGCATTATGCCATACGTAGTACATGTGTTTGTACTAATTCAATGCTTTTATCAATCTCTAAAGCAATTAATAGGTGAATGTGCTTTTGCGAGCTAAGCTTTGATTATAATCATTCAAGAAAGTAGAAGTATGTCGTCATTTGACTTGAGTTCGTAGATGTCTTTGATTTCTTTTATTGAGGTACTATAATAGACTTAGTAGTACTATATTTCTATCGTATGGTCCGCGTCCCAAGTACTGTTCTGTCTATGTTTTGTTGAAGGAGACTTAGTATTTCTTATGAGTTTATATGAAAGGGTTTTTGAAATACAATTTGAATACTTGTGAAAAATTTTAACGCAATACTTTTCATTTGTATATATGTGATGAACGATACGAATGGGATTGTACAAAACCTCTGAGAGATCAAGTATGCTGTGCCACAATCCAAGAATACCCTAAAATCTAGGGTATAGGTGTGGGTCGTGACATAAAGTGAATTAAAAAAGACTACAAACGATCCCCAAAGTTCCTAAAAGACCCCTACCTATTCAAACCCTTTTCGAAATTCTAATATGTCTTTAAAACGGCGCGTCCATATTTAGGACATGAGTGTGGATTGCTGCGGGAGCAGCTGATTCTTGATTTTATGCATTTTGAGGAAGTGAGACTTTGTACCAACCCTAAAAATTTCTATGCTAAATAATACTAAATGTAGCTAGGATGCCTATGGTTAGACCGGGTTGATGCGCGGAATACTAGAACTTTGAACCCTAACAAAAGCCAAGATAACTACCTCTGGCAGTTAGTTGAGCAAGGAATTGTTGGGTTCAACCATGAAGGGCTCCTGAATATGATATTTTCCTGAATGAGTCTTTATCGGACTTGGAAATTTTAAGTTTGGATGGTCTAGGGGTAAATTTTTTCTTTTTCCAGGCTTAAGGTAGTATAATAATTACCCTAAATATATAATTTATTATTAAATTAATAAGAAAGAAGGGCTTTTTTGGAGAGAGGGCCAAAAATTGGCCCTTAGAGTGAAGTCTTGCTCCACCCATGTTCGAACATAGGTGGAAGCAATGAATTAAATTTTTTATTTAATTTGGTAAATTAATGTAATTAATTAACATTTATTATTATTATCTGATATAAAATAAAACAAAAATCAGAATTTATCATTTAATAAAACCTTATTTAACAAAGTCCCTAACTAGACTCCTAAGCCTAATAAAACTCTAACTTGCTCACCTGTATCTCCTCAAAGTTCACGATTATTCTCTTTTGCCATTCACGTTTCTCTCTACAAAATAAGATTCAAGAACAAAAAATTTAGCAAGGTTCTTAACACTTGAAGAACTCATAGAAAATATAAGAAAAACAAATGTTAATCACTCACGTAAGCAAAGAGAATGTTTCCAGTTGAGTGGGGTGTTCAACTTTGTGTGTTGGACCTGTGTTCATAGATGTTTTTTGGCAGCACGGCAAGGATTGTACATCAAAAGGTTACGGGTTATCTTTTATCTTGGTCCCTTTCCAAGGATACCCCTATGATTCAAACGAATGTATTCTGAAAACTAGGGTTGTTCCCCGTTGCATATCCTTGTAATTAGGTTCTAGTGATTCGTAGGTTGGGTTTTTTTGCTGGTAGATATTAGGTGTGTGTTGATTTTTTGTGATGAATTTGTTCATGTATGGGTATTTGAAATAGTATGAAGGATCAACTCTGTGATCCGAAACTATGTGCATGTGTGTGCAATGTGAACCATGACGTTGTGCCTGTTGTTTAAGGATCTAAAATGTGATGTTAGTGCTTTGTATTTCATATATTTATGTTTATGTCAATCATTATGTTCGTAAGTGATGTAACGATGCTGATTTGTGTGCAATTATTTATCAAATTATATCATGAAAATACACCTAAAGAACTAACTAAAAACTACTTAAAACGTTTAAACACTTAATGTTAAAGAAGAGAGAAAATAGGCTGCAAAAATTTCTTGGATCTTGTTAATGAGTTTCGGCAAACCTAGGGGAAATTTCATGCTATGAAAAAATGAATTAAAATTTGTGAGATCACTGGTGATTTACAATGTGACTTTATCATGTTAAAAGCCATAAAAAAAAGTAAAAAGGAATGTGGTGAATGGGATTCGAACTATGGTTTTAGGCTGAAAAGTGATGTATGAAAATAAGAAATGACAAGAGTAGGATTCGATTTGACAAACTCTTGGTCAAGCTTAAGGTAAAATAAAAAAAAATGTGAGGCGTGGGGATTGACCTCACGACCTATAGGCGAAAAAGAAGCTTTAAATGAAAAATAAAGTGAGGTTGTGGGGGTTGGATCTCACAACCTCATGGTCAACTTGAAGAAGCCATGGAAAAATAAATTAAAATAAAAAGGGGTTGTAGGGGTTCGATCCCACAACCCCTCGGGTAAGAAAGAGAAAATATAAATAAAAGAAAATAAAAGAATATGAGGGTTTTAGGGCTTGATATTGGGTCCCCAAGTCGTGTGGACAAAAATAAAATAAAAGAAATATGTAAGTGTTGACCAAGGGATTCGAAACCAGGTTCCCTTGCCCAAATTCCGTGTTGATACATAAGTCATGCGTGAGTTAAATATTTAAGAATAAATGCTGCTTACTTATATTGAAATCGAGGTCTTTGCATGCATAGATAATGCATAAATCTAGTACCACATAATCTTAGAAAGATATGAACCACTCAATCGAACTATGAACAAATCCTCATGGATTGTATGTATAGACGCATATGTCTAGCGTTAGTTTAAAAATAAGTGAACCTAAGATGTATGTAATGAAATTATGTAATGGTAAAAAAGTTAAGTAAGAGTGTAAAACACATTAAATGGCCAAGTGCATTGCCACATGATGAAATGAACAATGAAATAAGCAATGAAATGATGAAATGATGAAACCTTAGAAGGGTTAAGTATGAGTGGAACACACTAAATGGAGAAGTGCATTGACATATAATGAAATGAAAATTCACGTAAAAAAAGGGGTGAGTAATTATGAGGAGCAATTGTGATAATGTTCATGAATGTGGTGACAACATGATATGAGGCTAATGTAAAAGATGAGAGCAATCTCTAATGAGCCTAAGTCAATGTTACAAAAACGTACTCACCTATTAGATTGTAAAGTTAATGAAGAGACCAGTGTTTATGAACACTCTAATGAAAGTAGTGAGATAAATATACACTTAATAGTAATGATGAGTTGAGAAATCATCAATTGAGATATGATGTCCTCATACTAGAAGTCAGCTTCCATGACGTATGAGTTGAATGTAAGGGAAGTTTAAACGGAGAATCGATAGACTAGATATGAGTACTTATGCCTTATTTCGGGAAGGGAGGAGGTTCACGTAACTCTCATGAGATTAGGCTGTCCTGCATAAAAGATATGTGTCTCCTTATATTTCCTAGTTTTTGAACCTATATTGCCAATATAGGGATCTGGTGGGGATCAATTCCCATATACGCTATCATGTCTTGGGTCACTTTGGTTGTTGATTCCACCTCTTTTGGTATGGGGAGACACTGGATTTCATGATGCTCAAATGATTTATGTTGGTTAAAGCTCCTAATGAATGAATGAGGCAAGCCTTATAAGAAGCACATAAAAAAATGAATGATACCGAAGGTGTTAGGAAAGGGTGATAAAGATGTGAGAAAGACTCAAGTAATAACACTAGGTCATTCTTGATCATTGCACATCTAACCCGATGAAAGTCTTAAACTAAATCCTTGGTATAGCTGGTGTTTACACTAGCTTATCAAAGAAATGAAATGAAGTATGTATAAATTAAATAAGCAAACTCTGTGTTCGCTAATGAAATCTCCCTAGTTGAAGTCCTATATGTTGAGACCTCATTTAGGGAAGTCTTGATGTCAAGTCCATGATTCCAAGGTCTTATGGCATATGAAAGAATGATATGAAAAATGTTATGTGATATATGAAATATGTTATGTGCTATATGCAATATGTTATGAAGTATGTGCAAAATGTTATATTTTGTGTGAAATATGATAAGTATGATGATGCATGTTACACTTATGCAATGACTTTCCAAATCCAAATTCGGAAATATCACTAACTTTCCTAATCTAAATTTTGAAATCTCACTAACATTCCTAATTCCAATTTGGCAAGTCCACTGACTTTACTTTCCATAATCGTGTTGTTAGTACAAGTGTGTAGTAATCCCATACAACTGTATATTTTTTTGGTGCATGCATAGGTGGACGCTAGAGCTTACAGTTTGACGTTGCAGCTATCCGGATATGGAGCTTTCATCCTGACTTGGTAGGCCCTAATGCTTTTGAGGATGTCTATCATTATAATCTATCTTAGATGTAGGTTTTAACTAGTGCTGAATGTTCCTCTATTGTTTCATTCCACTTTCATTTACTTTATATTCGTGCCATTTTGGAAAAAAACATTTAATGCAATTATAAATTGTTTCTTTCATTTGATTATCCCTATATGAGATGGTTGATTTGTGAACACGTATGATGTTATGTTTAAAATGTTTTACATGAAATAAGAAAATAAAATGTTCAAATTTTCCGCTAAAATTAACCTAGATGAAGTAAGAATGACGTATGTAGGCTTGTCTACGACCTCTGAGATGTCATAGACGCCGCTCTCGTCTGGGGTCTAGATTCATATCGTGACAAACTTGGTATCAGAGCCCTAGGGGAATTTCAGAGGATAATAAATTCATATCAACCACATTTAGTAGTTTGTAAGTCATGGTAGTGAAGTGCACCAATATCCTTAATCAGAGATTGTATGATGCCTAGGAAAATTTCTCTTCTTCTGATCTTATCGTTCCTTCTACAATGTTTGATATTTTGTTGTTTAGAGCGTATCAAACATCAACTCTTGAGATTCAAAAAGATGAATACGAGGAGAACCGCAAGCGAAGAGATTGGATGAGCAACTGTTGGGGTAAATAAAGTTCCTCCCCAAGCTCCATCTGAAGGAATGGAAAAGCCTGTTAACCCAAATGGGTTGACATATGGATAAGTGAGTACAACCTTGGTAAATTTTCCCAAGCCATCACTTTGCAAGATATGGCTATGATAGCCTAGGCAGAATAACAAGTTGTTCCCAGGAAGAACCCACCTGCCAGCACCATGGCTAGTAGGTTAAGGGACTTTAAGAGGATGAATCCTCCCTTTTACACTGGATCAAAGATTACCTAGAATCTTGAGGAAGAGTGTAGGGCAATTATGCTTCATGATAGCATGGACATTTCCACGCTTATGATCCATGTCCAACAAGTGGAGGAAAGCACGAAGAGGATGCATACGAGGGAAGGGAAAAAGTCAAGACAAGCTTAGAAGAATTTTTCAAGGAAGAGTAGTACTTAAATCAGGGATAAGCCCAGGTTTATGATGGGACTCTCCCACCAAGGGAATCAAGAACGTCCAAGGGTCTAATCTTTTGTTTGTAAGTCCTTCGCTTGCTCTCACTTTTAAGATAATGTCTGAAGTTATGCATGATCCAATTGTGGTTAGTACACCATTACGAGAAAATATAAGAACTGATAGAGTATACAAATATTTCCCAATAGTTTATGTGGTAAGACGATATGTGTTAACTTGGTTGAGTTATCAATGCATGATTTTGATGTTCTTCTTTTGATTGACTGGCTTCGTAGGTATTATGCTTGTATGGATTTTTGTAGTAGGGTTTTGAGATTTTGTTTCCCTAATGATGAAAATCTAGTTTGGGTGGGGTATAACTCAAGTCGTCCTAATCTCCTTATTTCAAATCCTATGGTCAATAAAATGATGTCCAAGGGGTTATTTTGTCATCTTGTGAGTGTTAATGATTTAGATCAGGACATTCATTCGATAGACTCAGTGCCTCTAGTGAATGAGTTCCAAGATGTATTTCCTGATGATTTACCTGGAGTTCCTCCACCTCGAGTGATTGACTTTGGTATCGACTTAGAATCCGACACTAAACAAATTTCAATTCCTCCTTACACAATGGTTCTAGCTGAACTCAAAGAGTTTAAGCTGAAATTAAGAGATATCACTGACAAGAATTTCATTCAGCCAAGTATATCCCCTTGGGGCCTCTAGTGTTGTTTGTGAAAAAATAAAGATGGAACCATAGAGTGTGCATCGATAATCGGAAGCTCAACAAAGTTACTACGAAGAATAATTATCCACTTCCCAGAATAGATGACTTGTTCGACAAACTTCAAGGGTATAGTTTCTTCTCGATGATTGATTATCGTTCAGGGTACCATCAGCTCAAGGTTAGCAATGGATATATCCTAAAAAAGCATTTCGTGCCCATTATGGTCATTGTGTTATGTCATTTGGTCTCACGAATGCACCCGCTGCATTTATGAATCTCATGAACATAGTCTTCCGTGAATACCTTTACTCATTCGTCATAGTATTTATTGAAGACATTCTCATCTACTCCAAAAACAAGGAAGAGCATGAACAACTTTTAATACTAACCTTGTAGGTACTTATATGACATCATTTGTATGCCAAATTCATTAAGTTTGAATACTTGATTTCATCATTGACCTTCCTACGGCATGTTCTGTCCGACAGAGGTGTGAAGGTAGATACGAGGAAAACAGAAGTTGTTAAGATCTTGCCAAAACCTCTTACTCCTGCTAATATTTGTAGCTTCTTGAGATTTGCTGGTTATTATCACAGGTTCGTAGAGGTTTTTTCGTCCATTTATGCCTCACTCGCAGCTTTGACTAAAAAGAAGGCCATGTTTGAATAGAAGGAGGTTTGAGAGAAGAGTTTCTATGAGCACAAGGATAGACTCACTTCAGCCCTGGTTCTTACATTACCTAAGGTTGGTGAGAATTACACTGTTTATTGTGAGGCATCAATGGTTGGTTTGGGTTGTGTTCTTATGTAGGGTGGTAAGGTTATAACTTATGCGTCCAGACAAATTAAGGTTCATGAGAAGAATTATCCCGCTCATGACCTGGAGTTGGCAGCTGTGGTGTTTTGCAGTGAAGCTATGGAGGCATTAATTGTATAAGGTGCATGTGGTTATGTGAACAGACAACAAGTGTCTCCACAGCGTGTTCATACAAAGAGAGTTGAATCTACATCAGCGGAGATGGTTGGAGCTGTTTAACGACTACGATATGAATGTACACTACCATCAAGGTAAGGTAATGTTGTAGATGATGCTTTGAGTAGTATGAGCAGGTGACATACATCCCACGTTAAGGATAGGAAGAAAGAGTTGGTAAAGATATACATAGACTGTCCAGACTGGGTGTGTGTTTAGTTGACTCTACTAGTGGGGGTGTTTCAGTTCATCCTAGTTTTGAATCATCTTTAGTGGTTGAAGTAAAGAAGGGTCAGCATCTTGATCCTGTGTTGGTGGAGTTGAAGGAGTCAGTGTTTCATAAGATGAATGAGTCTTTTGCTTTGGGAGATGAGGCGTACTTAGGTACCATGACAGGCCTGTGTACTAGATTAGGATGATTTGCGGACAAGGATCATGGTAGAGGTTCATGGTTCAAGATAGTCCATATATCCTGACTCCACAAAGATGTATCATGAACTTAAACATATCTATTGGTAGTATGGCATTTAGAAGGGTATAGTAGATTATGTGGCCAAGTGTCCTTATTGTCAACAGGTTAAGGGAGAACATCTTAAGCCTGATGGTCTTACTCAGATCATTTTGATTCCTACTTGGAAATTGTAGGCTAATAATTTTGACATCCTGGTTTATATTTCGAAGACTAGGAGACAACATGACTCCATATGGGTTATATTGGACAAGATGACTAAGTCCGCCGACTTCATCCCTATGAAGTCTACTTACAGAGCCGAGGATCATGCAAAATTCTACATTGATGAGATTGTGAGATGGCATTTTATTCCTTTGTGCTAAATTCACTTCACATTACTAGAGATCCTTCCATATGAGTTTAAGCAAGAAGGTGAATCTTAGTACTGACTTTCATCCTCAAATTGATGGGCAGGTAGAGCGCACCATCAAACATTGGAGGAAATTTTGAGAGTGTGTGTGATTGACTTCAAGGGTAGTTGGGATGACCATTTGCCTTTGATAAAGTTCTCATATAATAATAGTTATCACTCCAGCATTGGGATGACACTGTTTAAGGCACTGGATGGTAGGAGCTGTAGTTCTCTAGTTAGGTTGTGTGAGGTTAAAGAGTCATCCATTAATGGTCTAGAGATCATTCATGAGGCCTTAGAAATGGGCATGGTTATTAGGGACATGTTGACTACTTCTTACATCCTACAGAAATCTTATACAGACAACCGAAAATGGCCCTTAGAGTTTGATGTTGGTTGCTAGATCTATTTGAAGATACTACCTATGAAGGGGTGATGAGGTTTGAAATAAACGGAAAGATGAGTTGCAGGTATGTTGGTCCATATGAGGTCCTACATCATTTGGGAGAGGTGGCCTATGAGTTGGCATTGCCTTCGGAACTAGATTATGTTCATCCAGTCTTTCATGTCTCATTGTTAAAAAACTGCCTAGGTGATCCAGAATCGATTCTACCTTTTGAAGGTTTGGGGGTTGATGAAAATTTGTCCTTAGAGGGGGTACTGTTGAGATTATAGACAGACATGTCATAAGGCTGAGGAACAAAGAGATTTCCACAGTGAAGGTATTGTGGAGGAATCATCTTGTTGAGGGTGCTACGTTGGATACCGAGGATAATATGAGATCCCACTACCCCCATATTTTCATCTCTTAAGGTTAGACTTCGTACTCTTAAGTCTATGTTTCCTTATATCTCCATTCTTTGTATCTATTGCTTGATTATGTATAGTAACTATGTTATGATCTGGCGGGAATTACGCGAAATAGTTATTAGTGTCATTCTTACATAAATGTTCCTAAAGGGGAGATAATATAACAACCCTAAATACGGCTATGCTAAAAAAAGCTTAATGTATCTACAATGCCTATGAAGATATTGGTTTATACAGGTTAATGCGCGTAGAAATAGACCTCTGAACCCTTACAACAGACAATACAACTAACTTGTGGAGTTAATTAAGCAAGAAAAGCTTGATTCAGGCCATGTAAGGCTCCCGAATATGAAGATTTACTCTGATGAGTCTTTACTAGACTTAAAAAGGGGAAATTCTTAAAGTTGGAGGGTGTAGAAGTAAAATGATATTTTTAGGCTAAGGGTAGTATAATATTTCACCTAAATATATGATTAATTATTTAAATAATAAGGTGGAGTTTCATTTAAGGGAGAGAGGGCCGAAAATTGGCCCTTAGAGTGAAGTCTTTCTCCACCCGGGTTCGAACCTAGGTTGAAGCACTGAATTAAATTTTTTTATTTATGTTTGTAAATTAATGTAATTAATTAATATTTATTACTAATATATAATTTAAAATAAAAGGGAAAATATATTTTTATAATTTAATAAAACCTTATTTGACTAACTAAACTAGACTACTAAGCCTAATAAAACTCTAAGTCTCTCACGTCTATCTCCTCAACATTAAAGATCATTCTCTTTTCCCATTCACGTTTCTCTCTTCCATATGAAGTTCAAGAACAGAAAATTTACCAAGGATCATAACACTTGAAGAACTCACACGAAAATATAAGAAAAATAAACGTTAATCACTCACGTAGGCAAAGACAAGGTTTTCCGTTGAGTGGGGTGTCTTACTTTCGGTGTAAGACGTGTGTTTGGAGATG
Source organism: Solanum lycopersicum (assembly GCF_036512215.1). Lineage (NCBI taxonomy): Eukaryota > Viridiplantae > Streptophyta > Magnoliopsida > Solanales > Solanaceae > Solanum > Solanum lycopersicum. Next base: position 18,283,389 of record NC_090804.1, on the reverse strand, counting down.
TTTTTTGGAAGAATGTCGAGGTTTGAACATTTAAAAGGTATGGGTTCTCTTATCTATTGCTCTCTTTCCCAAGAGACCCCTATTGTTCAGACGAATCTTTTCTGAAAAACTAGGGTTGTTCCCCGTTGCATGTCCATGTTACTAGGTCGTAATGATCCGTAGGTTAGGTATGTTTGATGGTAGATATTAGGTGTGTGTGGTGTTTCCATGATGTGTATGTTCATGTATGGGTTTTTGAAATCGTATAAAGGATCAATTATGTGATCTCAAACTATGTGCATGTGTGTGCAATGTGAACCATGACTATGTGCCTCGGGTTTAAGGCTCTGAAATAAGATGTTTGTTCTTTGTATTTAATTTACACGTGTTTATATAAATCGATATGTTCATAAGCGATGTAAAGATGCTGATTTGAGTGATACTCTTTATCGGATGAAATCATTAAAATACACCTAAAGAACTCATAAAAAACTACTTAGAACGTCTAAACATTTTATGTGAAAGAAGAGAAAATAGGCTGCAAATGTTAATGATTTTTGGCCAAGCTAGGGGAAATTTCATGAAATGAAAAAATGAATTAAAATATGTGAGATCACTTGGGATTTAACCCGTGAGTTCATCATGTCAAAGCCAACAAAAATAAAAAGTTAAAACGATTGTGGTGAAGGGGATTCAAAAAATGGTTTTAGGCCGAAAAATGATGTATGAATATATGAAATAAGAGTAGTGGGATTCGAACCCACAACCTCTTGGTCAACCTTAAGGAAAAATGAATAGAAAATAAATGTGAGGTATGGATGTCGAACCCACAATCTCTAGGAAGAAAAGGAGACTTAAATGAAAAATAAATTGAGGATTTGGTGATTTGATCCAACAACCTCATGGTCATCTCGAAGAAGCCATGTAAAAAGAAATTAAAGTAAAAAGGGGTTGTGGGGGTTTGACTACACAACCCCTCGGCCAAGAAAGAGAAAATGTAAATAAAAGAAATTAAAAGAAAAACAAGGGTTGGGGCTTTATCGTGGGTCCCCAATCCACGTGGACAAAAATAAATCAAATTAAACATTTAAGTGTTGTCCAAGGGATTTAAAACTTGGTTCCCTTCCAAAATTCCTTATTGATACATAAGTCATACGTGAATTAAATAGTCAAGAATAATTCTTCCTACTTAGATCGAAATCGAGATCTTCGCATACATACAAGATGCATAAGTCTTGTATCATATAATCTTAGGAAGATATGAATCAATTTAAAAAACTATGTACAAATCCTGAAAGCTTGTATGTATAGACCCATAAGTCTAGGATATAATTAAAAAAGCTGAACCTAAGATGTATCTAATGGAATTATGTAACCCTAGAAGGGTTAAGTAAGAGTGTAAAACACACTAAATGGACAAGTCGATTTGCACATGATTAAATGAACAATTAAATGATGAAATGAATAGTGAAATGATGAAACCCTAGCAAGGTCAAGTAAGAGTGTGAATCACACTAAATAGCCGGGTAAATTGCCATATGATGAAATGAACATTCAAGTAAAAAAAGGGGTGAGTAATTTTGAAGTGCAAATGTGCTAATGTTAATGAAAATGGTGACAACATGATATGAGGCTAATGTAAAAGTATAGATAAATCTCAAATGAGCCTAAGTAAATATTACAAAAACTTAAAAGTTAATGAAGAGACCAGTCTCAGTGACAACTCTATTGAACGTGTTGAGATCAATATACGCTTAATACTAATGATGAGATGAGAAATCATATATTGAGCAATGATGTCCTCGTACTAGTATCAAACTTCCATGTATGAGTTAAATGTAATGGAACTTTATACTGAGCACCATTGACTAGATATGAGTGGTGATTCATTATTTTGGGAAGGGAGGAGTTTCACGTAGCTCTCATGAGATACGACTATAAAACATGATGGTTAAAGGTCTCCTTATATCTCATAGTATTTGAACCTATACTTCTAATAGAGGTATAGTTCTCCTTATAACTCCTAGTCTTTGAACCTATACTTCTAAAAGAGGGATCTAGCGGGGTTCAATTCACATAAATGCTAGCATGTTTTGAGTAATTTTGACCAGTTATTGCACGTTTTATCGATGTGGGGGAGAAGCTGGATTTCATGATGCTCACATTATCTATGTCGATTAAATTTTATGTTTCGAATGAATGAATGAGTCCATCCTCATATGATGCACATAAAAAAATGATTGATACCAAAGGTGTTAGGATAGGATGATCAAGAGGTGAGGTAGACTCAAGTAATGACACTAGGTCAATTTTGATCATTGCACTGCGTACCTGATGAAAGTGTTAAACTACATCCTAGGTATACCTGGTGTGTACACTAGCATATGAATGAAATGAAATGATGTAAGTATGAATGAATGAAGAAAACTCTATGTTCGCTAAACACGGCTCCCTAGTTGAAGTCTCTTATGTTGAGCCCTCATATTTGGATGTCTTGATGTCAAGTCCATGATTCAAAGGTCTCATGGAATATGACCGAATGATCTGAAAAATGTTATGTGATATATGTAATATGTTATGTGCTATATGCAATACGTTATGTGCTTTGTGCAAGATGTTATGTTTTGTGTGCAATATGATAAGTATGATGATGCATTTTACTCTCATGCCATGACTTTCCTAATCCTAATTTTCAAAGCTTGCTAACTTTCCGAATCAAAATTTGGAAAGCTCACTAACTTTCCTAATCCCAATTTGGCAAGTCAACTAACTTGACTTTCCATAATCACGTTGTTAGGAAAGAGCTATTCTTACTCGTGCATGTCCTTGCTGGTGTGCTTGCATATACCCAAACTTAGTACAAGTGTGTACTAATCCATAAAACTCTTTATTTATAGGTGCAGGCAAAGGTGGATGCTAGATCTTACAGGTTGACGTTGCAGCTATCCAGAAGTGAAACTTTCATCCGGACTTGGTAGGCCCTCATGCATTCGAGGATGTCTATCTTTATTATATAGATTAGATATTCGTTTTAGCTAGTGGAGAATGTTCAACTAGTGTTTCTTTCAATTTTCATTTAGTACTTTGTATTGGTGCAGGTTTTGCAAGAATATGTTTAATGCAATTATGAACTGTTTCTTTCATTTTATCATCTCTATATAAGATGGTTTATTTGTGAACGCCTATGATGTTAATTTTAAAATGGTTAGCATAAAATAATAAAACAAAAAGTTCAAAGTTTCAGATAAAATTAACCTAGATGACCTAAAAATGACTTATGTAGGCTTGTTTTTGACCTTTGAGAGGTCAACGATGCCGGTCTCATCTGCGGTCAAGATTTCAGTCGTGACAGCCTTGTGCCACTCACGCGAAACACTGGAAACTTCAGTACTAGGCTCATGACACGATGCTAACTTCAAAACCTGGCCCTGCACAATGCGTTTGGAAACTCTTTTGCCTAATGTTTGGGTCCTCTATTGGGAACCTTATGTTCGTCCACGATGAGTCGTACTCAAAAATTTTGACGCTTCATACATCCTTATAGGTGATAAGGTCATCCCCTTTTGTTTTAGACATAAAACAACACATAAAAACATGCAAAAAAGTCAAGTATACACTAGCACACACACAAGGCTAGTTTCCGAACGTTTTGGTTGTCACTTGACGGTAGACTCTCAAACTTCAAAACATACTTATAATGCTAAAATATATCATTTGAAATCCTTATTATCTCATTGAACAAATGTTAATCTATATTTTTACCTATTTCATTTTTAGCGTCCATACAGAAGAGTTCCTTGTGTAGTTCATAACCAAATTAACACATACCTTACAAAAGAGGTTATCTCAATGACTTTCGTACGGGTGATTTCTTGGCTTTCCATCCAATCAACACTATGTCAACCATTCACACAAGAAGGATACCATTACTAATTTCAACTTCAACGATATCATAACCTTCTTTCTAAAAGGTTCAAAATAAATGAGCTTCTTCACTATTTTAAAGATAATATCTTTTTCATACATATGTATTCATTACAAGGGTGTTCTAATCTATTGATTTAAGTGTTCATACTCATATACTTCATGAATCAAGTAAGGAACACAAGTCTACCAAGACAATACACATATGCTTTATGTTATCACATATAACATGTTGTTGAAGAAGCATATAGGGACAACTAGTATACCTTCATGTCATCCTACGTACTCCTATACGTTCATAAACATATATAAACCAAATGATCATCATGTCAACTAGGAAGATTCACTCGTCAACATAAATGTCAAAGTATTTATCCAACACCACCATGTATACCACATGATTAGACTAGGCAATAAACAATATGGACCATACTATCTAGGCGTGAAATCGGAGTCATAAACTTCTTCGATGGAGGGTGTGCTACTTGCCAATCATAAAACTACGACACATCCCATGTAGGGACATGGTAAAGTAATAACAAGAGTTCTTTGTACTTTACCCTTATCTTACAACTAGAGCTACTCCCAAAGCATACTCACTCAGTGTTAGTTTTTTTTCTCATAGAGGCATTGAATAAAGGAGTATATGAGGATATTCTTTATCCAGCTTATATAAAAATCATAACATGCCTTACAAATTAGGGTCCACTAGGGCTTCAAACTATGGCCAAGAGAATAGCTCGATGACTATCCTAAGGATGATTTCACACGTTTAAGCCAATCAACCCTACGTTCACCATTAACATATGAAGGATATCATTACAACTTTCAACTTAAAGGATATCATAACACTGTTTCTAAAAGGTTGTACATAAATAACCTTCGTTATTATATTAAAGATCATATTCTATTCATACATATAAATTCATGACAAAGGGTTTTCTAACCTACTAAGTCAAGGGCTCATACTCATATTATTCATGTATCATGTAAGTGACACAAGTCTACCAAGAAAGGACACATATACGTTCCATTATCCCTTATAACATGTCATTCAAGAAGAATATAGGGACAACTAGTATACTTTAATAAAATCCTACATACTCCTATAGGCTCATAAACATATCTCATAGTAATGATCATAAGTTAAACTAGGAAGATTCCCTTTTCAAAATAAAGTATTCACACATAAGGCATTATTATAACCTATCATAATCAGATATCATCAATTAATAGATCTCGTGTTTTTACTTCACACATACGCATAAGTTGTAAAAACCTTAATAATTCTCACATAATCATGTCATAGAATGATCATATCAGAATACATAAACTAATGCCGACGAGGCCACATTGTTTCACATTTCATAAAGTAATGCCGACGAGGTCACATAGTTCACCAGTATAGCACATAAGCACCATAACCATAAGTGGACCATATAAATCATTATAATTTAAAAACCTATACTACACAACATAGTAAGGTTTAGATCAACTTACCACCAATTCAATCTCATTAATTTAATCCATAGCCAATGCAGTCAACTCATTACTCAAAGGCTTTTACCCATATCCTTGATAACCGATTCAACCCAATAATATCAATATACAATGAATTCAAATTAGAACAATATGCATTTATCAATCTAAAAAACAGCCTACACATAATTCTAATACAATTCTTCCATAATTATATAGCCCAAAGTAAACAACAAATGAATTCAATAGTATAGAGACATAATCAGTACACCGCTAATATAGTAAAAATAGGGACTTAATTATTTGTATGGTTATATAATTAATTTAATCTAAAATCATTCAATAAACATCAATTATATCGTCAAATATTTTTCAAATAATTTTGTGCAAGAACCTATGATTAAAAGTTGAAATAGTAGAATTCATGTTTTTTGTCATCTTTTAACATAATTGTGAGTCAACCATACCTTAATTGTGATAAAAATCCCACAAGATTGACGGAGAAAATCTTGGAAAAACAATCTTCATCCTTGGATCTCCGAATCTTCAACAATAGAGGTTTTTGACAGAAGAATGGAGATGTTTTGTCTTGAGTTGACGGTTTAACTCTGGTTGTTGAATATAGGGGTTTAAAAAGGCTCAATAACCATCAATCATTTATATCCAAATCACGCAAAAGACCCCTGCACTTATTTGGCTATTGAACAAATTCAAATTTGAATTTAAAAATGACACGACCGTAACTTAGAGTATACCACGTGTCTTGAAGGAATTTGTAAATCCTCGTTCTAGAAAATTTCAAGATAGAATGGTTTGTGATAGCTCCCCTCACAAGACAAGATTTATGCCCCTTCACTTCTAGTTGCACGACGTGAAGCTACTGCCACATTATGACTGGCGCGGCAAAATGCATTTGTCATGTTAGGGTGCTTCTTGGGGACCCTTAGGATGGTCCCCAGGACATCGTTCTCAGACGTTTCGACCACTTAAATATCACTTTATGTGTAGGAACTACCTATACTCAATTTCACCCTCTTACCATCACACAAAACATCACTACAAAACAGTACGACACACTAGTTTAACTTTGACTAGTTTCCGAACGTCTTGGATGCATGACATCCACACTCTTTACAACTTTATATACTTCCTATAAACACAATTATTAACAATTTAAGGAATTTAAAAAATCGTTACACATGTCAATCTCCCCCACTTGGACAACGTTGTCCTCAAATAACAGTTGCTATTTTTTCGGCACTATCAAGAGATAATGAACTCAAGACTAGCATGATACACAATGAACACGTATATGAAAACAATAAACTCCACATAAAAAAGATACTCAAACATAAGAAGAAGATAGAAACGAATCTACAACTCATCATGTAATAAGAAACACATTCTTCTTTTCAATTTGGAGGAAATACTTCTCCATTAATTATCATGGGCATATACATCAGTTCGATGCACATTATAATAATTTATATGAAACAACAATTTTGTCAAATTTTCAAATTTGTTACTGTGAGCAAGAAAAATATTACACTTACACATATTCATATTTCAAAAAAATGCAACTTTTAAGCAATTTATGATGGAAGAATGACAATATGAGAGATAAAACTTTATAAACTAAATTTATAAAATAATCATAACTTCATCAAATGTACCATTCAAGGTATGAATGAAATTTAATTTCAACTAGACTCCTAAAAACAATGTATCAGGCAACATGCTACTATGACATTCTATATCTCAAGCTTGAATAGAATAGAAGAGAAGAGACAAAAGGCAAAACTCCAATACTCACCATACTCCCCCGCATATAAATAACTCATATAACTAAAGAGAGAATTACAAGATTTAGCAACATCATCATCATCATTCGGATTTGTTTTTCTAGCCCGTAGTTCATATAAATGATTCCTCTTTTTAGCACAATCTTTTGGTGAACTACAAGGATATTGATTGAATTCTCCCCCTTAAGATGCTACATTACTACAATCCCTCACCTTATGTCCATCTTAACACAAAAAAAGCAATACCCCGCACCAACTAGACACATCCCATAGTGCTTCCTTGCACAAGTAACAAAACTAGGCTAACCATATTGACAACCACCACACATTTTAAATTGGACCTTATGAGCACTAGGCCTATAAATGTTTGAATCCCTCTTCTTGAACCTAGGTTGTCTTTGATTATTGGATCAAATACTTTTCAAGTTCCTTGCAATTTATTAAGTCTGGACTCTTCAAAGCATTGAGTATACACCATAAGTCTATCCAAGTTCATAGCATTGTAGATCATGGTAGTACCACACTCATCTCTCACAAGGTCGGAAAGACCGTTCACAAATCTACTAATCTCATTACTAGAGTTAGACACCAAAGATGGAGAATACCTACAAAACATGGTGAACTTCAAAGAATAATCCTCAAATATAATATTGCCTTGCTATAGGTTAATGAACTCCTCCACCTTCACCTCTCTCTTCTAATGTGGAAAATACTTTCTAAGAAGAACTCATTAAACTCTTCAACTCTATAGTACCCGACTTGAGAAACTTCGCTCAATTTGTACGAAGATAAATCTCCTTTCTCCCTTGAAGTCACCCTCATGGCAATTAATATGTTATACACACTTTTAAGAAACTCGTGGGGATCCTCTTCCACATTAGAGATTCGAACGATTGGAGGATTCATCCTTATGAAGCCTCTCAATATATAGTTCGTAGTATTCTCCAAAGAATTCACCCGAGGCCCAACATTGATATTCGCATTAGTAGCTAATGGATCGGGCTAAAATAAATAGAGCCTCTCTAATCTCCCAATTAGTCATGTCTAGGGGAACCACATGAACATCATTACCTTCTTCCACAATAGGAACTTGAGCATTTCTAGAACCTTGAGCACCTTGAAGATCTTGAAGAACTTTCTGAACTTTTAGAGGAATTTCCTTAATCTTCCATCCCTCTACAAACCTTAGAGAGGTCATCCTTCTAGTATTCATCTTCCTTAAAATACAAGGAAAACATTCAGAAGGTAACTCATAATTGTTAACTCTACTTCACAACACAAGCGTAGAAAAGAAAGAAGTCTCTATTGTCCTAAAGCCTCTCTCTCATCTATATGTCGCGACTCACATCAAAGAACAAGACATTAGTAGAAGTGTATTTTTAGAGTTTTTTGACTCCTAAGACCACTTTCATAACCTATGCTGCGATATATCAAGTTTGTAACGATCAAAAGTACACCCTAGAAAGTTAATGCAACCTTTAATTTTTCACATGGCGTATTTGAGCTCTCTGAGATATTGTAAAAGACCTTAGATATCATTCTTTCCACACGTATATGAATTTTTTTGCGGAATTAAAACTTTTCACACGAAATAGTAACACTTAAAAATATCTCATTTATAGAAAACATAATTAAAGGATAAGTCTCAAAGTAGGGATCTTAGACATACAAATATATCAGGATACATCCCATACTTCAACATATGGGAAAATAGCTAACTTTATCAAAATACAGTCAATAAGAAAAGTAAACATTAAGATGTCCTCGAATGTTGTGAGGAAATTGAAACTCTTGCTTGAATGAAGACTTTTCCAAGCCGTAACTTTGAGACTCCTCTCAAATGCCACCTACACCTTTTTAGATTGACAAAAGTATGGAATTAGAGAATGCATGTGGTATGGCATAATGCCTAAAATCTTGAGTAACAGACATTTATATAAAACATGCTCGTTCGAGTAATACCTTCTACTGTAAGTATAAGATGCCACACATAACTTCAAGAACACTTCAAAAAACATATACATGAGACTTTCCTACAAATGGTGATTCTAAGGCTTACTTGAGTGAGTTATTGTAACTACCCGCTAGTACACCATAGAAGTCAGGGTAACCCTTGGGTTGGAAAAAAGTCATACTTGAACTTCGAAAGGTCTTTTACTAGACTCTTATCTATCATTCATTACATAAGACATGAAAACTATTGTGGAATTAAAATATTTCTTTATAAATAAAATTAAAGAAAACATCTTTTATAAAAACTAAAGGATAGTCTCATCGTCACAAACCAACTTAAAGACATGACATAAATATTTTAGGGACAGGACCATTTTAATCCAACCTATACTTATAGAGTATATAGAAGTATGGGGTTAGAAGAAATATTGTATTAATGGCATTATGAAAAATCATGCAAAAAGGAACAATTTAGTTGGAATATACAAGTCCTGATATTTTGATAAAAATTTCATTAACTGTGTTATAAAACATCATAAAGAATCATTTTTAAACACATAAGGTAAAACTCAAACTTTTCATAACATATGAATATACATAGAGTAAACGCAAAATCACACATGAACTACTCCTATCCTAAGTTATCCTAAGGCTCCTCTAAGTAAGAAATAAGGAAAATGCCCATAAAATATCCTTAATACCTAATTAAGAGATCCTTAAGACTACAAAGGATATGAGTACTTCATTTCATTCGTACAAATCACCATTTAATATCAAAGACACTATAGCAATATACATAATTTTAGGAACTTCACATAGGAACAATCCTTTAAGGAAACCCTCATTTACACTTTGTGCAATGTGAAAGTAGAATCTTAAACTGCCACTTCTAATTAGTGCTCCTTAGGAATTACCTCAGAATAAGAACATCATATTCATCACACACTAAGCTTTTATTGTACAAGTCATAAAATCAACATGCTTCCTTCACATTAAACATAAAATCACATTACTTTTATTTCAATCATATCATGACCCATTCAAATATTTCATATGAGGACAAACGGAGATTCCCACTAAATATCTAGTTCTGCATTGGATTAGTATTGTCCATTCCACAAACTACCCTAAGTAGTACTCCCTTAATAAGACTTAGTTTATTCACAGAAATTTGATCTAATTTTAACAGACATATACCATGAGAGCTAGATATGGAATCCCTTTATTAACCCTTACTATATGATGTATCCGTACATACCTCAGGTAGGGTCATATTTTTTATCCTTTACATGGATTCACCAATAGCTAAACCTACGTGATCAGATAGTTAAGAGATAAGGAGATTGCTACTAAGTAACTCTTTCTCTACTAACGAGGAGCAACCATGTCAAGAGGCACAATGGATATAACATCTCTACTCACGAAGTGTACCAACCCCTTATTCGAATCCTCTTGGGTCTAAGCATAACTCACCCACGGAGTCATAAGAATTTATGGACTATTTGTTAAGAGATGAATATTTAATATTAGGGATGTTATGTACAATACATCTCTACTCACAAAGAGTGTCCACCCTACAATCCCCCATTTTCATTTATTAAATTTGTTCATGCATTCAAGTGTGTATGTGAGTACGTGTCAGTTTATCGTTCATATAACAACCATTATTCATAACATTTACTTATAGACATGCTCATACTAATATCATGCATCACATATAAAATACATACCTCATTTACACATAAACCCTTCAAGATACTCATTTCAACCTTATAAGAAATACCATGCTTATACATATAAAATTCATCACTTCACCTCACATATCATGCCTTCAAGGCAAGTATCAGAATACACATATAACTTTATATACTTCTAGTAAATTACTCAACCAAAGGTGGAGCATGCCACTCAAGAGTTACTTCAATAAAACTCAACCAAGATAGAACAAATTACCATTCATCCAAGCCTTTAGAACATTTCCTCAATATTTCACCAAAACATTATAATAAATAATAATAATAAGGTAGTAGCTAATGAAAACATAATATAGAGAAAATCATAGTTCTAGAATTATCAAACTATGCATATTAAACCCACCTTATTGGAAAAGCTGACAAATTTTATTGAACATGGGTTCATTGAGTTTATAACCTTAAAATCATCAACTAACATTGCAAAATATCATATTACATTCACTTAAGCGTTTTCAAGCAAGAGCCATGCTTATAATTCAAAATATAAGAATTTGGAGTTTTAAAATACTTTTTGTAATGTCTTGAAATGGGATCCTTGAATAAAAGCAGAGTATAGGATGAACTACCATACCTCAATACGATGAAGCCCACGAAATCTGATTAAGAAAACGTGAATAACTTTGTCCTCTTCCTTGTATCATGAAGCTTCTTCAATGGAGGTTTTTGGACAAATGGTTTTGGAGACATATTATTTGATCTTTTGGGTTTGAATTTGTTGTAAAATAAGGTTTAGAATTACATAAATCAGTCCACAAATGATTTCCAAAGCTCCCAAAATACACCTAAACTATTTGGACACCTTTTGAATTTCTAATTTGAATTAAAAACGACGCGGCCAAATCTGGGACTTGGCTGCATATCGCGAGGTCCTCCAAATCTTGGATATAGAAATTATTTTAAGATAGTAAATATTGTGTTAGCCGTACATGGCAGGGCCAAATTAACCCATCAATTGCTGCCTGCGTCGCTTAGTACCCTTGAAATCTTGGTTGCGTAGCATCTTCGATGGCCCATGTTTTGATCCTCCTCGGGAACCCTTAGGCTGTTCTTCTGTGTGACGTTCATGGATATTTCGACCCTTTACATGTAAGTCTACATATCTGAACCATCTATACTCTCTTTCACCCTCATACCATCCTCTGAAACTTCACTAAAAACACTACAACACAGTACTTCAACTTCAACTAGTTTTTGGTGGTTTTGGGCTTTTGACTTCCAAAAACTCCCAAAATTTACAAACTGACTTTGAATGATAAAATACACTATTTTAATACATTATTAAATAGCGTATAATATTTAAAGCTCTATTTTGACCTATTTCATTTTAAGGGTTTTTACGGTTATGCAGCGAACACCCATACAATCCCTTCACACACACCAAAGAGATCCTTTATATTGCCAAGGATAAGATTATTATCATTTAATTAAACTTCCTACCTAGAATTTCTCTAATACTAACCTAGGTAAGACATAAGTAGACCTCATATACACCCTGTGCAAGCTTACTTAAGCAATGCTCAAACCTACTCTAGATAAATACTTTCTCATTAACATTCCTTTACAAATTTCATTATTCTTGTTACACCATTTAAGAGACATTCAACACTAAAGGACATTAAGATAATTGTTTTGGAGAAGACCTATGGCACTAACATACTAATATCTTTAAAGCCAAGTCATACAATGTCTAAATAGTGTCTCGTTCCACTACCTAAACGTCATAGTACTTATCTAAGATAAGCATTTATACCACATGATGAGAATAGGAAATAAAAAAACATCGACCATACTATCTAGGTATGGAATCGAATTCATAAACCTACTTCGATGGATGGTGTTTCACTAGTCAATGATAGAATTATGCCACATCCTATGTAGGGACATGGTCAAGGAATAACAAGGGTTATTTGTAGTCTACCCTAATTTTATAGCTAGATATACTCCACAAGAATACTCATTGAGTGTTAGACTTATCTATTACAGAGTAATTCAATAAAGGAGTATATGAAGAGGTTCGTTATATAGTATATAACAAAATCATAACATACCTTACCAAAGAGGGTGCACTAGGGCTTCCTAAATGTCCAACATGATATCTCAAAATGAACTAAGTTAGGTAGAGCCTCACATATGTCTAAAAATATTAATAACATATAAATAAAATATTTTACAACATCTATAGTGTATCTGAAAAGTTAGTTTGTAGACATGCTAGTGTTCTTGTATGTTTGCCTTGTTTTAATGTGGCGTATGAAGTCTAAAAATAGTGTAGGTGACACGAGTACCATAATATGAGCGTTAACCATCAAAAATTCTGAGCACGGATCCCAGAGAACCACCTTAACAGTCCTTGAGAAGGATTAAATGTCAGAAGAAGGTTGACAGCTAGCATCAACAAGATCTTGATGTTGCTACCTGTCTCCCTCCTGGTACTGAGTGTGATTCTTCGTCGCGCGACACACATGAGGTTCATCTCTCCAAAAACTATGAGAGGTGTTATTTGGGGTTGCTTCTACGATGTATAGCCACTTCAAAGATTTGGTTGCGGTATTTTAGATTCAGTTTTTACATGTCTAAAAGTCCCAATAAGAATGGGGGTGTTTTGGTAACATAGGGAGTTTGTTATAAAATTTTTTATGACCTATTTAACCCCTTTACAAAGTCAAAACCCCAAAAACCAATAATAAATCAAAATCCTCAAAACTAACTTCTTTTATAGGAACCCTTAAAACTCCATTGAAGACCAAACTGAAGAATAACTATGCAGGTTGATTCTTGGAGAATTCTTCTATGAATTTGTGTTATTTATTATGTAAAAGGTATGTATAGTGATGCTTAATCCCAAGATAATCATTTATCTATGGGGTCCTCTCAAATCGTTTTCAAAACATGATTCTAAGTAAAAAATCCTATTATTCAATCTAGCAAGGGTTCTTTGTGAAATTTATTCAAAAGCATTATGATGATGAATATATCTTTATATCATGATTTTATTATGAATTTTCCATTCAATTTTATAAATAACCGCGATCCTCTACATTGCTCCAATTGGCCTGTAAAGTGGGTCTTGTGATCTTTATGGTATGATTATTAGATTTTTTTTTAGATTATCATGAATTAATTAGTTCTATATTAATTTATGTCAATTTATTATGAAGTTTTTGGAATTTATCAAGATGATTATTTGCTTGGAGATCTGGTAAGGTTGACTATTTTCCTCTTATTTGCTTAGAATGTATATTGAATTGTGATAAATCGTATCATTACCTTATGGTGATTGTGTTAACATTATTTTACACATTATATATTATAATCATGTCCTTTAGGGAAGTATATTCGAGATGAATTTCTATGATGATTTCGTTTTTTAGGTAGTCAAAGGATTTATCCTTGACTTTAATATCATGTCCTAATTGAATTGATGTTATCTGAAATATATGAATAGGACTCAAAACTAGTTGCATAACCTAGGAGTCAGGATGATCTTATATGAATATGTGTGATGATCATGTAAGGGTTGGGTTGTCTATATGTCTACTGATATAGAATATCCTTGTATAATGGACCATACCTAATTAAACCCTATATGGATGTGTGATCAAATTATTCTAGGTGCATTTGACTCAAGATCTGAAATAATGTTGTGCATGTGTTGTGTTCTTTAGAGGGTGGCTTCTTTAGTTTTATGTGATATCCATTATGTGACATGTTGATCAATGTACACACAATTCCCGCATATCTATGAATAGTGTACATTTATGATGACTAAGGAAATGATAGGTCTCATATGCATCATTACCTATTTTTATGAACGTGATGTTTATGATTAATGATGTTATAAACTTGTGTGCCTAAAGGTGTTAATGTGAAAGTAGAACTCACATGTACATACACGCACATATGCATGTATGAATGAAGATTTTTAATTGTAATGGAATGAATAAATGAGTCTCCTTAAAGGTATTAGTAAATTTTAATCTAAACTAGACTATAACATAAATATGATATGATTATTGGAAAGGACATTCTCACATTATATATGTTCTATGATGAAGGGAAATTCTAATCTTAAATACCTTTTGAGATATATGATGTATGAGGGTATTAAATCCCTAAAACCTACTACTTATGAAGTAATGTTATCTAAAGGATAATAATGTTTAAAAGGGGAGGTTAATCTTACCATCAAGTGAACATTACAAATGAGAGTGGGAGGTTCACGTTAGTATGTTCGGCTTCCCACAAAGAGAACCTTTATATTAGAAAGTCTAGGTTCCCAACCTAGCTGTTGTCTCATGAGATTTAAACCTCCACGTTAGCATGTCAAGTTTACTAGACGAAATCTTCTTGTTCTATAACTACGTTGCCTCGTAAGTTTTAGTTTAGTGGATCAACTAGAATAACTATCTTGTATGTACCCACCTTAGTTAGTTCTACCCTCTCTTTTCAGAGTGGGATTAGAACACCATATTCAATGTAGCTCACATGATCTATATAGGTTATGCCTATGTCTCTTGAAAGTTAAGAAATGAACTAAGATATGAATATGAATTCTAATAAAATTCCTTGATAAGTATACTTATTATAGGGAGGACTATGGGCCCTACCTATGAATTTCATTAACTGACTTCAAGAAAGTATAGGATTGGAAACCCTTATGAAGTAAAAATTATTTTATGTATAACTTGTATGCATGTTAAGTGAGTTTGTTATGTCAAGACATCAATTATGACTATGCATGTGAATTACACTTGTGGATTTTAAATAAGTCTACTTATTATATGTGGGGGTATGGGACTCCATCTTTAAATTGCACAACTAATCTTGTGAAGAGGTTATGAGGGTAGTATACAAATGGTATGAACTTAATGTGTTTTGACTATGGTTTTAGTGAAAAATTGAGTCCTTATATGATGTTATGAAGTAAGTGACATTATGTATAGTTATTTATGAAAGTGTTATGACTTGTTAAGTATGTTATGTTTAGTCTAGGGTGATTTCTTAGTTACACTTGATGGAAGAATTATTTTATGGGGTTCTACCTACACCTTGCACTAGTGTGGCTTAGGATTTTTTTAGGTGATGGTCCTTATGTGAATTTGATGCCTATGAGGTTATTAAGGCTTATGAATATATGTTTTTGTGTTATAAATAATAGTTCGAAGGACTATTGTAAGGTGTACTGAAGGTGATACATTGTACTAAGTACACTTGAGGTTTTTTATTACACCCTAAAAAATGAGATAGGTTGAAGTAGACACTAACAATTCTTTCATGATTTTTTTAAATAATATAAAGGTTAATAATAGTGTTTTGAGGCAGTATCTAATGTTTCATGAAGATTGGAGGTCAAACACCTAAGAATGTCCATGACGTTCGAAAGGTTTGCCTTGAACCGACCATGTGTGTCTAGTGTCTTTCGTCAAGTTTAATGTGTTGATCAGAAGAAAAATTTGTTTCAGAGGTTTTTAACCTGTATATGAGTGTAGTTAAGGTTGAAACATCTAGGAAAACATACAGAGGACTGACGAAAGTATCCTAGAGGAGGACCCAAGCCTTGGTGTAGTATGCTTCCCAAGGCAGCAATATTTGGTCATCGGGGGAAAAAATCCACATCGCGGACTTGGTCCACCAAGAGCTAAAATATTGCTCCAGTTTGAAGACATTGGCGGATTCCATTAGTTAAAGAAATAATTCAAAAAATGATGCGGGAAAAGATCTTCGTCGCAGACTTGTTTCCCGATGATGATTCCGGAAATTTAAGTTGAGTTTGAGTTAATTAAAACGTCCTATAAGTTCACGGGTGTTGTGGGTATTTTAGGGGGTAACTATTGGCAGTTATTATCCCTATGTAAATCCCAATTCACCGTTCAAATCATAACTCTCAATTCCAGGAAAAATATCTCCATCTCTTCTCTCCAAAAACCTCAATTGTTGAAGCTTCTAAGCTGCAAGGAAGAAGAAAAGATTATTAAAGTTTCTCTCCATCAATATTGTGGAACTTTAATGAAAATTAATGTATGGTCATTCATCATTTAAATCTCTTTCTTCAAGGAGTCCATTCCTATGATTTTCAAAGGTGATCAAAAATATGAATTGTCAAATTTTGTAATCTATCCATGGTTTCTTGCATTAATATTTTTGAAACGTTATATTATGATTTAATTGAAGTTAATTTGATGATTTTAACAAAAAAAGTCTATTAACCCATGCAAACCATGCACTTCAAGTTTTGACTATTTTATTGGTGAAGTGATCATGTCTGACTGCTTATGAATTCTATTGTAGTTTTCTTTAGGCTATTCAATGATGTAAGAATTGTATTGGATTAATGCATATTCTTTCTTAGATTTATAAATCTATATCGACTTGATTTATATTCGTTGAATATTATGACTTTTGTATTGAATTAATGGTCATGGCCATGGGTAAGGGCCTTTTTGTATTGTTTTGGATGATACAACTATGAATTAAAGTGATGAGAATGGATAGGTAGTATTCTGACCTAATTCTCGTTATTTTATGTAATGTAGGTCTTTATTTATGTTGTTTTTTGTATGTTCCACTTATGGTGGCGGTGCTATGTTCTTTACCTTTGAATTAAGTCGCCTCGTCGACATTACTTAAGGAGTTGTATTGAACATAGCCTTGTCGGCATTAATTAATGAATAGTGATATTACCTTGTTAAGAGTTGATTATTATCAATGTTAAGGACTATGTGATATATGTTTATGGTTGAGATTGAACTCTCCTAATTGACGATATGTGATATATTAGACTAGGGTGATGTCTCTAGTTGTGTTAGTAGTGTTCCTTGATAGGTTAATGTGATTATTCCTACATGATTCATGAACACTATCGTGTAGGTGATTTTGACATGATGTGTGTGTCTTGATAGGTATATTGTCCCTCTTCTTGATTCATGAAAAATACGAGAACATGAACATCTTGACTTAGTAGGCTTATGCACATTTGTCTTGTATGCGTATGAATAAATATTGAATGAAAGTATAGGATCGGTAGAAAAAAGAAATGGTTCTTCCTAAGTATGACTAATATGTGAAACCTTCTATATAAAATAATTAGCTATCCTTATAGACCACTGAGTGGCAGACCTAGTGGACAATTCTTTGGTAGGTGCATTATGATTACATAATGACTAAGAGATGGTACATTTCCATATGCCCTTATGTGAATAGAATTACTCTATGAGAACAAAGTCTAGCACAGGGTATTGTTGGGTAAGTACTAGAAAGTGTAGGTGGTGGAATGGGACACTATCTAGACATTGCACGATTTGGCTTTGAAGATGTTATTATGTGAGTCCCTAGGTCTTCTCCAAGACCTATATGTGAAATTCCTTATTTTATGAATGTTTTTTGAAGGGTCAAATGAATATAATGACTTAGGTAAAGGTAAGTTAATGAAAAGTTAATTATCTAGGGTAGCTTTAAGAGATGCTTAGATAGACTTGAAGTGGGTTTATGGGCGGTCACTTCATGTTTTTCTCAAGAAAATCGTAGAGTAACCTTAGGTGTTGAGTATATGTTGAAAAGGGAATAATATTATCTTAGATAGTACAAAGGGTTATTTAGGCCTGCTTGAAGAGGGTATATGGACCGTTTGTACTTGTCTTACTAAAGTAAATCTTAGGATAACCTTTTGTAGGAGGGTTATACGATATATGGTTTGAAATGATATTGATTATGTATTATGAAATGTTAATGTGTGTTTATGTGGACTTATACGAGATATAATATAGTGATTTTATGAAGTTTTATTCAAAAAAATCATGTTAATACCAATGTCAGTTTCACATTATTTTATGCATTTACTAATACTTAATACAAGTGTTTGTTCTAATTCCATACTTTTTGGCTATCTCTGAAGGTGTAGGTGGCATTTTAGAGTGTTCTCAAAGTGGAAGCTTGGATTAGTATTCATTCAAGAAAGTGTTTATATGTCCTCACTAGAGTTGAGGACATCATGATGTTTAGTTATCCTTATTGAAAGTATTGTAATAAACATAGATATTTTCCTGTATGATGCAGTATGGGTAGTGTCTGACTATCTCAAAGGGCTTGTACAAGACCTCTGAAAGGTCAAGTACGCTGCGTTGTATTTCGAGAATGCCTTAACTTCTAGAGGTACTCTTGGTTCGTAGCAATTTGTTAAGAAGAAGTAAGATAAAAGAGTAATTTCCATGTAATTATGATATATGTTAACTTTATTCATCTTATATGTGCCTATGTTTATAATGTTTACCAAAAAGACATGTTGCATGATTTAAAATTTAATGTTCTCTTTAAATGCATGTTTTTTTCATGGTTGCCATACTTAGCGCATTCTTGTACTAATGCCATTTTCATTATTTTTTTTTTACATAAAGTGTAGGTCTTGAGGGATAGAGGAGGTATCCTAAGTGAGAGCTTGGATACATGCTTCCCAATTTCTAGTAAAGGAGCCCTTATGATTCATGTGTTGACTATGTCAAGATGTTCTAAAATTTGATGGGATAGATTATATTTATATTTTATGTTATTACGGATCGTGTCCCTTTACTATTCTATTGTGTTGTGTCTTAACATGGCAAAGATACTTAGAGTCTAACTATGCATTAATAAGTTTATATATATATATATATATATATAATATATATATATATATATGTATATATATATATATATTACTTAATCTTATAGCATACGATATGCTATGAAATTTTTTAAATATTTCGCTATATTTATTACGATAATTAAATAAAATTTTTGTAAAGGCTTGTCTTAGAATTCCGAGAGGTCGACGAAGCCGTGGCTGATCAAATAGTACCTTAACTTCTACGGGGTACTTTGTGTCGTTACAAAATTGGTATTAGAGAATAATGTTTTGTTGTTTCTCTTAAGGTTTTGAAGTCTCGTATTGCAAAGTCTAGTAGAATCTCTTTCATTGGTATCCCTTCTTCACTATTCTTACATCATGCAATGGGAAGTGTGTGACTTTTATGTCTTAGGATGTGTTGTTGTAATCTAACTCTTGAGAAGTGATGGTATGTGACACAACCTAGAAATTCCATGACTTATACAAGATCCATATATGTTTATTAAAAATTATTTTAGACCTAATTAAGTGAAAACAACCTGTTTGAGAAGCATTAGGGCCATAGCATTTATCAAAGACCTTAACGTCCGGAAACTTGCGAAATTTAACTAGCTGACATCCCTATTATTGGTGAATGTTTCAAGGTTCATATGAAGTACAAAAATTAAAAAGACTTTGAATAGGTATAGCGTACTATAAATCGTCAAAACCTAAAGTCATGACACCCCACGAACCATCGAAAAGGTCCTTCGGGAGGACCCAAACTTGGGCGAGCAAGCTGCCAAAGAAGCCTGCGCGCAACAAGAACTGGGTGGCTGCTGTGCGACACGAAGCCATCACGCAAGGATTTGGACTTTTCCTCGCGATACAGAAACTACACAAGGTCTAGTACCTCATCTAGGATTTCCAAAATAAATCGTGAAATTAACCCCGCGATACACAACTACTTCCCATATTCATAAAAGTCTTATTTTTAGTGTTTTGACTTCACAAAAAGACCTATTTAAGTGAGGGATCTTTTGGTTAATTTAATAGGTTACAATATAAGGTCTTAGGGTCAGTTTTAGGTCATTTTAACAACTAAAAAAACTCTCAAAAGTTGAAAAAAAAAATCACGCTCATCTCTCACTCAAACTCTCTCTTCCTCCAACCTCCACTGAATACCATTATAGCTCCAAGTAGAAGATCAAGACATCATGTTTCCAACACAATTTCGTGTCTTTTCCATATTTTAGGATTGTTTCTTACACTCTTGGGATTCTTTTCCCCAAGAGGTCACTACAAAAGATGATTTCTAAGTCCCCCAAATCTATTTTTTTCTTCTACACATGGATTTTCTTTGAAAAATGAAATTATGATGAATTAAGGTAGTTTGAGTACATATTTTTTGCTAATATATTATTTCCTATGATATTTCCTATGAACAATGTACTTCCTCTAATTCCATGAACACCTTGAATATATATGGTGAATTGTGAAGATTATGAATATGTAGATGGACAACATTGTTGTTAATTATGTCATTTCTTCTTAAATATACCTTGTTTATTAATTGTTTATGTATACTTTGTAATGGAAGTATGAAGGTTCTTTAAAGGGACGTAGAGGTATATTGATTTGTTCTTCTTGGACTCAATTGCGAATTATGAGTTACTTAGATAGTAATGCTCCTTTGTCTAATGTGTCATTGTGATGTTTCTACTAGAAATTCCCCATTCTTAAACGTAAGGCAATGAATTAGACATTAATTGTATATGTATGTTACTATATGAATATTATATGATTTAAAATAGTTTGTCATGATTATAATTAAGTGTTAAGTGAAAGGTTTACCCACTTGTATGTGGTTTCTATGGTGAAAGTGTTGTTCTTACTTATGAATACATATGAGCTATTATGATAAGATGTTCACATAGCGGTCTAGAGAAGACTAATGTGATCTTCTATAATGTGTATGATGATTACTAAAGGTAATAAATTCTTAGAACCGAAAAGGCATCCAAGAGGTCTCACGTTAGTAATTCTGACTTCCCACATGGGTTTCCAGATGTTAGTTAGTCCAGATTAACTAACTATGTGTTTTCTCTAAAGATGGAAACCTCCACGTTAGTAACTCTACGCTTCTACCAAAAATTTTCTTTTACCCTTAACTATTTGTCCACATAAGACTCTAGCATAGTGGATACTCCTGGAAATCTATGTACGAATGGTTACACCTCATGTAAGTGTTAACCCTCTCTTTCTGGTGTGGGAGTAAATCATGGGATTCCATACACCTCACAAGGTCTTATATTAGTTTTTGCACTTCTTTCTCTGATGTTAAAGTAAATGAATAAGTTAAGTATGTGATCTCTTATTCGGGTTGTCTTAAAGGTTACTACATAGAGTAATGAAGGGTATGAGACTTCTCTTTTTCATTGCATATGTGGGATCAGAAGGAATTGTTCTAGTAGTGTTCTTTCATGACTATGATTATGATTACGTTGAGAAGTTACAAGTCTTATTGATATATAAAGCATGTTATAAATAAAAAAATATGTCGTAAGTATGAACTGGGTTGCTAAATGTGATACTTTGCTTTTGATAGGGTACTGTGGCTTTATTCTTGGCATTGTACAAGTGTTGCTTGAATCTCTTATATGTTGATATTATTATGAAGTTCATATATGTGTATATTGAATTATTGGATGTTATGCATGTCTTTGACTAAATTGTTCCTTTTCTTATGCATTGATGAATTTTATGCATAGAGAAAACATAGTACATGTTGTTTGTAGTAACCCATATTTCTCCTTTTTCCTCAAACATGTTAGATTCGGGTCATTGAGGAGATTTGTGACCATTGAAGAATAATACTTGTCTCTATCCCAAGTCATTTGGTAAATCCTCATGATTTATGAGGATTAAACTCCTCATCAAGCATTATTAATTTTGTCTATGTTTTGAGACATTTATTCTATGCTCGTGTTTAGAATTCATTGTAGTCTGTATGGGCATATGCTAATAGACTAAGGTCTATGCCCAAATCATTGTGATTCATTTCTTTAGATTGTTATATATGAGACGAACTATTACAATATGTTGTTTTTAAATGTTAACTGCAAAATTATGTATGGTTTATAAGTGAGAGGTCTCTATAAACCCCAAATGTCATATGTGAGAAGTCTAAGTATACTTCATTATATGGAAATTTTTTAATTTTCCCATATTTCCTTACCTATGATGTTCAATGACGAATGCTAAAGGATTGTCTTAGTCCTTGTAGAGGACGAGGACACCAGTTACGCCTCGGGGTACTTTGGGTCGTAACAGACAATGTTTCAGAGCATGATGGTTATTAATCCTAGTATTGATGTCTCACTAAACCACGTCTATGTAGGGTCTAATCCATAATTGTGAAGTGTTCCACACTTATAAATGTGGAACTATACGATGCTTAGGATTTTTCACTCTCTTGTTATTCGTTAGTTGTGCCTAAGAGTTTTGACTCTATCTAGTCATTTATTGTATGTCTTTTATTGTGCATATAGGCAATTAATACAATGAGGAAAAATGCTTAAAGGGCCAGAGAGAAGAATTTGAATGAGGTGGTTCCCACACAACATCCTCAAAACTCTTAAGTTTCTATTGGAGAAGGGGCTATATCTAATGTTGACATAAGGTCGGCCAATCATAGCTTGCTTTAAGTATTGGGTACTGAAGTTGCTAAGGATAAAGTAGTGAAATTGAACCCAATGCTAATACTACCACTTAAAGGATTAGGGATTTCACAAGGATGAATCCTCCTACATTCTATGGATCTAAGGTTGAGGATGACCCACAAGGATTCATTAATGATGTGTTCAAAGTTCTTGATTCTATGGGTCTTTATTCTCAATAAAAGTCTGACTTGCTGCCTAATAACTCAATGGGGTAGCTATAGTTTTGTATGAGCAATGGAAGGATGAGAGGCCATTAATAGAAGGCAATATTACTTAGGGAGCTTTCAAAATGTCCTTCCGCGATAGTTTCTTTCCCTTCGAACTAAGGGAGAGGAAAATTCAAGAATTATTCAACCTTCGTGAAGGAGTATGGCCTCAAGTTCACATAACAATCCCAGTACACTCCGATTATGGTTGCACATTCTAGGGTAAATATGAACGAATTCTTTAAGGGAATATCTGATCTTATGGTTAATAAGCATAGGTCAGCTATGTTAACTTCTATCATGGACATCTCTTTTCTTATGGTTCATGCAGAACAAATTGTGGAAAAAAACTTAATTAAGTTTGTAGGGAATTTGAGAAGGTAAGAACCGAAGATGAGAATTCTTCAAACGCTATGTTTGAGGTACAAGAAAAATCAATGTTCAAAAGCATATATTCCAACCAAGTCCCTTAAAATTCTCCAAGGCTCAACAAGAGTATGGTGTCTACTCCAAAGCCCCAAGAGGATAAAGGTGGTAGATCTTCAGTTTAGAGGCCTTTTTTTGCAAAATGTTATAAGAGACATGCGGGTAAGTTCCTAGTTTGAACGGTTAATTACTATGGTTGTGGCTAGAGTCGTCGCACATTGAGAGATTTCCCCATGATGAAATCTCAAGGAATGGAAAATTCTCAAGCTCAAGAAAGTGCCCCAAATCCGGATGTTCCTAAGAAAGCATTTGGCCATAATTATTCAAATATTTTTGGAAAATATTATTTGGATGAAAATTTGGTTGAAATTTTACCATGTGTTTGGCCATAGAATTTGAGAAACATATTTCATTTTTTTAAGAAATATGATTTATACCCATAAGTTTCTAAAACTATCAAACTAACCATAAATTTGTATGACTTCCGCAACAAATAAATAAGAATCATAACAATAAATATTCGTATAGTGAAAAGGTCTTGGTACAAATCATGATAATGAAAAAACAACTAATATAAATTCGGGAAAAAAAGAGAAGAAAACAAAAGGAAATAAATATTGCAATAACTGAAGAACCTATGCTTTCTCATCTGAAAGAGTTCAACCTATTCTTTAATATAATATTCCCACATTTTATGAACAATCTTTTCTCGATGAGTTTGCATTTCCGATTCAGATGATCGAGAAGATGAAGCGATGTTGTAACCCTGAGCCAAAATTTTAAAACATGTCTTTACTAAAAATGAAAGACGTACGAATACGATTGAAAGTGTATTACCCTGTTAACTGGAAAAGGTGAAGTCATAGAGTTCTCGTCCGAAATCTCAAAACCAGCTTCAGGAATAATGGGCATTACAAAACTTAACAAACAAGCCCGAAAAATTAGTTGCGCCAGTCGAATGAAAAAATAAAACACAAGGAGAAAAGATTTTTATCATTCGTTACTCTTAAACCTAGACAATAGAAGATATTCATACAAATCAATTCAAGGAAGTTCAATCTAAACAAAATCACTATAAGAAAAAATATGTAGTTTTTTAGAAATTACCTTCAATTCGTTTCTCTAGAGAGTACTGCCACAAGCTTTTACTATGGTTGATCAACTACTTTTTTGGTTATAAAAATCCACATTGTATATCCTCTATATAATAGAAAAGTGTATTAATTGAGTTATTTGGCAAATGGCGAGCTAATTTAATTGAGTTAGTTGGCAGATGGGGAGCTAATTGAATTGGTTGGTGTTAATAAATATATTATTTTTGCAAAATAAAAATTTAAGGGTAAAAATTAAATTTCTAAAACATTCCAAATAATGAAATTTTGCCCAAATACTAGTTTTTTCTAGTATTTGGTAATTTGGAAAATTTGCCAAAATTTTTTGCCAAATAATAAAAAAGTGTATGGACAAACAAAATTTTCCAAGTTTTTCCCAACTTTTACTTGCAAAAATTATGGCCAAACGGGCCCTTAGAAGAATCTCTTCTATTCTCTCCAATGCCGAAGTGATCAAAAAAGCTCACCAGACATGATCAACGATATGTTAAAATTATTTCCTTTGATGTATATGCTTGTTGGATTCGGGAACAACATTGTCATTTGTGATCCTTATTATAATGATGATATTTTAAAAACTAGTCAACATATTAATTGAAACTTTTAGGTTTCCACCCCGGAGGGTGACTCCATGGTTTTTAAGAGAGTCTATAAAGGTTGTCCAATTTCCTTGCCCAATATAGTTACATAGGTTTAATGTATAGAACTATATATGCGCGAATTTTATGTCATATTGGGAATGGATTGGTTGCATGATTTCTTTGCCTCTATTAATTGTAGGACAAGGGTAGTCCAATTTCAATTTCCAACATAACCCATTTTTAAGTGGATGGGAGCAAACTCAAATCCTAGGGGTAAGATCACTACATGTCTAAAATCATTCAAGTTGATTGCAAAGGGTTGTTTTAACCACATAATGAGAGTTTGGAATCTTGAATATGAGGTCCTTTCAATAGTGTTGATACCCGTAGTGTGGAAATTTCCAGAGGTCTTTCCTGATGATCCACCCAGAATTTCTCTCAAACAGGAGATTGACTTAAGCATAGACTTATTGTCCGATACACAGACTACTTCAATCCCTCCTTATCAGATGGCCTAGACAAAGTTGAAGAAGCTAAAGGCTCAACTAAAAGATTTGTTCGATAAGAGATTTTTGAACCACGCATATCGCCTTAGGGTGCTCCTGATTTGATTGTAATGAGGAAGGATAAGTCATTGAGAATGTGCATTGACTATCATTCATTTAACAAAGTCATTATAAAGAATAAGTACCCACTCTCTACAATTGATGACTTGTTTTATCAACTCCAAAGCGTGAGTTACTTTTCAAAAATTGAGTTATGATCGAGTTATCATCAACTTAGAGTGAGGCAGGTTTATATTGCGAAACCGACATTTCCAACAAGATATTGTCAATTTGAATTTCTAATATTGTCATTTGGTGTAAATAAAACCCTATGATCATGATGAATCTAGTTTTTAGAAAGTATATTGATTTTTTCGTCATTGTCTTTATTGATGATATTTTGATATACTCGAGGAGTGAGGATGATCATATGAGTCATTTGATGTTTTAAAATTCTTAATGATAAACAACTTTTTTCTATATTTAGCAAGCGTGAATTTGATTTAAGATCAGTTTATTTTCTTTGGCACATTGTCTATAGTGAAAGATTAGAGTTTGATCTGAGGATGACAAAATTTGTCAAAAGTTGGCCTAGATCTATAAATCCTACCGATATCTAATTTTTTCTAGGGTTGAACGGTTAGTATAGGGAAACGATGGGTTTGTGGCTTATTGTGATGCCTCATGAGTGGGTGTAGGATGTGTTCTTATTCAACATGGCAAATTAATAGCGTATTACTCTAGGTAGCTCAACCCACATGACATGAATTACCCAACATATGACCTTCAGCTTGCATCTGTTGTATTTGCCTTAACAATTTGGAGACATTATCTCTATAGGGTACATTTGATGTATTCATTGATCAAAAGATTTTAAAATATGTGTTTAACCAAAAATATTCAAACCTACGTCAAAGGAGATGGTTAGAACTTTTAAATAACTATGATATGAGTGTCCTTTACCATTCCAGAAAACCTAATCTGTAAGTCGATGACTTGAGTAGAATTTCCATGGTAGTGTGACTCATGCAGTTTATCATAAGAAAGATTAAGTAAAAGAGGTTCATAGTTTGACTCATTTCTGTGTCCTAGTAGAAGACTCTCATAGGAATGATTTCAAGATTCGCCACAACTCGGTGTCATCTTTAGTGGTTGGGGTGAAATAAAAAAAGCACCTTGATCATCAAGTGATTGAGTTTACGAAAATGATCCTTAGTAAATAAAATAATTCTTTTTCTCTAGGAGAATATGAGGTTCTTAGGCACCAAAGAGGGTTGTGTGTACTGGATATGGGTTGCTTAAGGGAATTGATAATGTTAGAGGATCATAATTACCCATATTCCATCCATCTAGGTTCAACAAAAATGTACCACGACTTACTAAAAACCGATTGGTTGAATGGTACGAAAAGGGACTTAGCGGATTCTGCTTCCAAGTGTCCGAATTGCAAACATGTAAAAGTGGAGCATCAAAGACCAGGTTGTTTGACGAAAAATATAGATATTCCGACATGTAAATAGGAGGATATTAACATGGACTATGTTGTAGGGATTCCTTATTGTCAAAGACAGCACAACTCAAAATGTGTTGTTGTGGATAGATTGTCCAAGTCACCACACTTTCTGCGCGTCAAAGTCACTTATTAGGCGGAAGACTATGCCAAAATTGTACCTTAAGGAAAAAGTGAAGCTACATAGAGCCTCTTTATCCATTATTGCGAATAGAGGCACTCAATTTACCTGCCATTTATAGAAATCCATCTAATGTCGATTGAAACAAAAGTGAATATTACTATTGCTTTTCATCACAAGATGAATGGTCAAGAGGAACACACTACTTAATATCTTGGAGATATGTTATGGGAATGTTCCATCAACTTCAAGGGTAATTTGGATGACCACCAACCTTTTATAGAGTTCTCTTACAACATTAGCTACCATTCGACTATCTCTATGCCACCGTTCGAGGCACTTTATGGGAGAAGGTATAGATCCCCGGTTGGGTATGAGGTAGGTGAGTTTTTTCTACATTGTCCCGATTTGGTTAAAGAAGCCCCCGAGAAGGTTCGGGTTAAAAGAGATACTCTAAAAACGACTCAAAGTTAGAAAATCTCTTATGCCGACAATAGAAAGAAGGACCTTCAATTTGACGTAGGAGATAGAGTTTACTTGAAAATTTCACACATGAAAAGGGTGATGAGGTTTGGAATGATGGGAGATTTGTTCTAGTTATGTTGACCCGTATGAAGTTTTGAAGAGTGTTGGGAGTGTTGCCTATGAATTCATGTTTCAAAATTAGTTAGTCATGATTCGTCCAGTGTTCCATGTTTCTTTGCGAAAAAAGTGTTTAGGCGATCCGATTTTCATTCTTCCTCTAGAAGATCGAGGGCTTAAATAGAAACATTCTTATGAAAAGGTCCCGGTTAAGATCTTTGGTTGGCAAGTTAAGAATTTAAGGATTAAGGAGGTCGTCTCCGTAAAAGTTTTATGGAGGAACTACCTTGTTAAGGGAGCTACATGGGAAGTCGAGTCCGACATGAAGTCCCGCTATCCTAACCTTTTTGTCTCTAACTTCAAGACAAAGTTAAGGTTAGTGATTTCATATTTTGTTAATATCAATAATGTTGAACTTGTTATGATTTTCTAATATGTGCATATTGTAGTAGAAATTCATGCCTAATGTTGAGTTTTCATGAAACATGTTTCTTATTGTTAGTTTTCACTTAAGCATGTGTTGTGCTATAAGTATTCATGAAAATTATATTGAGCATGCTTAATGTTGTTATTATAATGAAAAGTCATGTAAAACTATTGATTTTCAGAAAGAGCTAATCCTGAAATGGAGAAGGTAGTTTCTCCTTATATGATATGAAAAATTTGAGCTTGAGTATATGGTATGGTATGAGTTAAGTTACTGTTGTTGCTATCTTTATATGTTCAAAGTAGTGAATTATTACTCCAATGACCTGTGATTCATTTTATCATATTATTGTTTGTTTGACTGCTAGTTTTGTCTCTTCCTATTGTAAATGTCTAGAGTGTCATTTGGAAATGAACGTTCCTAAGGGGGGAGGAGTATTGACACGCCCCGGAAATTCCATGACCTATAGTAGAGACTTATATGTTGAGTAAAACCTATTTTCGACTAAATAGTTGTAAATACCCTGTTTGAGAATTATTGGGGACATAACATTTAAGAAAGGCCATAAAGTCAAGAAACTACCGAAATTTAAGTAGTGGAAGTACCTATGTTTGGTGAAGGTTTCAAACGGTCATATGAAGTCCAAAACTGGTAAAAACACATTGAATAGATAGATTCTACTATATAGGGTAAAAAATTACAGTCAAGACACCAAAGGACCATCAGAAGGGTCCTTGGGGAGGACCCGAACATGGACGAGAAGGCTGCAAAAGTAGCCTGCCTACAGCAAGAACTTGGTGGATGTTGCACGATGCGTCGTCATCATGCAAAAGATTTGTAGTTTTCCTCAAAATTTTGGGACTACACGAGGTAAACTGCATCAATCGTATTTCAAAAATAAATAGTGAAATTTACACCGCAATGCACAGATACTTTTCGAATTTGTAAAAGCTATATTTTTAGTGTTTGACGTCAAAAAAGGACCCATTTAAGTGATGGGTCTTTTGGATAATTTAATGGGTGACTGTATAAGGTCTGAGGAACACTTTTAGGTCAATTTTAACACTGAAAAGAAGTCCCAAAAGTTTAAATCAAAAATCATTCTCATGTATCGCTCAAATTCTCTCTTCCTCAATCCTCCACTAAAGACCATTAGAGCTCCAAAATGAATATCAATCGTTTATGTTTCCAAACCATTTTTGTGGCATTACAATATTTAAGGTATGGTTTGTTTCTCTCTTGGGATACCTTTCACCATGAGGTCCCTCCAAAAGATGATTTCTAAATCCCCCTAATCTAAGTTTTTCTTCTACACATGGGTCTTCTTTGAAAAAAAAACTATGAATTAATTGGGGTTAATTAAGTTGAAATAAGGTTAGTTAAGTACACATTAGGTTAATTGATGATTTCCTTTGATATTTCCCAGACCCATGTTATTCCCTAATTTAATAAAAAGCGTGAATTGATATGGTCAATTGTGAAGAATATGAATATGTAGATGGATTATATTGTTTTTAATTATCTAACGAATTATTGAATTTACTTTTTTATGCAAATGGTTATGTTTTCTTTGTAATGGAAGTATGAAGGTTCATTGAAGGGACAATGAGGTATGTTGATTGGTTCTTCATAGATTCAATTGGGAATTATGAGTTACTTAGATAGTAATGCTCCTATTTCTAACATGTGGTTGTAATGTTGATACTAGAAATTGCTCATCCTTAACCCTAAGGAGTTGAATTATGCTTAAATTATATATGTATGTTATGATATAAAATTTTTATTATTGAATGTAGTTTCTCATGATTAAAATAAAGTGTTAAGTTAAAGGTTTACTGACATTATGTGGTTTCTAAGGTGATTGGTTAGTTCTCACTTATGAATACCTATTATCTATTATGATAAGATGTTCATGTATGGGTCTAGGGGAGACTAATGTGATATTTTATAATTATTAATATTATTACTAAAGGTAATAATTTCTTATCACCGAAATGGCATGTAAAAGAGATGGAGGTCTCACGTTAGTAAGTCCAGCTTCACACATGGG
The DNA here is from genome assembly GCF_036512215.1 of Solanum lycopersicum. NCBI lineage: Eukaryota > Viridiplantae > Streptophyta > Magnoliopsida > Solanales > Solanaceae > Solanum > Solanum lycopersicum. The sequence continues at coordinate 18,252,638 of NC_090804.1, read as the reverse complement.
TTTCCTCATGTTAGTAAGTCCGTATTCCCTAATTAGGTGTTGCCTCATGAGGTTGAAACTTCCACGTTAGTTTGTCAAGATTTTTTTTATCAACTATCTCATTGACCCTTAACTTTGTTCCCACATATGACTCTAGCTTAGTGGAACCACCTAGATAGCTATGTACGAATGGTTAAACCTTAGGAAATTTTGAACCCTCTCTTTTCTATGTGTGAGTAGTACACCGAATTCCATGTAGCTCACATGGTCTCATGTCGGTTATTGCATTTCTTTTCTTAGTTTAAAAGTAAATGGATAAGATAAGAATGTGTACTCTTATTAGGGTTGTCTTACTACATAGGGTAAGGAATGGTATGGGACTTCTCTTACTCATTGCTCATGTATGATCCAAAGGGATTGTTCTAGTAGTGTTCTATTATGAATATGTTTATGACTATGTTGATTAGCTATGACTATTATTGATACACGAAGCATGATATATATATCAGAATATGTTGTAAGTATAAAATGTATTGCTTAATGTGATACTTAGTTTTGGATAGGGTTATGGGCCTTTATTCTGGGCATTGCAATTGTGCTGCTTGAGTTGCTTATATGTTGATATGATTATGAGGTTCTTTCTATCTGTATAATGAATTATTTGATGTTATGCATGGATTTGCATTAATTATTTCTTTTCTCATGTATTGATGATTTTAATGCTTAGAATCCATATTTAGTACAAGTGGTTTGTACAGCCCCATCTTTCTCCATTTTCCATAAACATTTTATGCACCCCTTCGGAAATCTATGAGATGTTATAGATCCTAACATGAGTATAAATAGGTTTAGATTTTGCTTTAATGTCTATTATAATTAATATAAGTCATTTAGTAAGTTTAGAAGTCAAAATGTCCTAGAATGTCCATGAAGACACAAAACTAGTTAAATTAGGTACTAGCGTGCCTTAACTTATTCAACTAGATTTTAAGAGTCGGAAAATAATTAAAATTTTTAGAAGGGAGTCTAACATATATTAGAGTTAATTTATAGTCAAAACATGCAGACACAATTCCTCAACGACCAACCAAGGTCCCTTTAGGAGGACCCTTTGCTTTTGGGGTCAAAGGACATCCCAAGGTAGAGTGACCATGACTTGTAGTCGAAGATCTCTGTGTCAATCAAAGCGGGCATCATTTGCATCATCAATGAAATATTATTAATTTTAGTAAAGACTGGTTTTTTACAAGCCTCTGACCAAAACGACGGACCAAAAGAATGGAGGGTCATGTAGTTGTCGTGTAAAAGTCGGGCCATCGATTGGAGTCTCATCTGTGAGGGGCTGGTTTAGCTGCATGATTCTAATTGATTAATTTAAATAGCTTGATTATTTAGGAGGTTAATAAGGTATAAGGGGAATTATACTTAAGTTACTTAACCGCCTATATAAAGCCTCTAATCTTATTAGACTAACCTAAGCTCTTATACTACACAAACCCAAATTCTCTTCTTTCTCTCTTCTTTCGCTCTCTAGTGGAAGAAATCTATTAGCTATAGGTGGCTTGAAGGGATGTAAAGGGTCTAACTTTACCCCCCCCCCCCCCCGTCTTACCGCGGCTGCTGGCACGGAGTTAGCCATGACTTCTTCCTCGAGTACTGTCATGATCGCGCACTCGACGAAAGAGTTTTACAAGCGGCATTGCCCTTGTTCACTTACGCTATATTGCTGGATCCGACTTTCTCTTATTGTCGAATATTCAGGAGATAACATAAGCTTGATCGATAGCTGTTCCGGTCCTAGCTGGTTCCATAATCTAGGAAGTCAATATAATCTCCCTTTTAGTCAAAAGCGGTATAGGCTGTGAATTGAATCTGTCTATCCTCTAACACAATGAAGGCGGCTGCTAGCACTAACTCAGACACAAACGTGGGCGGTTGAGTAGGGGGTTGATTTGATCAGAAAAGTTTTGTAAGGTATTTGATTACTTTCACCTTTGAGACCTTTTTCCTTAAAGGGTTCCATCAAATTGATTTAAAAGTTGGGGTTTTATGTAGGTTTTCATACAACACGAAATTGATGTTATGAATTTATTTTTTATGATTTTTAGGGTATAATTAATAGATTAACATGTATTTTAACTTAATTATATTATATATTGATTATATATTATCTTGATATGAATTGGGTGATGTTGGTTGAATTGAATTGGTTAGTGATTGAATAACTACTAGATGATGTTATTTTTTAAAATATGGATAGATTAAGATTAATTATAGTCTTATTTTTGAGATACTGAGTAATTTATTTAGGTTAAGAAGTATATTATGGAATTGGCCTATATGTTTTATCTTAATATATTAACTAGTGTTGGATTGTGATGTAGTGATTCCATTTACTTTATTATAATGTTTGTTCTTTCAATGTTATGATATTATACCCCTATTTGGTTGAATTAAGGGTTTATGGTAAGACCTTGATGATGAATTATGAAGGGGAATTGGTAAGTCTTCTAATCCCAACTTTTTTCTTCAATTGTGGTTACTTGTGGTTAAGTGATTATGTTGTGTTGTACTATGCCTTCATTTAGGATTAATAGGGTTGGTATGATGTTGAGTTGAATTTCTTGACTATGATGTGTGAGGTTTGAGATAGGATATACATGTTATTAGGATGGTGATTAATTACCAATGTGACTTATTATGATATAAAAATGTTAATGTGTGAATCCCACCTTTATCAATTCTAATGAATTTTTATTGAGGTATGATGATGATGATTTTTATATAAGGGTTAGACATTATGACTTACATTAAGTTATTATTATTAGTAATGGTATTAAAGACATTTAAAAAGGACATCTAATTAGCTCTGACATAGGGAAGGTAGGATCATTGATGTACTGTTCAGATGGAGACTCCAAGGCATGTAGGATATAGATGGTACAAAATATATCTCCTAATTCTTGAACTATGTTTCTCTCATACAAGTACTAGCTAGCTGAATTACATAGTTGCTACGTTCATGTTTTGGTACTATCTTGGAAAGTAGTGTCCCTTCTTTTAGTGTAGGGTTTCACGACACCGGATTGCACCTTGTCTCATGTGGTCTATATCGGTCAAGGAAAGATGTTTTCAAAAGGTAAAATGAACTAAAGGAATGAACTCAACTAAGATAACCTGAGGGGTTTAGATTAGTCTTGGTAGGGGTATGGGACACTCCGTAAACATTGCAGTAGTTAGCCTTCAGGTAAGATTTAGAAGGAAGTTCTTATAGATACATATACGTATAAATGTAAATAATACGTATAAGATGATCTTACATGTTAATGAAACTATGTGATGTTAATTACTATTAATAACATGTATTTTGTCTTTATTGCTAAAGTATGATATTACATCACCTTAAGGCTATGTCATGTGAAGTTGGACATTGGCTTTAGTTCTTGATATATTTACTTGGTTAAGTAAGGTTATATGGCTTTGCTTAGTTATTGAACAAGTGGATTTAAGGAGGGTCATGAGTAATGTTGTTGCCTTGGTTTTGTTAAAATGTACTCTTATTATTGCTTGTTGAAGTTATAACTTGATGATAGAGTCGTCTTGGTTTTATATGCAAGTACGTAGATATGTTCACAGACTTTACTATCCTTGGTGTTTTTTTTCTTGTTATGTACATGCGTATGACTTAGGTAATATGTATAATTGATTGTTATGGTCTTGCTGAATATGCATAATGTTTTAAAAAGTAAAATGCATAGTTTAATGAAATGTCCCTTTTCTTTGCATAAATTAAGGATAGTTGTGCATGTGGTCTCATGAAAAATATAATTGGTGTAATAACCCCATTTCTTCCTTTGCCCCAAAATTTTAAGTTTCGGTTGTTGAAGGGGCTCTTGGAGTTTACATTGAAGAAGACCTTGAAATCTTAATAATCCAAGTTGGTAGGTCGTCACTTTCCGAGGGAAATGCCCCTATCATGCTTATGATGTTTCTTTAGTGTTTAAAAGTATTATATTCATTCTTTTTCATTTAGATACAAAACATTGTATGACCTATATATGGTTTTCTTGCATTGATGTATGGGCTAGGCCACAATTATTACACTCTTGTTAGAAAGTTATGAGATGAGACATGTTATTTAGACTATGTTATATTTTATATGTATCTATGTGCAATAAAAGTAGAAAACTATGTAATGTTTTATATACGAAGGGTCTCTGTAGACTCGATATAACTAAATTATGTGTATGTAGAGATCTACATTAAATTCAATGTAGAAGTAGTAAAAACTTTTAAATTTTCGTTAATTTTGACCTATGAATGTAATGATGTAAGATAAGAGGCGAGTCATAGTCCTCAATGAGGACGACGACTCTGGTTACATCTAGGGGTGCTCCCACAATGTGACAACTCTTGTATCAGAGGAAGAGGTTAAATACTTATGGAGATTCATATTCATAATTGTGAAGCGTGCCACAGTTATGGATAGGAATCTATGTGATGCTTAGGAAACTCTCCTTTTCTTGGAAGTCCAACATTGTGCCTCTAGAGTTATAGTTATATGTGCTTTTAGTATGTTATCCTTTTAGTGCGATTATAGGTAATGGATACTCAAAGAAACCCGACACGAAGACTTGAGAAAGAGATTGTCAATGTGGGAGTTTATTCTTATCATCCTCTTGAAGTATATGTTAATGATGACTAATCGCTGGTCAATCCTCCTTGATTGATGACGGTTTCATAAGGGATTCTCTTTTCCAAATATTCCATTCAGTTACTACCCAAGCATAAGGGGCCACTGCCAAAGCTCAAGCCATGTTGTCCTAAGCTAATCGGGAGGTTGTATCCCAACTATGGGTTTTCAATAGAACGAATCCCCTACTTTCTATGGTTCCATGGTTGAAGAAGACCCCAAAGAGTTAATTTAAGAAAACTACAAGATCCTCATTTCTATTGGTTCTTATACAAGTGAGAAGTACGATTTAGCCACTTACGAACTCAAAGATGTGGCGCAAGCTTTGTACGTCTAATGGAGGTATAATAATCTTTTCTTGATATAGTATTTCATAGGGAGAAGAGGAAAACACGGGTAGTGGAGTTCATCAACTTTCTTCAAGGAGGTATGAGTGTTCATGAATACTCCTTCAAATTCACTACACTGTCAAAGTATGCTCCTTTTTTGGTTTCCGACCCTTCAGATGACATGAACCATTTTGTTAAGGGACTTTTGGATGAATTGCAAGTAAAATGTCATTAAACTATGCTACATGACAATATAAATATTTCTCGTCTGATGGTTCATGTTCAAAAAGTAGAAGAATCAAGGTCTAAGTGAAAGAGTAGAGATGCTAAGTGTGCAACTTCCTTGGACGATGGTTCTTCTAAAGGTAGTCTTGATATCCAACAACATTATTCGTTAAAGAAAAACATTTCTAAATAAGTTCGTTCAAAGATTCCTAAGACTAGGGATAATATGGTGTCTAATTCTAATCTTAAAAGGGGAAAGGATACTACTTCACCAACGAAGAATCCAACTTGTGAAAAATGTTGCAAGAAACAATATGATGATCGTCTAAAGCGAATGGATAATTATTTTTGTTATGGTAAAAGTGGGAACATGGTTCTAGATTGCCCAAATGTGAATGGTCAAGATAACATTAGTGGTCAAGATCAAGCAAGGGGTTCTTATGATGATCAAAAAAATAATCTCTTGTATGCACTTCGCTCAAGGGTTGACCAACATAGTTCTACCGATGTGGTGACCGGTATGTTGAATGTTTTCTCTATTGAAGTATATGCATTATTTTATTTGTGCGCTACACTATTTTTTTACTCCCTTGATAGCTAGGAAGTATGAGTTTTTGCCAGATATTCTAAATGAATCTTTTATGGTTTGTACCTCATATGGTGAGTTGGTTGTTGCAAAACAGGTATATATAAATTGACCTACAATTATTTCGCAATAGAGTTACTTATGTTGAACTAGTAGAAATTTTTATGTTTGATTTTGATGTCATGTTGGGTATGGATTGGTTTCATGCTTGCTTTGCCTCTATATATTGTAAAACAAGGGTGCTGAAGTTTAACTTTCTTAATGAGCCGGTTTTTTAGTGGAAGGGGGGAAATTCTATTCGTAGAGGTCGAATAATTTTTTTTAAAGCTTGTGGAGTGATGTCTAATGGGTTTTTACGGCATGTATTAAGAGACCAAGATTTAGACTCCAAAATTCCTCCCATTGAGTCGGTCCTCGTAATGTGGGAATTTTCAGAGGTCTTTCCTAATTATCTTCCCAGTATTCCACATGAACGGGAAATTAAATTCTGTCTAGACTTGTTAACGGATACAAATCCAATTTCAATTAGTCCTTATTGGATGGCTCCGGCATAATTGAAAGATTTGAAGGTTGAACTCAAGGATTTGCTACATAAAGGCTACATTAGATATATTATTTCTCCATGGGGTGATACTTTTTTTTTGTGAAGAATAGGGATGGTTCCCTCACAATGTGCATGGATTATTGCAAACTCAATCAATTCACTATTAAGAACAAATATCCTCTCCCTCGGATTGATGACTTGTTTGATTAATTCCCAAGGGCAAGCTACTTTTCTAAGATTTACTTTACATCGGAGTATTACCAACTTAGGGTGAGAGGTGAGGATATACAAAAAATGGCATTATGGACTATATATGGTCACTAGGAGTTCTTAGTAATGTCTTTTGGTCTCATTAATGCCATAACGACATTTATGAATCTTATGAATAAGGTGTTTCAAAGTTACCTTAATTAATTTTTCATTGTTTTCATTGATGAGATCTACCATGTTAATAAAATAAGGGTGATCATATGAACTATTTGACGGTGGTGTTACAGGTTCTTAAGAAGAATCAATTATTTACCAAGTATAGAAAATATGAGTTTTGGTTGAGATACGTGGAGTCTCGTGGTCATATTATCTTTAGTGAGGGAATTGAGGTTGGGTCTAGTGGATTGTTATCAGAGGTTTGTGGATTGCTTTGCGTCCATTGCATCTCCCTTGACTACTTTAAACAAAAATAGTAAGAAATTTGAATTGTCTGAGCCATGTGAGAGAAACTTCTAAATCTTGAAAGATAGTCTTACTTCCACTACAGTGTTTACATTACCAGTCAGTACAAAGGTCTTCATTGTATAATTTGATGCATCCTGAGTGGGTTTTTGGTGTGCGCTTATGAAACACTGGAAAGTAGTATCCTATTCGGCATGACAACTTAAAGTGCATAAGATAAACTATCCAACTCATAATTTTGAGTTAGAGGTCATGGTATTTGACTTGAAAATATTGAGGCATTGCTTGTATGATGTTCATGTTGATGTGTAAGAAGTTGATGATGAATTACATAGGAGGCTTGGTAAGTCTTGCTATTCGAACTCTTTACGTAAATTATGGTTACTGGTGGCTAAGTGATGATGTCTTGCTGTAGTATACCTTGTGTTAGGATTGATAGTTTACGTATGAGATTGAATTAAATTTTCTTTACTATGGTGTGTGAGGTGTTAGCTAAGATGTAAATGTTATAAGCATGGTGATGATTAGCAATGTGCCTTATAATGATATGAAAATATTAATGTGCTAACTTAACCTATATGAATTGTATTGAAAGGAAAATACTCATAAAATTCTTATTTAGCTATGATGATGATGATGTATATATAAGGGTTAGACCTTATGACTTACATTAGATTATGATGATTAATAAACGTATAAAGACATTCGAAAAGGAACTCTAGCTTAGCACCAAGTGAACTAGAATGAGGAGTGTTCCTTTCCACATAGGGAACGTAAGATCACTAATGTACTCTTTAGATGGAGACTCTAATGCATGTAGCATATGGATGGTCCTAACTATATATCCTAGTTCTTGACCTATGTTACACCCAAAGGAATACTAGCTAGTGGATACATGTAGTTACTATGGTCATGTTTAGGTACTACCTTGGAAAGAAGTCCACCTTCATTCGGTGTAGGGTTTCATCATACTGGATTCCACACTAGATCATCTGGTTTATGTCGGTTATGGCAATATGTTCCCAAAAGGTAACATAATGTAAAGGAAAGAACTCTAACATTGATGACCTAAGGGGTTTATCATAGTCACTAGGGGGGTATAGGACTTAACCTAAACATTGCGCTAGTTAGACTTGAGGGAAGTTTTAGGAGGATATACTTATGATAGTATAATCTTATAAATGTAAAAGATATGTATATAATGATCAGACATGTTACTGACACTATGTGATGTTAGTTACTCATATGAATAGTTGTCTGTTCTATATTAATAAAGTAGGATAATATGTACCCTTAAGGCTATGATTTGTGAGGTTTGATAATTATTATGGTTCATGCTAGGTTTACTTGATTAAGTTAGGTTATAGGCTTTGCTTACTTATTGTACAAGTGGACGTAAAGAGGGTCATGAGTAATGATCTTGTTTGGTTATGTTTAAATGTATTCTTATTCATGCTTTTTGAAGTTATTACTCTATGATAGAGTGGTGTTGATTATATATGCATGTATGTTCATATGTTCACTGACATTACTATGCTTGTTATTATTCGTCTTATTATGTACATGCCTACGATTAAGTAATATGTTTTATTGATTTGGATGGTCTTGTTGAATGTGCATAATGGTTTACAAAGTAAATTGCATAGTTTAATAATATGTCCCTTTTCCTATCATGACTTCATGATACATGTGCATATGGTCTCACACATAGTACAAGTGGTATGGTCCACCTTCTCGGTGGCGATGTTTGCTTGAATTTGAAGGATGTAAAGTAACTAGTTTATTGTGAATGTGGAAGTCTTGTTATGTGAAGTAATATGATAAAAATTCTATTCTTGTTAAATGATCATTATGAAGCTAATATATGACGTACAGTAGAATGTATGCTTGAATGAAATGAATCTTGTTTATTGTTTATGCAGCTTGTCATAAGAAGTATGCTAAGGATTATGTCTAAATGACTTGTATGATTATGTGAAGCATGTAAAGTGTATGATATGACTAATGAAGGTTTAAGCATTAATAGAAGTTAAATGAAAATAAAATGGTGCTTATGTGCAAGGTGTTATAACATGTACACACACACTCACACTTGAGTGAATGAAGCATAGTTAGGTCCAAAAGGAGAGTTTTGGTGTGAACACTCTTTGTTAGTAAAGGTGAAGTGTTTAATAAAAACCGCAAAACATCCTAAGCGCTTTTGAAGACAGGTCGGAGGATAAATGTCAATCGTAAGTTGACATGTGGTGTTCACAAGTTATCTTTAACCTATAGTTTAAAATGTTTGAATCAATGGGAAGTTAAGGCCTAGAACAGAGAGGATATGAAGAAGAGGTGGTTACACTTCCTCTGTTGAGATGTTGTATTCCAATATACCTCTTGAGATGAGTACTCCTCGTTAGTAGATAATAAGTTAATTAGTATAAATCTCCTCATCCCTTAACTGTTCGCCCGCTTAGGTGTATCTATTGGGTAAGCCATGCAAAAGATATGAGAATTATCTCATTCCAGGCAAGTGAGGATCCCTCATACGATAGAGCTTAATATTGGATTCCTTGTCTAGCTCTCATAGTGTATGTCGATTATGCTAACCCTAACAAAATAAATGAATATGCTAGGTCTTCTAAAGGAGTTTTCTACATAGGGTTGGTAGTGTAATGGGACGGTATTTATCCATTTCACTAGGTGGGAATTCACAAGGGGAATCTTGGTGAGTGTTATTTGAATAGAATGAAATAAGTTTCCCTAAAGAAATTATTATTTAGGGTAGGTGGTGGTATGGGACACTATCTATCCATTGCACTAGGTAGGACCTTCCTCTAAGGGAGTCTTGGTGCCAAGTCTTCTAAAAAGAATGTACTACTTAGGGTAGGTGGTGGTATGGGATGGAATATACTCATTACACTTAGTAGGCATTTTGAAAGGGATATCTTGGTGTGTTGTTGGGTGTTCTTCTATTGTATTTCCATTGGGCGGGTGTTTGTTCCCCCAAGGTGAGTATGCAAAAAGGAGGTAGTCTTGAGGATTTCTTCGGTGTGTGTTGAAGGAGGCATATGTGTAATTCCTTCATGTCTTACCTTAGTGATTATTAGGATGACCTTAAATAGGAAAACTCCGACGGAAATGATGCATACTTCATCATTGAAAATACATTGGAAGTCCACTACTTTGGAGTCTTTTTAGTGATAGTCATAATAAAGGAAATTCACTTTAAATGCTAGTTCACTGTTATATTTTAAAGTTCACTATAATATTTTTCATGTTCAGTGTAAAGTGCTTCCTTTTTTCAAAATTATGGAAATTCTCCTGTAAGTGTTAAATGATCTTTGTTATGTTATTTTACTTCTAAATTTATGATTATATGAAGCATTTGTCATGAAATTTTATTTACTATAATGCCACTTTTTGCATGTTGTTGGATATGTCATACTTACTACATGGTTGTGTACTAATCCCATACTTTTCTATATTTTCTAAGTATATCTTTTTCGAAGAAAGGTGGAAGTCTAGAAGGCAATGCTTGGAAATGTTCCTCTTAAGACAAAGTGTGTCACCATATATCCGAGGGCATAATTCCTCTCTTCCTAGTTTCTTTATGTTAAGACTTATTCTGTATCTCTTTCAAATGTAAAGGGACGTGTCCTTCAGTTTATGATGTCGTACTTTAAGTTGTCTTGTGACTACGAGATTTTCTATGTATTCATAAAGATTTTCTTTTTATATTATTTGTCGTGAAAAGTTTTAATTCCGAGCTACTTTTCATGTCTTATGTAATGAACAATAGTTAAAGGTGTTGTACAAGACCGAAAAGGGTCATGTACGCCTTGCACTAATCCAAGTGTTCTCCCTATCTTCTAGGCGGTAATTTCAGTTCGTGACATAAGAGTTGGAGCGGTAAAATGGGCAATTTTAAAGAAGGCTTTTCTTGATATATTCGTTCCTTGTGATAAGAGGAAGCCAAAGTGGAGGAATTAATCAACCTTCCTCAAGAATATATTTGTGTACTTGACCAGTCTTTCAAATTTACTAAATTGTAAAAATATGCTCCTTCTTTGGTTTTCGATCCTAGAGATGAAATGAGACACTTTGTGACGTGAGTGTTTGATCACTTAAAGGATAAATATTTTTCGAATATGTTACATGAAAATAGAAACATTTCTCGTCACACGGTTTATGCTCAACAAGAGGAAGAGACAAGGGTTAAGAGAAACAGTATACATGTCAATAGGGCAAGTTTTGATGGTGGTTCTTCCAAGGATAGGTGTGATTTACAAGATAAGCCAAGGTTTAAGAAAAGTTCTTCTAATCATGTTCCTACTAAATTTCATGAGGCTCGTGATTATAGGGTGTCTAACTCTAACTCTCAAAAGGGAAGTGCTGCCAGCTCACCAAATAAGAACCTAGCTTGTTGAATGTGTGGCAAGAAATATTATGGGGATTGCCTTGTTGGGACGAAAAATTTGTTTGGGTATGGAAGGAGTGGTTAATATGTTAGGGATTCCGAAATGTGAAGGGAAAAGAAAACGGTAGCGTACAAGCTAGTGGTTCTAATATGGATCATGCAACGAAGAATTGCTTTTATGCACTTCACTCTCTAGGGGTGAACAAGAGATTTTTCTTTATGTGGTGATTGGTATGTTATATGTCTTCTCTATTAATGTATATGTTTTACTTTATCAGGGTGCTACACTAAATATTGTACTCCCTTCATAGATAGAAAGTTTGATATTTTGCCCGATATTCTAAATGAAACATTCATGTTAACTACCCAGTATATGAGTCTGTGGTTTCTAAGAAGGTATATAGAAATTTTCCTTTAATGTTTCCCAATCGAGATAATCATGATGAATTAGTAGAAATTTGATATGGTCAATTTAGATTTCATTTTGGGTATGGATTGGTTGCATGATTGTTTTGCTTACATTGATTATAGAACTAGAATTGTCAAGTTCAAATATCAAAATGAACCCGTACTAGAGTGTAAGGAGGGAAATTCTATTCCTAGAGGTCGTATCATCTCTTGCCTTAAGGCTTGTAAAAATGATACCAAAGGGTGTCTATATCACATTGTAAGAGTCAAACCTTTAAACTCCAAAAATCCTCCTATTCAGTAAGTCCTTGTAGTATGGTAATTTCCGAAGGTCTTTGTAAAAACCCGAAAGTACCCGCTAGAAAAAAAAAGCACCCAAAGTTCGGAACAGTTGCGTACTTGACGTTTCGGAGGTCTTGTACAAGCCTTAGCTATTTTTCATTACATAAGACATAAAGAGTAGTGCTGAATTAAAACCTTTCACGGATAAAATAATAAAGAAACTATATTTCATAAAAATCTAAGGATTTGATCTCATCTTTACAAGCGAACTTAAAAACTCGATATAAATATCTTAGGAAACGCCCCTTTAAATTAAAAGAAGAAACTTAATAAGTCTTAAGGATAGAAATATAGAAATACAACTATGTCCTAGAAAATAAGATGACATACTTAATCTTGAGAGGATAGATTCGCAAGATTTGTCTTCTAGTCTTTAAAAGGCTCTAACCTATAATTATTAAGTATAGAAAAGTACAGGGTTAGAGCAAAGTAATGTACTAAGTGCGGTATATATAAAAACATTCCAAAAAAGACATTTTAGTGAAATAATCTTTCAGGCCAAATAATTAAAATTTTCATGATTATAGAGTTAAAATAGTATAATAATTATAATGTAGCACCTAACAAAAGAGTTCCATAATTTGAGTACAAGGAATCACTTTACACTAAAGTCCAAAAATATTATAGTGAAACACAGTGAAAATAATAGTAACTTTTTAAAGTGAACAATTCATTCGAAGAAAAATGATATTATTTACTATGTGGTTTTCCTAACCAAGTTAACCTAAGACTCCCTAAAATAATACAAGAAAGGACTATCCATACGCCCCCCCTTCAAGACATACCAAAGCGATCCTTTATACCACAAACCATAGGCTTTCCTACTCCGGGAATAAAATCTATATTCTTGTCTAAATTTTTTAAGAACATTCATAAAAGAAGGATTTCATGTAAGTTCCATTGTCCAATAGGATGGATAAGTTACACTCAGTGCAATGTGAGAGTAGCATCCCATACTACTACTCGTACTTAGTGCTCCTTGAGGATTCCCTTGGATTAAGCACCCTACATTAGTTAATGCTAACTACATCACATAAAAATTAGATTTAACAAACTTTTTTAATATTAGACCTTAAATTATCTAACATAATTTACAACACATGATAGAAGGCGCTAAGAGTCCCCTTTCGGAATGTATACCTAGTACAATGGATAGATAGCGTCCTATACCACCACCTACCCTATGTAGTACATTCTTTTAGGATACTTAGTTCTTTCATTTTTTAAGGGGAATAACTTTAACCGTCATAGAACATGAGAGCTACGCATGGAATCCCGAAACTACCCTTATCAGATGAGGGATTTCCACTAGCCTAGGGTGGGTCCTTTCTCTTAGATTTTACCTGGCTTTTCCAATAGCTACACCTATGCCCGCACATATCTAAGGGATAAGGAGATTTCTAGAAAGTAACTCGCTGTCTACTAACGAAGAGTACTCATCTCAAGAGGTAAATTGGGTACAAAATCTCTACTTAAAATGTGCACCCAACCTTTCTTCAAATCCTTTCGGTGCTAAGCATAAATTCCCCACAAAATCTCTAATATTCATTACGAAAGGTCAAGGATAACTTTTAAATACTCCATCTCCACTCAAAGTGGGTATCCTATCTCAAATCTTCATTACAAAGGTCTTGGCAGGTAGTGAGGTGGCTACTAAATACTTAATCTCAACTCACAATGAGTGTTCACCCCAAAACATCCCTTTTGATTCACATACTTTAACTTCATTAATTTATTACATTAATACTGAGTGTGTACATGTGAGAACACTTCGCACAACAACATCATTTAATTTTCATTCCCTTTTATACATGCTTACACCTTCATTCATCACATTACACACTTAACATGATCAATATATACACTTAATTTATTTAGGTATAATCTAGGCAAAGCATAAAATTTAAGTTTTAAAATACATATTACAAAAACAAACTTTATTAGAATTTCCTTCAACACATTAATCCTTAAAAGCCACAACAACATTACATATTAAGTAGAATCAAACTCATCAAGTAAACACCACCACCAAGTAGGTGGACCATACGACTCAAGAGAAATTAATAGAGAGAGTTACCAATGAAACAAACATACTATTCTTAAGAAACCGTCAAATCTATTTACAATTTACATAAGATATTCATCATAATATGGCCCTTAGGGTAGTATCTAAAAAATGATATCAACAAAAAGAAACCAAATCTCAAGACTACAAAACCATGTCCGTTCAACCCATTTCTCAAGCCAAAAAGTGATAAAAACTATAACATTTTTTCATCGATATTTTAGCATAAAAATAATCAACTAATATTATAAAAATCATATTTGAGTCATATAAAATGTTTTCATGCAAGACCCGTATTTAAAGTTAAAGATAGAAGAAGTTAGGGTTGAAAAGCCATTTTAAAGTTCATTAGAGAGGACTCCTTGAATGGAAGAGAGTTTAAGAATGACTACCATACCTCAAATGTAACAAACAAAAAATATTTTTATGAAGAATTCGACCACCTCAACCCTCTTAGCTCCTCCTTGACGTCTAGATTCTATGGAGGTTTGAGAGGGTCTTTTGAGAGAGTGGGGTTTTGGGTTTTAAGATATAAAGTCTAAAATTATGTCTTAGGGTTTATACATATTTATACACCTAAAAGACCCTAAAATAACTGTCCATGTCTAACATAAGACGTGTGGTTAATTTACAAAACATCCCATGGCTTGGAAAAAAAATAGCTTTCACAGGAACCATGAACAAGTCCACACAGACGGACCGCCTGTTCATCAACGCCCCATTTGTGGGGGTCTGTCCATTGGGACATAGCTTCTTCCTGGTGATGGCTTGTCAACCTTACAGGGCCAGTCAATGCCGAAGGTCAACGGTTCTTCTTTTTACAAACTATCCGTCTCTTGTTGCTTTAATTTTGTCAGAGCTTGGCAGCTCTTGTCAAGAGATCGAGTCCTCTTCTACGGCCCATCTTGGGTTCTTGGTGGGGTTGTTCATGCATATTAAACACCTAAACATTGTCGTCTAGGTTTTAACAACGTACCTCACAAATTTCAAACAAAATGAACATGTAAAACTAACTCAAACACATGAGAACACACAAGAACTATTTAAGGTATATGTTTCTAACATCATGGACGTTCTTGGACTTTTGACCTCAAAACATAACAAAACTTCAAACACTGAGTAAGGATACTATTATAACCTTTTTTAACTCAAAATTAACTTACGAAATAATATAGAAGCTCTAGTTAACCTTAGTTCGTTTAACGGAGTTATATTCTCTACCACTTTGAACAGCACTCGTCCTCGAATGACATAAAATCTTTAAGCCTATCAAGAACTCCATTAGGAACACATAACACATAACAATCATGATCAAACGTCATATTCAAGGCATCAAATAACAAGGAGCACAATATTACACTTTCAAACACCTTGCAACACAAACACTTTGCAAGAACCTTTACTTATCAAAATTCACCGTTACCCTTCACTTATAGAGGAACTACCTTCTCCGCCGTTAAACATGCCCATATACAGCACTTTTTATACACATTGTTGATATATTTCAAGACAAGGCAATTTATTTTAAAAAATTAAGATTTTCACAAACAACTTCGCAAAACATCTCAAATTCAATCTCACTTTCATTCCTTCTTTTTTGGAGGAACTACATTCTCCAACATTAATCAAGCTCATAATCATCATTCTTAATAAAATTGAAACCATTGTTCATGAGAAGTGCAATTTATTCACAGTGAATGCAAGAAACTTAATAGTGAAACATGCTAAAAATCCATTCATTTTTCTTTCAAGAAATTCTAACATGAAAGCAAGTCAATATGAGAGACAACATCACTTACTCAAATCATAACATGAAAACAATACTTTGAAGAAATTAAGCAATATTATTGATTATGCCTTAACATAAGTAATATAGGATTAGTACGAATTCTCCAAATATAGTCGTCATATATTAAAGAGCATGAAAAACTTTATACCATCAATGTCACTCATAACATAAAGATATATGCAACTAATTCTAATATGCAAGACTCATAGCCATTACAAAACTATCAAGGATTTTTTTTGGTTTCTAGCTAAAATAAGGAAAGAATGAAAGATAAGGATACCGACTACCTTCTACTCAACTAATTCTCCCCCACATAGGGTAAAGCCATCTTCAAGGACTCATTTTTTAAAGTATAAGTATGCCTCACAAAAGGTAGGAAATGACACTACCCTCAACTCATGCACATCAAGAGTAATCATGAACCTTAAAATTAAAGCATAACACTTCCATCATATGATTAAATCTACAAAAACACCCTTATGGATCACTCTCTAAACACTTAAACATCACATATCTTAACTCATGGAATAAAATCCCATATTTCTCACAACATTATCACATTCATTCTACACTCTCACTATTCACACCTTAGTTCTTCTACTATCATTATATAGAGCAGTAAGATAACTCATTTTCCACAAAAGGGATGTCACTCAATCATTTCAACTCTTACCATGTCTAGAGACACATCAACATACAATTTCTTATCATAATACTTCCAAACTCATAAGTCATACATATACATAAATAGCATCACATCTTAATCCTCAGAACTACCCTTTACATAGCCATAAAACTATCATAAGCATCAAAAGTCACATTTCTCTCCTTCAAACACATATACATGTCCCTTTTCAAGCAATCACGTTTAGAAATATCACAGGACAAGGGAAAAGAAGTTAAAGAACTTATTGAGTTAAGTTCTACGGCACGATACAAGAGTAGTGAAGTAAGTAAAACTCTATCGTCCTATAGACTCTCACTCATGGGTGTGTCGCAACACACACCAATGACTACGACACTACTAGACGTGGCTTGTGAGACTTTTAAACCCCAATCTATTTTGCATAACTTATGCTCTAATACAAATTTTGTACAAACTAGAATGTTCCCCGTAGAAGAAAGAGATCACCCATTGTGCACTTAACATTTTGGAGGTCTTGTACAAGCCTTATCTATCATTCATTATATAAGACATGAAAAATAGTGCGGAATTAAAATATTTCACGAATAAAATAATAAGGAATCCATCTTTCATAAAAGCTATGGATTTTATCTTTTCATCACAAGACAACATAAAGACTCGACATAAATATCTTAGGGAGATGACCCTTTAAATTAAATGTCGATAAATAATGTCTTAACGATAGAAATTAAGAAATAGAATTATGTCCTCGAATATAAGAGGACATACTTAATCATAAGATGAAATATTCCCCTTCTTTGTCTTCTAGTCTTCTAATTGCTCCGACCTATACTTATAGAAAACTATGGGGTTAGTACAAAATAATGTAGTAAGTATGGTATATGCAAAAACATTCAAAAGGGGACATTTTAGTAAAAAAAATCTTTCATGCCAAAAAGTAAAAATTTCATGATTATAAAATTAAAATAGTAGAAGAATCATAATTTAGCATCTAACAAAAGAGTTCCATAATTTTAGCATAATAAGTCACTTTACAGTAAACTCCAAAAACATTACAGTGAAACACGGTGAAAACAGTCACATGTTACAGTTAACAATTCATTCCAACCAACCTGAACTCATTTCGTGTAAGGTTTCCCTAACCAAGTTATCTTAAGACTCCCTATTGAAAGATAAGAAGGAACCACCCACACACTTACTTGAAGACACACCAAAGCAATCCTTATGACTTTCAACTATCGGCGAACCTAGTTCGGGAGTCAAATCAACACTCTTAGCTAGACATTTTAAAGACATAATACAAGAAGGATTTCATGTAACTTCCCTTCTCCAATAGAATCTATAAGTTACAGTAAGTGCAAAGTGAGAATAGCAGCCCATACTATGACTCCCACTTTGTGAACCTTGAGGATTCCCTTGGATTATGCACCGTATATTATTTACTCCTAACTTCAATACATAAAACTTAAAATTAGTATATTTACTTACCGTTAGATCTTAAGTTATCTAACTTCACTTACAATACATGAAAGAACACACCAAGGCACTCATTTCGGAGGTCTACTTAGTGCATTGGATAGATAGTATCTCATACCACCACCTACCCTAAGTAGTACATTCTTTTATGACACTTAGTTCATACATTACATAAAAAACACACTAAGATTCCTCTTTCAGAATGTCTAACTAGTGCAATGGATAGATAGCGTCCGATACCACCACCTACCCTAAGTAGTACTTTCTTTTAGGAGACGTATTTATTTTATTCTTTCTTGGGGAAATAGCCTTTACCGACATATACCATAAGATAAATACAAGGAATCCCAACAATACCCTTATCGGATGAGTTCTTCCAACTAGGCTAGGTAAGGGCCTTTATCTTAGCTTTTATATAGTTATCCGAATACCTACACCTATGCGGGTGTATAGTTAAGGAAGAAAGAGATTGGTAGTACGTAGCTCACTCTATACAAACAAAGATTACATATCTTAAGAGGTAAATTTGGCACAATATATATACTCACAATGTGCACCCACCCTTTCTTCATAACCTCTTGGTGCTAAGCATAACTCCCCCACTAAGTCTTAAACATTCATTAATGAAGGTCAAAGATAAATTTTAGACACTCTATCTTAACATACAATGGGTATCAATCCTCCAACCTACATTAAGAAGCTCTTGGGAGGTAGTGAAGTTTCTACTAAAAACTTCATCTCAACTCACAATGAGTGTTCATCCAAAAACTCCCCTTTTCATTCACTTACTTTAACTTCTTTCATTCATTCATTCAAAGGTGTGTGTACATGTGAGCACACCTTGCAAAATAACATAATTTCATCTACATTCAATTTTATACATGCTTATAAATTCATCAATAACATTACGCACTTAACATAATAAACATATACACTTACTTCATGTAGGAATAAACTACGCAAAGCATGCAATTCAAGCTTCACAATACACATTACAAGAATAAACTTCATTATCATTTCACTTCACACATTAGGAATTCAAATACATCTTTACAATACATACTAAGTATAATCAAATTCATCAAGTAAACACCGCCAAAAAGAAGGTGGACCATACAACTCTAAAGAAATTCATCAAGAGAGTTAACAATAAGACTAACTTACCATTCTTCAAAAATCATCGCACCTATTTACAATTTACTTCAACAATTCATCATATTATGGACCTTAGGAAAGTATCTAAACAACAATATCAACCCAGAGAAACCAAAGCTCAAGACTACAAAACCATGTCCATTCAACGCATTTATCAAGCAAAAAAGTGATAGAAACTTTAACATATTTTCATTGAATTTTTAGAATTAAAATAACCAAATAACATTAGAAATATGATATTTGAATAATTTGAAATGTTTTCATGAAATACCCATATTTAGAGTTAAAGATAGAAGAAGTTAGGGTTTAAAATACTTTTTAAAAATTCATTAGAAAGGACTTCTGGAATGGAAGAGATTTAAAGGATGACTACAATAACGCAAATGGAAGAAACCCAAATATTTTGATGAACAACTCGACCACCAAAAACCCTCTTAGCTCCTCCATTACTTCTAGCTTTTATAGAGGTTTGAGAGCGTCATTTAAGAGAGAGGGGTTTTTAGTTTAAGGAAATAAAGTCTAAAATTAGGTCTTAAGGTTTAAAACATCCTAATATACATAAACATCCACGGCTGACAAAATACATGGGGTAAATATTCCAAACACCCCAATCCTTGGCAGAAAATTAACTTTCACAGGCACCATCGACGAGTCCACGCACATGGACAATCTGCCCAGCGATTGCCCATTAGTATGGGTCCGTCGATGGGGACATAGATTCTTCCCTGTGCAGTCTTGTCAACCTTGATGGTCGAGTTAACGCCCAAGGTTGACTGGTCGTCTTTTGAACAACGGTCTGTCACCGCTTGTCACCTTCTTGCAAAGAAATGGGGTCCACTTCTAGGGCCCTTCGTGGGTCTAATGTAGTGTTGTACCTTTATGTTAAACCCATAAATATAGTCTTCTAGATCATAGGAAAATCCCACAGCAATTTCAAACAACATGAACGCGTAAAACTCAATC
Source organism: Solanum lycopersicum (assembly GCF_036512215.1). Taxonomy (NCBI): domain Eukaryota; kingdom Viridiplantae; phylum Streptophyta; class Magnoliopsida; order Solanales; family Solanaceae; genus Solanum; species Solanum lycopersicum. The sequence continues at coordinate 18,232,364 of NC_090804.1, read as the reverse complement.
AAACACTTCAGATAACATAAGCACTATTTAAGGCATATCTTGCGAACGTCATGGACGTTCGTGAACGTTTAACCTCCAATATTAACCAAAAAAAACACACTGCCTAAGGACACTAATATAACTCATTTTATCTTAAACTCAACTCAATTAACATCCATGAAGCTCTAGTTAACCTTATTTCATTTTGGGGTGTTACAGTCTTTCCTAATGATCTTCCCGAAATCCCACTCGAACGAGAAATTGATTATCGTATTTACTTTCTACTGGATACCAACCCCTTTTCAATACTTCTTTATCGTATGACTATGGCCAAATTTAAAGATTTAAAGGATCAACCCAATCATTTACTAGATAAAGGCTTCATTAGACCTAGTATTTCTCCATGGAATGCTCCGGTTTTGTTTGTTAAGAAGAATGATGGCCCCCTTATAATGTGCATCGATTATTACAAACTCATTAAAGTCACTAATATGAAAATGTATTATTTCATTCTGATTGATGACCTGTTTAATCAAATCCAAGGGACAAGCTGTTTTTCTAAAATTGACATTACATTGGGGCATCACAAACATTGGTTGAGAGGTTAGGATATAGCAAAAATGGCATTTCATAATCGATATGTTCACTATGAGTTTTAAGTAATATTACTTGGTCTGACTGATGCGACGGCGACATTTATGGATCTCATTAATAGGGTGCTTCGAAGTTACTTAGATTCACTTTTCATTGTTTTCATTGATGACATCTTAATATATTTGAAAAATAAGGGTGAATACATGGAACATTTGAGGGTGGTGTTACAAGTGCTTAAGGAGAACCAATTTTTTCCATGTATGGAAAATGTGAGTTTTTGTTGAGATCGATGACGTTTCTTTGTCAAATCATATCTAGTGAAGGCATTGAGGTTGATCCAACGAAAATCGAGGATATGAAAAATTGGCCTAGGATATTAACTCCAACCGACATTAGGAGTTTCTTGGGTCTAGAGAGTTATTATAGGAGGTTTGTGGATCGTTTTACATCCATCGCATCTCTGTTAACTACTTTGACCAAATATAATATGAAATTTGAGTGCTGGGAAGCATGCAAAAAACATCCAAAACTTGATAGATAGGCCTACTTGCGCTATGCAATTGACTTTACCGGTTGTTACCAACAGTTTCAATGTTGGTATCGTTGAACATTATGATGCATCCCTAGTGGTCCTAGGTTGTGTGCTTAGGCCACACGATAAAGTAATAGCCTATGCCTCTAGGCAACATAAGGTGCATGAGAAAAAACATCTAAGTCATAATCTTGAGGTAGCGGCCGTGGTATTTTCCTTAAAAATATAGAGACATTAAGTGTATGGTGCCCATGTTTCTATGTATACCGACAACAAAAGTCTGTAATATGTGTTTACTCAAAAAATGTGTTGAATCTCCGACAAAAAAGGTGGCTGTAATTATTGAAAGAATACAACATGAGTGTTCTCTACAACCCCGACAAGGCTAATGCGATTGAGGATGCTCTAAGTCATATAACCATGGGTAGTGTGTCTCATGTAGAACAATCCGAGAATGACCTGGTCAAATATGTAAATAGGTTGGGTTGTTTTAGCTTTAGATTGGAAGATTCTCCAAAATTGTGGTTTTATGGTCCATCATAACTCCGAATCGTCCTTAGTGGTTGAGGGGATGTCCAAACAAAACCATGATCAACCATTGATGGAGTTATAGGACTCAGATCTTGGTAAGTTTAATGAGTTTTTGTACTTAGGGGGGAGGGATGGTGTCTTAAGGTATCAAGAAAGGTTGTGTGTTCTAAATGTACATGGTTGGAGAATCATATTCTTAAAAAATCTTATTGATCCTGGTACTCCATTCATCCAAGTTTGAAAAAGATGTATCATCACCTAAGGGAAGTGTTTTGGAGGGAAGGCATGAAGCAGGACATAGAAATTTTTTTTGCAATGTGTCCAAACTGTCAAAAAGTGAAAATCGAACACCAAAGTTCGGGTGGTTTACATCAATAAATAAAGTTCCTACTTGGAAGTGGGAAGACATAAATATGGATTTTTTTGTAGGTTAGCCTAGCACACAAAAGAAATATGACACCATATGGGAGGTTGTTGATAGGTTGACCAAATCTTCACATTTTATTCCCATCAAGTCTACTTACTAAGATGAGGATTAATACAAGGATCTTCATAGATGAGATTTGGGGTCACCATGGTATTCCATTATACATATTATAGGATAGGAGTGCACAATTCACATATAGATTTAGGAGGTCATCCAAAATGGGTTGGGTTCCAAGGTAAGGCTAAGCACCGAAGTTCATCCTCAAACGGATGGCCATGTGGAGCGTAGGATGTTTTTAGAGCTTGTATAATTAATTTTCAAGGAAAATTAGGATAAGCACTTGCCTTTTGTTGAGATTTATTAGAAAAATAGATACCTTCATATATATTTGTGATCCTTATGAATCATTATATGGTATCAGATGTAGATCTCCATTTGGATAGTTGGAAGTGGGGGAGTCCTTACTTTTGGGTCCGGAATTTATTTATATGACTTTGGAGGAGGTTAATATATATGGGGAATTGCTTGAAAATAGCCTATAGTTGGGGAAAGTCTTATGCCGAATATAGGAGAATATAAATAGAGTTTGAAGATGGTGATAAAGTGCATCTAAAAAATTCTTGTAAAAAAGGGATGGTGAGAGTTGACAAGAAGGGGAAGTTTAGTTCTCGTTATGTGGGTGGCTATGAAATCTTGCAAAACATTTGTATGTTCGTAAATGAGTTATGGTTTTTCCTAGTGAACAGGCTCAGATTCATCATGTTTCCATGCTTAAGAAGTGTATCAATGATCCCGGGTATGTTTTTCCTATTGAGGGTCTAGGTGTTCAAGAGAACCTCTCCTATAAGGACGCTCCGATTAAAATCTTTGTTAGAGAAGTTTAGAAGTTAATGAACAAAGAGGTTGCTTCAGTAAAGGTTTTATGGAAGAATCACCTAGTTGAGGATGCAACATGGGAGGCCGAGGCCCACATGAATTTCCATTATCCTCATATATTTGATAACTAATGTTATTTATTCCCAATGTTAATGAAAATAATAACAAAATTTGAAGTTCCTTTGATTTTTGGTGATGTTTTGCAAACACGTTTATATGTTACGCTGAATTACTGTGAAGTTATGCCTATAGACATGAAAATTTTCGATCTTACATATTTTGATTTATATTGTGCATGTTGATATAGTGAGTCTTTATGAAGTGAAATTGAGCATTTTTATGGATTGAGTTTTTAACGATTTTTTAATTCCAAACGATTTGAAACAATCGATTTTATAACGTTTAAAGAATTTTAAAATTATTTAAGTTAATCTTGTCCTATATATATATATATATGTATATATCGTATTTACATAATATATATGTTTTCCAAAATTATGTATATGATTAGTATATTTTATGATTATTCAAAAATTATCTCGAAAAAATTTAATTTTCGGTCAAATGATGCACTAGTTTATTTCAATTTAAGTGATAGTTATAATTTAGAGTTAGTTAGCTTGTAATTAAATTAATAAAGTCAATAATTTAATTTCTTTGAAGTTAAAAAACATATTAATTAATTTTAATCAATGGACCGTTTTTCATAATAATTTCTAGTTTTTTAAGAGCTAAAATTGGGCCACTTTTAATGACCAATTGTTTCCAGCCCTCAGCCAGAATTCCACTTTTTTTAGCTAACGCATTTTTTGATTCCCAAAAATGAAAATCCCATCCCAATTAATACCCGGCATGACCTTTCTCTTTTTCGTCAAGAATAAACCTAGAAAAGATAAGAGAAGCATAAGCGATATCATGACCGTTTCATAACAGCTCGTGGATGACCGTGGGGAGTCATGTACGCGCCTCACGCATGAGGAATAATAGAAATGAAGGATTATATGTCCACAAAAATACAAGTAAAGGAAACAGTAATAGAGGGTAGTATGCTGCCATTTTGTTCTTTTCTTTGTGTCGTCCATATTTGAAGGAGTTTCAGCGAAGCATATCCCGCAAAATCCTCCATCCCGTGTGAGATTTTACTCCTTCACCTTCCAAGGATGGTTTGGTCGATATCTTCATTCCGTTTTTGAGAATGAGCTGAAATTTCAGAAAAAAGATAGATTGACCAAAATAGGGAAAGTTTGACGTTTTGAATTTTAAAAAATTATCTTTTGTCTTTTGGATTTTTGATCTGTTTCCCCCAAATCCAACCCTAATTTTCCCACATATATAGTTCCTTATAATTTGTTGAAAGGGGAAGATTTTTTTTGGAGGCATAAAAAATAATAAATGAAGCCTCTTTGTACATATATTAAGAATAGCTTAACATTATGTATATGATATAAACAAATCATAAAAGATAACCCATCCTAGTCTATTCCTTTACCTCTATTTTCATTCGTCATCAGTTCTCTTCAGGTCAAGGTTTCGTCCATCACATTGTTTGCCAGTCGTGTTAGAGTTCGTGCCTCTATTCGTGTGGTGGAAAAAATCATCCTATATGTGGTTCCTGTTCTCTGCTACAAAATAGTATGGTCTTTTACTCTAATTTTCCGTTGGTCATCTTGGAACAAAGTGCGTTGTAAGTTTTTACGTGGAAAGAGCTGATTACTATGTTGTTTTGTTCCTATAATTTTAATAAGAAATAGAACTCTTTGATGTTTTGTCTCGATAATCTCGTTAGGAATCTTGTTTGTGCCCTTGTTGATTGTTTGGTGTGGTCTCTTTTTATGTTAATCTTTTGAATATTGTTTGGTCAAATCTTCATGTTTGGGAACCTTTGGAAACTTTATATTTGCATATATCTTGGTTTTACATTCTCTATTACTTAATTTAATTTCTTTTCGCAACCAGATATTGTTGTAAACCATTCATTGGTTTTGATAAATTTCTTTAATCTTAATAAGGGTTTGATTACATTTAATCAATTATTTGCGTTAGAATGTTTATCCTATTCCATTAAATATTGTATTAAATTTCTCCTTATTTACTAGAGAATCTTGTTTTACTTGTCTTTTCTTTAGTGGGATAACATTAATGGTCGTGGTTCTTTGTGTTTGACAGTAAATTCTCCAAGCTTTTAGTTTTTCGTATATAAATGTGTTTCCATCTGTTCATTTTATTTGTTTATTTTTTTTTATGAAATACCAAAGTTCATTGTTGAATATGACAAAAGTTGATCTTTTTGTTAATTAGACTAATTTTTTCTTAAATTCCAATTATTGGATTCTTTATAGATGCTTCTGTTAATTGACTTATTGCATTTAATATACATTTCCCTCCCGATCTTTAGTGTTTTGATCAAGAATTATGTTTGATAATACCATTCTTCGTTTACTTTCATTATCTTTCATGTCTAGTTACTTGAGGTGAGTTAAAAAATATAAGAAGTCGGTAAGACTAAAGCATGTGATGTTTTATCAGCTAAATTATACGTGTTTTATCATAATGTATGGGTTTACTATCAGTTAATAGTTAGGTGTATCTTGAACATGATATGGCCATAAGTACATATATATGTATATATGCGCACACACACAAACATATATATATATATATGTGTGTGTGTGTGTGTGTGCTATTTTTTGGCGTTGCAGTTTATTCATCAATTTTATTTTTTGTTAATACGATTTACTTTGTCCTCTTTAGAGTCGTAGGCCTCTATCTAATTTAGATTTAATAATAGGGTTCCATTTGAATCAAATTCCGTTGCTTAAGTTATATTTAATGTACTACTTCACACACTAGTTACCTGCCATTTTATTGCATGTAAAATCTTCATCGGATTTGCCACGAACTCATCCTCTTGAATATCGAGAGGGCCATAAAGGTATTTCGTTTCATCTCGGGTCATCCATTAGCAAACTGAAGTAAAAATTTTGGTTTGAAGAATGTGTTCAAGACAAGGAGTGGAATATCTTGGGCCTAAGCTATGGCGTTTTGTATAATTATTTGATAGGTGTAAAACAAATACCAAGTCTAGTGGGCCTTGAGGCCCAAGAGCAAATTAAATTCAAATACCGGTCCTGGCAGAAAAAAATTGGATTTGGACCCAACTCTCTCTCTCCCTCTCTCTCTTGTACTTGAACTTTTATTTATTTGTTATGAATTGTTATAAGTTTTAGTGTAACAAAATTCATATCCTTGCAACATGCTATCTCGGTTTAATAATTTAAATAAAATTAATCAATTTTAAATAGATTTAATAATAAAAAATTTTTAAGTTAAAAAAACAAAGTCTCAATTAGATTGTAAAATTAACACTTCACTTTTCAAACAACTCTAAAGATTTCTTTATATAAAAAAAAGTCAGATATTTTAGAAAAAATGATAGTTGCAAGAAAATTGTATTGACGGATATTTTAGGTGCCTTAACCACCTTTCTAAAATATAAATAAGAATCCACAAAACCCTTTAATGTTTTCAGTTGGTTTTCTGTTTAAATATTTTTAAAACTAAGTTTTTTTTTCTAATATTATGTGGAAACTCTAAATAAGTCCAAAAATATATCAATATTTTTCCAAATAAAAAAGACTGTGACTCCGCTAGGGATTTGGAGGAGTCTAACCTCAAAACTAAACTTACTTTGCTATGTAAAATAGTTGTTACTAGTTTCATTATCGTATTATTGAAACTGTTCCATTTTCAAAGCATAAACACTGCCAAACGAAAAATATTTTGCATTAAGGCAAAGGGAGTTACGTTGCTTACCAAGACTTCTTTCAGAAAAAAGACAAGTCTATCTTTGGAAGTAAAAAATAAATAGTTTGCTTGCGGTCATCCAACTTCGTTTGTTAACTTCACCTACTATCTTTCCAACGAGGGTACGTGTTACTTTTTAACCAATTCTACACAATCTATGGAATATTTTGTACATTAGTAAAACCTCCAAAATCATGTCCAAGGTATCTGACCTAACGACATACCATATTATTTGACACTTGAATGATGTGCATGAGGAAACCAAAATGTGGGTGGGTAAACATACATGGTTTTTATTTAGTAGGTATGAATCATTTTCCAATGTTCCGCATTGTTGTAGAAGCCCCACCTTGACTCAAAATATTGCATAACGACCTCGACGAAGATGACAAAAGAACCCTCAACAAATATGTGGGTGCCCTGACCGAACTACTCAACTTGGATTATTGGCCTGAGTTAACTGAAATCTCACAAACTGTTTGGAAAATTTTTTTGATTTATATCAACCACACCGACAATCGAGGAACATTGAGACTACATCGACACGATTGATAAAAGATTAGAAATAAGGGTCAGAAAACAAGAAGATATCTTGATCCCTAAGAAACCTTTCATAGAAGATCTAACTAGTTTGTTTATGTTGGGAATGGATAATTCTTATTGGGACGAAGAATCTAGTGTATCATTTATGGACCTTTATGTTAGATTTGACACACAGGCTTTTATACAAAGTATAACAAAGTGTTTAAAGTTACCGATAGAGAATGTAACGAAATCGGACCTTTAGCATTTGTTGTTGCACTATTGAGTAAAATATTTATTACACACGTCCAACGTCTATGTATCAATACTCGACTAATAATTCTTGCACACACTTTGATCAACGGGTTAGAGAATCAAGGGCAAGTGAAGTATTATCCCGTCGCTCCGATCTTACTGTCAGAAATGTACCGCGCCCTACGAAATTTCAAAAAGGGACATATCTACTTTCAAGGATATAACCTCCTTTTTCAATGGTGGATTTTAATTCATTTAGCGAAAGGGCATGGGACTCAAGACCTAAATTCCTTGGATAATAAGAAAACTCTCAGGGATTGAATGATATGTTGATTTATACTAATTTTGAAAATCGAAGGACTAGAGAACGATGGACTCAGATCTTTTCTTAGCAAAGTCAAGAAGATATCAAATGGATTCTAGATCGCTTAATCTCAAGGGAAGTCCTCATAGGGGGCCACAGACAACTCGTGATTCTACTACCATGTATTCGGGGAATCTGTCCTTATGCACCCTTTCAAGTCCTATGAAATTTTAGGAGGAGGAAAAAAATGTCTCAGAGGTGTACTATTGTGCCTATGAGTATGATAATGGGGATAACAGAGTGGACGACATTACAGAAATGATAAGGGAAAGGAAAGGCGCCAAGCGAATGAAAAAAGACACCATTTCCCCAAACTGGTTATATAATGAAACGTATAAAGCTTGTCTAAAAAGAAATATACAAAGTATCTGCTGTCCATTCATAAAAAGTTGTCGAGTGTCAAAGACAAAGAGGCCAAAGATGTGCTCGAACTAAGAGAGGTAAAGCTGGACGCCAAAGAAATTCATGCCAAATTTCTAGGAAATCAAAATACTCTTTATACTGCAAATCAAAATTTTGAAAGAGTAAGATGCAGCTTTGACGAGTTTGACTTGTGGGTTAAAGAAGAGATAGATGGAATTCAACATGAGGATTTGGAAGAAAAAGTACATTAGAAGCGAGGGTTACCTGCTAATGGTACGATACATTTTGCAGCAATACATGAAAGGAAAGCAGTAGTGAAGCAGGGCTATCTCGTACAACATAGTGGAGTTCACCCTTGTGTGGGTTTTTTCTATATGTATTTCGTTCTAGATTTTTCATACATTTAATTGGCCACTAAATAAGTGTGTCCATTATTTTATGTTTCTTATTTCCCTATTTATTCCCTAGTAAACATTAAATATTCATATTTGAAATTTTCTTTGGGGGTAATTATATGGTTCAATTCCACTCGTACATCTTTCAAATGTGCTAGGCCTACCCTTGGCACAAAAGGGTCCCCTGTATGTTTTGGACACAATTTTTGCAGTTTATGTGATATGTTGCTTTGAATGAGGGCATCATTAACCCACTCTGTTCCATTAATTTCCAAAAATATATAAACAAATCAATACTATAAACTCCGAGAAAATTTTTCGAGGCTTGAGTTTACCAGTAAAAAGCAGATCTTATCACCAAAATCCTAAAACAATTCCGCCATTTCAGGAAAAGAAAAATCATATCTATGAATAAAGGTAAAAGCATCAAGATGGAACTTACTGTAAAGGAGTCGCCAATGGAAATGCTGTAAATCACATAAGATATTCGAGAAGTTAGAGAGGAAGGACTGACGTTTGAAATAGCTATGGAAGTCTACAATGAAGCAACTGCAATGCAGCATGAGGATATGGTGGTTAAGAGGAAGAAAAAGAATAACGCAGAGATAGAAAGGGGGATTTGGGGATGAACTCGGCGATGCTCTTATAGAAGATTCGAGACATGATAACGAGAGAAATAGAGGTAAATATAGACATAAAAAATGTACTGACTAGAAATGCAGAACATGACCAGGAATTGGAGGTGGAGATGGAGGAATTTATTGTCATGAAGGTAAATATCAATTAAGTGTGGAGGAAAAAAAACTTTTGACAAGGATCGCCAAACTTCAGAAGATGCACAAGAAATACTCTATCGCGATTAAGAGTCTAGTAGTTGTCCTGAGTAAACTCACTGTGGAGCAATTAGGGAAGACATTGACAAGGAAACATTTTACATGCAACCATTCATGGGTCCTCTAAAAGGATGAGACAAGTGGATTACTCTCCTAGCATACGAGCCAATATTTAGCGTGGGAGCGAAGGTCATGTCATGTTGTCTTTTGTACGAGCATCTTTAAGTTGAAACCTTAAGGAATAGTTTTAAAAGTTGGGAAGGAAAACTCTCAAAAGGTGTGTTTCTTCCACTCAAACCAATGAGGAAACACTATAGGAAATTGTGTGAAGCTTAAGGCAAGAATCTGGAAATTGATCCTCACCTATGACATGCAGGAGCTAAACAAGCTGGTAACTGAGTAAAACCAGTTTATATATAACTATTTCACACCATTGAGGAATTCATTGCTACAAATCTTTAGTGATCTTGTTCAGAATGGGGTCATACACTCTATCCAAGATAATGATCGAGCACCTGACCCCATTGGGATAGAAATTAAGAAATCTTGTGCTTATCATAAAACTATAGATCATAGCCTTAGAAGGTGTCTACATTTTTGCAATGACGTTGAAGCCCTTGTTAACATGCGAATGATTCATGTCGACTTTTTTCCCCGTGACAGATAAAGCATCAAGTAGAAGAAGGGTTGTGATAGGGCCAACCTTTTATCTTTTAAAAGCTTCGTTGTTTGTTTTTCAATTTCTCTGTAATCCTTGGAGAACGAATGAAATAAAAGAAGTATTTCTATAAAACTCCAATTACATAGGGCATGGATTTTCCTTCAGATATACGTAAGAAGCCTTTCATGTACTACACCCTATCTTTCATAATTTTCATTATCCCCATTTCCATTCCAGTAGGAGATAGGAGATTCAGGATAATTGATTACACTCCAAGGAATTTCTAGGACTTATAATAGAGACTTATATTTTGATTATTTATGGTTTTAAACCTAAATAAGTTTAAATAACTTGTATTAGAAGTATTGGAGAAATAGGATTTATGAAAAGCCTAAACGTCAAGAAACTAGTAAAATTCAACTATTTGACGTCCCTATGTTTTGTGAAGGTCTTTGAGGGTCATAAGCGGTCCAAAACCTATTAAAAGACTTTAAATAGGTAGACTGTAGTATATAGCGTCACAACGTACTGTCACGAAACCCAAAGGACCACCGAATATGCCCTTGGAGAGGACCCAAACTTAGGCTAGCAAGCTGCTAAGGCAGTTTTGCACAAGCAGGTTTCTGGTGGATCATACGCAAATGCAACCATCATCTGGAGATATGGAGAAGTACTCGTGACGCGCACCTTGTTCTGCGATTCTTAAAAAAACATATTTTTATTGTTTTAACAGCAACAAATAAATCCATTTTAAGTGAAGGGTCTTTTGGGTATTTTAATGGGTGACTATATAATATATTACGTTCGGTTTTAGGTCAATTATAACACAAATATCAAGTTATACAATTTGAACTCAATAATCTTTCTATCTCCCAGAGTCTCCCTTCCACCAAAATTCTATTGAAGACCAAAATAGCTCCAACAAGAAGATCAAGTCTTCAACTTTCCCAAATCAATTTTGTGAAATTATAATCTATATGGTATGCTTTCTTTCACTCATGGGAATTCATTGCTCAAGATGTCTTTTACAAGAAGATATTGGAATCCCTTAAAACAAGGAGTTTTCTCCTCATATGGTTCTTCATTTTGAAACTAAATTGTAAATCAATTATGATGAAATATTATGAATTAATGTTTCTTTAGTATGAATTAATATTTAATTTATAAATTCCTATGAGTTTTTCCTTGACGCATGTGTTTCCCCAAATCCCTAATTTCATGGAATAATTAATTTAATTATTAGGGTGATGAACATGTAACATGTTTATTTTAATTTTTCATATGTTAATACTTCATGAATTTCCCCATTTCATACATTTGTAGTGTGTTTTTGGAAATGCAAATATGAATTCCATGAAGATTAATAGGGTGTGATGTTGATTCTTATTTGATCTCGATTAGGCAAGATGCAATCTACTTTTGTGATAGTGATGATATACCTTGTTGTGTTGTTGTGATAATAGTTAGAAGAATCCCTCATACATACCGTAGATTCATGAATTTGATCTGAAGTATCTATGTATGTTATGATATGATTATTTTTTAATTGAATATAGCTACTCATGATTATGATACTGTATCTAAATTGAAATGATAGTTCTCACTTGTGATCACCTATGAGTTATTATGATGAGATTTTTATAGAAGGGTCTAAAAGACATTGATTCCTTCAGGGAGGTCCAAGTACCGATGAATGCAAACCGGCGACATCGAGAACGCACTCTAGTTCCTTTATTGACTTTCGTGTCCCCTCTTTTATATCAACATTAGAAGCCTGATCTTACAAAATCCACTTTGTTTCCTGTTCTTTGTAATGGTCGAGCTCATAACGTATAACAACATACTCGTTTTGATTGGGAATTTTAAAAGTTGTTTTTTGGGGTAGTAGTTGAGCGATAGAGGGACATGGGGCATTTTGGGTGGTTTGGCAGTTTTGAGAGTATCTTTGGGGATTCCTGTGATGATTTCTGTGAGACCATTTTTTAGTTGAAAGGAGGAAACTAAAATCCTATGGGTATGATTGTTAAGTGATTAAAAAGCTTGGAAGTTGATTGAAAAGAGTTGTCTCCACCATATAGTGAGAAGTAGGGATCTCGTATATGACGTTCCTCCTATAAAGTCGGTACCCATAGTGAGGTAACTTAAGTAGGTCTGTCCCGATTATCTTCCCGGAATCCCTACCAAATGAGAGATTGACTTCAGCGTAGAGTTATTACCGGATACACAACCTACTTCAATCCCTCCTTATCCGATGGCTCTTGCTGAATTGAAATAACTTAAGTCTCAACTCAAAGATTTGCTAGATAACATTTTTATTCAGCCAAGCATATCCCCATGGGGTTCCACGGTATTATTAATGAAGTAGAAGGATGATTCATTGAGAAATGATTATCGTCAATTGAACAAAGTCACTACATATAATAAGTACCCCTTCCCTAGGATTGATGACTTATTTGATCAACTCCAAGGAGCGAGTTAGTTTTCAACGATTGACTTAAGATCGGGTTATCACCAACATAGGGTGAGGGAGGATGATTTTCCAAAAATGGAATTTAGAACAAGATATGGTCATTTTAAATACCTCAATATGTAATTTCACATAACAAATTTCTCGACAACTTTCATATACCCCACGACTAGAGTTTTTAAAAAGTATCTTGATTTGTCCGTGATTGTTTGTATTGACGATATTTTCATATAATTAATGAGTGAGGATGATTTTATGATCATATGAGAATAGTTTTGAAAATTCTCAAAGATAACCAACTTTTTGCTATGTTTTTAAATGTGAATTTTTGTTGAGGTCGGCAGCTTTTCTTAATCACATTTTTTCGAGTGAAGTCGTTGTTGTTGTTCCGAGAAAGAAGGAATTGGTCAAATATTCGCCTAGACATTTGAGTCCTACCGACATTTGATGGTTTCTAGGGTTGGCCAGTTATTATAGGTGGTTTGTTGAGGGATTTTCATCTATCGCATTTCTAGGGTTGGCCAGTTATTATGAACATGTGTTTGGTCTCCATTGATAAGGTGTGATGATTTGTACTCTTAATGACATGGTATACGAAGTTGGACATTAGTTATGGTTCTTGTAGCTTTTACTTTAATCAGCAAGGTTATGAGGATTCACTTAGTCACTTTACCAGTGGACTTAATTCGGGTTCATTTTCAATTGGCTTGCATTGGTTATGTTGTAACGAACATTTTGTCATGTGGCAAATTATGTGATATGTATGTTGGCTTGACTAGTTTTAGTATGATGAACATGGTCTTTACTTTATGATTAATTATTAATGACTTTTACTACTTCTTAAATTTGCATAAGTCTTTCCTAATATAAAATAGCATACTTTAATGGAATGTTCCTTTTTAACATTATTTTATGGTGTGTGCGCATTAGGTCTCAGACTTAGTACAAGTGTTGTCCTAACCCCATTTTCTCACTTTTCCCAAACATTTTAGGTTCTGGTCGTTAAAGCGCTTTGGAGACCACTTCTAAAGGAGAATTGAAATTCTCACTCATCAAAGTTGGGTAGGTTCTCAATTTTTGAGGTCAATGCAACGATAAGCTTTTGATGTCGTTCTAGTTAAATGATTTGAGTTCCTTTATTTTTATTGGAGTAGTATAAATTCTATAGACAATATGTGGCTTTATTACATTGATGTATGGAATATGACCAAACTATTAAGATGGTTATGAGATAAGACATCCTTTTAAGACCATGCTATGTATCTTATGTATCTATGTGAAATAAAAGTAGAAGACTTTGTAATGTTCTTATATTAAGGGCCTATTTATACTCAATATGAATATGTATTATTTGTATGTGATAGGTCTATGTAAACGTCATGGTGGATAGAATAAAAATTTTAAATTTTTACGCTTTTTAACCTATGAATGTAATAATGTAAACTAAGTGGCTAGTCTTAGTCCTCCATGAGTACGACGACGCTGGTTACGTCTAGGGGGTTTTCCCTAGATATGACATGATCATTGCACTTGTATTCTTGTGAGGGGATTATTTGTAAGTGTTGTAAGTTGTGTATATATGAACTTAAGAAACACTTGTGCAATGCAGAGAATAAAGCCCCATAACCCTATCGAATGATAAGTATCAAATTAAGCAACCCATTTCATACATACAATACATTCTCATACATAACATGATTTATACATTAACGCTAGTGATATCATATTAACATAATCATAAACATAACCTTGATCATAAGCGTAGTCATAAAAAAACAATACTAGAATCATCCTATAGGATCCCACATGTGCAATGTGTAAGAAAAGTCACATACCCTTCCTCACACTATGCAGTAACCTTTAAGACAGCCCTAGTAAAAGTTCACATACATAACTTGTTCATACCTTTATTTTAGGGTTATAAGTACCATAACCGACGTTAGACCATGTGAGCTACATGGAATCCGGTTTTCTACACCCCATACCGAAGTGAAAAGGTGAAGACATACCAAAGGTGCAAGCATTCGTATATAGCTATTCTAAGTTGATCAACTAAGATGGAGTTCTATGCGGGAAAATAGTTAAATAAAAAGAATATTGTTTGTAGAAACCTCGAGTAACTAAGTGGAATGATTCCCATCTCATGAGACAACATATATATTGGGAATCAACATTACTAGTCCTGAAGAAACCCATGTCGGAGGCCGGACTTACGAACGTAAGACCTCCATCTGATTAAATTCCCTTTCGATACTAATTAATTATCTCAGTATTAATCATCATATAAGATGATTAAAGGTCCTATTACCCTCTTATAGACCTTTATGTGAACATCTTATCATAATTGATATAGGTGATCAGAAGTGAGATCTATACTTTCCCTTTAGACACATTATCATAATCACGAGAAGCTACACTCAATCATACAATAATCATATCATTCCATACTTAGATACATCATAGAAAATTCATGAATCTAGGATTAGTTATAAAGTATTCTTGTCACCATAATCACAACAACAGTACTAGCTATATCATCACTATTACATAAGTAGATTTCACCTTGCCTAATTTATATCAAAGGAGAATAAAGATCATAACTCATTTCCCTTCATGGGACTTCATACTTCAATACCAAAGATCTCACCACCATTATACGAATTAAGGCAATTCATGAAGTATTAACATAACAAAATTAACGTAAACAAATGATATTTTTTACACCGTCAACAATTAAACTTAATCATTCTAAGAAATTACCGATTTTAGGGACACACATGAGTCGAGGGAAAACTCAAAGAAATTCATCAATTAATCTTTAATTTATACTTTAACTAAATCAATTCATCATATTTCATCACTATTGATAAACAATTTCATTTTAGAAAGAACACCCATGTTAGGGGAAAAACCCTGGTTTTGGGAATTTCAGAAATCATCTTTTGAAGGACTTCTTGGGGAAAGGATTCCGGAGAGTGATTCTTTCCTGACCAAAGATCATATAAGGGAAAAGCAGTAATGAGGGATAACAATGAAGAATCAGTCATATTGACGTTGTGGTTGTGGAAACCACAAAGTTGATTAGAATGAATTGATTGCCCTTGTTGTTACTTCACCCGGATCTTTGGGTGTGTTGAAAAAGAAGAGATAAGATGTGTATGCTGTCTCCTATGAGGTAAATAAGACACCGAGAAGATCCTAATCATACAAATGTCTTTCTATACCTACACAAAGATCTTATCAAAATCCACCTGTTATCTACAAAAATTACCCTCTCATTTACAAAAATACCCCTCCTCCAACATACAAAAGTACTCCCCCTCTTAGTTATAAAACTCCACCTCTTATCCACTAAAATTTTCCTTCAGCTTACCAAACTCCCCCTCTTCATTATCAAAGTGTCGCTCTCATCTGTTCCAATTGTGCCTCCCCCACTATATAAAGATCCAGCTCCAGTATACAATAATACCCCTCTGAACTACCAAAATCCATTTTAAATTTACAAAACTGTATCCAACCCGAGATATAAAGCTCCCCGTCCTAACGTCCAACATTATGATCAGATTATTCCCCCTCAAAAACACAACTACGATCCTCCTCATCCTAGTTTTTAGAAAAAGTTCGCCAGACTTTTTCTTGGACTTCAAAAAATGCAAAAAAAAATTTACGAACGGTTAACTGAATATATTCACCTAGTGTTGCCCAAGATAGTGACACTAGCTCATGATATTATAGGTCTGATCAAAAGTGTACATATCACTCAAATTTCAATGGAGATGATACTTAGGATTGTATTAACCTCAAGCATAGAATCCACAACTTGATCAACGACAAGGTAGTCACCCTCGATAATGTCGCGGCCAATGTCAACATTAATCCTTTGTCAAATCGTGGTAGCATCAATATCAATATGATAGAGACAAATGACAATGGGTGCATGACAAAGATGATAGTTCTAATTGCTCGTGATGAATTGGAAACCGTTCAAGCTTCATTAAGTATAAAATAGAAGAAGGAGCTCGTGATTCTGACAACTGAGAAGGTTGTTGCTTTGGTTCCAATTGAAAATCCTACTCGACCAAGGTTCAAGATTGAAACAACTTCTGATCAGGATATGACGTGGTATGGTAGATTTTTTACTCTAGAAGAGTTGTCCCATAGGTGAAAAATGAAGGATCGATCAAAAAGGCTGATAAGGGAGGCCAAAGCTGAAGAGTATTGGAATAAGATGCAGCCTAAAAACTATTTCATCGTGAAGCATTTTGGAGAAAACCCTAGCTCCGATTCTTGAATGAGACCTATTGATGAGTTTGGTGCTACATATGATAGCCCAAATGAAGACTTTGGATGACATGTATGTGACAGTGGGCACAAGCAGCGACAATGTAGCACCCATGATAAACCAGGTTATCTGAGGACAACAAATCACCTTCTGTGATGAAGAATTTCTTATCGAAGGGAGGATGCGGAAAAAACCTTTGTGTATCATATGTGGAGTAATTGTGATAAACCGTGTCTTGGTTGATGATGGATGGGCTCTCAATATTTTTCCATTGTTGAATTTTAGGCAGTTCAGGTTTGATTTGGGGAAACATGAACAAGTTATCACGCATCGCATTTTATAGGTAAATATAGCGGAAAACATCAAACTTTCTTTGAACATCATATACTAGAAACTTTTCTTAGAACATCATACTCTAGTTTCTTTTTTCTACCCTAGACTCAGCATCTATAGAGTATAATAGGGTCAGTGACCATAAAACATAATCATAAGTATATAATTAAAAGATTTTTATCATGACTTAAGATATGACATCCTTGAATCTTAGAGATGTCTTTTGCTTGAGCTTAGGAAACATATAACAAGATCTTATCATAGAGAAATCCGTTTAAGCATCCATAATCTATTAAAAAGGTAGAGAAGAATGTAGTTAGTACAACAATGCACTAAGTTTGGCAATAATGAGAAAACATGCATTTAAAAGAGATATTTTACATGAAATTATACTTCATGCCTTTCTAAGAAAATATTCATAAAACCTTCATATAATAACAATTATATAATTTACATACTTTATATAGTCATATTTCATGGTCAAACATAATATAATATCATATAGTGCAGTTAATGCATTTTCGAAGCAGTTTACAGCAAGTACCTCCACTTTATAGTAAGCATAATTCCTTTTACAGTGATCTATTGACTCCTCAGTTCCTCTAAATTCCAAGTAACCCTTTAGTGATACTTTGTGCATTGCATCATCGTACGGAAACATGAAATACAAAATAAAATTATAAACAAGCGAACAAATAACATCATAGAAGTATAGCACACTACAAGACACATTCATGTCACGACCATAAGGACATTCAGCGAACTCTATTCACTTTGCACATATGGTAATTTCACTTCACATAGCACATTATGAGACTGTACTCACAGTCCTAATCTAAGTCTACTAGTGCAATATACATATGAAGCCCCTTAACCTCAAACATACTTAGTAAACCTATCATGAGACCAGATCACATAGATCCATTTGGACTCATACCATGCACATCTTCATAACAAGTAGATATATACTATAAAGTCATGCATAAGGAACATAAACATAGTCACATGTATAAGAAAAACTTACTAGGACTTCCCTCAAGAGCCACTTATGCAATGCATGAGTGAAGTTCCATACCTCCACCAACACTAATCAACTACCCTTAGGTTAACCTATATAATGTCCTTACTTTACTTCTCTTGTCCATTTTACTTAAGTAAAACTATAGCCTTAAATTTACACTTAGGACATGGTTGACACATGTAATAAGGTGTTGTATAGATATAAAGCAATGGAAGGTTCTGTACTGAGAAAAAGTAGACCATTAACACAAGCTAGAATACTATGGTAAATCACTTACTATATCCAATGTGGCAAGCATAGTTATGGAACTTGGCGGTATATGTGGAAACCCTCTTTATGCAAAATGGCTAATTGTAGTTTTACACTATGGAAACATTCTCTATGCCCTTTAGTCTATGAGCAAACCACCTCGTGTGGACTACGGTGACCTACCTTCCTCCAATTGGAAGGGACACCCCTCATCTTCAAGTTCACTAGGTGCTAAGATAAATTCCCTTTATTGAAAAGCCTTTTTATTACATTACTTTATAAAGCATTAGGTCATAGGAGATTAAATCCTCATATGCTTAGCTCATAGGTGATAGATGAGAGTTTATCAACCTATATTTTGTGAAAAACCCTTTCACATGGACATAATATATTCAAGAACTTATCTATTTTAGGGTACACTTGACCACGGCAGTCAAGGCGACTCCATTGACTAGATTATCATATATGAGTTTGTGAATACTCATATGTGATCAAACCTTTCACATAACACATTAAGCCCACACATGTTCATACATAAATGAAAAGTGTATTTATGAGAAATCCTTTCACTTAAAGTCAATAAGACATTACGCACATTCATAAAATAACCATGCATTCATATTAATGTACATAATAAACTTAACGTAGGAACAATCTTGTCAAGACACATATGTGCAATACATAGAAAAGAAACCATACCCTTGCCCATACAAGTACACTTATTAAATAATCCTATTTAATGATATTACATACTTTCATGGACACAAGATTTACATGCATATTAGTAGACATAAATGCATATGAGAATTACCCTTTCATTTAGAAACCATGAACCCTTACAACTGTTTAGCATGTATGAAGTGTGAGTCTATTAATGGAGTGGTCAATATGATCACATAATGACCAACAAAAAAAAATTGAGGCAACCACCCTTTTAGGAACAATAATGCACAACCAAACATAGACCACACAACACCATTTAGCATAGGAGACAAGTTAACTTCATATTACAGTTAAGGATCCTAATCTTAGCTATTCACACTTTCACATAGGGGTACATAGGTAACGGTTCATTTACAATTTATACTCATTTAATGTAGAACATAAGAAAACCCCAACATATTAATACATGTACTTTTATCATGAATATTACATCCTATATCATGACTAGAATAGGAAAATGAGGTAAAAGCATCACATAAGGTGATCATCACCGACACAAATTCATAGTATAATTGCCTTCAAGGCCATGATCACATAACATATATATTTACAATAAAGTAAACAATGTCACCATAAGTTGAAAACACCACACAATGCAAAAGACGACTTCATCAACTATCAATACTATACGAAATTAAAAGAGATATGCATTCTTACCAATTTCTCACCCATTGATCATCCATGATAAATGACTGCTTTTTAAGAAATAATTAATATAAAAGTGCAGTAACAAAAGTTGATTTAATAATAAAAGAAACCATGCATATGCCCCTACAAGACAATGCTACAACCTAGTACAATACATCACAAGTATACTAGAATGTAGAGAGTCATAGATCATTAACCAATTTTACTTGAATTGATCATCAATCATATTTCATCAATAATATCAATCTAGGAAAGTATGTAAAGAAATACTAATCAAGTATAACTCATTCTTCATCTACCCTAGAATTAGATCATTTCATGTACATAACATTATCAATCAATAGGCTAAAGAACCTAGATCAATCCTTACCAGGAGTCCTTTACTTTGACGGTGAATGACTCACACGCACAATTAATCAATAATATTAACATAAGGCAGTAGTTAAATAAATAATAACCTAAATGAAATCCTACTACAGGTTCCCTAAAATTTAGAATACAGTGAATATCATGTATTAACATTTAATAGGAAGTATGAATCAATTTGTAATACTCCGAAGGTCTAAGACGTGTTCTAGAGCTTAACATATGTGTAAAAATATTTAGAAACTGTTTTATGGTTAAATTTAACGTAACCTACTCATTTATGAAGTTTAGAAATAAAAATGTCAAGGAATGTCCATGACGTCTGTAAACTAGTTCAATGAGATGTTAGCGTGCCTTAGCCCATTTGACTATGTTTTATGAGTTGGAAAATAATGAAATTTTGTGGAATGGTGTATAACATTAATTAGAGATAATTCATATTTAAAATTTTTAGGTACGACTCCCTAAGGATAAACCGAGGGCCCTTGAGAAGGATCTTTGCATTTGTGTCGAGGGTTGCATAAGGTAGTGTCCACAAACGACTTGCCATTAACGGATCATGGTCCAATCGACGAGGAATCCATTTCCTCAGTCGATGGACACATAGAAAGTCTTCCAAAGACTGTATTTTTACCAGTCTATGGGAAAAAACGACGGACCAATAGGATGGAGGGTCCTGTGGTCGTCGACTGACAAACGGGGCGTCGAAGTGGTCTCTTATGTGACAACTATTTTGCTGCTCGATTTAAAGTGAATTAAATTAATCAATTATATGGTTATTTAATTATATAGGGTTTTGAGGTATGTCTATTTAAGTTGTTTAATGACCTATAAAAAGACCCTAACCTAATTAAGCTAACCTAACCCTCATAATTACCAAACCCAAATTAGCTCCTTCTTCTCTCTTCTTTCTCTATCCCAAATAAACCCTATTGAATACCAAGCTTTAGGTATTTTATAGCGATGTAAAAGATCAAGTTCCTCCATAAAGTTTCATCAATCAAAAAAGTATGTGCTTCCTTTCATCTTTGGGACTTCTTTCCCAGAAGAGTTCCATCAAATTGATTTCAAATAAAATGAAATTCAAGTTGGTTTTTACCAAACAATAAATTTATATTGTTTATTGATTTGTAATGATTTACTTTTAATATTTTGAATAGATTAAAATGCATTATAACTCAACTATGTTACTTCTTGATGTATTGGACTAAATTGTAGATGATGACATCTTCCGCATAACCGTAGGTTGTGATCTTCAATTTAATTGAACATTATTGACTCAATTGGCTTGGTTAGTGTGTGAATTACTATCCTACGTTGTTATTATTTTAATCATGAGAAGATTTTGATGCATTATAATCCAATAAGCTAGTACTTAATTAATTGACCTAGATTGTGAAGTAGACTATGACCATGATCTTCGTCTCTAATTCTAGGTCAATTTTCCTTTTATCATGTTTGTTACTATTGTGTGATGATATTTCACCCTTATATGGTTTAGTTGAGGGTTGATGGTAAGACCTTGAAGATGGAATTGTGAAGGATATTGAGTAAATATTGTGATCCCTATTATTTACTTCAATTATGGTTACTTGTGATTAAATGATGACGTTGTATAGAATTATACCTTATATTTAGATTGATAGGGTTGGTATGATGTGGACTTGAAATGTGTTGAACTATGGATTTTGTGTTTTTGGCAAAGATGTAAATGGTATAAGGATAGTTATAACTTTCCAATGTTCCTTAATATGATATGACTATGTAAATGTGCTAACCTCACTTGTATCAATTGTTATCAAAGGATAATACTCATGCAATTCTTATTGATGTAGATGACGATTATTATACAAGGGATAAACCCTATGACTTAATGTATCACCGTGAAATAAACTAAGGTGAACTAGAGCCTCGTGATTGTATATTGATTTATTTTTTAAAAAATGAGTTATAATAGTTCCTTAGGCAGTCTTTGATGTGTTGTTAAGTTTGGAGGTCAAACATCCAAGAACGTCCGTGACACTCAGAAGGAATGTCTTATAAAACACGTGTTTGTTCTCATGTGTTTGAGTGAGTTTTACGTGTTAATTTTTATTGAAATATGTGTGAAATGTTCCTAAGACCTAGAATTATTTGTTTGGGGGTTTGATATATGGGCACGACCCCAGCTAGAAACCACAAGGGGACCTAGAGAAGGGCCAAAGACATAGGCCCAAAACTGCCTGGCAGTGTCCACCAACGGAACTAGTCGACGAGCAGTTGATCAATCGACGGCTCGTCAAATTTTTCAATCAATTGGAACGGAAGGTCCTCAAGTTTTTAGGGTTTCATACCCAACCAAGGAACCCCCATCGATGAGTAGTTTTTGACAGACGGTCCATCGTTAACGGGTCGTAGGTGCTTTTGTGAAATGTTCTTAAAAGAATGCCTTGGCTTAGAGTATATTGTAAATTCACCCAATGTTATTTAATAACATTGGAGATACTTTTAGGGTATATTAGGTATATAAATGTGTTTTAAATCCTAATCCTAATTTTTTGACATCATTTCCTAAAACCCAAAACCCATCTCTTTTAAAAGATTTCTTCATCAAATAAAAGTTATTTTTAATCTACATGAGTTATGGTATTCATCTCTGAACTCTATTCCATTCAAGGAATCCATTCTCATGGATTTACTAAGAGTGTTTTCAACACTAGTTTCTTCTATATGAAACTTTATATATGGGTTTTCCATGAAAACTTTGAACTGATTCAAATATGATTTTTCTAATTTTATTTGTTGAATTTAAATTATAAAACTTCAATGAAATCATGTTAAAAAATTTAATAAATTGTGGTTTAAGAAATGGGTTAAATGATCTTGATTTTGTAGTCTTTTAGCTTCACTTTACTTGTGTTGTTTTTGATGTATAGCTACTGCCTAAGGGCTAATTTATGATATATTCTTGACTAAAATGTTAAAGGTGATGGAATCTTGGATTAAAGGGTAAGTTGGTTTGTTGTTCAATATTAATTATAAAATGCTCTTGAGGGGTATGGTCAAACTTCTTGGTGGTGGTATTTACTTGAATCGTATGAATTTGTAGTTACTTGTATATTGTGAATGAGGCCATGAAGTCATATTATTTAAGAAATATTAAGAAAAAATTATCCTTGTTAATGTGATTTTATGAAGCCTGTTATGAAAAGTATGCTGAGGATTATGCTTAAATGACTTATATGATTATGTTAAGCATGTAAAAGTGTGTGATGTGAAGAAACAAGGTCTAAGAATGTTACAATGAAAAGTAAATGAAATTATTTTTATGTGCAAGGTGTGTTCAACTTAACATACACACTCACACTTGAATGAATCAATAAAGCTATGTTATGTCAAAAGGGGAATTTTGGGGTAAATACTATTCGTGAGTTGATAAGAAGTGTTTAGTAGAAACCTCCCTATTCCCAAGAGTTTTTTAATGTAGGTTGAAGGATTAAAACCCTTTGTGAGTTGAGATGTGGTGTAAAAAAGTTATCCTTGAACTTTATTAATGAATGTTGAGAATATGTGGGGAGTTATTCTTATAACCAAGATGATATGAAGAAGGGTGGCTACACTTCATGAGTTGAGAAGTTTTATTCTAATGAACCTCTTCAGGTTATTACTCCTTGTGAGAAGAGAGTGTCTTACTTAGTAGCAATCTACTTATTCGTTAACTATGCTCTGCCATAAGTGTAGCTTTTGGGAAAGCCACATAAAACCTAAAGAGAAAAGACCTAACTCTAGACAAGTGGGGGGGACCCTTCTTTAATAACGGGACTATCAGGATTCCATGTCTATCTCTCATGGTCTATGTCGTTAAAGCTATCCCCTAAAAAGTAATGGAAGTGCTATGTTTTCTAAAAGAGTGTACTACTTAAGGTAAGTATTCAAATGGCACGCTATTTATCCATTGCACTAGGTAGGCATTCCAAAAAGGGGAATCCTAGTGAGTCTTATATTAATTGAACGTAATACTTAGGGTAGGTGGTGGTATGGGACGCTATGTATCCGTTACACTAAGTAGACTTTCCCAAAGGGGAATCTTGGTGCTAAGCCATCTAAAAGAGTGTACTACATAGGGTAGGTAGAGGACTGGAACACCATCTACTCACTACACTAAGTAGGCATTCCGTAAGGGAATTCTTAGTGTGTTGCTTCACTGGTCTAAGTAGGCACTATGTGGGGGCTTGTTCTCCCGAGTTGAGTAAGCCTAAAAGGGGTAGTCTTGAAGATTACTTTTGTGTGTATTGAGGGGCGTGTGTGTGCATTTCCTTCATGTGTTAACTTGGTGAGCATTAGGATAACCTAAGTTAGGCAAACTCCTATGGAAATAAGTTCACTTCCGCTTTGCTTGGGCTTGGAAGTTCATTGTTTTTGTATGAGTTGGTTTATTGTGAAATCAAAATTAATTCACTCTATCTTTGGCAAGTTAATGGTAAAATTCTCCCTTTTGCTAAAATTCTAGGAATCCTTCTCTAAGTGTTGAATGATTTTTTTTATGTTGTATTACATACATATTCTTTAATGTTTTACTCAATTAGTATGAAAATGTGTTTTTACTAAAATGTTCCTTTTTGCATATTCTTACATATGCCATACTTATTACATTATTTGTAATATGCTCTATAATCATAGGTTTTAAAGCAAGGTTGAAGTTTACAAGGCAAAGCTTAGGAAATATTCTCTCAAGGCAAAGTATGTCCTCATATATTCGATTGCATAATTCATAATTCTTTTAGTTTTGTATTAGTTCTATTTGTGTATTTCGTTCAGATGTAAGGGTCGTCCCTGTTATTTGTATTTCGTGTCCTTAAGATGGCTTGTGACTATAATATTTTCTTAGTATTTATAAAATATTCCTTTTTATATTAAATGTCGTGAAAATTTATTATTTCACGGTACTTTTCATGTATTATGTAATGAAAGATAGTTAAAGGGCTTGTACAAGAAGCGGAACAGTAGTGTACGCCTTGTCCTGGTTGAAGGGTTCTGCCTAACTTCTAGGGGGTACATTCGGGTTGCGACAGATAAACTATGTTTTTTAATAATGGACAACTTAAAGATATTTCAAAAGGCACGTTACCTTAACACCGAGAAAACTTGCAAAAGGGATGTGTTGACTTCTCGTAGAGGAAGATTCTCCCAATAGATCCACATGAGGTATTGACTCCCCTATGAGGGATACATACCTTGTGGATTCTCATGAGATCATACTTCAACCTCCAAATTGCATGTATAGAGTTTATACCTATCCCCTAGTTGCTTAACTATGTAACCCCCGTAGGAAGACTAGCTAGTGGATCCACCTAGAATGCTACATATATATTTAGATTTACTTTGTCTGGTATACCACCTTTCATAGGTGTAAGGTCTTAGAACACCGGATTCCACATTTAGCTCTTGTGGTCTGTGTCTTTTAAGACAAATTTTCCCTACAAAAAAAGGAAGTGATGAAGTACAACTAACTAGGGTGACTTAAGAGGTTTGACTTGGCTTAGATTGGGGTATGGGACTCTACATATACCTTGCACTAGTTTACCTTGAAGTAAAAATTAGAAGGTTGTTCTTATATATGTTAATGATGATCTTTCACATTGATGATACTATATGATGATTGGATATACTTATAAACATGTCTTTGATCTCTATTTCTAAAGTGTCATGATATGTTATGTGAAGTTGGCCATTGGTTATGATTCTTGTTGGGTTTACTTGATTGATTAAGGTTATGTGGCTTTCTTGGTAATTACACTAGATTCATGGGTAGTTGTCTTGCTTTGTCTACATCATAACGAACTCCTATCCATGTTTGTTGCTATTATAACTTGATAATAGAGTTGTATTGACTATGTGTTAAATTATGTGATATGCATGTTGTCTTGACTAGACTTAGTATTGTTGGTCTTATGATGTGCATTCTGCGGACTTAATAAACATGTCTTAAGGATTGGTATGATCTTATTTAATGTGCATAATTCTTTTCAAAGAAAATTGCATATTTTAATGAAATATCCCCTTTCAACATGATTTCGTGATATGTGTTTATTTATTTGATATGCATGTTGTCTTCACTAGACCTAGTATTGTTTGTGTTATGATGTGAATGCTATAGACTTAATAAATATGTCTTAAGGATTGCTATGGTCTTATTTAATTTGCATAAGGCTTTTCTAAGTAAATTGCATATTTTAATGAAATGTCCCCTTTGGCAGGATTTCATGATATGTGTGCATATGGTCTTATACTTAGTACAAGTGGTATACTAACCCCATTTTCTCCATTTTTATCAAACATTTTCTGTTTCGATCGTTGAAGGGTTTTTTATACAACTTTGAAAGAAGACTTTGAATTTTCACTAATCAAAGTTGGGTAGGTTCTCACTTTTTGAGTGCAATGCCACTACGAAGCTTTTAATGTTCTTTTACATATAAGACTTTTAATTTTTTCCTTTCATTTGACTAAAAAAGATTGTATAGCCCAGATGTGTATTTATTACATTGATTCATGGGATATTCCCAATTCATATACCCTTGTTTTAGATGGTTATAAGATGAGACATCCGTCTAAGACTATGTTATATCTTATATATCTATGTGCACTTAAAATAGAAGACTATGTAATCTTCCTATACGAAGGGTCTATGTATATTTTATGTGACTATTTTATGTTTATGAGAGAGGTCTATGTAGAACCCATGATATATATATAAATGTTTTAAAATTTTCAGCATTTTAATCTAGGAATGTAATGATGTGAGCGAAGAGGCTAGTCATAGTCCTAAAACCGGATGACGATCCCAGTTACGTCTAGTGGGTGCCCCCGAGATATGAAAAAATTATTTATGCATCAATCATCATTTTAAAAAAAACATAATTAATCATCAATACGTACTAGGCAGTACATGTAAGAAATTCAACGCGCTAAAATTATAATTCAATCAATACAATGTCAGGATCACAATTCACATACATAGACTAACACGAGAATTAAAATGGACATAGGTTCATCATAAGATTTTATTGAAATACTCTTTAGATTCAGTACATTATTATAGAACTCTCATTATAAGACATTGATAATGTTTGGAGAACGAACCCATTTCTAGATTAATGAAGAAGAGATTTGATCATTAACTTGCATTGAAAAGATTGAAAGGAACTCTCTAAGGATGAAAGGTTATCTATAGATGATGTATAACAATACATTAATGTAGAAGAAGACCTGTAAAACATTTTGAATAACCCATGGAAATCCATGCTCCAATCTGTTCTTGAGCTTCACCTACAAGGAAGGTTCTAGAAAGAGTTTTTTTGGGAGGGAAGTCTAATTTTTTTGAATTGAATATAAAATGGGGTCGTCATGTTTTTGATCACTCAAATACACCTAAAAATAACCAAATACTACGGTCAGTTTAGAACATGGGGTAAATTTCAAAATCACTCCTTAATGAGCAGCGTGCGAGCAGTGAAGTTGCAGGTTCCATCGACATGCACAGCCGACGCGGCATCGTCTGGTTGATGAGTCATCCTATTGATCAATCATTTGCGACTGTAACTTCTTGTGGGAGTCAAACATCACACGTCTAAGAGTTTATAAACGCCTCACATTGACGAGGCATCGATTGAAGGATGACGCGTCTGTTGGGGTTCGTCGATTGGCATTGTCAAGGCAGTGTCTTGGCAGCCTTTTGGTCCTTCTTAACGGCCTCTTGTGGGCCCTTGGGGTGTCTTTCCCATATGTTTCAAACATAAATGGAAACCTTAAAAATTCAAGGACCTTCCGCACCATTTAAACCCATAGTAAATACTTGCAACACGTACAAATATTCTAGTCTTACTTTAGACACACATATGTACGTCTCAAAGCCTAACTTTCTAACGTCTTCGAAGTTTGACCTACAACCTTTATGAAACTCAAAATACTGCCTATAAACATCATAATTAATCATATAAGGACTTCATAAGCCAGTGACACAAATACAAGCACATGAAAACTTCTAAGGACTTTTGGTGACTAGTCATCGAACATGTTGGGCGTCCCTTGACTTTTGACTTCCAAATGACTTCAAATTACTCATAAATACTTTAAAAAACATAAGTAACATGTTAAAAAGATAATAGGAACATATGAGGCTCTATACACCCTAAATCATATTGGGTTTCTTACAATATCCCCCACATGGGAACATTCGTCCTCGAATGACACTTAAAACACTTTAATCACAACAAGGACATCAACAAATCATAGATCAAGTTACAACTTTCACAATATCATCATATAGAATTTTATGCACCAAATTGAAAGGCACAGAACTTCAAACCATTTAGCAGTCAATGCAACACAGTCAAGCAAAACCTTTTTCACTCACTCATTAATGCATCAAACATATAGGCTCTTATCATATTCATAGGAAAAACATACTTCTCATAATAATAACATGATCATTACACTTCATTTTATTAAGAGATCATCATGTATGATCAAACATAGGCAGTTTCCAACAACACTCAAAAGACTAATTAGGCACTCATACTTCAATGCACGTAGGCTTCTGTCTTGTGTACCAACAAGGATTTTTATTAGTTAGACCTAGTACCATAAGGGTCATACTCAACCATAATATTCTTTGTTTTTTCCAAGGAGGAATGCCCTTATCCTCAACATATTTACATGTTTCATGATTCCTTAGTCAACAAGGAACAAAAGTCAAGTTTACTATAAAAATGAGATTTTGTCCACATTTAACCAAAGAATGATCATAAATTTATTATGTATCCAAAATGGTAATTCACACAAGACAAATCAGAACAATTAGAAGTCGTTTCTCATAATCTCGATCTCTAGCATAAAATTAGCTTTGACAAACTTGCATCATTTAGGGAAAGTTTTACGATTTACTGTCACACACAAGGAAAATAAATAGACATCCCTTTACTTTTCAAATATGAGCCTACAATCATGATTTCCAAACCATACAAGTCACATTGTTTTCTAGTGACTCGTCACTTTCATTTCAAGGAGAGTCAAATGTTTCCTTATAACTCTAAACCTTTAATATCAAAAGTCAGTACAACCATGTTTCTTGTGTTATCTCATGAAGTTAAATGCGCAACTAGTATATGAAGATGCATTATTGACATGAAAAAACATGAACATAGTCAAAAATACTTTTTAATGAAAATTCGAATCTTCATAACATGCATAACATAGTCTCAACGAATATATATATAGAATATCGAGAACATGAAACCCATACAATCATGAAAGAATCCTATCATGAACAAGCTATTAGAAACTCATTAGTCTAAAGCACAAATAAACATAGCAGGAAAAGATAGAATTACCTAAAACCTGGTTAATCACATCACCATGCCCTTCTTAGGGTACACCCAATTAAAAGCAACTTTACTGAACTATCATTATTCCTCTAGGCCTAACACCCAAACGAAATCCATAATATTGTACATATGTCATACTACCCAACCACATAAGGTCTCAACTATAGCTCGAACATCAGAGGTCACAAAACATTAGGAGAACAACATAAGAGACTTTGCAGTAAGGACTCTTTCTTTTCTATGAACATTACAGCAAGGTAACTTCTAGGTCAATCAAACTAACATCATCATATTACCTCCACTCATAGGATCAAGTATATATAAAGGAATCCAATCCATACTAGGAAACTATAGAGGTTCACACATAAACAAAGGGCCACATTTGAACCATTTTATGTATATAAGGACAACAATGAACACTTTTAAACACATATACTCAGGGAACCATTCTTCCATAGGTAATAACTAAGCATTTCAAACTCAAACCATAACATCAGAATACCATCATGCAATGTCTTATAGCAACACACCATTCCAATAGAGACTCATTTTAACAATAATAACTTTTAATATTCTGTAACTATGTCGTGACACCAATATAAAGTGTGAAATGAAATGGGAAATGAAATACTAGTGGTACATTCATCACTAGCTAAAACCTACATCTAAGCTAGATAATAACAGTAGATAGCCTCAAAAGAAGTAGCTCCTACCAAGTCCGGATGAAAGATCCACGTTTGGATAGCTTCAACATCAACTTGTAAGCTCTAGCGTTCACCTATGCCTACACCTAAAAATATAGAGTTGTATGGAATTAGTACACACTTGTACTAAGTATGAGTATATGCAAGCACACACCAAGGACATTCATGAGAAAGGATAGCTCTTTCCTAACAAAATAATTTTCGAAAGTCAAGTTAGTGGACTTTCCAAATACACATTACGAAAATTAATTAACTTTTTAAATTTTGATTGGAAAAGTGAGTGATCTTTCAAAATTTTAATTAGGAAAGTCATGCCATGAGAGTAACATGCATCATCATACTTATCATTCACACCGCACATAACATCTTACACATAGTACATATTATATAACATATAGCACATAAAATCTTTTATAACAATCGTTCCTCTGCCATAGTACCTTGGAATAATGGACTTGTCATTAAGACTTCCCAAAATGAGGGCTCAACATATGAGACCTAAACTATGGAGTCTTTATTAGCAAACACAGAGTCTGATTCATTCATTCATATATACTTCATTTCATTTCGTTCATAGGATAGTGTGAACTCCAGATATACCTAGGATGTAGTTTAAGACTTTCATCGGGTTTGTTGTGCAATGATCAAGAATAACCTATTGTCATTACTTCTGTCTGTCTCACCTCTTTATTAACCTATCCTAACATCTTTGGTATTATTGATTTCATAATGTGCATCATATGAGGTTTGCATCATTTATTCTTTGGAAACTTTAACTTTAACTGATATAGATCATGTGAGCATCATGAAATCCAGTGTCTCGCCACACCTAAAAGAGGTGGAATCAATGTCCAAAGTGACCCACAACATGCTAGAGTACATATAAAATTGACCAACCCAGATTCCTATATTGGCTGTATATGTTTGAAGACTTTGAGATATAAGGAGATCAGTACCTGGCAAGCCGAACAGTCTCATCTAATGAGAATTACGTGAACCTCCGCCCTCCCCGAAAGAAGGCATCACCGCTTGAAGCTAGTCTATAGATGCTAATTATAAAGTTCCATTACATTCAACTTATACATCATGGAAGTTGGATTTTAGTATGATGACATCATCACTCAATAGATGATTTATTATCTCATCATTAGTATAAGTGTGTTAATCTCAATACTTTCATTAAATGTTCGTACAGAGTGGTCTCTTCATTTACACTCTCATAGGTGAGTTAGTTTTGGTAACATTTACTTAGGATAATTTGAGATTATTATCATATTTTAGATTAGAGTGGTCTCTTCATTTACACTCTCAATACTTTTTTTGTATGTGAATGTTCATTTCATCATATGACAATGCACTTGGCCATTTGTGTGTTTCACAATCATAGTTAACCCTTCTAGGGTATCATCATTTCATTATATATATCTTAGGTTCACTTCTTAATCACGTATGCTAGACTTATGAGTCTATACACACAAGCCATGAGGCTTCGTTCATAGTTTGTTAAGTGACTCATATCTTCCTTAGATTAGGTACTACAAGACATATGTATCTTGTCTGTATGCCAGATCTTGATTTCGATCTAAGTAGATGGAATTATTCTTGTATATTTAATTCACATATGAATTATGTATCAATACAGAAGTTTAGGCAAGGAAACCCATGTTCGAATCACTTGAATAACATTTAAATTTTTCAATGATTTTATTCTTTATGTATAATAAATTGGTACTCTAGATTGAAACCCATCATTTACATTGTATGTTTAGTTTTCTATTGGGTTTTCCTCTTAATCTTTCCGAAGGAAGTGGGTTTGAACCCCCACAACCCATTTTTATTTTTCATCAACACCTATTGTTCCATATTGCCTAGACCAATAGGTAGTGGGATCAAACCCCCACAGCCTCTTTTATTATTTTCATTATGTTCACTGGGAATTTGGAGGTTGTGGATTAGAACCCACACAACCTCCTTAATTTAATTTTTTATTCGCTAGGGCTGTGAGGGTGTGGGTTATAACCCCCACAGCCTACTTACTTTTTTTTAAGGCTATTAAGTTAGGCATTTCGGCATTGAGGTAGTGGGATCTATCCCCCACAACCTCACCTCATTATCTTATTCAAATCGCCTTCCCCTTCTCAACCTTGAGGTCGTTTGTTCGATTTCCACGCCTCACATTTTCTTTTCTTTAATTTATCTTTTTTCAGTCACTTATTGGAGGTCCTGGGTTTGATCCCCATGCCTCCATTTATTAATTTAATTTAATATTCTCTCCTTTCTCATCCAAGAACTCGATTTTGGATCCCCATAGCCCCCTTTTTCATTGCTCCTTTTCGTGAATACAGTAGCCACATGGGTTCGATTTTCCTTAACCCCATCCCCCCCCCCCCTTTTTTTACATTTTTAGAATTCCATGACATTTGTGGTCTTGGATTCAATCCCAATTGACATACACTTTTATATTTTCATTTAAAACTCCTGATTCTAACCTTGTTATTGACCGAAACTAAAGTACACTCAAGCTGAAAATCCTTCATAATTTTTACCTTCCTTTCACCAACCTTTTAACGTTAGTTCTTATTCAGTTCATTAAACATTTAGTGCATTATAAATTGTAATTTAGTAGTTACATTATTCAAGAGCTCTTGTCTCAAAATCAATAACATTAAACCCCATATAAAAATCACATTATGTACAACCTTTGCACATAATATACAAGTATTAGACATGATATTTCACACCTCCAACACGGAGTATATTCACTGCCACACATTGCACAAACACATCATTTTTTTCAAGTAATTTCGATCATATTCAACAATCACTTAATTCTGAACATGAATACTTAAACATAATCACGAAAACACATTTCATCCCTACATTGTACAATGAAACATACCAAACCTATAATTAAATTGGAGCTAGTGACAGGGACATGCAATGAGCGACAAACCTTGTTTTAGAAATGAATATCTTGAATCTTAAGGGTGTCTCGTTGGAAAGGGACCAAGAAATAGGAAAACAATAACTTAGTGGATGTTAAAACGTTGATGATTCTTCTCAAACCTTCCCCATAATCACGTCCAACCCTCTAAATTTTAACACCACTTCGACGGACAAACCTCCCCAAGCCTAACGTGTGATTAATGTTTTTTTTCTTTAAAATTCGTGTGAGTTCTTCAACTATGAATTACCTTGGTTAAACATTTTGTTCTTCATGTTATTTTTGGAAGATATATCTTTGATAGCGTTTGTTTGATCATGTGAGGGTGTCATAGACGTGTTAGGAGGGTGTTAGCTTAGATTTAGGAATCTAATACAAGACTTATTCAAAATAGACTTATTCATATTAAAGTATTAAAATCTGATTTATTTAAACTAATACGTGAAAGGACCATTTCGCACTTCAAAAAAATCAGATTTTAAATAATAAATAAACCACCAAATTGTTGCTTGCATTGGGGCTCGAACTGGGGTGACACCTTTTCACGAAAATGGGTCATTTTTGGTTGACCCAACCTGAACCAGTTATTTAATTTAATTAATCAATTAATTCCTTATGGTAATTACAATATAACAATTGTCCAAGAAAAGACCATTTTATCCTTGGACCCTCAAAACTTAAGATTTCCCTTTTTTGAGTCCAATAAAGACAATCTTCGTTTTGCGAGAGCCCTATATAGTTGGTTCCAACCTTTCAACATCATGTAAATCCGCAAGTTAGTTATATTAGCCGTATTAAGGGTTCTAAATTCTTGTTCTACGCGTATCAATTCGTGTGAACCTTGGTCTAATAGCTAGCATTCTTGACACATTAAGAATTTCTTAACTTATTCATTTTTAGGGTTGTTACACTACCACTATATATCGTAATGCAAGTGAGATAATAACATAATCACTACTGTCAGTAAAGTAATAGCAACAAAATTCAAAGTGATAAAGGAACATACAGTTAAGAGTAGGAAGTCTAACTTCAAAAGCAGAAAAGATGAGGGTAGAGGGATCTCAAGTCGGCCTTAGCCTCCCACGTAGCACCCTCAACAAGATTATTTTTCCACAATACCTTCACTATGTAAATTTTTTTGTTCTTCAGCCTCTTTACCTGCTTGCCTAATATCTCAACATGTACGTCCTCATAAGACAAGTCTTAATCAAGCCCTAAACCTTCAACAAGTACATTTAATGTTTGATAACCTAGGCACTTCTTTAACATAAAGACATAAAACACTGGATGAAAAGACGCTAACTCCGCAAGCATTCCTAATTTATATACCACCTCACCCACACGCTGTAAGTCATATTGTCCAACATAACTCGGTCTCAACTTTTTTTTCCTACCAATTCTCATCACCCCTTTCATAGGTGATATCTTTAAGTAATCTAGGTCACCGACATCAAACTCTAAGGGCCGCTTTCTGTTGTCTGCATATGACTTTTGTCGGCTATAAGCAGTAGCCAGCTGTCTCTAATCACCATGACCTTCTCTAAGGCCTCATGAGTTATATATGGACCAAAAATGGATGACTCTCCCACCTCGAACAACCAAACTGGAGATCTACAGTTCCTACCATACAGTGCCTCAAACGGCGCCATCCCAATGCTTGAGTGATAGCTATTATTATATGACAACTCTATCAAAAGAAGATGGTCATCCCAGGTACCTCTGAAGTCAATCACAGACACTCTCAGCATGTCTTCCAATCATTGAATGGTGCGCTCTTCATGCCTAGTAGTCTGGGATGAAAGGCGGTATTAAGATTTACTTGCGTGCCTAATATTTTCTTGAAAGATCTCAAGAAATGTGAAGTAAACTAAGCTCCTCTATATGAAATGACAGACAAAGGAATTCCATGCCACCTCATAATGTTATCAATATAAAGCCTCGCATAATCCTCGTCTCTTTAGGTAGACTGCATGGGGATAAAGTGAGAAGACTTACTGAATCTGTCCACAATAACCCATATAGATTCATACAACCTCATTGTCCTTGGAACACCAACCACGAAGTCCATAATAATGGCCTCCCACTCCAAAGTCCGAACCTTAAGAATCTGAGTAAGATCGCAAAGCTTAAGATGCTCTACCTTTACCTGCTGAAATATAGGACACTTGGATACATACTCTTCTATGTCCTTTTTAATGACATCCCACCAATAGGTCTTCTTAAGATCATGATAATTCTTGGTGGAGCCTGGATGTATAAAATATCTGAAACCATGGGCCTCTGCCATAATCCTGGTCCGCAAATTATCCATATTATACACAGCTTGTCCTGATACATGTGTATTCCATCACATCCCAAAGCGAAAGACTCATTCATTTTTATGAATATTGAGTCCTTAAGCTCCATAAACACAGGATTGAGATGCCGACTTCAACTACCTAGGATGATTCAGAACAAGGATTAGATGAAACACCCTCACTAGTAGAGTAAACCAATCGCTCACCTAGTCTCGCCAGTCTGTGTATCTCTTTCGCCAACTCATTCTTATCATCCTCAACGCGGGCTGTACTCCCCATGCTCATCTTGCTCAAAGAATTATCCACAACATTAGCCTTACCTGGATGGTAGTGCACATTCATGTCATAATCCTTTAACAGCTCCAACCACCACCCAGAGGTAGATTAAACACCCTCTGTGTGAACACATACTGGAGACTCTTGTGGTGTGTGAATACATCCAAATTCACTCCATATAGGTAATGCCTCCACATCTTCAGTGCAAACACCACAACTACCAACTCTAAGTCATGAGTGGGATAATTTTTCTCATGAACCTTGAGGTGTCTGGAAGCATAGGTTATCACTTTTTCAGCCTGCATAAGAACACAACCCAAATAAACCCTTGATGCATCACATTAAACAGTTTAATTCTCACCACACATCGGCAAAATACCCACCAGGTCTGAAGTGTGTCTTTCCTTGAGCTCCTAGAAACTCTTCTCACAAGTCTCCATCCATTCGAACTTGGCTTTCTTCTTCGACAAAGTTTAAAGTAAGGCAGCAATGTAAGAAAATCCCTCCACAAACCTTTGGTAGTAATAAGCCAATCCTCGAAAACTACGGATATCAGTGGGAGTAAGAGGCTTTGGCAAGTTTTAACATCGTAAGTCTTCCTGGGTCCACCTCTACACCCTTATCGGACACAACTAGACCCAGGATGATCAGTGATCTCAACCTAAATTCACACTTGCTGAATTTGGCATACAACTGATGTTGTCTAAGTACTTGCAAGGTTAGTCTCAGATGTTTTTGATGTTGTTCCTTGGTCTTAGAGTAGATAAGAATTTCATCAATGAATACTATGACGAAAGAGTCAAGGTATTCACAAAAGACCCTTTTCATGAGATCCATAAATGTAGAAGGTGAATTTGTAGACCAAAATACATAACCAAGAACTCCTAATTACCATAACGGGTACGAAAGGGTGTCTTTGGGATATCTCTATCCTTACCAAAAGTTAAAGATACCATGAACAAAGATCAATCATA
Organism: Solanum lycopersicum; assembly: GCF_036512215.1. NCBI lineage: Eukaryota > Viridiplantae > Streptophyta > Magnoliopsida > Solanales > Solanaceae > Solanum > Solanum lycopersicum. The sequence continues at coordinate 18,195,582 of NC_090804.1, read as the reverse complement.
GAGAAGAAACTAGACCCTTGCAGCTAATCAAACAAATCATTTATTCTGGGAAGTGGATACTTATTGTTTATAGTGACCTTGTTGAGTTGCCGATACTTGATACAAATTCTAAGGGTCCCACCTTTCTTCTTTACAAACAACACTAGAGCACCCCAATAGAATATGCGCGCCTGAATAAAACCCTTATAAGTTAGATCTTTTAAATGTATCTTCAACTCTTGAGTTCTTCGAGAGCCATTCTATAAGGAGAAACTAACATAGGCTTAATATCGGGCTCTATATTGATACCAGAGTCAACCTCTTGAAGGGGACGGACTCCAGGCAAATCATTAGGAAACACATATTGTAACTCATTCATTACAGTCATTAAGTCCATAGAAAGAATGTCAATATCAAAATCATTAACACTAACAAGATTACATAATAACCCCTTGGACATAACTTTATTGGCCTTAAGACTGGAAAACATGGATCAGGACGACTCGAGTTGTACAACTCCCAGACTAACTCCTCTTCAACAATGAAGCAAAATCTCACAACCCTACTACAACAATCCTTGAAGGATAAACACTTGTGAAGCCTGTCCATGCCAAGAATGATGTCAAAATCATGCATGGGTAATTCAACCAAGCTGGCACACATAGTCCTACAACATCCAACTACTGGGTAATCCTTATGTACTCTATCCGTTCTTGAATTTTCGCCTAAAGGAGTACTAACCACTATAGGATCATGTAGAACATCAGGTAATATTTCATAAGTGAAAACAAGTAGAGGATTTACAAAGGAAAAGATAGACCCTAGATCATGTAAATCATAAATAGAAGCTGAGAATACTTGCAGCATACCTGTGACCACATAAACAGACTTTCTTACTCCACCCTACCCTTCAGGGAATAGAACCTATTTCTCTTAGAAGGCTCGACTACTGCTGCACCCTGTGGGTTAGGACAAGGCGGAGCATTACCTCCATCCTGACCTCTATTCTGTGGACAATATCTGATCATGTCACAACTTTTATAAGAACAGAAGCAGGCATTAACACTCTTTACTATGAACACGGCCTCACTTAGCACAATTCTACTTTGGATGTTGCATGTCACCTCCATTGCCCTTCATGGGATCAGGTCTACCTCCTCTAGGTGTAGTGCTCCTCTAAGGATTAGAGTTCCCTGAACTCTGTTGTCCCTTCTTGATAATTTGCTTTTAACGGACGCCAAAGTTGTTTCTGTGGCCTTCATGGATGGGACCTTCGTTATCTTGAGGCCTAGGCCTTCTAGCATCGCGAATACTCCTCTTTCTAAAGCTGTCCTCCACCTGCTGGACATGAACCATCAACCTAAAAAGGTCCATAGAACATGGAGCATCGCATAACGACAATCCTCCTCAAGGTCTCTATTGATTCCTATGAGGAACCTGCTCATTTCATCGGTGCTGTTCTAAACCAGGGAAGTAGCATACCTGGATAATTCAACAGACCTAAGTACGCTCCTCATTCTTGCTATTAAATACTAAGGAAAGTAATGTACATGGATAAATTAATAAACTTTAGGGAATACTACCTGACTGTCATGGATAGAGGTTGATGAACTCATCAACCTTGGCTTCCCTCGTCTCTCTTGTAAACAACCTCTTCAGAAATGTTGTCTTAAACAACTCAGAAATGACTAGCACTCCACCAAAAAAAGGACTATCTTTCCACATATTGCACTAAGTTTGTGCAACATCATTGAGCTTATAGGAAGCAATCTTATCCTTCTCAGTATCTATGGTACCCATAGCCACATGAATTTTATTCACCTCATCCATAAATTCCTAAGGATCTTTTGATGTCTTAGACCCTGTGAAAATAGGAGGGTTCATCATCGTAAAGTCTGATAGCCTGTTAGCCATGTTATGAACCGGTGGGTTCTCCATCTGAAAATTCTGTCGGTTGACCAGGGCTGTCGTAGACTGGGTGTTCAAAGTAATGGCTTGTGCCATATGGGCGAAAGATGCCCTCATCTCAGCATTAATCAACCCAGTTGGGTTAATCAACACTGCAATTCCTTCAACTAGAGCCTAGGGTGGATCTTGATTTCCCCAGCAGTTGTTCCTACTCTCCTATGACCCATAGATTTCCTAGTTTTTATTATCTAAAAAAAGGATTGATGTTAGATACGCTCATAACACAAAGAAATCAAACATTAGGAAAACACGATAGGATAAGAAGAAGGGATATTTCCTACTCATTATGCAGTCTCTAATTAAGAATAGTGGTGCACTTCACTACGATGACTTACAAACTACTCAATGTAGTTTATATGAACTTATCATTCTTAAAAATTTTACCTAGTTTGCTTGTACAAACTTTGTCACGACTGAAATCTAAATCCTAGACAAGACCGGCGTCGTTGACCTCTCAGAGGTCTCATACAAGCCTACCTATGTAATTCTTACTTCATCTAGGTTAATTTTAGTTAAATTTAGAACTTTTTGTTTTCATAATTCATCATAAACATTTTGAACTTAATAATAGGTGTTCACAAATCAACCATCTAATATAGAGATAATCAAATGAAAGAAACAATTCATAATTACATTAAAAATATTTTTGCCAAAATGGCACAAATACAAAGTCTTAAATGAAATGGGAAATGAAACAATAGTGGAACATTCTCCACTACATAAAACATACATCTAAGATAGATAATAACAGTATACATTTTCAAAAGCATGAGGTTCTACCAAGTCCTGATGAAAGCTCCACGTACTGATATATGCAACGTCCAACTGTAAGCTCTAGTGTCCACTTGAGCCTGCAATTAAAAATATAGAGTTTTGTAGAATTAGGACACACTTGTACTAAGTATAGGTATATGCAAGCACAGACAAAGGACATGCATGAGAGAGGATAACTCTTTCCTAACAACATGATTGTGGAAAGTCAAGGAAGTGGACTTGCAAAATGAGATTTGGAAAGTTAATGAACTTTTTCAGAATTTAGATTAGGAAAGTCAGTGAGCTTTAAAAATTTGGATTAGGAAAGTCATGCCATGAAAGTAACATTCATCATCATACTTATCATATTGCACAGTGCACATAACATCTTACACATAGTACATATCATATAACATAGAACACATAACATATTTTATAACACTCATTCATATGCCATGATACCTTTGATTCATGTACTTTACATTAATACATTCTAAAATGATGGCTCAATATATGGGACCTCAACTGGGGAGTACTCATTATCAAACACAGAGTCTACTTCATTCATCCACACGTACTTCATTTTATTTCGTTCATAGGCTAGAGTGAACAACAGCTATACCTAGGATGTAGTTTAAGACTTTAATTGGGTTTGATGTCCAATTATCAAGAATAAGCAGTGTCATTACATGAGTCTAGCTAAACTCTTGATTATCCTATACTAGCACCTTTGATATCGTTCATTTCATTATGTGCATCATTTGAGTCTGGACTCATTTATTCTTTGGAAACTTTAACTTTAACAAATATAGATCATGTTAGCATCATCATATCTAGTGTCTCCCCACGCCGAAATGAGGTGGAATCTCCATCCAAAGTGACCCAAAACATCCTAGCGTACATGTGAATTTAACGTCGCCAGATCCCTATATTGATTGTATAGTTTTGAAGACAAGGAGATATAAGGAGACCCATACATGGCAAGACAAACAGTCTCATCTCATCAGAGTTACGTGAACCTCCTCCCTTCCCGAAAGAAGTAATCACCGCTTATAGCTAGTCTATTGGTGCTCAGTATAAAGTTCCATTACATTAAACTCATACGTCATGGTATATTGTATGTAGTATGAGGACATCATAGCTCAATAGCTGATTTCTCCTCTCATCATTAGTATTTAGTGTGTTGATCATAATACTTTCATTAGAATATTCATAGAGATTGGTCTCTTCATTAACTTACACTCTAATAGGTGTGTACGTTTTGGTAACATTTGCATAAGATCATTTGAGATTATTCTCTTCTTTTCCATTAGCCTCATATCATGTTGTCACAACATTCATTGACATTAGCACATTTATTCTTCCATATTAGTCCCTCTTTTTTTACGTGAATGTTCATTTCATCATATGCCAATGCACTTGGTCATTTGTGTGTTTCAAACTCTTAATTAACCCTTCTAGGTTTTCATGATTTCATTCAGTACATCTTAGATTCACTTCTTTTTTACCTATACTATACATAAAAGTCTATACATACAAGCCATTAGGCTTCATTTGTAGTTCGTTAATTGAATCATATCATTCAAAGATTATGTAGAACAAGACTTATGTATCTTCTATGTATGCCAAGATCTAGATTTCGATCTAAGTAGGTGGCATTATTTTTTTATATTTAATTCATGTATGACATATGTATCAACACGGATGTTTGGGCAAGGAAAACCAAGTTCGAATCACTTTGATAATATTGATATTTTTTATTGATTTTATTCTTAATATCCATGACATTCGGACTCTAGATCAAACCCTACGATTAACATTGTATCTTTAGTTTTCTACTTGGTTTTCCTCCTAATTTTGCTGAAGGCTTGTGGGTTCCAACCCTGACAACACATTTTTATTTTTCATTAACATCTTATTGTTCAATTTCGCCTATACCAAGATGTTGTAGGATCAAACCCCCCACAACCTCTTTTATTTTATTCATTATGTTCGCTGGGAATTGGGCGGTTGTGGGTTCGAACCCCCACAACCTCCTTAATTTAATATTTAATTCAATGGGGCTATGAGGTTTTGGGTTCGTACACCCACAATCTCCTTACTTTTGTTTGTTATTTTTAAGTCTATTAAATTAGGCGTTTTGTCTTAGAGGTTGTGGGATCGATCACCCACAACCTCACCTCATTTCCTTATTTAATTCTCCTACCCCTTCCTAGCCTTGAAGTCATGGGTTCTATCATAACCGGAGGCCATACCCCAGACGAGGGGGCGTTTTGACCTCTCAGAGGTTGCAGACAAGCCAATTACGTCATTCTTACTTCGTCTATGTTAATTTTAGCAAAAAATTAGTAAATATTTTTTCTTAACATACATACTAAACGTTCTATTAGATTCATAATTGTTCACCATCAGTCATCTAAGATTAAGATCATTAAATTAAAGAAATAGTTTAATATAAAATTAAATGTATACTGCAAAAATGGCACCAATATAATGTCTAAACAAAACCTGAAAGAAACGCTAATGTAACATACTCCTCTGGCTCAATCTTATTACTAAGCTAGAAAATAATGGGCAAGCATTTTCGAGGAAATTAGGGCCTACCATGTCAGGATGAATGCTCCACGTTCGGATTGTTTTTGCATCAACCTGTGCGTCCACCTGTGCGTGCCCCTATAATTTTAAAATTGTATAGGGTTAGTACACAGTACTAATAAATATGAGTATATGCAAGCACAAACTAATGAGATGCATGAGTAAGAATAGCTCTTTCCTATCAATATTATTATTGAAAGTCGAATTACTGTTCTTGCCAAATTGGGATTAGGAAAGTTAGTGACCATTCAAAATTAGGATTAGGAAAGTGAGTGAGATTTCCAAATAAGAAATAGGAAAGTTATGCCACGAGAGTAACATGCATGATCATACTTATGATTTTGCATATAGCACACAACAACGTACACATATCACATATCATAATTCATTTAACACATAACGTTGTTCATATAATACATTCACATATCATTAGACCTTGGAATTATGACATGACATTAAGACCTACCAAAAATGAGGCCTCAATATATGGTACCTCAAGTGCGAATTGTGCATTATCAAGCACAGAGTCTGCTTCGTTCATTAGTACGTACTTCATTTTATATCATTCATGGGCCAGTGTAAACACCAGCTATACCTATTATGTAGTTTAGGACTTTCATCAGGTTCGTTTTGCAATGACCAAGAATGACCTAATGTCATTACTTGAATCTGACTCACCTCTTGATTATCCTATCCTAACAGCTTTGGTTTCATTCATTTAGTTATGTGCATCATTTGAGGCTGGCCTAATTCATTCTTTGAGAATTTTAACTTTAACCGACATAGATTATGTGAAAATCATGAAATCCAGTGTCGTGAAACTCCACACAAAAAAGAGGTGAAATCACCGGCCAAAGTGACACAAAAAATGCTAGCGTGTATGGGAGTTGAACTCCGCCAGATCCCTATATTGGTAGTATAGGTTCAATAGATGATTTCTCATCTCATCAATAGTATTAAGTGTGTTAATATCAATATTTTCAGTAGAGTGTTCACAAAGACTGATCTCTTCATTAACTTTACACTCTCATATGTGAGTATGTTTTAGTAACATTTACTTAGGCTCATTTGATATTTCTCTCATATTTTACATTAGCCTCATATCATGTTTTCACCACATTCATTAACATTAGCACATTTACTATTCATAATTACTCATCGATTATAACTTCAATGTTCATTTCATCATATGCCAATGTACATGGCCTTTTGGTGTGTTTCACACTCTTACATAAACCTTCTATGGTTTAATAACTTCATTGTTCATTTACCCATTTCAATGTTCATTTTATCATGGCCAATTCACTTGGCCAATTAGCTTATCTTACACTCGTACTTAACCCTTCTAGGGTTTCATTATTTCATTACATACATCTTAGGTTCACTTATTTTTAATTGTATGCTAGACTTATTGGTCTATAAATACAAGCCATAAGGCTTCATTTATAGTTTGTTAAGTGATTTATACATTCGTAAGATTACGTAGTAGAAGACTTATGTATCTTGTATATTTGCCTAGATTTGGAATTCGATATAAGTAGGTGGCATTATTCTTTGATATTTTGTTCACGTATGACTTATGTCTCAATACGGAAGTGTAGGCACGAAAACCCAATTTCAAATCCTTTGGATAACATTTACATTTTTCATTGTTTTATTTTTAATCTCCATGACATTGGGACTAAAGAATGAACCACAACATTAACATTATACCTTTAATTTTCTACTTGGTTTCCCTCTTAAATTGTCCGAAGTTTTGTGGGTTTGAACCCCAACAACCTCATCCATTTTATCCTTTAATTTCCACTAGGGCATTGGGAGATTGTCGGTCGGAATCCCCAAAACCTTCTTATTTTATTGTTTTAAATATGTTAATAAGGCTAGGCAATTTGGCAGTGAGTTTGTGGGATCGAGCCCCAACAGCCTCACTTTGTTTTCTTATTTATTTTTTTCATTGCCCTTTCAAACCTTGAGGTCGTGGGTTCAAATTCCACTCCTCACATTTTCTTTTCTTTACTTTCTCTTCCTTCACTCGCTACATGGAGGTCATGTGTTCGACTCCCATGCCTCCCCCCTATTTCAATTCCCCCAGCCCTCTTTTTCTTTGACATTCTCGAGAAATCCAGTAGCCAAAGGATTATGTCACATGTTCGAATCCTGGATGCCTCACCTCTTTTATATGTATTAAATTTAATGATTTCAACCTTCTTTTTAAACAAAATTTAACGTACACTAAGCTAGAAATTTATTTATAATTTTTAGCTTCCTTTTATCAACCTTATCATGTTAGTTTCTTAGGGCATTTTACCAAGCATTTAGTGCATTGTTAGGTGTATTTTAGTAGTTACATTAGTCAAGCATTTTCACTGAAAATTTATAACTTCACACACTATATTAACATCACATTGTGTAAAACATTAGCACATAAAATACCAAAATTAACATGACTTTACACGTCCCAAATTAGTGATTACTTCACTGTCACACATTTCACAGACACATCATGTTTTAACATGATTTCGAACAACATTATCATTACTCACACAATTTCGAACATGAATACTTAAACATAATCATCACATAAAGACATTCCATTCCTACTTTCTACTAGCAAACAAGCCTATCTTAAATTTCAATGAGAGCTAGTGATAGGGACATGCAAAGGGGGAACAATTTTTTTTTTTGGAATGAATCTCTTGAATCTTAAGGGGTCTCTTGGAAAAGGGACCATGGGGAAAGAAACCCATACCTTTTTGATGTTCAAACATCAAATTGATGTCCAAGAACCCCTACAAACACACGTCCAAATCCAAGAGCTTCAACACCAACTTGATGGAATAACCATCGCTTTGCCTAACGTGTTTGATTAGTTGTTTTTTATAATTTTCGTTGTGAGTTCATCAAGTGTGAATAACTTTGGTTTACTTACTGTTTTTGTACGTTATTTGGCATTGAAAAACGTGAGTGACAGTTATAGAGGCATGAGAGAGAGAGAGATGAGCGTGGGAGAGAAGAGTTTTCTTAGGCTTAGAAGTCTAGTTTAGGACTTAGGAAAATAAGGTTTTCTTTAATTATTAAAAATTTTATTTCCTTTTAGTTTAGATCTGGTAATAACTAATAAATATAAATTAATTACATTAATTACAAACTTAAATTAAAAACAATTTAATTCATTTCTTCCACCTAGGGTCGACCCTGGGTGGAGCAAGAATTCACAAAGACCGCCAAACTTCAGAAGATGCACAAGAAATACTCTATCACGATTAAGAGTCTAGTAGTTGTCCTGAGTAAACTCACTGTGGAGCAATTGGGGAAGACATTGCCAAGGAAACATTTTACATGCAACCATTCATGGGTCCTCTAAAAGGATGAGACAAGTGGATTACTCTCCTAGCATACGAGCCAATATTTAGCGTGGGAGTGAAGGTCATCTCATGTTGTCTTTTGTACGAGCATCTTTAAGTTGAAACCTTATGAAGGAATAGTTTTAAAAGTTGGGAAGGAAAACTATCAAAAGGTGTGTTTCTTCCACTCAAACCAATAAGGACACACTATAGGAAATTGTGTGAAGCTTAAGGCAAGAAGCTGGAAATTGATCCTCACCTATGACATGCAGGAGCTAAACAAGCTGGTCACAGAGTAAAACCAGTTTATATATAACTATTTCACACCATTGAGGAATTCATTGCTACAAATCTATTGTCATCTTGTTCAGAATGGGGTCATACACTCTATCCAAGACAATGATCGAGCACCTGACCCCATTGGGGTAGAATTTTAGAAATGTTGTGCTTATCATAAAACTATAGATCATAGCCTTAGAAGGTGTCTCCATTTTTGCAATGACGTTGAAGCCCTTATTAACATGCGAATGATTCATGTCGACTTTTTTCCCCGTGACAGATAAAGCATCAAGTAGAAGAAGGGTTGTGATAGGGCCAACTTTTTATCTTTTAAAAGCTTTGTTGTTTGTTTTTCAATTTCTGTGTAATCCTTGGAGAACGAATGAATGAAAAGAAGTATTTCTATAAAACCCCAATTACATAGGGCATGGATTTTCCTTCAGATATTCGTAAGCAGCCTTTCATGTACCAAACCCTATCTTTCATAATTTTCATTATCCCAATTTCCATTCCACAAGGAGATAGGAGACTCAGGATAATTGAATACACTGCCAGGAATTTCTAGGACTTAAAATAGAGACTTATATTTTGATTATTTATGGTTTTAAACCGAAATAAGTTTAAATAACTTGTTTTAGAAGTATTGGAGAAATAAGATTTAAGAAAAGCCTAAACGTCAAGAAACTAGTAAAATTCAACTATTTGACGTCCCTAGGTTTTGTGAAGGTTTTGGAGGGTCATATGCAGTCCACAACCTATGAAAAGACTTTAAATAGGTAGACTGTAGTATACAGGGTCACAACGTACTGTCACGAAACCCAAAGGACCACCGAATATGCCCTTGGAGAGGACCCAAACTTAGGCTAGCAAGCTGCTAAGGCAGTTGTGCACAAGTAGGTTTCTGGTGGATGATACGCAAATGCAACCATCATGTGGAGATATGGAGAAGTACTCGTGACGCGCACCTTCTTCTGTGATTCTTAAAAAGTCATATTTTTATTGTTTTAACATCTACAAATAAATCCATTTTAAGTGAATGGTCTTTTGGGTATTTTAATGGGTTACTATATAATATATTACGTTCAGTTTTAGGTCAATTATAACACAAATATCAAGTTATACAATTTGAACTCAATAATCTTTCTATCTACCAGAGTCTCCCTTCCGCCAGAATTCTATTGAAGACCAAAATAGCTCCAACAAGAAGATCAAGTCGTCAACTTTCCCAAATCAATTTGGTGACATTATAATCTATAAGGTATGCTTTCTTTCACTCATGGGAATTTTTTGCTCAAGAAGTCTTTTACAAGAAGATGTTGGAATCCCTTAAAACAAGGAGTTTTCTCCTCATATGGTTCTTCATTTTGAAACTAAATTGTAAATCAATTATGATGAAAAATGATGAATTAATGTTGCTTTAGTATGAATTAATATTTAATTTATAAATTCCTATGAGTTTTTCCTTGACGCATGTGTTTCCCCAAATCCCTAATTTCTTGGAATGATTAAGTTAACTATTGAGGGTGATGAACATGTCACATGTTTATTTTAATTTTGCGTATGTTAATACTTCATGAATTTCCCCATTTCATATGTTGGTAGTGAGTTTTTGGAAATGCAAATATGAATTCCATGAAGATTAATGGGGTATGATGTTGATTCTTATTTGATCTCGATTAGGCAAGATGCAGTCTACTTTTGTGATAGTGATGATATACCTAGTTGTGTTGTTGTGATAATAGTTAAAAGAATCCCTCATACTTACCGTAGATTCATGAATTTGATCTGAAGTATCTATGTATGCTATGATATGATTATTTTTTAATTGAATATAGCTACTCATGATTATGATAATGTATCTAAATTGAAATGATAGTTCTCACTTGTGATTACCTATGAGTTAGCATGATGAGATTTTTATAGAAGGGTCTAAAAGACATTGATTCTTGTTCCTTGAACCCTTCAGGGAGGTCCAAGTACCGATGAATGAAAAAATCATCATAACTCAATTCGGCGACATTGAGAACGCACTCTAGTTCCTTCATTGACTTTGTATCCCCTCTTTTATATAAACATTAGAAGCCTCTTCTTACAAAATCCACTTTGTTTCCTGTTCTTTGTAATGGTCGAGCTCATAACATATAACAACATACTCGTTTTGATTGGAAACTTTAAAAGTTGTTTTTTGGGGTAGTAGTGGAGCGATAGAGGGACTTGGGGCATTTTGGGTGGTTTGGCAGTTTTGAGAGTATCTTTGGGGATTCCTGTGATGATTTCTGTGACACCATTTTTTAGTTGAAGGGAGGAAACTAAAATCCTATGGGTATGATTTTTAATTGGTTAAAAAGCTTGGAAGTTGATTGAAAAGAGTTGTCTCCACCATATAGTGAGAAGTAGGGATCTCGTATATGACGTTCCTCCTATAAAGTCGGTACCCATAGTGAGGTAATTTAAGTAGGTCTTTCTCGATGATCTTCCCGGAATCCCTACCGAATGAGAGATTGACTTCAGCGTAGACTTATTACCAGATACACAACCTACTTCAATCCCTCCTTATCGTATGGCTCTTGCTGAGTTGAAATAACATAAGTCTCAACTCAAAGATTTGCTAGATAACATTTTATTCATCCAAGCATATCCCCATGGGGTTCCACGGTATTATTAATGATGTAGAAGGATGATTCATTGAGAAATGATAATCCTCAATTGAACAAAGTCACTACATATAATAAGTACCCCTTCTCTAGGATTGATGACTTATTTGATCAACTCCAAGGAGCGAGTTAGTTTTCAACAATTGACTTAAGATCGGGTTATCACCAACTTAGGGTGAGGGAGGATGATTTTCCAAAAACGGAATTTAGAACAAGATATGGTCATTTTAAATACCTCAATATGTAATTTCACATAAGAAATTTCTCGACAACTTTCATACACCCCACCACTCGAGTTTTTAAAAAGTATCTTGATTTGTTCGTGATTGTTTGTATGACGATATTTTCATATACTTAATGAGTGAGGATGATCTTATGATCATTTGAGAATAGTTTTGAAAATTCTCAAAGATAACCAACTTTTTGCTATGTTTTTAAATGTGAATTTTTGTTGAGGTTGGTAGCTTTTCTTAATCACATTTTTTCGAGCGAAGCCGTTGTTGTTGTTCCGAGAAAGAAGGAAGTTGTCAAATGTTCGCCTAGACATTTGAGTCCTACCGACATTTGATGGTTTCTAGGGTTGGCCAGTTATTATAGGTGGTTTGTTGAGGGATTTTCATCTATCGCATCTCTATTAACAGCCTTGTCCCTAAAGAGTTCAAAATTTGAATGGTCGAAATTATGTGAAAAGTGATTCCAATTTTATAAAGATAGACCCACCTCCGCTCTGGTATTGACCTTATCGGAGAATATCAATGGGTTTGTGCTTTATTGTGATGCCTTACGAGTTAGTCTAGGATGTGTGCTCATGAAACATGGAAAAGTTAAATCATACGCCTCTATAAAACTTAAACCTCATGCAGAATTGCCCAACTCATGGCCTTTAGCTTACGACCATTGTATTTACATTAATTATATTAAGACACTATCTAAATGGGGTGAATGTTGACGTGTTCACGGATCATAAGAGTCTAGAATATGTATTCACCATGAAAGACTTGAATTTATGCCAAAGAAGATGGTTAGATCTTTTTAAGGATTATTATATTAGTTTCTTTTACCATCCCGAGAAAGCTAATGTGGTGGCGGATGCTTTAAGTCGAGTATCTATGGGTAGTGTCATGCATATTTAAGATGATAACAAAGATATATGAAAAATAGGTCCATGGGTTGGTCCTGTTGGTTGTTGGACTAGAAGATTCTCTAAAGGGTGTGGTCATGGTTCGCCATAACTCCGAGTCGTTTCTAGTGGTTAGGGTGAAGTCCAAGCAACAACTTGATCCTCTATTGTTAGAATTAAAGGAAACGGTCCTTAGTAAAGCTAATGAATCCTTGTATAAAGTTAAAGATAAGGTGGTTAGTAACCAAGGAAGATTTTGTGTACCAGATAAGGATGGGATGAGAGAATTGAACATGGAAGAGTATCATATCTCCCGGTATTCCATTCACCCTAGTGATACAAAGATGTACCGAGACATACAAGAAATATTCTGGTTGAATGGTATGAAAAGGGACATAGAGGGTTTTGTAGCTAATTATCCGAATCACCAACAAGTAAAGGTGGAGCACCAAAGGTTGGGTGGCTTGAATGAAAATATCGACATACCCACATGGAGGTTGGAGTATATTAATATAGATTTCATTGTTGGGCTGCCTCGTACCCGAGGGATACATTACTCGATATGGGTCATTATGGATAGGTTGACCAAATCTGCACATTATTATTCCCATCAAAGTGACATATTCCGTGGAAGATTATGCCAAATTGTGCTCAAGAAAATACTGAGATTTAATGGATCCCCTTTGTCTATCATTTCGGATAGAGGTACTCAATTTACCTCCCATTTTTAGAAAGCTTTACAAAGTGAGATTGTTACGAAATTTAAACATAGTACAAGTTTTGATCCCAAAATGAATTGTCAAGCGGAATGCACTATATAAATACTTAAGGATATGTTGAGAGCTTGTGTAATAGACTTCAAATGTTATTGGCATGAGCACCAAAATTTGATAGAATTCTCTTACAACAATAGTTTGCACTCTACTATCTCCAATGCACCCTTTAAGACACTTAATTGGACAAGCTGTAAATCCTTGGTTTGGTAGTATGAGTTAGGTGAGTTTTCTCTACTTGGTCCTGACTCTATTTATGAAGCTCTAGAGAAGGTTCGGGTTATAAGCGATATACTAAAAGTGAATCAAAGTCAACAATAATATTATGCCGACAATATAAAAGGGGACCTTTAATTCAAAGACGGAGATTGGGTTTATTGAAAATTTGACCCGTGAAATGGGAGATGAGGATCAGAGAGAAGGTGAAACTTAGTCCGCGTTACGTAGCGTCATATGAAATTTTCAAGAGGGTTGGGAGTGTAGCCTATGAGTTGAACATTCCAAGTGAGTTGTCCATGAGTCATTCCGTGTTTCATGTTTCTATGGTTAAGAAGTGTATAGGTGATCAGATTTCCATCCTCCCTATTGATGGCTTGGGAGTAAAGGAGGACCTTTCATATGAATAGGTCGCGATGAAGATATTGGACTGCCAAGTTATGAAATTGAGGAATAAGGAGGTTGCCTCTGTAATGGTTCTATGGAGGAATCAACTTGTTGAGACTTTAACATGGGAGGCCGAGGCCGACATGAAGGCCCGCATTCCTCATCTTTTCCATATTCTCCTAGCCAAGAATAATGTTTTTAATTCCTTATATAATTTTTATAAATAATGTTGAACTTATAATATTTTTCTAAATATGTGCATTTTATAGTAGAAATTCATGCTTAAGTTTAGTTCTTTTCTCTCCATGTAATATGTTTATTATATTGGCTTTCACTTGAGTGTGTTGTGTGCTATAAGTGATCATGCAAGATTATAATGAGGATAACTGATATTTTTTACAAATAAACATGTAAACTTTTAATGTTTAGATTAAACACATATTTAAATGGAGAATGTAGTACCTCCATATGTGATATGAAAAGTTTTCTTTTGTTATAATATGTGTGGACTAAGTTCCTATTGTTGGTTCCATGTTTATGTATAGAAAGGATTGGAGAGATTTCCTCATATGTGTTGTGACTCATTATGTCTTTGTTTGTTGACATCTAGACTTGATTCTTTTCTTCATATAAAAAAATTTAGAGTGTCATACGGGGACTAATAATTCTAATGGGGGGAGTATTGACACACTCGGGAATTTCAAGGACTTATACTAGTGGTTTTTATGTCGAGTATTAATGTTTTTATATCTAAATAAGTATAAATAACTTGTTTGAGATGTCTTGGAGCAATTGGATATAATAAAAGCCTTAACGTCAGGACACTAGAGAAATTCAACTAGTTGACGTCCCTCAATTTTGTGAAGGTTTTGGAGGGTCATATGTAGTACAAAACTTATAAAAAGACATAAACATATATATAGTAGTATAGAGGGTTAAAAGATAGAGTTACTACACCCCAAAGACAACAAGAAGGGTCCTTGTAGAGGACCTGAAACATGGGCGAGCAAGCTGCAACAGCAGCCGCGCACAGGCTTGTTTCTACTGGCTGCTGCATGATGCGCACCCATTACGTGGAGATCTAGAGTTGGCCTCACGACGTGGTGATTTCATGGAACCTGCTACCTCAAATAAAAGTTCGAAAATAAAATTTGGTAATAGAGTCGCGACGTGAAATTAATTCCCTGATCCATAAAAAATGGTATTTTGGGTGTGTTAACTTCACGAATAAACCCATTTTCGTGAGGGGTTCTTTTATGTAATTAATGGGTGAATATATAATATATTAGGGTCAGTGTTAAGTTAATTCTATCACAAAAATCAAATTCCACAAGTTTTAACTAGAAAAATTCTCTCTCCCAAATTCTTTCTTCCTCCAAAACTCCATTGAAGACAAAAAGAGCTCCAACAAGAAGATCAAGCCTTAAAGTTTTCAAACTCTATTCAGTTTTTTTATAATCTATAAGTGTAGCAAGGTCTTTTGATGGTTTTTTTCCAAGGTTAGGCTTGATATCAAAGAAAAGACTAGGTTTACAAAACGGTTTTGTAATCAATTTACTACCAAATTTCCTAAGGCTCGTGATGATAGGTTGTCTAAGCATATGTCTCAAAAGGGAAGATATATGAGCGCGCCGAATAAGAAGCAACCTTGTAGAAAGTGTTTTAAGAAGTCGTATGATGATTTCCTTATTGAGACGGACAATTGCTTTGGTTGTGGAAATAGTGACCACGAGGTTAGGGATTGCCCAAATATGAAGGGGAAAGGCAAAGGTTGCGGTTAAGCTATTTGTTATAATGTGGATCTTCCAAAAAAGAATCATCTTTATGATTTTCGCTCAAAGGATAATTAAGAGAGTTGTCTCGATGTAGTGACCGGTATGTTACAAGGCTTCTCTATTGATGCATATGTTTTACTTGATCCGGGTGCTACACTATTATTTGTTATGCCCTTTATAGCTACAATGATTTATATTTTTCATGATATTCTAAATGAAACATTCATGATAACTACCCAATTTGGTGAGTCGGTGTTTGCAAACACGGTATATAGAAATTATACTATAATGTTGTCCAATAGAATTGCTCATGATTAATTAGTAGAACATTAGATGGTCGATTTATATGTCATTTTAGGGATGGATTGGTTGCAGGATTATTTTGCTTCCATTGATTGTAAAACTAGAATTGTCAAGTTCAAATTTTTAAATGAACCCGTTTGAGAGTGGCAGGGGGGAGATTCTATTCCTAAAGTTTGTATCATCTATTGCCTTAAGTATTGTAAAATTATTGATGTCTATATCACATTGAATGAGTTAATGATTTAGACTCCAAAAATCCTACCATTGAGTTACTCTCAGTAGTAAGGGAATTTCTGGAAGACTCCTAATGATCTTCACGAAATCCCATCCGAACGGCAAATTGATTTTTGTATTGACTTTCAACAAGATACCAACCCCATTTTAATTCCTCATAATCGGATGACAACAGACAAATTGAAATAGTTGAAGGTTGATTTCAACTATTTACTAGACAAAGGCTTTATTAGATCTAACTTTTCCATGGGGTTCTCCGGTTTTGTTTGTGAAGAAGAAGGATGGGTCCCTTAGGATGTGCATTATATTATAACCGACTCAATAAAGTCACTATTAAGAACAAGTATCCTCTACCTTGGATTGACAACTTGTTTGATCAACTCTAAGGCGTAAGCTACATTTCTTAGATTGACTTGAGTTCGGGGTATCACAAACATAGTGTGATAGGTGAGAATATACAAAAAAGGCCATTGCGGACTAGATATGGTCAAAATGTGTTCTTAGTAATGTCCTCTGGTCTCTCTAATGACCCGACATTATTTATGGATCTCGTGAATAGGGTGTTTCTTAGTTATACTAATTTCTTATTTTCTTCATTGACGACATTTTAGTATATTAAAAAAAAGAGTGAACACATGGACCATTAGAATGTGGTGTTACAAGTGGGTAAGGAGAACCAATTATTTTCCAAGTATAGATATTGTGAGTTTTGGTTGAGGTTGGTGGCGTTTCTTAATCATATCAACTCTAGTGAGTGAGTTGAGGTTGATGCAAGGAAAACTAAGGCGGTGGAAAATTGACCAAGGCCATTGACTACAACTAACATTACGAGTTTCCAAGGTCCTGATGGTTATTATAGGAGGTTTGTGGATGGTTATGCATCCATTGCATGTCCCTTAACTAATTTTACCCAAAATAGTAAGAAATTTGAGTGTTTGGAAGTATATGAAAAAATCTTCGAAATCTTGAAAGATAGGCTTGCTTCCTCTTAAGTATTTACTTTACCAGAGGGTAAGAAGGGTTTAGGTGTATATTTTGATGCATCTCGAGTAGGTTTAGGGTGTGCGCTTATGCAACATGTGAAAGTAGTAGACTACGCCTATAGGCAAGTTATGGTGCATGAGAGAATTTTTCCTACTCATAATCTTTAGTTAGCGGCAATGGTATTTTGTATTTTCCTTGAAAATATGGAGACATAACTTGTATGTTTTCTATGTTTTTGTAGATACCGTCCGCAAGAATCTAAAATATGTATTTACTCAAAAGGAGTTTGTCACGACCCAAACCGGGCCGCGACTGGCACCCACACTTACCCTCCTATGTGAGAGAACCAACCAATCTAAACCTTAACATTTCAATATAATATCAACATGAAGTAACGCGGAAGACTTAAACTCATTAATAAAAATCAATAATCAACTTCTATAAGTCAAAACTTATCATTCCCCAAAATCTGGATGTCATCACCACAAGAACATCTATGATCAAATGACTAAACTAAGAGTATTCTAAAAGATAAAAATACATAAGAAGCTAGTCCATGCCGGAAGTTCAAGGCATCAAGACTTGAAGAAGAAGATCCAGTCCAAGCTAGAAGCATTAGCTCACCCTGAATTTCCGATGTAGTAAGACTGGCTTGAATTACTGTTGAGTCAAAGATGACGGCACGTTTGCTGCACTCCACAAATAAACAAGAAGAAAACAATAAAAGTAGGGGTCAGTACAAAACACGGGTACTGAGTAGATATCATCGGCCAACTCAAAATAGAAAACAATATATATTAAGCAATATCATAAAATCAACTAATATCCTTAGCATGCAGCATTTACAGTTACCATAACCCTTGGTTACAACACCAAGCACATCAATGAGGACTCACGCCTCCTCATCATACCCAGTTGGGAATTCAGTTCATTAGATTGAGTATATTAACATTTTTCAAGATTCATTATCTTTATTCCCCTCGTGTCGGTACGTGACACTCTGCTCCTCAATATACTATCCTTGTGTCGGAACGTGACACTCCGATCCTCATATACTATCCTGGTACCGGAACGTGGCACCCGATCCATATTCTATCCTGGTGTTGGAACGTGACACCCGATCCATATTCTATCCTGGTACCTGAACGTGGCACCCGATCCATATTCTATCCTGGTGTCGGAACGTGACACTCCGATCCTCATATACTATCCTGGTACCGGAATGTGGCACCTGATCCATATTCTATCCTAGTGTCGGAACGTGACACTCCGATCCTCATATACTATCCTAGTACCGGAACGTGGCACCCGATCCCCTTATCTCACTACTTTCATTCATCAAGCCTTCTTTTATACCAAAGCATCCTCATTAACAAAGTAGATTAGGGTTTCTTTTCAAGATTTGGGATTCAATAGCTTCATCATGCTTATTTATTCATAATTACATAATCACATCATTCATGCAAGCATACAATTAAGCATATAGAAGGTTCACAATACTACTAACACATATCATTCGCTATTAAGAGTTTACTACGAATAGCATGAAAAACATAACCTACCTCCACCGAAGAATTGCGATCAACAAGCTATCTTCTCAGAATCCTTGCTATCCTCCTCGTTTCTCTCTCTCTCTACTCGTTCTCTTTCGTTTTCTGTCTCTCTTTGTTCTTTCTTATTTTTCTTATTCCAACCCTCTTTCTTTTACTCTAATTAACATATAATTAAGAATAAAAGATGGCAATAATAACCCACTTATTAACTTAAGGTTAACTCTTTTAACCCCCAAGTAATTAGACTTATTAACATTAACCCTCTAACTTTATAATTAAAGTAGGAATAGTCCAAAACGTCCCTTAAAACGTGTAAAGAAATTCGTCCCAGACTGGGATTTCGCAGTCTGTGATGGCCCGTCGCGCCTGCGACGGTCCGTCCTGCTGCCCGTCACAGAGTTCAGAGATTCAATTTCTCTGAAGAGTCTGTGACGGTCCATCACACCTGTGACGGTCCGTCCTGCCATTCCGTCACAAAGTTCAGAGAGTCGATTTTCAGTACCCAATTTAAGATTTTCTAAGTGTTTTGAAACGAGACCCTGCGACGGTCCGTCGTGGTGTCTGTCGCTTCTGCCAGTTTTTTCCAGAATTGAAGTCTGCTACTCAAAACGACTACACAGGTCGTTACAATAGATACCAATTTACCCATCGTTCATCCCGGAACGATCACAAGAAGGAAAAAGAAGAGCGAAAAGGAGTACCTGAATCTCTAAACAGATGTGGGTATCTTTCTTGCATATCTGCCTCCTTCTCCCAAGTGGCTTCTTCAACCGGTCGATTCTTCCATTGCACCTTGATGGATGCAATCTCTCTTGACCTCAACTTGCGAAATTCTCTATCTAAAATAGCAACAGGCTCCTCCTGATAAGACAAGTTCTCATCAAGCAAAACTGAATCCCAACGGATAATGTAATTTCCATCCCCATGATATCTTTTCAACATAGACACATGGAATACTGGATGCACTCCGGATAGCCCTGGAGGCAAGGCTAACTCATAAGCCACCTCCCCTACTCGCTTAAGTACTTCAAATGGACAAATACACCTTGGGCTAAGTTTACCTCGCTTACCAAATCGCATCACCCCTTTCATTGGCGAAACCTTCAACAAGACTTGTTCACCTTCCATGAACTCTAAGTCTCTAACCTTTCGATCTGCATATTCTTTTTGTCTACTTTGCGCCGCTAGAAGCTTTTCTTGAATAGACTTTACTTTCTCTATCGAATCCCTCAAAAGGTAAGTACCCCAAGGTCTAACCTCGAATGCATCAAACCGACCAATGGGAGACCTACATCTCCTCCCATACAATGCTTCAAATGGGGCCATATCAATACTTTAGTGATAGCTATTATTGTATGAAAACTCCGCTAAGGGTAGGAAGCTATCTCAATGGCCACCAAACTCTATCACACATGCACGAAGCATATCCTCCAACACTTGAATCGTCCTTTCATACTGACCATCGGTCTGAGGATGGAACGCAGTACTAAGGTCCAACCTAGTACCCAATTTCGCATGCAATGTTTTCCAAAACATAGAAGTAAACTGTGTACCTCTATCTGATATGATGGATAGTGGAACCCCATGCAATTGAACGATTTCTGAGATATAGATCTTGGCTAACTTCTCTGCATTGTAAGTCACCTTTACCGGAATGAAATGAGCAGATTTAGTTAACCTATCAACAATCACCCAAATGGAGTCATACTTACCCATTGTCCTTGGAAGACCAACCAGAAAGTCCATTGCAATTCTTTCCCACTTCCATTCCGGAATGGGCATTTTCTGAAGTGTTCCTCCGGGGCCTTTGGTGTTCATACTTTACTTGTTGACAGTTTGGACACTTGGCAATAAAATCAACAATATCACGCTTCATTCTACTCCACCAAAAGTGTTGTTTTAGGTCACGATACATCTTGGTTGCACCCAGATGTATAGAATACCTTGAACTATGAGCCTCTGTCAGAATAGTGTTAATCAAATCATAAACTCGGGGTACACATACCCTTCCCTTGATTCTCAAAACACCTTCCTTATCGATTTGTGCTTCCTTAGCCTCTACTTTGAACACTTTATCTCGGATCCGGATCAATTTTTCATCATTAAACTGTTTTCCCTTAATCTTGTCAAGAAAAGAAGACCTTGACTCCACACTAGCCAACAATCCTCCCTTCTCATTTACCTCTAACCTCATCAAGTCGTTAGCAAGAGTCTGAACCTCTCTAGCCAATGGACGTCTAGAAACTTGAAAGTGAGCTAGACACCCCATGCTTCCTTCTTTTCTGCTTAAAGCATCTGCCACAACATTCGCTTTTCCCGGATGATACAAGATAGTGATATCGTTGTCCTTTAGTAACTCCATCCATCTCCTCTGTCGTAAGTTCAAATCTTTCTGAGTAAAGACATACTGAAGGCTACGATGATCCGTGTAGACCTCACACTTAACCCCATATAAATAGTGCCTCCATTGCTTTAATGCAAACACTACCGCAGCCAATTCCAAATCGTGGGTCGGATAGCTACGTTCATGCACCTTTAATTGCCTTGAAGCATAAGCAATCACACTCTTCTCTTGCATCAGTACTGCACCCAAACCAGAATAGGATGCATCACAATAAACAATGAAGTTCTTACCCTCTACTGGCAAGGTAAGGATAGGTGCGGTAGTCAACAAGGTCTTGAGCTTCTGAAAGCTTTCCTCGCATTCGTCCGACCATACAAATGGAACATTCTGCTTAGTCAAGTTCGTCAATTGGGAAGCAATAGAAGAGAATCCCTTGACAAATCGACGGTAGTAGCTAGCTAACCCAACAAAGCTCCTTATTTCTGACACATTAGTAGGTCTTACCCAATTCTTCACTGTCTCAATCTTAGAAGGATCCACCATCACTCCCTCCTTAGAAACCACGTGCCCCAAGAAGGACATTGCATCTAGCCAAAACTCACACTTAGAGAACTTAGCATAAAGCTTTTTCTCCCTCAACATATCCAATACCATTCTCAAATTCTCTTCATGTTCCTTCTTGCTCTTTGAGTATACCAATATATCATCAATAAATACGATCACGAAGAGGTCCAAATATGGCTTAAAAATCCCGTTCATCAAGCTCATGAACGCAACTGGGGCATTCGTAAGACCAAAAGACATCACCACAAATTCGTAATGTCCATACCTCGTTCGAAAAGCAGTCTTTGGCACATCCGTTGCCCGTATTTTCAATTGATGATAACCAGATCTCAAGTCAATCTTAGAGAAGAAACAAGCACCTTGTAATTGATAGAACAAGTCATCAATGCGAGGAAGAGGATACTTGTTCTTAATAGTTACCTTATTCAGTTGTCAGTAGTCTATGCACATCCGAAACTCCCATCCTTCTTCTTCACAAACAAAACCGGAGCACCCCAAAGAGATGCACTTGGTCTAATGAAGCCTTTGCTCAACAACTCTTGAAGTTGGGCCTTTAACTCCCTTAACTCTGCGGGAGCCATTCTATAAGGGGGTATAGAAATGGGGCGTGTGCCCGGTTCAAGATCGATACTGAAGTCAATATCCCTATCTGGTGGCATACCAGGAAGATCTGCAGGGAACACATCCAAAAACTCGCGGACTACCGAAACCGACTCAATCAAAGGTACTTGGGTAGTGTCATCCTTGAGATGTGCCAAGAAAGCTAAACACCCTTTACTAACCATTTTCTTAGCACGAAGAAAGGAGATGATACGCACCAGATTGGAAGTGTAGTCACCCTCCCACACTAACGGATTTGTCCCAGGCTTGGCTAACGTCACCGTTTTAGCATTACAATCCAAGATCGCAAATTGCGGAGAAAGCCAGGTCTTACCCAGAATTACATCAAAATCATCCATTTCTAAGATAACCAAATCTACATAAGTGTTGCTCCCCACAAAGTTCACCCAACAGGACCTATATACCTTTTCAACTACCACAGACTCACCCACCGGAGTAGAAACACGAATAGGCATATCAAGTAATTCACAATGTAAATTTAGACAATTAGCAAATGAGGAAGATACATAAGAAAAAGTGGATCCAGGATCAAACAATACAGAAGCCGTGCAATCACAAACCAGAAGATTACCTGTGATGACAGCATCAGATGCCTCCGCTTCAGATCTCCCAGGGAAAGCGTACCAATGGGCCCTCTCACCCGTCTGTCCGTTGCCCCTACCATGTTGTGATGTAGTGGCTACAGGTTGCCCATCACCTCGACCGTTCTGGTGGCCACCATTACCTCGGCCACCACGTCCTCCAGAATAACGGCCTCTACCATGACCACCTCTACCTCTAACATTTGGAGGTCTGTAACTCTGTTTTTGACAATATCTCTTAATATGTCCAATCTCCCCACATCCATAGCACTCTTTGGGTTCATGCATAGGTCTCTCAGAGAAGTTTTGACCGGTCGGAGGTGGACCCCCAACTACAGTCTGTAGGGAAGACTGAATGGGTCAAACTGCGTAACCTCCGGAAGCCTGTCCTCTAGAGTAAGAACCATTAAACTCACCTCCCTTTCGAAACCTCTTTGATGTCGATGCCATAGTGAATTCATCTGGCTTCACACCTTCTACCTCTACCACGAAATATACCACTTCTTGGAAGGATTTTGCTGTAGCCGCTACCTGTAAGGCTGAAATCCGCAACTCTGACCTCAACCCCTTCACAAAACGACGAATCCGCTCTTGTGGACTGAAGCAAAGTTGGGTGGCATATCTGGATAGTGCACGGAACTTAGCCTCATATGCATTGACCGACATCCTACCTTGCTCTAGGCTCAAGAACTCATCCCTTTTCCTTTCCCTCAACGTCCGGGGGATATACTTCTCCATAAACAAGTTAGAGAATGAGGCCCAAGTCATAGGTGGTGCCTCTGTTGGTTGACACTCAATATGTGACCGCCACCACATTTTGGCGTTCCCTTGAAACTGATAAGTCACAAACTCCACACCAAACCATTCTACTATACCCATCTTGTGTAGTAGCTCGTGACAGTCAACCAGAAAATCATAAGCATCCTCCGATTCAGCACCCTTGAAGACCGGAGGTTTCAATTTCAAGAACTTACTGAAAAGTTCATGTTGATCAGTTGTCATTATAGGCCCAGTAGTCAGACGTGGAAATGTGCCTATGTCCAATGAGGCTTCCATACGAGGAGCCATAGTGGCTGCATGTTGTACTTCTGAAACCGGAGGTGTTGGCGCAGAAAACACTTGAGGTGCATGACCTTGATCAGACAACCCACTGAGATAAGCGAGAACCTGATTGATCATCTCTGGGGTAGGCTGGGGTGGCAATCCCTCATTCTGCACTTGTTCCTTTTCCCCATCCTCCCCTTCTCTTATTACCTCCTCAGTCGGTGGAGGAGTCACTGCCCTAGTATCAGATGGGCTTGGTGTTTGTCCTCTCCCTCTAGAGGACGTCCTCCCACGACCTCTGTCACGGCCTCTTGCCGTTGCTCTAGTTCTAACCATCTGCGAAATAGAGTGAAGATGGTCAGATATCAATTTGTATCACCTAGATACCAATTGGACCCAAGTAGTAGCACGAAAGAATGAATGAAAGAGTCAAATTTTCCTAAAGTCTTATAGCCTCTCAAGGAAAAGTAAAGGCGTCCCCCTACCGTTCCTTAAGACTCTACTAGACCTGTTCTTGTGTGATGAGACCAACGAACCTAATGCTCTGATACCAAGTTTGTCACGACCCAAACCGGGCCGCGACTGGCACCCACACTTACCCTTCTATGGGAGCGAACCAACCAATCTAAACCTTAACATTTCAATATAATATCAACAAGAAGTAATGCGGAAGACTTAAACTCATTAATAAAAATCAATAATCAACTTCTATAACTCAAAACTTATCATTCCCAAAAATCTGGAAGTCATCACCACAAGAACATCTATGATCAAATGACTAAACTAAGAGTATTCTAAAAGCTAAAAATACATCAGAAGCTAGTCCATGCCGGAAGTTCAAGGCATCAAGACTTGAAGAAGAAGATCCAGTCCAAGCTAGAAGCATTAGCTCACCGTGAATTTCCGATGTAGTAAGACTCGCTTGAATTACTGTTGAGTCGAAGATGACGGCACGTTTGCTGCACTCCACAAATAAACAAGAAGAAAACAATAAAAGTAGGGGTCAGTACAAAACACGGGTACTGAGTAGATATCATCGGCCAACTCAAAATAGAAAACAGTATATATTAAGCAATATCATAAAATCAACTAATATCCTTAGCATGCAGCATTTACAGTTACCATAACCCTTGGTTACAACACCAAGCACATCAATGAGGACTCACGCCTACTCATCATACTCAGTTGGGAATTCAGTTCATTAGATTGAGTATATTAACATTTTTCAAGATTCATTATCTTTATTCCCCTCGTGTCGGTACGTGACACTCTGCTCCTCAATATACTATCCTTGTGTCGGAACGTGACACTCCGATCCTCATATACTATCCTGGTACCGGAACGTGGCACCCGATCCATATTCTATCCTGGTGTCAGAACGTGACACCCGATCCATATTCTATCCTGGTAGCGGAACGTGGCACCCGATCCATATTCTATCCTGGTGTTGGAACGTGACACTCCGATCCTCATATACTATCCTTGTACCGGAACGTGGCACCCGATCCATATTCTATCCTGGTGTCGGAACGTGACACTCCGATCCTCATATACTATCCTAGTACCGAAACGTTGCACCCGATCCCCTAATCTCACTACTTATATTCATCAAGCCTTCTTTTATACCAAAGCATCCTCATTAACAAAGTAGATTAGGGTTTCTTTTCAAGATTTGGGATTCAATAGCTTCATCATGCTTATT
This sequence comes from Solanum lycopersicum, assembly GCF_036512215.1. NCBI lineage: Eukaryota > Viridiplantae > Streptophyta > Magnoliopsida > Solanales > Solanaceae > Solanum > Solanum lycopersicum. The sequence goes on along the minus strand of NC_090804.1, from coordinate 18,169,809 downwards.
TATTCATAATTACATAATCATATCATTCATGCAAGCATACAATTAAGCATATAGAAGGTTCACAATACTACTAACACATATCATTCGCTATTAAGAGTTTACTACGAATAGCATGAAAACCATAACCTACCTCCACCGAAGAATTGCGATCAACAAGCTATCTTCTCAGAATCCTTGCTATCCTCCTCGTTTCTCTCTCTCTCTACTCGTTCTCTTTCTTTTTCTGTCTCTCTTTGTTCATTCTTATTTTTCTTATTCTAACCCTCTTTCTTTTACCCTAATTAACATATAATTAAGAATAAAAGATTGCAATAATAACCCACTAATTAACTTAAGGTTAACTCTTTTAACCCCCAAGTAATTATACTTATTAACATTAACCCTCTAACTTTATAATTAAAGTAGGAATAGTCCAAAACGTCCCTTAAAACTTGTAAAGAAATTCGACCCAGACTGGGATTTCGCAGTCTGTGACGGCCCGTCGCGCCTGCGACGGTCCGTCCTGCTGCCCGTCACAAAGTTCAGAGACTCAATTTCTCTGAAGAGTCTGTGACGGTCCGTCACACCTGTGACGGTCCGTCCTTCCATTCCGTCACAAAGTTCAGAGAGTCGATTTTCAGTACCCAATTTCAGATTTTCTAAGTGTTTTGAAACGAGACCCTGCGACGGTCCGTCGTGCCCATGACGATCCGTCGTGGGGTCTGTCGCTTCTGCCAGTTTTTTCCAGAATTGAAGTCTGCTACTCAAAACGACTACACAGGTCGTTACAGAGTTGAATCTCCGACAACGAAGGTGGTTGAAATTGTTGAACGATTGCTACATGAGTGTTCTCTACCACCCTGGCAAGGCCAGTGTGGTTACTGATGCTCTTAGTCATATGACCATGGGTAGTGTGTCTCATGTAGAAGAAGGCAAGAATAACATAGTAAATGATGTTCATAGGTTGGATTGTTTGAGTGTTAAATTGGAAGATTCTCCAATTGGTTGATTCATGGTCCATCGTAACACTTAATCATGTTTGGTAGTTGAGGTGAAGTCCAAATAACACCATGATTAACCATTGATGAAGTTTAAGGAGTCATTTTTGGTAATCTTAATGAGTCATTCTCCTTAAGGGTGGATGGTGTATTCATGTATTAATGAAGGTTGTGTGTTCCAAATGTAGATGTCTTGAGGAACCAGTTTCTTGGGGATGTTCATGCATCCTGGTACTCCATTCATCCATGTTCGACAAATATGTACCATGACCTTAGGGAAGTTTTTTTGGTGGGAAACCATGAAGAAGGACATAGTGGAATTCATTGAAAAGTGTTCAAATTGCCAATATGTGAAAGTTGAACACCAAAAGACGGGTGGTTTACTCCAAGAAATACAAGTTCCTTCGTGGAAGTGGGAAGACATCAATATGGATTTTATGGTAGGTTTTCCTCAAACATAAAAACAATATGACTCCATATGGGTAGTTATGGATAGGTTGACCAAATTCGCTCAGTTTATTCCCTTCAAGACTACTTACTTGATGAAGTATTATGCAAGGATCTTCATAAATTAGATTATGTGACACCATGGTATTCTTTTATGCATCATATGTGATAGGGGTAAACAATTCAAATCTAGATTTTTGAGATCATTCCAAAAATGTTTGGATCCCAAGGTAAAGCTAAGCACTGCTTAGGAATCCTTTCCTCAAGTCACCTACAACTCTTAAGGTGACTTGATAGAGTCTTTTAAGAGAGAGGTGTTTTGGGTTTTATGAAATTAAATATAAAATTAGGTCCTAGGGTTTGAAAAACTTTAATATACGTATAAACCCTTAAATAAAAGTCCAAGCTGGTAGAAAAATGGAGCTTTGACACGTAACATCAACGAGTCCATGAAGATTGACCGTCTCCTCTCGATTCCCCGTTCATGGGGCTATATCAATGGGGAATTATCTTATGTATGGTGAATAATAGCCTACCTTTAAGGGATATCGAAGTCCAAGGTCAATGGGCTATAGTTTGAAAAAGAGTCCGTCCCTTGTGGCCTTTATTTGGTCATTGCTTGGCAGCTTCTTAACAAAAGATGGGGTCCTCTTTTGGGACCCTCGAGGGTTCTAGGTGGGTTGCTTCCCTAAATTTAAACCCCTAAACATATTCATATAGGTCTTAGGGAACATCCCATATGAATTTGGATTAAAATGAACAAGTAAAACTCATTCAAATACATCAGTATATATATACACTTTCTAAGGCACACTTAGCGAATGTCATGGATGTTATTGGACATTGACCTAAAAACTTAACCAAACGTCACACATTTTCTAAGGAAACTAATATGACTCATTTTAGATTAAAATGAACTCAAAAAACATTCACAAAGATCTGGTACACCTTAATTAATTTTAGGGCATTGAGGTGTAAGGTTCCTTGTCACCGAATTGTACATTAGCTCATGTGGTCTATGTCGATTTAGGCAAGATATTCCTCAAAGTTAAAATGAACTAAATTAATATAATATAACTAGGATGACTTATGGGGTTTATCTTAGTCTAGGTAAGGGTATGGGACTCTACCTAAACATTGTACTAGCTAGCCTTGAGGGAAGTCTTAGGAGGATGTTCTTATCTATGAATATGCTTATAATTGTACACTATATGTATATGATGATCCTGAACATTTATAATACTATATGATGATTGGTTTCACTTATGAACATGTGTTTGGTCTCCATTGATAAGGTGTGATGATTTGTCCTCTTAATGACATGGTATACGAGGTTGGACATTAGTTATGGTTCTTGTAGCGTTTACTTGAATGAGCAAGGTTATGAGGATTCACTTAGTCACTCTACCAGTGGACTTAATTCGGGTTCATGTTCAATTGGCTTGCATTGGTTATGTTGTAACGAACATTTTGACATGTGCCAAATTATGTGATATGTATGTTGGCTTGACTAGTTTTAGTATGATGAACATGGTCTTTACTTTATGATTACATATTAATGACTTTTACTACTTCTTAAATGTGCATAACTCTTTCCTAATATAAAATAGCATATTTTAATGGAATGTTCCTTTTTAACATTATTTTATGGTGTGTGTACATTAGGTCTCATACTTAGTACAAGTGTTGTCCTAACCCCATTTTCTCACTTTTCCCCAACATTTTAGGTTCTGGTCGTTAAAGCGCTTTCGAGACCACTTCTAAAGAAGAATTGGAATTCTCACTCATCAAAGTTGGGTAGGTCCTCAATTTTTGAGGTCAATGCAACGATATGCTTTTGATGTCGTTCTAGTTAAATGATTTGAGTTCCTTTCTTTTCATTGGAGTAGTATAAATTCTATAGCCTATATGTGGCTTTATTACATTGATGTATGGAATATGACAAAATGATTAAGATGGTTATGAGATAAGACATCCTTTTAAGACCATGCTAAGTATCTTATGTATCTATGTGAAATAAAAGTAGAAGACTTTGTAATGTTCTTATATTAAGGGCCTATTTATACTCAATATGAATATGTATTATTTGTATGTGATAGGTCTATGTAAACATCATGGTGGATAGAATAAAAATTTTAAATTTTTCCGCATTTTAACCTATGAATGTAATAATGTAAACTAAGTGGCTAGTCTTAGTCCTCCATGAGTACGACGACGCTGGTTATGTCTAGGGGGTTCTCCCAAGATATGTCATGATCATTGCACTTGTATTCTTGGGAGGGGATTATTTGTAAGTGTTGTAAGTTGTGTTTATATGAACTTAAGAAACACTTGCGCAATGCAGAGAATAAAGACCCATAACCCTATCGAAAGATAAGTATCAAATTAAGCAACCCATTTCATACTTACAATACATTCTCATACATAACATGATTTATACATTAACGCTAGTGATATCATATTAACATAATCATAAACATAACCTTGATCATAAGCTAGTAATAAAATAACAATACTAGAATCATCCAATAGGATCCCACATGTGCAATGTGTAAGAAAAGTCACATACCCTTCCTCACACTATGCAGTAACCTTTAAGACAGCCCTAGTAAAAGTTCACTTACATAACTTGTTCATACCTTTATTTTAGGGTTATAAGTACCATAACCGACGTTAGACCATGTGATATACATGGAATCCAGTTTTCTACACCCTATACCGAAGTGAAAGGGTTAAGACATACCAAAGGTGCAAGAATTCGTATATAGCTATTCTAAGTTGATCAACTAATATGGAGTTCTATGCGCGCAAATAGTTAAATGACAAGAATATTGTTTGTAGAAACCTCGAGTAACTAAGTGTAATGATTCCCATCTCATGAGACAACATATATATTGGGAATCAACATTACAAGTCCTGAAGAAACCCATGTTGGAGGCCGGACTTACGAACGTATGACCTCCATCTGATTAAATTCCCTTTTGGTGCTAATTAATTATCTCAGTATTAATCATCATATAAGATGATTAAAGTTCACATTACCCTCTTATAGACCTTTATGTGAACATCTTATCATAATTGATATAGGTGATCAGAAGTGAGATCTATACTTTCTTTTTAGACACATTATCATAATCATGAGAATCTACACTCAATCATACAATAATCATATCATTCCATACTTAGATACATCATAGAAAATTCATGAATCTAGGATAAGGGATAAGGTATTCTTGTCACCAACATCACAACAGCAGAACTAGCTATATCATCACTATTACATAAGTAGATTTCACCTTGCCTAATTTATATCAAAGGAGAATAAAGATCATAACTCATTTCCCTTCATGGGACTTCATACTTCAATACCAAAGATCTCACCACCAACATATGAATTAAGGCAATTCATGAAGTATTAACATAACTAAATTAAAGTAAACAAGTGATATGTTTTACACCGTTAACAATTCAACCTAATCATTCTAAGAAATTACCGATTTGAGGGACACACATGATTCGAGGGAAAACTCAAAGCAATTCATCAATTAATCTTTAATTTATACTTAAACTAAATCAATTCATCATATTTCATCACTATTGATAACCAATTTCATTTTAGAAAGAACACTCATGTGAGGGGAAAAGCCCTTGTTTTGGGAATTTCAGATTTCATCTTTTAAAGGACCTCTTGAGGAAAGGATTCCGGAGAGTGATTCTTTCCTGACCAAAGATCATATAAGGGAAAAGAAGTAATGAGGGATAACAATGAAGAATCAGTCATACTGACGATGTGGTGGTGGAAACCACAAAGTGGATTTGAATGAATTGATTGCCCTTGTTGTTACTTCACCCGGATCTTTGGGTGTGTTGAAAAAGAAGAGATAAGATGTGTATGTTGTCTCCTATGAGGTAAATAAGACATCGAGAAGATCCTAATCATACAAATGTCATTCTATACCTACACAAAGACCTTATCAAAATCCACCTGTTGTCTACAAAAATTACCCTCCCATATAAAAAAATACCCCTTCTCCAACATACAAAAGTACTCCCCCTCTTAGTTATAAAACTCCACCTCTTATCCACTAAAATTCCCCTTTAGCTTACCAAACTCCCCCTCTTCATTATCAAAGTGTCGCTCTCATCTGTTCCAATTGTGCCTCCCCCAGTATATAAAGATCCAGCTCAAGTATACAATAATACCCCTCTGAACTACAAAACTCCATTTTAAATTTACAAAACTCTATCCTACCCGAGATATAAAGCTCCCTGTCGTAACGTCCAACATTATGATCAGATGATTCCCCCTCAAAAACACAACTACGATCCTCCTCATCGTAGTTTTTAGAAAAAGTTCGCCAGACTTTTTCCTGGACTTGCAAAAATGCAAAAAAAAATTACGAACGGTTAACTGGATGTATAAACTTAGTGTTGCCCAAGCTAGTGACACTAGCTCATGATATTATAGGTCTGATCAAAAGTGTACATATCACTCAAATTGCAATGGAGATGATACTTTGGATTGTATTAACCTCAAGCATAGAATCCACGACTTGATCAACGACAAGGTAGTCACCCTCGATAATGTCGTGGCCAATGACAACATTAATCCTTTGTCAAATCGTGGTAGCATCAATATCAATATGATAGAGACAAATGACGATGGGTGCATGACAAAGATGATAGTTCTAATCGCTCGTGATGAATTGGAAACCGTTCAAGCTTCATTAAGTATAAAATAGAAGAAGGAGCTCGTGATTCTTACAACTGAGAAGGTTGTTGCTTTGGTTCCAATAGAAAATCCTGCTCGACCAAGGTTCAAGATTGAAACTACTTCTTATCAGGATATGATGTGGTATGGTAGATTTTTTACTCTAGAAGAGTTGTCCCATAGGTGAAAAATGAAGGATCGATCAAAAAGGCTGATAAGGGAGGCCAAAGCTGAAGAGTCTTGGAAGAAGATGCAGCCTAAAAACTATTTCATCGTGAAGCATTTTGGAGAAAACCCTGGCTCCGATCCTTGAATGAGACCTGTTGATGAGTTCGGTGCTACATATGATAGCCCAGATGAAGACTTTGGATGACATGTATGTGACAGTGGGCACAAGCAGCGACAATGTAGCACCCATGATCAACTAGGTTATCTGAGGACAACAAATCAGCTTCTGTGATGAAGAATTTCTTATCGAAGGGAGGGTGCGGAAAAAACCTTTGTGTATCATATGTGGAGTAATTGTGATAAACCGTGTCTTGGTTGATGATGGATGGGCTCTCAATATTTTCCCATTGTTGAATTTAAGGCAGTTCAGGTTTAATTTGGGGAAATATGAACAAGTTATCATTCATCGCATTTTATAGGTAAATTTAGCGAAAAAAATCAAAGTTTCTTCGAACATCATATACTAGAAACTTTTCTTAGAACATCATACTCTAGTTTCTTTTTTCTACCCTAGACTCAGCATCTATAGAGTATAATAGGGTAACTGACCATAAAACATAATCATAAGTATATAATTAAAAGATTTTAATCATGACTTAAGATATGACATCCTTGAATCTTAGAGATGTCTTTTGCTTGAGCTTAGGAAACAAATAACAAGATCCTATCATAGAGAAATCCGTTTAAGCATCCATAATCTATTAAAAAGGTAGAGAAGAATGTGGTTAGTACAACAATGCACTAAGTTTGGCAATTATGAGACAATGTGCATTTAAAAGAGATATTTAACATGAAATTATACTTCACGCCTTTCCGAGAAAATATTCATAAAACCTTCATATAATAACAATTATATCATTTACATACTTTATATAGGCCTATTTCATGGTCAAACATAATATAAAATCATACAGTGCAGTTAATGCATTTTCGAAGCAGTTTACAGCAAGTACCTCCACTTTATAGTAAGCATAATTCCTTTTATAGTGATCTATTCACTCCTTAGTTCTTTAAAATTCCAAGTAACTCTTTAGTGATAATTTGTGCATTGCATCATCGTACGGAAACATGATATACAAAATAAAATTATACACAAGCGAACAAATAACATCATAGAAGTATAGCACACTACAAGACACATTCATGTCACGACCATAAGGACATTCAGCGAAACTCTATTCACTTTGCACATATGGTAATTTCACTTCACATAGCCCATTATGAGACTGTACTCACAGTCCTAATCTAAGTCTACTAGTGCAATATACATATGATGCCCCATAACCTCAAACATACATAGTAAACCTATCATGAGACCAGATCACACAGATCCATTTGGACTCATACCATGCACATCTTCATAACAAGTAGATATATACTACAAAGTCATGCATAAGGAACATAAACATAGTCACATGTATTAGAAAACCTTACTAGGACTTCCCTCAAGAGCCACTTATGCAATGCATAAGTGAAGTTCCATGCCTCCACCAACACTAATCAACTACCCTTAGGTTAACCTATATAATGTCCTTATTTTACTTCCATTGTCCATTTTACTTAAGTGAAACTATAGCCTTAAATTTACACTTAGGACATGGTTAACACATGTAATAAGGTGTTGTATAGATTTAAAGCAATGGAAGGTTCTGTACTTAGAAAAAGTAGACCATTAACACAAGCTAGAATACTATGGTAAATCACTTGCTATATCAAATGTGGCAAGCATAGTTATGGAACTTGGCGGTATATGTGGAGACCCTCTTTATGAAAAATGGATAATTGTAGTTTTACACTATGGAAACATTCTCTATGCCCTTTAGTCTATGAGCAAACCACCTCGTGTGGACTACGGTGACCTACATTCCTCCAAAGGGAAGGGACACCCCTCATCTTCAAGTTCACTAGGTGCTAAGATAAATTCCCTTTATTGAAAAGCCTTTTTATTACATTACTTTATAAAGCATTAGGTCTTAGGAGATTAAATCCTCATATACTTAGCTCATAGGTGATAGATGAGAGTTTATCAACCTATATTTTTTGAAAAACCCTTTCACATGGACATAAAATATTCAAGAACTTATCTAGTTTAGGGTACACTTGACCACGGCAGTCAAGGCGACTCCATTGACTAGATTATCATATATGAGTTTGTGAATACTCATATGTGAGCAAACCATTCACATAACACATTAAGCCCCCCCATGTTCATACATAAATGAAAAGTGTATACCTTGCACTAGTTTACCTTGAAGTTAAAATTAGAAGGTTGTTCTTATATATGTTAATGATGATCTTTCACATTGATGATACTATATGATGATTGGATATACTTATAAACATGTCTCTGATCTCTATTTCTAAAGTGTCATGATATGTTATGTGAAGTTGGCCATTGGTTATGGTTCTTGTTGGGTTTACTTGATTGATTAAGGTTATGTGGCTTTCTTGGTCTTTGTCTACATCATAACGAACTCATATCCATGTTTGTTGCTATTATAACTTGATAATAAAGTTGTATTGACTATGTGTTAAATTATGTGATATGCATGTTGTCTTGACTAGACTTAGTATTGTTGGTCTTATGATGTGCATGCTATGGACTTAATAAACATGTCTTAAGGAATTTATATGGTTTTATTTAATGTGCATAATACTTTTCAAAGTAAATTGCATATTTTAATGAAATGTCCCCTTTCAACATGATTTCGTGATATGTGTTTATTTATTTGATATGCATGTTGTCTTCAAGACCTAGTATTGTTGGTGTTATGATGTGAATCCTATGGACATAATAAATATGTCTTAAGGATTGGTATGGTCTTATTTAATTTGCATAAGGCTTTTCTAAGTAAATTGCATATTTTAATGAAATGTCCCCTTTCGGCAGGATTTCATGATATGTGTGCATATGGTCTTATACTTAGTACAAGTGGTGTACTAACCCCATTTTCTCCATTTTTATCAAACATTTTCTGTTTCGACGTTGAAGGGTTTTTTATACAACTTTGAAAGAAGACTTGGAATTTTCACTAATCAAAGTTGGCTAGGTTCTCACTTTCTGAGTGCAATTCCACTACGAAGCTTTTAATGTTCTTCTACATATAAGACTTTTAATTTTTTCCTTTCATTCGACTACAAAAGATTGTATAGCCCAGATGTGTATTTATTACATTGCTTCATGGGATATTCCCAATTCATATACCCTTGTTTTAGATGGTTATAAGATGAGACATCCGTCTAAGACTATGTTATATCTTATATATCTATGTGCACTTAAAATAGAAGACTATGTAATCTTCCTATACGAAGGGTCTATGTATATTTTATGTGATTATTTTATGTTTATGAGAGAGGTCTATGTAGAACCCGTGATATATATATAAAAGTTTTAAAATTTTCCGCATTTTAATCTAGGAATGTAATGATGTGAGTGAAGAGGCTAGTCTTAGTCCTAAAACCGGATGATGATCCCAGTTACGTCTAGTGGGTGCCCCCCAGATATGACACAATTATTTATGCATCAATCCTCATTTTAAAAAAAATACATAATTAATCATCAATACGTACTATGCAGTACATGTAAGAAATTCAACGCTCTAAAATTATAATTCAATCAATACAATGTCAGGATCACAATTCACATACATAGACTAACACGAGAATTAAAATGGACATAGGTTCATCATAAGATTTTATTGAAATACTCTTTAGATTCAGTACATTATTATAGAACTCTCATTATTAAGACATTGATAATGTTTTGAGAACGAACCCATTTCTAGATTAATAAAGAAGAGATTTGATCATTAACTTGCATTGAAAAGATTGAAAGGAACTCTGTAGGGATGAAAGGTTATCTACAGATGATGTATAACAATACATTAATGTAGAAGAAGACCTATAAAACATTTTGAATAACCCATGGAAATCCATGCTCCAATCTGTTCTTGAGATTCACCTTCAATGGAGGTTCTAGAAAGAGTTTTTTTGGGAGGGAAGTCTAATTTTTTTTAATTGAATATAAAATGGGGTAATCATGTTTTTGATCACTCAAATACACCTAAAAATAACCAAATACTACGGTCAGTTTAGAACATGGGGTAAATTTCAAAATCACTCCTTAATGAGCAGCGTGCAAGCAGTGAAGTTGCAGGTTCCATCGACATGCACAACCGACGGGGCATCGTCTGGTTAATGAGTCATCCTCTTGATCAATCATTTGCACCTGTAACTTCTTCTGGGAGTCAAAAATCACACGTCTAAGAGATTATAAACGCCTCCAATCGACGAGGCATCGATTGAAGGATGACGCGTGTGTTGGGGTTCGTCGATTGGCACTGTCAAGGCAGTGTCTCGGCAGCCTTTTGATCCTTCTTAACGGCCTCTTGTGGGCCCTTGGGGTGTCTTTCCCAGATTTTTCAAACATAAATGGAAACCTTAAAAAGTCAAGGACCTTCCACACCATTTAAACCCATAGTAAATACTTGCAAAACGTACAAATATGCTAGTCTTACTTTAGACACACATATGTACGTCTCAAGGCCTAACTTTCTAACGTCTTGGACGTTTGACCTACAACCTTTATGAAACTCAAAATACTGCCTATAAACATCATAATTAATCATATAAGGACTTCATAAGCCTGTGACACAAATACAAGCACATGAAAACATCTAAGGCCTTTTGGTGACTAGTCATCGAACATCTTGGGCGTCCCTTGACTTTTGATTTCCAAATGACTTCAAATCACTCATACATACTTTTAAAAACATAAGTAACATGTTAAAAACATTATAGGAACATATGAGGCTCTATACACCCTAAATCATATTGGGTTTCTTACAATATCCCCCACTTGGGAACATTCGTCCTCGAATGACACATAAAACACTTTAATCACAACAAGGACATCAACAAATCATAGATCAACTTACAACTATCACAATATCATCATATAGAATTTTATGCACCAAATTGAAAGGCACAGAAGTTCAAACCATTTAGCAGTCAATGCAACACAGGCAAGCAAAACCTTTTTCACTCACTCATTAATGCATCAAACATATAGGCTCTTATCATATTCATAGGAAAAAAATACTTCTCATATTAATAACATGATCATTACACTTCATTTTATTAAGAGATCATCATGTATGATCACACATAGGCAGTTTTCAACAACACTCAAAAGACTAACTAGGCACTCATACTTCAATACACGTAGGCTTCTGTGATGTGTACCAACAAGGATTTTTATTAGTTAGACCTAGTACCATAAGGGTCATAATCAACCATACCATGCTTTGTTTTTTCCAAGGAGGAATGTCGTTATCCTCAAAATATTTACATGTTTCATTATTCCTTACTCAACAAGGAACAAAAGTCAAGTTTACTGTAAAAATGAGATTTTGTCCACATTTAACCAAAGAATGATCATAAGTTTATTATGTATCCAAAATGGAAATTCACACAAGACAAATCAGAACAATTAGAAGTCGTTTCTCATAATCTCGATCTCTAGCATAAAATTAGCTTTGACAAACTTGCATCATTTAGGGAAAGTTTTACGATTTGGTGTCACACACAAGGAAAATAGATAGACATCCCTTTACTTTACAAATGTGAGCCTACCATCATGATTTCCAAACGATACAAGTCACATTGTTTTCTAGTGACTCATCACTTTCATTTCAAAGAGAGTCAAATGTTTCCTTATAACTGTAAACCTTTCATTTCAAAAGTCAGTACAACTATGTTTCTTATGTTATCTCATGAAGTTAAATGCGCAACTAGTATATGAAGATGTATTATTGACATGAAAAAACATGAACATAGTCAAAAATACTTTTTAATGAAAATTTGAATCTTCATAACATGCATAACATAGTGTCAACGAATACATATATAGAATATCGAGAACATGAAACCCATACCATCATGAAAGACTCCTATCATGAACAAGCTATTAGAAAATCATTAGTCTAAAGCATAAATAAACATAGTAGGAAAAGATAGAATTACCTAAAACCTGGTTAATTACATCATCATGCCCTTCTTAGGGTACACCCAATTAAGAGTAGCTTTACTGAACTATCATTATTCCTCTAGGCCTAACACCCAAACGAAATCCATAATATTGAACATATGTTATACTACCCAACAACATAAGGTCTCAACTATAGCACGAACATCAGACGTCACAAATCATTAGGAGAACAACATAGGAGACTTAGCAGTAAGGACTCTTTCTTTTCTATGAACATTACAGTAAGGTAACTTCTAGGTGAATCAAACCAACATCATCATATTACCTCCACTCATAGGATCATGTATATACAAAGGAATCCAATCCATACTAGGAAACATTAGAGGTTCACACATAAACAAAGGGCCACATTTGAACCATTTTATGTATATAAGGACAACAATGAACACTTTTAAACACATATACATAGGGAACCAATCTTCCATAGGTAATAACTAAGCATTTCAAACTCAAACCATAACATCAGAATACCATCATGCAATGTCTTATAGAAACACACCATTCCAATAGAGACTCATTTTAACCATAATAACATTTAATATTCTGTAACTATGCCGTGACACCAATACAAAGTGTGAAATGAAATGGGAAATGAAACACTAGTGGAACATTCTCCACTAGCTAAAACCTACATCTAAGGTAGATAATAATAGTAGATAGCCTTGAAAGAAGTATCTCCTACCATGTCCGGATGAAAGATCTACTTTTGGATAGCTTCAACATCAACTTGTAAGCTCTAGCGTTCACCTATGCCTACACCTAAAAATATAGAGTTGTATGGAATTAGTACACACTTGTACTAAGTATGAGTATATGCAAGCACACACCAAGGACATGCATGAGAAAGGATAGCTCTTTCCTAACAAAATATTTTTGGAAAGTCAAGTTAGTGGACTTTCCAAATAGAAATAACGAAAATTAATTAACTTTTTAAATTTTGATAGGGAAAGTGAGTGATCTTTCAAAATTTGGATTAGGAAAGTCATGCCATGAGAGTAACATGCATCATCATACTTATCATTCACACCGTACATAACATCTTACACATAGTACATATTATATAACATATAACACATAAAATCTTTTATAACAATCGTTCCTTTGCCATAGTACCTTGGAATAATGGACTTGTCATTAAGACTTTCCAAAATGAGGGCTCAACATATGAGACCTAAACTATGGAGTCTTTATTAGCAAACACAGATCTTATTCATTCATTCATATATACTTCATTTCATTTCGTTCATAGGCTAGTGTGAACACTAGATATACCTAGATTGTAGTTTAAGACTTTCATCGGGTTTGTTGTGCAATGATCAAGAATAACCTATTGTCATTACTTGTGTCTATGTCACCTCTTTATTATCCTATCCTAATATCTTTGGTATTATTCATTTCATAATGTGCATCATATGAGGTTTACATCATTTATTCTTTGGAAACTTTAACTTTAACCGACATAGATCATGTGAGCATCATGAAATCCAGTGTCTCCGCCACACCTAAAAGAGGTGGAATCAATGGCCAAAGTTACCCACAACATGCTAGAGTACATATAAATTTGACCAAGCCAGATTCCTATATTGGCTGTATATGTTTGAAGACTATGAGATATAAGGAGATCAGTACCTGGCAAGCCGAACAGTCTCATCTAATGAGAGTTACGTGAACCTCCGCCCTCCCCAAAAGAAGGCATCACCGCTTGAAGCTAGTCTATCGATGCTAATTATAAAGTTCCATTACATTCAACTTATATAACATGGAAGTTGGATTTTAGTATGATGACATCATCACTCAATAGATGATTTATTATCTCATCATTAGTATAAGTGTGTTAATCTCAATACTTTCATTAAATGTTCGTACAGAGTGGTCTCTTCATTTACACTCTCATAGGTGAGTTAGTTTTGGTAACATTTTCTTAGGATAATTTGAGATTATTATAATATTTTAGATTAGAGTGGTCTCTTCATTTACATTCTCAATACTTTTTTTGTATGTGAATGTTCATTTCATCATATGCCAATGCACTTGGCCTTTTGTGTGTTTCACAATCTTAGTTAACCCTTCTAGGGTATCATCATTTCATTATATATATCTTAGGTTCACTTCTTTATCACGTATGCTAGACTTATGAGTCTATACACATAAGCCATGAGGCTTCATTCATAGTTTGTTAAGTGACTCATATCTTCCTTAGATTAGGTACTCCAAGAAATATGTATCTTGTCTATATGCCAGATCTTGATTTCGATCTAAGTAGATGGCATTATTCTTGTATATTTAATTAACATATGAATTATGTATCAATACGGAAGTTTAGGCAAGGAAACCCATGTTCGAATCACTTCCATAATATTTAAAATTTTCAATGATTTTATTCTTAATGTACAATAAAATGGTACTCAAGATTGAACCCCATCATTAACATTGTATCTTTAGTTTTCTATTGGGTTTTCCTCTTAATCTGTCCGAAGGGAGTGGGTATGAACCCCCACAACCCATTTTTATTTTTCATCACCACCTATTGTTCCATATCGCCTAGACCAATAGGTTGTGGGATCAAACCCCCACAGCCTCTTTTATTTTTTTCATTATGTTCACTGGGAATTTGGAGGTTGTGGATTAGAACCCACACAACCTCCTTAATTTAATTTATTATTCGCTAGGGCTGTGAGGGTGTGGTTAGAACCCCAACAGCCTCCTTACTTTTTTTTAAGGCTATTAAGTTAGGCATTTCGGCATTGAGGTAGTGGGATCTAGCCCCCACAACCTCACCTCGTTATCTTATTCAAATCGCATTCCCCTTCCCAACCATGAGGTCGTTTGTTCGATTTCCACGCCTCACATTTTCTTCTTTAATATATCTTTTTTCACTCACTTATTGCAGGTCCTGGGTTCGATCCCCATGCCTCCATTTATTAATTTAATTTATTGTTCTCTCCTTTCTCATCCAAGAACTCGATTTTGGATCCCCATAGCCCCCTTTTTCATTGCTCCTTTTCGTGAATACAGTAGCCACATGGGTTCAATTTTCCTTAACCCCATTCTCCCCCCCCCCCCTTGTTTTTTACTTTTTTAGAATTCCATGACATTTAAGGTCTTGGGTTCAATCTCAATTGACATACACTTTTATATTTTCATTTAAAACTACTGATTCTAACCTTGTTTTTGGCCGAAACTAAAGTACACTCAAGCTTAAAATCCTTCATAATTTTTACCTTCCTTTCACCAACCTTTTCACGTTAGTTCTTATTCAGTTAATGAAACATTTAGTGCATTATAAATTGTAATTTTGTAGTTACATTATTCAAGAGATCTTGTCTCAAAATCAATAACATTAAACACCACATGAAAATCACATTATGTACAACCTTTGCACATAATATACAAGTATTAGACATGATATTTCACACCTCCAACACTGAGTATATTCACAGCCACACATTGCACAAACACATCATTTTTTTCAAGTAATTTTTGTCATATTCAACAATCACTTAATTCTGAACATGCATACTTAAACATAATCACGAAAACACATTTCATCCCTACTTTGTACAATGAAACATACCAAACCTATAATTAAATGGGAGCTAGTGACAGGGACATGCAACGGGCGACAAACCTTGTTTTAGAAATGAATATCTTGAATCTTAAGGGTGTGTCTTGGGAAAGGGACCAAGAAATAGGAAAACAATATCTTAGTGGATGTTAAAACGTTGATGATTCTGCTCAAACCTTCCCCATAATCACGTCCAACCCTCTAAATTTCAACACCACTTCGACGGACAAACCTCCCCAAGCCTAACGTGTGATTAATGTTTTTTTCCTTTAAAATTCGTGTGAGTTCATCAACTATGAAGTACCTTAGTTAAACATTTTGTTCTTCATGTTATTTTTGGCAGATATATCTTTAATAGCATTTGTTTGATCATGTGAGGGTGTGATAGACGTGTTAGGAGGGTGTTAGCTTAGGTTTAGGAATATAATTCAAGACTTATTCAAAATAGACTTATTCATATTAAAGTATTGAAATCTGATTTATTTAAAATAATACGTGAAAGGACCATTTTGCCCTTAAAAAAATCAGATTTTAAATAATAAATAAATCACCAATTTGTTGCTTGCATTGGGGCTCGAACTGGGGTGACACCGTTTCGCGAAAATGGGTCATTTTTGGTTCACCCAACCTGAACCGGTTCTTTAATTTAATTAATTAATTAATTTCTTATGGTAATTACGATATAACACTTGTCCAAGAAAAGAACATTTTACCCTTGGACCCTCAAAACTTAAGATTTCCTTTTTTTGAGTCCAATATAGACAATCTTCGTTCTTGAGAGCCCTATATAGTTGGTTCCAACCTTTCCAACGTCATGTAAATCCACATGTTAGTTATATTGGCCGTAGTAAGGGTTCTAAATTCTTGTTCTACGCGTATCAATTCGTGTGAACCTTAGTCTAATAGCTAGCATTCTTGACACATTAAGCATTTCTTAACTTATTTATTTTTAGGGTTGTTAAATTATACCCGCATTAGGATTATTCATCCTCGAATGACACTACCACTATATATCGTAATGCAAGTCAGATCATAACATAATCACTATTGTCAGTAAAGTAATAGCAACAAAATTCAAAGTGATAAAGGAACATACAGTTAAGAGTAGGAAGTCTAACTTCAAAAGCAGAAAAGATGAGGGTAGCGGGATCTTATGTCGGCCTTAGCCTCCCACGTAGCACCTTCAACAAGATTATTTTTCCACAATACCTTCACTATGTAAATTTTTTTGTTCCTCAGCCGCTTTACCTGATTGCCTAAGATCTCAACATGTACGTCCTCTTAAGACAAGTCTTCATCAAGCCCAATACCTTCAACAAGTACATTTAATGTTTGATAACCTAGGCACTTCTTCAACATAGAGACATAAAAGACTGGATGAACAGATGTTAACTCCGCAAGCATTCCTAATTTATATACCACCTCACCCACACACCTTAAGTCATATTGTCCAACATTCCTCGGACTCAACTTTTTTTCCTACAAAATCTCATCACCCCTATCATAGGTGATATCTTCAAGTAATCTGGGTCACCGACATCAAACTCTAAGGGCCGCTTTCTGTTGTCTGCATATGACTTTTGTCGGCTATAAGCACTAGCCAACCTGTCTCTAATCACCATGACCTTCTCTAAGGACTCATGAGTTATCTATGGACCAAAAATAGATGACTCTCCAACCTCGAACAACCAAACTGGAGATCTACACTTCCTACCATACAGTGCCTCAAACGGCGCCATCCCAATGCTTGAGTGATAGCTATTATTATATGACAACTCTATCAAAAGAAGATGGTCATCCCAGGTACCTCTAAAGTCAATCACAGACACTCTCAACATGTCTTACAATCATTGAATGGTGCGCTCTTCCTGCCTAGTAGTCTGGGATGAAAGGCGGTATTAAGATTTACTTGCGTGCCTAAGCTTTTCTTGAAAGATATCAAGAAATGTGAAGTAAACTAAGCTCCTCTATATGAAATGACAGACAAAGGAATTCCATGCCACCTCACAATCTTATCAATATAAAGCCTCGCATAATCCACGTCTCTTTAGGTAGACTGCACGGGGATAAAGTGAGAAGACTTACTGAATCTGTCCACAATAACCCATATAGATTCATACAACCTCATTGTCCTTGGAACACCAACCACGAAGTCCATTATAATGGCCTCCCACTTTAAAGTCCGAACCTTAAGAATCTGAGTAAGACCGCAAAGCTTAAGATGCTCTACCTTTACCTGCTGACATATAGGACACATGGCTACATACTCTTCTATGTCCTTTTTAATGACATCCCACCAATAGTTCATCTTAAGATCATGATAATTCTTGGTGGAACTTGGATGTATAAAATATCTGAAACCATGGGCCTCTGCCATAATCCTGGTCCGCAAATTATCCATATTATACACAGCTTGTCCTGATACATGTGTATTCCATCACATCCCAAAGCGAAAGACTTATTCATTTTTATGAATATTGAGTCCTTAAGCTCCATAAACACAGGATTGAGATGCCGACTTCAACTACCTAGGATGATTCAGAACAAGGATTAGATGAAACACCCTCACTAGTAGAGTAAACCAATCGCTCACCTAGTCTCGCCAGTCTGTGTATCTCTTTCGCCAACTCATTCTTATCATCCTCAACGCGGGCTGTACTCCCCATGCTCATCTTGCTCAAAGAATTAACCACAACATTAGCCTTACCTGGATGGTAGTGCACATTCATATTAATACTCATTTAATGTAGAACATAAGAAAACCCCAACATATTAATACATGTACTTTTATCATGAATATTACATCCTATATCATGACTAGAATAGGAAAATGAGGTAAAAGCATCACATAAGGTGATCATCACCGACACAAATTCATAGTATAATTGCCTTCAAGGCCATGATCACATAACATATATATTTACAATAAAGTAAACAATGTCACCATAAGTTGAAAACACCACACAATGCAAAAGACGACTTCATCAACTATCAATACTATACGAAATTAAAAGAGATATGAATTCTTACCAATTTCTCACCCATTGATCATCCATGATAAATGACTGCTTTTTAAGAAATAATTAATATAAAAGTGCAGTAACAAAAGTTGATTTAATAATAAAAGAAACCATGCATATGCCCCTACAAGACAATGCTACAACCTAGTACAATACATCACAAGTATACTAGAATGTAGAGAGTCATAGATCATTAACCAATTTTACTTGAATTGATCATCAATCATATTTCATCAATAATATCAATCTAGGAAAGTATGTAAAGAAATACTAATCAAGTATAACTCATTCTTCATCTACCCTAGAATTAGATCATTTCATGTACATAACATTATCAATCAATAGGCTAAAGAACCTAGATCAATCCTTACCAGGAGTCCTTTACTTTGACGGTGAATGACTCACACGCACAATTAATCAATAATATTAACATAAGGCAGTAGTTAAATAAATAATAACCTAAATGAAATCCTACTACAGGTTCCCTAAAATTTAGAATACAGTGAATATCATGTATTAACATTTAATAGGAAGTATGAATCAATTTGTAATACTCCGAAGGTCTAAGACGTGTTCTAGAGCCTAACATATGTGTGAAAATATTTAGAAACTGTTTTATGGTTAAATTTAACGTAACCTACTCATTTATGAAGTTTAGAAATAAAAATGTCAAGGAATGTCCATGACGTCTGTAAACTAGTTCAATGAGATGTTAGCGTGCCTTAGCCCATTTGACTATGTTTTATGAGTTGGAAAATAATGAAATTTTGTGGAATGGTGTATAACATTAATTAGAGATAATTCATACTTAAAATTTTTAGGTACGACTCCCTAAGGATAAACCGAGACCCTTGAGAAGGATCTTTGCATTTGTGTCGAGGGTTGCATAAGGTAGTGTCCACAAACGACTTGCCATTAACGGATCATGGTCCAATCGACGAGGAATCCATTTCCTCAGTCGATGGACACATAGAAAGTCTTCCAAAGACTGTATTTTTACCAGTCTATGGGAAAAAACGACGGACCAATAGGATGGAGGGTCCTGTGGTCGTCGACTGACAAACGGGGCGTCGAAGTGGTCTCTTATGTGACAACTATTTTGCTGCTCGATTTAAAGTGAATTAAATTAATCAATTATATGGTTATTTAATTATATAGGGTTTTGAGGTATGTCTATTTAAGTTGTTTAATGACCTATACAAAGACCCTAACCTAATTAAGCTAACCTAACCCTCATAATTACCAAACCCAAATTAGCTCCTTCTTCTCTCTTCTTTCTCTATCCCAAATAAACCCTATTGAATACCAAGCTATAGGTATTTTATAGCGATGTAAAAGATCAAGTTCCTCCATAAAGTTTCATCAATCAAAAAAGTATGTGCTTCCTTTCATCTTTGGGACTTCTTTCCCAGAAGAGTTCCATCAAATTGATTTCAAATAAAATGAAATTCAAGTTGGTTTTTACCAAACAATAAATTTATCTTGTTTATTGATTTGTAATGATTTACTTTTAATATTTTGAATAGATTAAAATGCATTATAACTCAACTATGTTACTTCTTGATGTATTGGACTAAATTGTAGATGATGACATCTTCCGCATAACCGTAGGTTGTGATCTTCAATTTAATTGAACATTATTGACTCAATTGGCTTGGTTAGTGTGTGAATTACTATCCTACGTTGTTATTATTTTAATCATGAGAAGATTTTGATGCATTATAATCCAATAAGCTAGTACTTAATTAATTGACCTAGATTGTGAAGTAGACTATGACCATGATCTTCGTCTCTAATTCTAGGTCAATTTTCCTTTTATCATGTTTGTTACTATTGTGTGATGATATTTCACCCTTATATGGTTTAGTTGAGGGTTGATGGTAAGACCTTGAAGATGGAATTGTGAAGGATATTGAGTAAATATTGTGATCCCTATTATTTACTTCAATTATGGTTACTTGTGATTAAATGATGACGTTGTATAGAATTATACCTTATATTTAGATTGATAGGGTTGGTATGATGTGGACTTGAAATGTGTTGAACTATGGATTTTGTGTTTTTGGCAAAGATGTAAATGGTATAAGGATAGTTATAACTTTCCAATGTTCCTTAATATGATATGACTATGTAAATGTGCTAACCTCACTTGTATCAATTGTTATCAAAGGATAATACTCATGCAATTCTTATTGATGTAGATGACGATTATTATACAAGGGATAAACCCTATGACTTAATGTATCACCGTGAAATAAACTAAGGTGAACTAGAGCCTCGTGATTGTATATTGATTTATTTTTTAAAAAATGAGTTATAATAGTTCCTTAGGCAGTCTTTGATGTGTTGTTAAGTTTGGAGGTCAAACATCCAAGAACGTCCGTGACACTCAGAAGGAATGTCTTATAAAACACGTGTTTGTTCTCATGTGTTTGAGTGAGTTTTACGTGTTAATTTTTATTGAAATATGTGTGAAATGTTCCTAAGACCTAGAATTATTTGTTTGGGGGTTTGATATATGGGCACGACCCCAGCTAGAAACCACAAGGGGACCTAGAGAAGGGCCAAAGACATAGGCCCAAAACTGCCTGGCAGTGTCCACCAACGGAACTAGTCGACGAGCAGTTGATCAATCGACGGCTCGTCAAATTTTTCAATCAATTGGAACGGAAGGTCCTCAAGTTTTTAGGGTTTCATACCCAACCAAGGAACCCCCATCGATGAGTAGTTTTTGACAGACGGTCCATCGTTAACGGGTCGTAGGTGCTTTTGTGAAATGTTCTTAAAAGAATGCCTTGGCTAAGAGTATATTGTAAATTCACCCAATGTTATTTAATAACATTGGAGATACTTTTAGGGTATATTAGGTATATAAATGTGTTTTAAATCCTAATCCTAATTTTTTGACATCATTTCCTAAAACCCAAAACCCATCTCTTTTAAAAGATTTCTTCATCAAATAAAAGTTATTTTTAATCTACATGAGTTATGGTATTCATCTCTGAACTCTATTCCATTCAAGGAATCCATTCTCATGGATTTACTAAGAGTGTTTTCAACACTAGTTTCTTCTATATGAAACTTTATATATGGGTTTTCCATGAAAACTTTGAACTGATTCAAATATGATTTTTCTAATTTTATTTGTTGAATTTAAATTATAAAACTTCAATGAAATCATGTTAAAAATTTTAATAAATTGTGGTTTAAGAAATGGGTTAAATGATCTTGATTTTGTAGTCTTTTAGCTTCACTTTACTTGTGTTGTTTTTGATGTATAGCTACTGCCTAAGGGCTAATTTATGATATATTCTTGACTAAAATGTTAAAGGTGATGGAATCTTGGATTAAAGGGTAAGTTGGTTTTTTGTTCAATATTAAATATAAAATGCTCTTGAGTGGTATGGTCAAACTTCTTGGTGGTGGTATTTACTTGAATCGTATGAATTTGTAGTTACTTGTATATTGTGAATGAGGCCATGAAGTCATATTATTTAAGAAATATTAAGAAAAAATTATCCTTGTTAATGTGATTTTATGAAGCCTGCTATGAAAAGTATGCTGAGGATTATGCTTAAATGACTTATATGATTATGTTAAGCATGTAAAAGTGTGTGATGTGAAGAAAGAAGGTCTAAGAATGTTACAATGAAAAGTAAATGAAATTATTTTTATGTGCAAGGTGTGTTCAACTTAACATACACACTCACACTTGAATGAATCAATAAAGCTATGTTATGTCAAAAGGGGAATTTTGGGGTAAATACTATTCGTGAGTTGATAAGAAGTGTTTAGTAGAAACCTCCCTATTCCCAAGAGTTTTCTAATGTAGGTTGAAGGATTAAAACCCTTTGTGAGTTGAGATGTGGTGTAAAAAAGTTATCCTTGAACTTTATTAATGAATGTTGAGAATATGTGGGGAGTTATTCTTATAACCAAGATGATATGAAGAAGGGTGGCTACACTTCATGAGTTGAGAAGTTTTATTCTAATGAACCTCTTCAGGTTATTACTCCTTGTGAGAAGAGAGTGTCTTACTTAGTAGCAATCTACTTATTCGTTAACTATGCTCTGCCATAAGTGTAGCTTTTGGGAAAGCCACATAAAACCTAAAGAGAAAAGACCTAACTCTAGGCAAGTGGGGGGGACCCTTCTTTAATAACGGGACTATCAGGATTCCATGTCTATCTCTCATGGTCTATGTCGTTAAAGCTATCCCCTAAAAAGTAATGGAAGTGCTATGTTTTCTAAAAGAGTGTACTACTTAAGGTAAGTATTCAAATGGCACGCTATTTATCCATTGCACTAGGTAGGCATTCCAAAAAGGGGAATCCTAGTGAGTCTTATATTAATTGAACGTAATACTTAGGGTAGGTGGTGGTATGGGACGCTATGTATCCGTTACACTAAGTAGACCTTCCCAAAGGGGAATCTTGGTGCTAAGCCATCTAAAAGAGTGTACTACATAGGGTAGGTAGAGGACTGGAACACCATCTACTCACTACACTAAGTAGGCATTCCGTAAGGGAATTCTTAGTGTGTTGCTTCACTGGTCTAAGTAGGCACTATGTGGGGGCTTGTTCTCCCGAGTTGAGTAAGCCTAAAAGGGGTAGTCTTGAAGATTACTTTTGTGTGTATTGAGGGGCGTGTGTGTGCATTTCCTTCATGTGTTAACTTGGTGAGCATTAGGATAACCTAAGTTAGGCAAACTCCTATGGAAATAAGTTCACTTCCGCTTTGCTTGGGCTTGGAAGTTCATTGTTTTTGTATGAGTTGGTTTATTGTGAAATCAAAATTAATTCACTCTATCTTTGGCAAGTTAATGGTAAAATTCTCCCTTTTGCTAAAATTCTAGGAATCCTTCTCTAAGTGTTGAATGATTTTTTTATGTTGTATTACATACATATTCTTTAATGTTTTACTCAATTAGTATGAAAATGTGTTTTTACTAAAATGTTCCTTTTTGCATATTCTTACATATGCCATACTTATTACATTATTTGTAATATCCTCATACTTTCTATGCTCTATAATCATAGGTTTTAAAGCAAGGTTGAAGTTTACAAGGCAAAGCTTAGGAAATATTCTCTCAAGGCAAAGTATGTCCTCATATATTCGATTGCATAATTCATAATTCTTTTAGTTTTGTATTAGTTCTATTTGTGTATTTCGTTCAGATGTAAGGGTCGTCCCTGTTATTTGTATTTCGTGTCCTTAAGATGGATTGTGACTATAATATTTTCTTAGTATTTATAAAATATTCCTTTTTATATTAAATGTCGTGAAAATTTATTATTTCACGGTACTTTTCATGTATTATGTAATGAAAGATAGTTAAAGGGCTTGTACAAGAAGCGGAACAGTAGTGTACGCCTTGTCCTGGTTGAAGGGTTCTGCCTAACTTCTAGGGGGTACATTCGGGTTGCGACAGATAAACTATGTTTTTTAATAATGGACAACTTAAAGATATTTCAAAAGGCACGTTACCTTAACACCGAGAAAACTTGCAAAAGGGATGTGTTGACTTCTCGTAGAGGAAGATTCTCCCAATAGATCCACATGAGGTATTGACTCCCCTATGAGGGATACTTACCTTGTGGATTCTCATGAGATCATACTTCAACCTCCAAATTGCATGTATAGAGTTTATACCTATCCCCTAGTTGCTTAACTATGTAACCCCCGTAGGAAGACTAGCTAGTGGATCCACCTAGAATGCTACATATATATTTAGATTTACTTTGTCTGGTATACCACCTTTCATAGGTGTAAGGTCTTAGAACACCGGATTCCACATTTAGCTCTTGTGGTCTGTGTCTTTTAAGACAAATTTTCCCTACACAAAAAGGAAGTGATGAAGTACAACTAACTAGGGTGACTTAAGAGGTTTGACTTGGCTTAGATTGGGGTATGGGACTCTACATATACCTTGCACTAGTTTACCTTGAAGTAAAAATTAGAAGGTTGTTCTTATATATGTTAATGATGATCTTTCACATTGATGATACTATATGATGATTGGATATACTTATAAACATGTCTTTGATCTCTATTTCTAAAGTGTCATGATATGTTATGTGAAGTTGGCCATTGGTTATGATTCTTGTTGGGTTTACTTGATTGATTAAGGTTATGTGGCTTTCTTGGTAATTACACTAGATTCATGGGTGGTGTCTTGCTTTGTCTACATCATAACGAACTCTTATCCATGTTTGTTGCTATTATAACTTGATAATAGAGTTTTATTGACTATGTGTTAAATTATGTGATATGCATGTTGTCTTGACTAGACTTAGTATTGTTGGTCTTATGATGTGCATTCTGTGGACTTAATAAACATGTCTTAAGGATTGGTATGATCTTATTTAATGTGCATAATTCTTTTCAAAGAAAATTGCATATTTTAATGAAATGTCCCCTTTCAGCATGATTTCGTGATATGTGTTTATTTATTTGATATGCATGTTGTCTTCACTAGACCTAGTATTGTTGGTGTTATGATGTGAATGCTATAGACTTAATAAATATGTCTTAAGGATTGCTATGGTCTTATTTAATTTGCATAAGGCTTTTCTAAGTAAATTGCATATTTTAATGAAATGTCCCCTTTGGCAGGATTTCATGATATGTGTGCATATGGTCTTGTACTTAGTACAAGTGGTGTACTAACCCCATTTTCTCCATTTTTATCAAACATTTTCTGTTTCGATCGTTGAAGGGTTTTTTATACAACTTTGAAAGAAGACTTTGAATTTTCACTAATCAAAGTTGGGTAGGTTCTCACTTTTTGAGTGCAATGCCACTACGAAGCTTTTAATGTTCTTTTACATATAAGACTTTTAATTTTTTCCTTTCATTTGACTAAAAAAGATTGTATAGCCCAGATGTGTATTTATTACATTGATTCATGGGATATTCCCAATTCATATACCCTTGTTTTAGATGGTTATAAGATGAGACATCCGTCTAAGACTATGTTATATCTTATATATCTATGTGCACTTAAAATAGAAGACTATGTAATCTTCCTATACGAAGGGTCTATGTATATTTTATGTGACTATTTTATGTTTATGAGAGAGGTCTATGTAGAACCCATGATATATATATAAATGTTTTAAAATTTTCAGCATTTTAATCTAGGAATGTAATGATGTGAGCGAAGAGGCTAGTCATAGTCCTAAAACCGGATGACAATCCCAGTTACGTCTAGTGGGTGCCCCCGAGATATGACAAAATTATTTATGCATCAATCATCATTTTAAAAAAAAAACATAATTAATCATCAATACGTACTAGGCAGTACATGTAAGAAATTCAACGCGCTAAAATTATAATTCAATCAATACAATGTCAGGATCACAATTCACATACATAGACTAACACGAGAATTAAAATGGACATAGGTTCATCATAAGATTTTATTGAAATACTCTTTAGATTCAGTACATTATTATAGAACTCTCATTATAAGACATTGATAATGTTTGGAGAACGAACCCATTTCTAGATTAATGAAGAAGAGATTTGATCATTAACTTGCATTGAAAAGATTGAAAGGAACTCTCTAAGGATGAAAGGTTATCTATAGATGATGTATAACAATACATTAATGTAGAAGAAGACCTGTAAAACATTTTGAATAACCCATGGAAATCCATGCTCCAATCTGTTCTTGAGCTTCACCTACAATGAAGGTTCTAGAAAGAGTTTTTTTGGGAGGGAAGTCTAATTTTTTTGAATTGAATATAAAATGGGGTCGTCATGTCTTTGATCACTCAAATAAACCTAAAAATAACCAAATACTACGGTCAGTTTAGAACATGGGGTAAATTTCAAAATCACTCCTTAATGAGCAGCGTGCGAGCAGTGAAGTTGCAGGTTCCATCGACATGCACAGCCGACGCGGCATCGTCTGGTTGATGAGTCATCCTATTGATCAATCATTTGCGACTGTAACTTCTTGTGGGAGTCAAACATCACACGTCTAAGAGTTTATAAATGCCTCACATCGACGAGGCATCGATTGAAGGATGACGCGTCTGTTGGGGTTCGTCGATTGGCATTGTCAAGGCAGTGTCTCGGCAGCCTTTTGGTCCTTCTTAACGGCCTCTTGTGGGCCCTTGGGGTGTCTTTCCCATATGTTTCAAACATAAATGGAAACCTTAAAAATTCAAGGACCTTCCACACCATTTAAACCCATAGTAAATACTTGCAACACGTACAAATATTCTAGTCTTACTTTAGACACACATATGTACGTCTCAAAGCCTAACTTTCTAACGTCTTCGAAGTTTGACCTACAACCTTTATAAAACTCAAAATACTGCCTATAAACATCATAATTAATCATATAAGGACTTCATAAGCCAGTGACACAAATACAAGCACATGAAAACTTCTAAGGACTTTTGGTGACTAGTCATCGAACATGTTGGGCGTCCCTTGACTTTTGACTTCCAAATGACTTCAAATTACTCATAAATACTTTAAAAAACATAAGTAACATGTTAAAAAGATAATAGGAACATATGAGGCTCTATACACCCTAAATCATATTGGGTTTCTTACAATATCCCCCACATGGGAACATTCGTCCTCGAATGACACTTAAAACACTTTAATCACAACAAGGACATCAACAAATCATAGATCAAGTTACAACTTTCACAATATCATCATATAGAATTTTATGCACCAAATTGAAAGGCACAGAACTTCAAACCATTTAGCAGTCAATGCAACACAGTCAAGCAAAACCTTTTTCACTCACTCATTAATGCATCAAACATATAGGCTCTTATCATATTCATAGTAAAAACATACTTCTCATAATAATAACATGATCATTACACTTAATTTTATTAAGAGATCATCATGTATGATCAAACATAGGCAGTTTCCAACAACACTCAAAAGACTAATTAGGCACTCATACTTAAATGCACGTAGGCTTCTGTCTTGTGTACCAACAAGGATTTTTATTAGTTAGACCTAGTACCATAAGGGTCATACTCAACCATAATATTCTTTGTTTTTTCCAAGGAGGAATGCCCTTATCCTCAACATATTTACATGTTTCATGATTCCTTAGTCAACAAGGAACAAAAGTCAAGTTTACTATAAAAATGAGATTTTGTCCACATTTAACCAAAGAATGATCATAAATTTATTATGTATCCAAAATGGTAATTCACACAAGACAAATCAGAACAATTAGAAGTCGTTTCTCATAATCTCGATCTCTAGCATAAAATTAGCTTTGACAAACTTGCATCATTTAGGGAAAGTTTTACGATTTACTGTCACACACAAGGAAAATAAATAGACATCCCTTTACTTTTCAAATATGAGCCTACAATCATGATTTCCAAACCATACAAGTCACATTGTTTTCTAGTGACTCGTCACTTTCATTTCAAGGAGAGTCAAATGTTTCCTTATAACTCTAAACCTTTAATATCAAAAGTCAGTACAACCATGTTTCTTGTGTTATCTCATGAAGTTAAATGCGCAACTAGTATATGAAGATGCATTATTGACATGAAAAAACATGAACATAGTCAAAAATACTTTTTAATGAAAATTCGAATCTTCATAACATGCATAACATAGTCTCAACGAATATATATATAGAATATCGAGAACATGAAACCCATACCATCATGAAAGAATCCTATCATGAACAAGCTATTAGAAACTCATTAGTCTAAAGCACAAATAAACATAGAAGGAAAAGATTGAATTACCTAAAACCTGGTTAATCACATCACCATGCCCTTCTTAGGGTACACCCAATTAAAAGCAACTTTACTGAACTATCATTATTCCTCTAGGCCTAACACCCAAACGAAATCCATAATATTGTACATATGTTATACTACCCAACCACATAAGGTCTCAACTATAGCTCGAACATCAGAGGTCACAAAACATTAGGAGAACAACATAAGAGACTTTGCAGTAAGGACTCTTTCTTTTCTATGAAGATTACAACAAGGTAACTTCTAGGTCAATCAAACTAACATCATCATATTACCTCCACTCATAGGATCAAGTATATACAAAGGAATCCAATCCATACTAGGAAACTATAGAGGTTCACACATAAACAAAGGGCCACATTTGAACCATTTTATGTATATAAGGACAACAATGAACACTTTTAAACACATATACTCAGGGAACCATTCTTCCATAGGTAATAACTAAGCATTCCAAACTTAAACCATAACATCAGAATACCATCATGCAATGTCTTATAGCAACACATCATTCCAATAGAGACTCATTTTAACAATAATAACTTTTAATATTCTGTAACTATGTCGTGACACCAATATAAAGTGTGAAATGAAATGGGAAATGAAATACTAGTGGTACATTCTCCACTAGCTAAAACCTACATCTAAGCTAGATAATAACAGTAGATAGCCTCAAAAGAAGTAGCTCCTACCAAGTCCGGATGAAAGATCCACGTTTGGATAGCTTCAACATCAACTTGTAAGCTCTAGCGTTCACCTATGCCTACACCTAAAAATATAGAGTTGTATGGAATTGTACACACTTGTACTAAGTATGAGTATATGCAAGCACACACCAAGGACATTCATGAGAAAGGATAGCTCTTTCCTAACAAAATAATTTTCGAAAGTCAAGTTAGTGGACTTTCCAAATACACATTACGAAAATTAATTAACTTTTTAAATTTTGATTGGAAAAGTGAGTGATCTTTCAAAATTTTAATTAGGAAAGTCATGCCATGAGAGTAACATGCATCATCATACTTATCATTCACACCGCACATAACATCTTACACATAGTACATATTATATAACATATAGCACATAAAATCTTTTATAACAATCGTTCCTCTGCCATAGTACCTTGGAATAATGGACTTGTCATTAAGACTTTCCAAAATGAGGGCTCAACATATGAGACCTAAACTATGGAGTCTTTATTAGCAAACACAGAGTCTGATTCATTCATTCATATATACTTCATTTCATTTCGTTCATAGGCTAGTGTGAACTCCAGATATACCTAGGATGTAGTTTAAGACTTTCATCGGGTTTGTTGTGCAATGATCAAGAATAACCTATTGTCATTACTTCTGTCTGTCTCACCTCTTTATTAACCTATCCTAACATCTTTGGAATTATTGATTTCATAATGTGCATCATATGAGGTTTGCATCATTTATTCTTTGGAAACTTTAACTTTAACCGATATAGATCATGTGAGCATCATGATATCCAGTGTCTCGCCACACCTAAAAGAGGTGGAATCAATGTCCAAAGTGACCCACAACATGCTAGAGTACATATAAAATTGACCAACCCAGATTCCTATATTGGCTGTATATGTTTGAAGACTTTGAGATATAAGGAGATCAGTACCTGGCAAGCCGAACAGTCTCATCTAATGAGAGTTACGTGAACCTCCGCCCTCCCCGAAAGAAGGCATCACCGCTTGAAGCTAGTCTATAGATGCTAATTATAAAGTTCCATTACATTCAACTTATACATCATGGAAGTTGGATTTTAGTATGATGACATCATCACTCAATAGATGATTTATTATCTCATCATTAGTATAAGTGTGTTAATCTCAATACTTTCATTAAATGTTCGTACAGAGTGGTCTCTTCATTTACACTCTCATAGGTGAGTTAGTTTTGGTAACATTTACTTAGGATAATTTGAGATTATTATTATATTTTAGATTAGAGTGGTCTCTTCATTTACACTCTCAATACTTTTTTTGTATGTGAATGTTCATTTCATCATATGACAATGCACTTGGCCATTTGTGTGTTTCACAATCATAGTTAACCCTTCTAGGGTATCATCATTTCATTATATATATCTTAGGTTCACTTCTTAATCACGTATGCTAGACTTATGAGTCTATACACACAAGCCATGAGGCTTCGTTCATAGTTTGTTAAGTGACTCATATCTTCCTTAGATTAGGTACTACAAGACATATGTATCTTGTCTGTATGCCAGATCTTGATTTCGATCTAAGTAGATGGAATTATTCTTGTATATTTAATTCACATATGAATTATGTATCAATACAGAAGTTTAGGCAAGGAAACCCATGTTCGAATCACTTGAATAACATTTAAATTTTTCAATGATTTTATTCTTTATGTATAATAAATTGGTACTCTAGATTGAACCCCATCATTTACATTGTATCTTTAGTTTTCTATTGGGTTTTCCTCTTAATCTTTCCGAAGGAAGTGGGTTTGAACCCCCACAACCCATTTTTATTTTTCATCAACACCTATTGTTCCATATCGCCTAGACCAATAGGTTGTGGGATCAAACCCCCACAGCCTCTTTTCTTATTTTCATTATGTTCACTGGGAATTTGGAGGTTGTGGATTAGAACCCACACAACCTCCTTAATTTAATTTTTTATTCGCTAGGGCTGTGAGGGTGTGGGTTAGAACCCCCACAGCCTACTTACTTTTTTTTAAGTCTATTAAGTTAGGCATTTCGGCATTGAGGTAGTGGGATCTATCCCCCACAACCTCACCTCATTATCTTATTCAAATCGCCTTCCCCTTCTCAACCTTGAGGTCGTTTGTTCGATTTCCACGCCTCACATTTTCTTTTCTTTAATTTATCTTTTTTCAGTCACTTATTGGAGGTCCTGGGTTTGATCCCCATGCCTCCATTTATTAATTTAATTTAATATTCTCTCCTTTCTCATCCAAGAACTCGATTTTGGATCCCCATAGCCCCCTTTTTCATTGCTCCTTTTCGTGAATACAGTAGCCACATGGGTTCGATTTTCCTTAACCCCATCCCCCCCCCCCCCCTTTTTTTACATTTTTAGAATTCCATGACATTTGTGGTCTTGGATTCAATCCCAATTGACATACACTTTTATATTTTCATTTAAAACTCCTGATTCTAACCTTGTTTTTGACCGAAACTAAAGTACACTCAAGCTGAAAATCCTTCATAATTTTTACCTTCCTTTCACCAACCTTTTCACGTTAGTTCTTATTCAGTTCATTAAACATTTAGTGCATTATAAATTGTAATTTAGTAGTTACATTATTCAAGAGCTCTTGTCTCAAAATCAATAACATTAAACCCCATATAAAAATCACATTATGTACAACCTTTGCACATAATATACAAGTATTAGACATGATATTTCACACCTCCAACACGGAGTATATTCACTGCCACACATTGCACAAACACATCATTTTTTTCAAGTAATTTCGATCATATTAAACAATCACTTAATTATGAACATGCATACTTAAACATAATCACGAAAACACATTTCATCCCTACTTTGTACAATGAAACATACCAAACCTATAATTAAATTGGAGCTAGTGACAGGGACATGCAATGAGCGACAAACCTTGTTTTAGAAATGAATATCTTGAATCTTAAGGGTGTCTCGTTGGAAAGGGACCAAGAAATAGGAAAACAATAACTTAGTGGATGTTAAAACGTTGATGATTCTTCTCAAACCTTCCCCATAATCACGTCCAACCCTCTAAATTTTAACACCACTTCGACGGACAAACCTCCCCAAGCCTAACGTGTGATTAATTTTTTTTTCTTTAAAATTCGTGTGAGTTCTTCAACTATGAATTACCTTGGTTAAACATTTTGTTCTTCATGTTATTTTTGGAAGATATATCTTTGATAGCGTTTGTTTGATCATGTGAGGGTGTCATAGACGTGTTAGGAGGGTGTTAGCTTAGATTTAGGAATCTAATACAAGACTTATTCAAAATAGACTTATTCATATTAAAGTATTAAAATCTGATTTATTTAAACTAATACGTGAAAGGACCATTTCGCACTTCAAAAAAATCAGATTTTAAATAATAAATAAACCACCAATTTGTTGCTTGCATTGGGGCTCGAACTGGGGTGACACCTTTTCACGAAAATGGGTCATTTTTGGTTGACCCAACCTGAACCGGTTCTTTAATTTAATTAATTAATTAATTCCTTATGGTAATTACAATATAACAATTGTCCAAGAAAAGACCATTTTATCCTTGGACCCTCAAAACTTAAGATTTCCCTTTTTTGAGTCCAATAAAGACAATCTTCTTTTTGCGAGAGCCCTATATAGTTGGTTCCAACCTTTCCAACATCATGTAAATCCGCAAGTTAGTTATATTAGCCGTAGTAAGGGTTCTAAATTCTTGTTCTACGCGTATCAATTCGTGTGAACCTTGGTCTAATAGCTAGCATTCTTGACACATTAAGAATTTCTTAACTTATTCATTTTTAGGGTTGTTACACTACCACTATATATCGTAATGCAAGTCAGATAATAACATAATCACTACTGTCAGTAAAGTAATAGCAACAAAATTCAAAGTGATAAAGGAACATACAGTTAAGAGTAGGAAGTCTAACTTCAAAAGCAGAAAAGATGAGGGTAGAGGGATCTCAAGTCGGCCTTAGCCTCCCACGTAGCACCCTCAACAAGATTATTTTTCCACAATACCTTCACTATGTAAATTTTTTTGTTCTTCAGCCGCTTTACCTGCTTGCCTAATATCTCAACATGTACGTCCTCATAAGACAAGTCTTAATCAAGCCCTAAACCTTCAACAAGTACATTTAATGTTTGATAACCTAGGCACTTCTTTAACATAAAGACATAAAACACTGGATGAAAAGACGCTAACTCCGCAAGCATTCCTAATTTATATACCACCTCACCCACACGCTGTAAGTCATATTGTCCAACATAACTCGGTCTCAACTTTTTTTTCCTACCAAATCTCATCACCCCTTTCATAGGTGATATCTTTAAGTAATCTAGGTCACCGACATCAAACTCTAAGGGCCGCTTTCTGTTGTCTGCATATGACTTTTGTCGGCTATAAGCAGTAGCCAGCTGTCTCTAATCACCATGACCTTCTCTAAGGCCTCATGAGTTATATATGGACCAAAAATGGATGACTCTCCCACCTCGAACAACCAAACTGGAGATCTACAGTTTCTACCATACAGTGCCTCAAACGGCGCCATCCCAATGCTTGAGTGATAGCTATTATTATATGACAACTCTATCAAAAGAAGATGGTCATCCCAGGTACCTCTGAAGTCAATCACAGACACTCTCAGCATGTCTTCCAATCATTGAATGGTGCGCTCTTCATGCCTAGTAGTCTGGGATGAAAGGCGGTATTAAGATTTACTTGCGTGCCTAATATTTTCTTGAAAGATCTCAAGAAATGTGAAGTAAACTAAGCTCCTCTATATGAAATGACAGACAAAGGAATTCCATGCCACCTCATAATGTTATCAATATAAAGCCTCGCATAATCCTCGTCTCTTTCGGTAGACTGCATGGGGATAAAGTGAGAAGACTTACTGAATCTGTCCACAATAACCCATATAGATTCATACAAACTCATTATCCTTGGAACACCAACCACGAAGTCCATAATAATGGCCTCCCACTTCAAAGTCCGAACCTTAAGAATCTGAGTAAGATCGCAAAGCTTAAGATGCTCTACCTTTACCTGCTGAAATATAGGACACTTGGATACATACTCTTCTATGTCCTTTTTAATGACATCCCACCAATAGGTCTTCTTAAGATCATGATAATTCTTGGTGGAGCCTGGATGTATAAAATATCTGAAACCATGGGCCTCTGCCATAATCCTGGTCCGCAAATTATCCATATTATACACAGCTTGTCCTGATACATGTGTATTCCATCACATCCCAAAGCGAAAGACTCATTCATTTTTATGAATATTGAGTCCTTACGCTCCATAAACACAGGATTGAGATGCCGACTTCAACTACCTAGGATGATTCAGAACAAGGACTAGATGAAACACCCTCACTAGTAGAGTAAACCAATCGCTCACCTAGTCTCGCCAGTCTGTGTATCTCTTTCGCCAACTCATTCTTATCATCCTCAACGCGGGCTGTACTCCCCATGCTCATCTTGCTCAAAGAATTAACCACAACATTAGCCTTACCTGGATGGTAGTGCACATTCATGTCATAATCCTTTAACAGCTCCAACCACCACCCAGAGGTAGATTAAACACCCTCTGTGTGAACACATACTGGAGACTCTTGTGGTGTGTGAATACATCCAAATTCACTCCATATAGGTAATGCCTCCACATCTTCAGTGCAAAAACCACAACTACCAACTCTAAGTCATGAGTGGGATAATTTTTCTCATGAACCTTGAGCTGTCTGGAAGCATAGGTTATCACCTTTTCAGCCTGCATAAGAACACAACCCAAATAAACCCTTGATGCATCACATTAAACAGTTTAATTCTCACCACACATCGGCAAAATACCCACCAGGTCTGAAGTGTGTCTTTCCTTGAGCTCCTAGAAACTCTTCTCACAAGTCTCCATCCATTCGAACTTGGCTTTCTTCTTCGACAAAGTTTAAAGTAAGGCAGCAATGTAAGAAAATCCCTCCACAAACCTTTGGTAGTAATAAGCCAATCCTAGAAAACTACGGATATCAGTGGGAGTAAGAGGCTTTGGCAAGTTTTAACATCGTAAGTCTTCCTGGGTCCACCTCTACACCCTTATCGGACACAACTAGACCCAGGATGATCAGTGATCTCAACCTAAATTCACACTTGCTGAATTTGGCATACAACTGATGTTGTCTAAGTACTTGCAAGGTTAGTCTCAGATGTTTTTGATGTTGTTCCTTGGTCTTAGAGTAGATAAGAATTTCATCAATGAATACTATGACGAAAGAGTCAAGGTATTCACAAAAGACCCTTTTCATGAGATCCATAAATGTAGAAGGTGAATTTGTAGACCAAAATACATAACCAAGAACTCCTAATTACCATAACGGGTACGAAAGGGTGTCTTTGGGATATCTCTATCCTTACCAAAAGTTAAAGATACCATGAACAAAGATCAATCATAGAGAAGAAACTAGACCCTTGCAGCTAATCAAACAAATCATTTATTCTGGGAAGTGGATACTTATTGTTTATAGTGACCTTGTTGAGTTGCCGATACTTGATACACATTCTAAGGGTCCCATCTTTCTTCTTTACAAACAACACTAGAGCACCCCAATAGAATATGCGCGCCTGAATAAAACCCTTATAAGTTAGATCTTTTAAATGTATCTTTAACTCTTGAGTTCTTCGAGAGCCATTCTATAAGGAGAAACTAACATAGGCTAAATATCGGGCTCTATATCGATACCAGAGTCAACCTCTTGAAGGGGACGGACTCCAGGCAAATCATTAGGAAACACATATTGGAACTCATTCATTACAGTCATTAAGTCCATAGAAAGAATGTCAATATCCAAATCATTAACACTAACAAGATTACATAATAACCCCTTGGACATAACTTTATTGGCCTTAAGACTGGAAAACATGGATCAGGACGACTCGAGTTGTACAACTCCCAGACTAACTCCTCTTCAACAATGAAGCAAAATCTCACAACCCTACTACAACAATCCATGAAGGATAAACACTTGTGAAGCCTGTCCATGCCAAGAATGATGTCAAAATCATGCATGGGTAATTCAACAAAGCTGGCACACATAGTCCTACAACATCCAACTACTGGGTAATCCTTATGTACTCTATCCGTTCTTGAATTTTCGCCTAAAGGAGTACTAACCACTATAGGATCATGTAGAACATCAGGTAATATTTCATAAGTGAAAACAAGTAGAGGATTTACAAAGGAAAAGATAGACCCTAGATCATGTAAATCATAAATAGAAGTTGAGAATACTTGCAGCATACCTGTGACCACATAAACAGACTTTCTTACTCCACCCTACCCTTCAGGGAATAGAACCTATTTCTCTTAGAAGGCTCGACTACTGCTGCACCCTGTGGGTTAGGACAAGGCGGAGCATTACCTCCATCCTGACCTCTATTCTGTGGACAATATCTGATAATGTCACAACTTTTATAAGAACAGAAGCAGGCATTAACACTCTTTACTATGAACACGGCCTCACTTAGCACAATTCTACTTTGGACGTTGCATGTCACCTCCATTGCCCTTCATGGGATCAGGTCTACCTCCTCTAGGTGTAGTGCTCCTCTAAGGATTAGAGTTCCCTGAACTCTGTTGTCCCTTCTTGATAATTTGCTTTTAACGGACTCCAAAGTTGTTTCTGTGGCCTTCATGGATGGGACCTTCGTTATCTTGAGGCCTAGGCCTTCTAGCATCGCGAATACTCCTCTTTCTAAAGCTGTCCTCCACCTGCTGGACATGAACAATCAACCTAAAAAGGTCCATAGAACATGGAGCATCGCATAACGACAATCCTCCTCAAGGTCTCTATTGATTCCTATGAGGAACCTGCTCATTTCATCGGTGCTGTTCTAAACAAGGGAAGTAGCATACCTGGATAATTCAACAAACCTAAGTACGCTCCTCATTCTTGCTATTAAATACTAAGGAAAGTAATGTACATGGATAAATTAATAAACTTTAGGGAATACTACCTGACTGTCATGGATAGAGGTTGATGAACTCATCAACCTTGGCTTCCCTCGTCTCTCTTGTAAAGAACCTCTTCAGAAATGTTGTCTTAAACAACTCAGAAATGACTAGCACTCCACCAAAAAAAGGACTATCTTTCCACATATTGCACTAAGTTTGTGCAACATCATTGAGCTTATAGGAAGCAATCTTATCCTTCTCAGTATCTATGGTACCCATAGCCACATGAATTTTATTCACCTCATCCATAAATTCCTAAGGATCTTTTGATGTCTTAGACCCTGTGAAAAT
Organism: Solanum lycopersicum; assembly: GCF_036512215.1. NCBI lineage: Eukaryota > Viridiplantae > Streptophyta > Magnoliopsida > Solanales > Solanaceae > Solanum > Solanum lycopersicum. The sequence goes on along the minus strand of NC_090804.1, from coordinate 18,132,022 downwards.
AGGAGGGTTCATCATCGTAAAGTCTGATAGCATGTTAGCCATGTTATGAACCGGTGGGTTCTCCATCTGAAAATTCTATCGGTTGACCAGGGCTGTCGTAGACTGGGTGTTCAAAGTAATGGCTTGTGCCATATGGGCGAATGATGCCCTCATCTCAGCATTAATCAACCCAGTTGGGTTAATCAACACTGCAATTCCTTCAACTAGAGCCTAGGGTGGATCTTGATTTCCCCAGCAGTTGTTCCTCCTCTCCTATGACCCATAGATTTCCTTGTTTTTATTATCTAAAAAAAAGGATTGATGTTAGATACGCTCATAACACAAAGAAATCAAACATTAGGAAAACACGATAGGATAAGAAGAAGGGATATTTCCTACTCATTATGCAGTCTCTAATTAAGAATAGTGGTGCACTTCACTACGATGACTTACAAACTACTCAATGTAGTTTATATGAACTTATCATTCTTAAAACTTTTACCTAGTTTGCTTGTACAAACTTTGTCACGACTGAAATCTAAATCCTAGACAAGACCGGCGTCGTTGACCTCTCAGTGGTCTCATACAAGCCTACCTATGTAATTCTTACTTCATCTAGGTTAATTTTAGTTAAATTTAGAAATTTTTGTTTTCATAATTCATCATAAACATTTTTAACTTAATAATAGGTGTTCACAAATCAACCATCTAATATAGAGATAATCAAATGAAAGAAACAATTCATAATTGCATTAAAAATATTTTTGCCAAAATGGCACAAATACAAAGTCTTAAATGAAATGGGAAATGAAACAATAGTGGAACATTCTCCACTACATAAAACATACATCTAAGATAGATAATAACAGTATACATTTTCAAAAGCATGAGGTTCTACCAAGTCCTGATGAAAGCTCCACGTACTGATATATGCAACGTCCAACTGTAAGCTCTAGTGTCCACTTGAGCCTGCAATAAAAAAATATGGAGTTTTGTAGAATTAGGACACACTTGTACTAAGTATGGGTATATGCAAGCACAGACAAAGGACATGCATGAGAGAGGATAACTCTTTCCTAACAACATGATTGTGGAAAGTCAAGGAAGTGGACTTGCAAAATGAGATTTGGAAAGCTAATGAACTTTTTAAGAATTTAGATTAGGAAAGTCAGTGAGCTTTCAAAAGTTGGATTAGGAAAGTCATGCAATTAGAGTAACATTCATCATCATACTTATCATATTGCACACTGCACATAACATCTTACACATAGTACATATCATATAACATAGAACACATAACATATTTTATAACACTGATTCATATGCCATGATACCTTTGATTCTTGACATGACATTAAAACATTGTAAAATGATGGCTCAATATATGGGACCTCAACTGGGGAGTACTCATTATCAAACACAGAGTCTACTTCATTCATCAATACGTACTTCATTTTATTTCGTTCATAGTCTAGAGTGAACAACAGCTATACCTAGGATGTAGTTTAAGACTTTCATTGGGTTTGATGTCCAATGATCAAGAATAAGCAGTGTCATTACTTGAGTCTAGATAAACTCTTGATTGTCCTATACTAGCACCTTTGATATCGTTCATTTCATTATATGCATCATTTGATTCTGGACTCATTTATTCTTTGGAAACTTTAACTTTAACAAACATAGATCATGTTAGCATCATCATATCTAGTGTCTCCCCACGCCGAAATGAGGTGGAATCTCCAGCCAAAGTGACCCAAAACATCATAGCGTACATGTGAATTTAACGTCGCCAGATCCCTATATTGGTTGTATAGTTTTAAAGACGATGAGATATAAGGAGACCCATACATGGCAAGACAAACAGTCTCATCTCATCAGAGTTACGTGAACCTCCTCCCTTCCCGAAAGAAGTCATCATCGCTTATAGCTTGTCTATTGGTGCTCAGTATAAAGTTACATTACATTCAACTCATACGTCATAGTATATGGTATGTACTATGAGGACATCATAGCTCAATAGCTCATTTCTCATCTCATCATTAGTATTTAGTGTGTTGATCACAATACTTTCATTAGAATATTCATAGAGATTTGTCTCTTCATTAACTTACACTCTAATAAGTGTGTACGTTTTGATAACATTTGCATAGGATCATTTGAGATTATTCTCTTCTTTTCCATTAGCCTCATATCATGTTGTCACAACATTCATTGAAATTAGCACATTTATTCTTCCATATTAGTCACCCTTTTTTTACGTGACTGTTCATTTCATCATATGCCAATGCACTTGGCCATTTGTGTGTTTCAAACACTTAATTAACCCTTCTAGGTTTTCATGATTTCATTCAGTACATCTTAGATTCACTTATTTTTTACCTATGCTATACTTAAAAATCTATACATACAAGCCATTAGGCTTCATTTGTAGTTCGTTAATTGAATCATATCTTTCTAAGATTATGTAGAACAAGACTTATGTATCTTCTATGTATGCCAAGATCTAGATTTCGATCTAAGTAGGTGGCATTATTTTTTTATATTTAATTCACGTATGACATATGTATCAACACGGATGTTTGGGCAAGGAAAACCAAGTTCGAATCACTTTGATAATATTGATATTTTTATTGATTTTATTCTTAATATCCATGACATTCGGACTCTAGATCGAACCCTACGATTAACATTGTATCTTTAGTTTTCTACTTGGTTTTCCTCTTAATTTCACTGACGGCTTGTGGGTTCCAACCCTGACAACACATTTTTATTTTTCATTAACATCTTATTGTTCCATTTCTCCTATACGAAGATGTGGTGGGATCAAACCCCCACAACCTCTTTTATTTTATTCATTATGTTCGCTGGGAATTGGGCGGTTGTGGGTTCGAACCCCCACAACCTCCTTACTTTAATATTTAATTCAATAGGGCTATGAGGTTGGGGGTTCGAACACCCACAGTCTCCTATCTTTTGTTTGTTATTTTTAAGCCTATTAAATTAGGCATTTTTGCAGAGAGGTTGTGGGATCGATCACCCACAACCTCACCTCATTTCCTTATTTAATTCTCCTACCCCTTCCCAGCCTTGAAGTCATGGGTTCTATCATAACCGGAGGCCATACCCTAGACGAGACTGGCGTTTTGACCTCTCAGAGGTTGCAGAAAAGCCAATTACATCATTCTTACTTCTTCTATGTTAATTTTAGCAAAAAATTAGTAAATATTTTTTCTTAACATACATACTAAACATTCTATTAGATTCATAATTGTTCACCATCAGTCATCTAAGATTAAGATCATTAAATTAAAGAAATAGTTTAATATAAAATTGAATGTATACTTGCAAAAATGGCACCAATATAATGTCTAAAAAAAACCTGAAAGAAACGCTAATGTGACATACTCCCCTGGCTCAATCTTATTACTAAGCTAGAATATAAAAGCATTTTCGAGGGAATGAGGGCCTACCATGTCAGGATGAATGCTCCACGTTCGGATTGTTTTTGCATCAACCTGTGCGTCGACCTGTGTGTGCCCCTATAATTTTAAAATTGTATAGGGTTAGTACACAGTACTAATAAATATGAGTATATTCAAGCACAAACTAATGAGATGCATGAGTAAGAATAGCTCTTTCGTAACATTATTATTATTGAAAGACCAATTAGTGTTTTTGCCAAATTGGGATTAGGAAAGTTAGTGACCTTTCAAAATTAGGATTTGGAAAGTGAGTGAGATTTCCAAATAAGAAATAGGAAAGTTATGCCACGAGAGTAACATGCATGATCATACTTATGATTTTGCACATAGCACACAACAACGTACACTATCACATATCATAATTCATTTAACACATAACATTGTTCATATAATTCATTCACATATCATTAGACCTTGGAATTATGGACATGACATTAAGACCTACCAAAAATGAGGCCTCAATATATGGTACCTCAAGTGCGAATTGTGAATTAGCAAGCACAGAGTCTGCTTCGTTCATTACTACGTACTTCATTTTATATCATTCATGGGCCAGTGTAAACACCAGCTATACCTATTATGTAGTTTAGGACTTTCATCAGGTTCATTTTGCAATGACCAAGAATGACCTAATGTCATTACTTGAATCTGACTCACCTCTTGATTATCCTATCCTAACACCTTTGGTTTCATTCATTTAGTTATGTGCATCATTTGAGGCTGGCCTAATTCATTCTTTGAGAATTTTAACTTTAACCGACATAGATCATGTGAAAATCATGAAATCCAGTGTCGTGAAACTCCACATAAAAAAGAGGTGGAATCACCGGCCAAAGTGACACAAAAAATGCTAGCGTATATGGGAGTTGAACCCCGCCAGATCCCTATATTAGCAGTATAGGTTCAATAGATGATTTCTGATCTCATCAATAGTATTAAGTGTGTTGATATACACTTTCGGTAGAGTGTTCACAAAGACTGATCTCTTCATTAACTGTACACTCTCATATGTGAGTATGTTTTAGTAACATTTACTTAGGCTCATTTGATATTTCTCTCATATTTTACATTAGCCTCATATTATGTTTTCACCACATCCATTAACATTAGCACATTTCCTATTCATAATTACTCACCCATTATAACGTCAATGTTCATTTCATCATATGCCAATGCACATGGCCTTTGGGTGTGTTTCACACTCTTACTTAAACCTTCTATGGTTTAATCACTTCATTGTTCATTTAACCATTTCAATGTTCATTTTATCATGGCCAATTCACTTGGCCAATTAGCGTATCTTACACTCGTACCTAAACCCTTCTAGGGTTTCATTATTTAATTACATACATCTTAGGTTAACTTATTTTTAATTGTATGCTAGACTTATGGGTCTATAAATACAAGCCATAAGGCTTCATTAATAGTTTGTTAAGTGATTTATACATTCGTAAGATTACGTAGTAGAAGACTTATGTATCTTGTATAAATGCCTAGATTTTGATTTCGATATAAGTAGGTAGCATTATTCTTCGATATTTTGTTCAGTATGACTTATGTATCAATACGGAAGTGTAGGCACGAAAACCAAACTTCAAATCCCTTGGATAGCATTTACATTTTTCATTGATTTTATTTTTAATCTCCATGACATTGGGACTAAAGAATGAACCACAACATTAACATTATACCTTTAATTTTCTACTTTGTTTCCCTCTTAAATTGTCCGAAGGTTTGTGGGTTTGAACCCCCACAACCTCATCCATTTTATCCTTTAATTTCCGCTAGGGCATTGGGAGATTGTCGGTCGGAATCCCCAAGACCTCCTTATTTTATTGTTTTAAATATGTTAATTAGGCTAGGCATTTTGGCATTGAGTTTGTTTGATCGAGCCCCAACAGCCTCACTTTGTTTTCTCATTTAATTTTTTCATTGTCCTTTCCAACCATGAGGTCGTGGGTTCAAATTCCACTCCTCACATTTTCTTTTCTTTACTTTCTCTTCCTTCACTCGCTACCTGGAGGTCATGTGTTCGACTCCCACGCCTCCCATTTATTTATTTTAATTTTTTTTCTCTTCCTACTAACCCTGTAGACCCTATTTAAATTCCCCCAGCCCTCTTTTTCTTTGAAAATTCTCGAGAAATCTAGTAGCCAAAGGATTAGGTCACATGTTCGAATCCTGGATGTCTCACCTCTTATATATGTAATAAATTTAATGATTTCAACCTTCTTTTTAAACAAAATTTAACGTACACTAAGCTAGAAATTTATTTATAATTTTTAGCTTCCTTTTATCAACCTTATCATGTTAGTTTCTTAGTGCATTTTACCAAGCATTTAGTGCATTGTTAGGTGTAGTTTAGTAGTTACATTAGTCAAGCATTTTCACTGAAAATTTATAACTTCACACACTATATGAACATCACATTGTGCAAAACATTAGCACATAAAATACCAAAATTAACATGACTTTACACGTCCCAAATTAGTGATTACTTCGCTGTCACACATTTCACACACACATCACGTTTTAACATGATTTCGAACAACATTATCATTATTCACACAATTTATAACATGAATACTTAAACATAATCATCACATAAAGACATTCAATTCCTACTTTGTACTAACAAACCAGCCTATCGTAAATTTCAATGGGAGCTAGTGATAGGGACATTCAAAGGGGGAGCAATTTTTTTTTTTGGAATGAATATCTTGAATCTTAAGGGGTCTCTTGGGAAAGGGACCATGGGGAAAGAAACCCATACCTTTTTGATGTTCAAACATCAAATTGATGTCCAAGAACCCCTAGAAACACACGTTTAAATCCAAGAGCTTCAACACAAACTTGATGGAATAACCATCGCTTTGCCTAACGTGTTTGATTAGTTGTTTGTTTATAATTTTCGTTGTGAGTTCTTCAAGTGTGAAGAACTTTGGTTTACTTACTGTTTTTGTACGTTATTTGGCAGTGAAAAACGTGAGTGAGAGTTATAGAGGCATGAGAGAGAGAGATGAGCGTGGGAGAGAAGAGTTTTCTTAGACTTAGAAGTCTAGTTTAGGACTTAGGAAAATAAGGTTTTATTTAATTATTAAAAATTTTATTTCCTTTTAGTTTAAATCTGGTAATAACTAATAAATATAAATTAATTACATTAATTACCAACTTAAATTAAAAACAATTTAATTCATTTCTTCCACCTAGGGTCTACCCTGGGTGGAGCAAGAATTCACGTCACGAGCCCAATGTGGGCCATATTATCCCAAAATTACCGTCCACCTTGTTAATTAAATATTTACAGTAATTATGATACTACCCTTGACCTGGAAAAAGACCATTTTACCTCTGGACCCTCCAAACCTAAGATTTCCTATTTTTAAGTCTAGTAATGACACCTCCGAGTAAAGATTTGTATTCAAGAGACCTACATGGTTGTGTCTAACCTTTCTTAGCTCAAGAAACACCCGAAGTTAAGTAGCTTGGATGTAGAAAGGGTTATGATGTCTGGTTCTACGCGATTCAATCCATGTGAATGCGGTCTAATCGTTGCTATTCTACACACATTAAGCATTACTTAGCATATCCATTTTTAGGGTTGTTACATTATCCCCCCCCCCTTGGAAGATTTCGTCCCCGAAGGACACTACTCTTTAATAACAATCAGTAAGTCATCTATAGAATGTATGCATATATAAGTAATTCAATACACTCCATTATTTAATATCTGATTCACATATTAACATGCTGGTGCACATCCTTGAAACCTACTAAAAGATTTATATTAATAGACTAAGGAACTCTTTCCTGAACTAGTCTCATCGAAGCATAAAACATAAGTAAGAATGTAATTCATACAAATCAGTAACAAAAATGATGACTAAAACATATCAAATTTATACTAGTGCATAAACACCATACACTATCAAATACATGAAAGACTAATTAAGGCTACACACCCGAGACATCAACAGAGGTGCCTTCCCCTGCACCACTAGACTTGAGTGCGAAGAATCGTTGCCTCCTTCTAGCCTCTTCACTTGGAAAATTAGGTTGAACTCTCTTCTTCCCTTGTCCTTTAATTTTGCTATTCGGACAATCCTTCACCATGTAACCCATTTTGCTACAAATCTAACAAGCATTAGATCCCCTCATAAACTCTCCTCCGTGATGTTTGACACATTTTCTACTCTTAACTCTGGACTTCGAATCCCTATCATAGCGATCCTTGGACGAACATGACTCCCCTTTGGGAGATATTCCTCTCTTAAACCTGGGCTTATCCCTTATATCAGTACTACTCTTCCTTGAAAAATTCTTCTCAACTTGTCTTGACCTGTTCCTTGCCTTAGTATACTTTCCATTAATATTTTCCTCCACTTGTTGGATCTTAACCATAAGCTTAGAAAGACCCATTCCTTGCATGCACCATAGCTTCCCCAAACATTTCCTCGAGATTCTAACAAATCTTAGATCCATAGTAAATGGGATGATTCTTCCTCGTGAATTCCTTATCTAATGTGGGTTCTCCTTGCGATCACGTTGTTTCTCTGCCTTTTTTTCTCCTTGCATTCATCTTTATGAATCTCAAGAGTTGATGTTATATACGCTCTTAACACCAAGAAACATACATTAGATAAGGCACGATAAGATCAGAAGAAGGGAAATTTTCCTATGCACCATGCAGTTCCTATTCAGGATAGTGGTGCACTTCACTACCATGACATAGAAACTACTCAATGTGGTTGATGTGAACTTATTATAATCGTAATTAAACATAGAGCTCTGATACCAACTTTGTCACGACCGGAGTGTAGACCCAAGATGAGACCGACGTCATTACCTCTCAAAGGTCGTAGACAACCCACTTAGGTTATTCTTACTTCGTCTAGGTTAATTTTAGCGGAAAATTAGATTCTTTTTTTTCTTAACATACATACTAAACATTCTATTAGATTCATAATTGTTCACAGTCAATCATCTAACATTAACATCATCAAATGAAAGAAATAATTCAATATAGACTTAAATGTATACTTGCCAAATGGCACCAATACAATGTATGAACAAAAACGGAAAGAAACGCTAACGGAACATACTCCCCTAGCTCAATCCTATAACTGTTATAGAATATAATGGGCAAGCATCCTCGAAAGCATGAGGTTCTACCAAGGACGGATGAATGCTCCACGTTCGGATAGTTTCGGCATCAACCTGTAGCTCAAGCGCCCACCTGTGCCTGCATCTAAAATTATAGAGTTGTATAGGGTTAGTAAACACTTGTACTAAGTATGAGTATATGAAAGCACACACCAAAGATATGAATGAGTAAGAAAAGCTCTTTTTAAAAAACATGATTATGGAAAGTCAAGACAGCGGACTTGCAAAATTGTGATTACGAAAGTTAGTGAGCTTTCAAAATTTTTATTAGGAAAGTGAGTAAGATTTAGAAATTTGAATTAGGAAACTTATGACATAAGGGTAGCATGCATCATTAAATATAACATTTTTCACACAACACACAAGAGTGTACACATAGCAAATATCATAATTCATATAACACATAACGTTGTTCATATCATTGATTCATATGCCATGAGACCTTGGAATCATAAACATCACATTAAGACTTCCTAAAAATGAGGGCTTAAAATATGCGACCTTAACTAGGGAGTCTTCATTAGCAAACACAGAGTCTTCTTCATTCATTCGTACGTACTTCATTTTTTTCATTCATCTGCCATTGTAAACACCAGCTATACATAGGATGAAGTTTAAGACTTTCATTTGTTTTGTTTTGCAATGACCAAGAATGACCTAACGTCATTACTTGAATATAACTCACCTCTTGATTATCCTATCCTAACACCTTTGGTATCATTCGTTTCATCATGTGCATATATGAGGCTGGCCTCACTCATTCATTGGGAATTTTAAATTTAACCGACATTGTATCATGTATAAATAATGAAATCTAGTTTCATGAAACCTTACACTGAAAAGAGGTGGAATCACCGGCCAAAGTGACCCAAAACATGCTAGCGTACATGGGAATTTAACCCCGCCATATCCTATATTGTTAATATAGGTTCAAACACTAGGGATATAATGAGACCCATACTCGACATACCGTACAGTTTCATCTCATGATAGTTGCTGAACCTCAAACCTGCTTCAAAGAAGTCATCACCGCTCATAGCTATTCTCTCGGTGCTCAATATTTATATTCAACTCATGCGTCATGGAAGTTCACTTCTAATATGTTGACATCATATCTCAATAGATGATTCCTCGTGTAATCATAAGTATTGAGTGTGTTAATCTCACTATTTTCGTTAGAGTGTTTATAGAGACTGATCTCTTCATTAACTTTACACTTTCATAGGTCAGTATGTTGTAGTAACAATTACTTAGGCTCATTTTAGTAACACTTTCATTAGCATTTGCATATTTTATCTTCATAAATACTCACCCCTTTTTACGTGAATGTTCATTTAATCATATGCCAATACACTTGGCCTGTTGGTGTGTTTCACACTCTTACTTAACCCTTCTAGGAATTCATCACTTCATTGTTCATATCATCATTTCATGGTTCATTTCGTCATATGTCAATGCACTTGGAAATTTAGTGTATCTTACACTCGCACTTAACCCTTCTAGGGCTTCATTATTTCATTACATACATTATAGGTTCAGTTATTTTAAATCGTATACTAGATTGGTGGGTCTAAATACAAGCCACGAGGCTTCATTCATATTTTGTTAAGTGATTCATACATTCCTAAGATTATCTAGTACAAAAATTATGTATCTAGTATATGTCCCATGATCTTTATTTTGATCTAAGTAGGTTGAATTATTGTTGGATATTTTGGACACATATGACTTATGTATCAATACGGATGTTTGGGCAAGAAAACCCCAGTTCGAATCACTTGGATAGCATTTACATTTTTCATTGATTTTATTTTTAATATCCATGTCATTAGGACTCAAGATTGAACCCCAACATTAATATTATACCTTTAATTTCCCACTTTGTTTCCCTCTTAAAGTGGTCGAAGGGTTGTGGATTCGAAATCCCACAACCTCTTTTATTTTATTATTAAATTTGCGCTAGGGCATTGGGAGGTTGTGGGTTTGAATTTCCACATACTCCTTACGTTATTTTTTAAATTAATTTTATTAGGCTCGGTGTTTTAGCAGTGAGGTTGTGGGATCGAGCCCTTACAGCTTCACATTGTTTTCTTATTTAATTTTGTCATTCTCCTTTCCAACCTTGACGTCGTGGGTTCGATTCCCACTCCTAATATTTCCTTTTCTTGACTTTATATTCCTTCACTCACTACCTTGAGGTTGTGAGTTCGATTCCCACGCCTACCAGTTATTTATATTTATTATTGTTCTCTTCCTACTAACTCAGCATACCCAATTTTGATTCCCTTATCCCCCGTTTATCTTTTGCTTTCTTGCATAATCTAGTAGCCACCGGTTGAGGTTAAAGGTTTGAATCCTGGTGGCCTCACCTCATTTAAATGTATCAAATTTGAAGATTCTGAACCCCCTTTTTAAAAAAAATTTAAAGTACACTAAGCTGGAAATTTATTCATAATTTTTACCTTCTTTTCATCAACCTTATCATGTTAGTTTCTTAGGATATTTCACCAAGCATTTAGTGCATTGTTAGGTGTAGTTTAGTAGTTACATTAGTCAAGCGGTTCCCCTCAAAATTTGTAACTTCAAATACCATATGAACATCACATTGAGCAAAACTTTAACACATAAAATACAAGAATTAACATCCTTTACATGCCACAAAAGAATGACTACTTCACTGCCACAAGTTGCACACACAAATAACCTTTTTTCACATGATTTTTAACAACATAATCATTATTCACACCATTTGGAACATGCATACTTAAACATTAACATCACGAAAACATATTTCATCCCTAGTTTGTACCAGCAAACATACCTAAACTAATGTTCAATGGGAGTTAGTGACAGGGATATGCAAAAGGGGGAACTATCCTAGTTTTCGAAATGAATATCTTCAATCTTAAGGGGTCTCTTGGGAAAGGGACTAAGAGGAAAGAATACCATACCTTTTTGATGTTCAAACCTCGACTTTCTACCCAAGAACACCTCCAAACACACGTTAAAATCCAAGAGCTTCAACACCAACTTGAAGAAAAAACCCTCTCTTTGGCTGTCGTGTTTGATTAGTAGTTTGTTTATAATTTTCGTTGTGAGTTCTTCAAGTGTGAAGAAATTTTGTTTAATTACTGTTTTGTACGTTATTTGGAAGAGAAAAACGTGAGTGAGAGTGATAGAGACGTGAGAGAGAGATGAGCGTCGGAGGAAGAGTTTTCTTAGGCTTAGGAGTCTAGTTTGGGACTTAATCAAATAAGGTTTTATTTAATTATTAAATATATTATTTCCTTTTATTTTAAGTCAGCTAATAACTAGTAAATATATATTAATTACATTAATTTACAAACTTAAATAAAAAACCATTTAATTAATTTCTTCAACCTATGTTTAAACCCGTGGAGCAAGACTTCACTTCAAGAGCCCGATTTCGGCCCTCTCTCCCCAAAATGCCACTTCACACTATTAATTAAACAATTAATTATATATTTAGGATAATTACTATACTACCCTTAGCCTGGAAAATGACCATTTTACCACTAGATGGTTGGACCCAGCATTTCCTTGCTCAACTAACTCCCCAAGTTAGTTGGCTTGAATGTAGCAAGGGTTCCGAGGTCTTGTTCTACGCGCATAAATTCATGCGAATCCGGTCTAATCGTTGGCATTATAAAAATATTAAGCATTACTTAGCATATTCATTTCTATGGTTTTTACTGGTTCGATTCCCATGCCTCACATTTTCTTATCTTTAATTTCTCTTCTTTCACTCGCTGCTTGAAGGTCGTGGGTTCTATCCCCGCGCCTCCCATTTATTTATTTATTTATTGTTCTCTAATATCTCATTTAGGAACCCAATTTCGATTTCCCCTAGACCCCTTTTAGATTTGTCCTTTTTGCGAATACAGTAGCCACACGGGTTCGATTTCCCTTAACCCTATTTCCGTTTTTTTATGTTTTTAGGATGTTTTTACATGTGAGGTATTGGGTTAAATCCCCATTGACCTCACCTATTTTATTTTCATTTAAAAACTCATATTCTAACCTTTTTCTTGACCGAAACTAAAATATATCCATGCTGGAAGTTCCTTCATAAGTTTTAGCTTCCTTTCACCAACCTTTTCACATTAGTTCTTAGGCATTTCATGAACATTTAGTGCATTATCAAGTGTATTTTAGAAGTTACATTAGTCAAGAGTTCTTCACTCAAAATCAATATCTTCACACCCCATATGAACACCATGGTGTGTACAACCTTTGCACCTAAAATAAAAGGATTAGACATACTCTTTCACACCTCCAACAGTGAGTATATTCACTGCTACATATGCACACACATTTCATTTTTTTCTACATAATTTCGGATAACATATTCAATATTCACATAATTCTTAACATGCATACTTAAACATAAGCAGTACAAAAATACATTTCATCCCTTCTTTGTACTAGCAAACATACCCAACCTATAATTAAATGGGAGCTAGTGAGAGGGACATTCAACGGGGAACAATTATAGTTTTCGGAATGAACATCTTGAATCTTAAGGGGGTATCTAGTGAAAGGGAAAAATAGAGGATAAACCCATACCTTAATAGATGTTCAAATGTGTATGTTGCTGCCCAAACCTTCTCAAGAATCACGTCCAACCCTCTAAATATAAACACCACTTCAACGGACAAACCTCCCCAAGCCTGACATGTGATTAACGTTGTATTTCTTTAAAATTCATGTTAGTTCTTCAAGTATGAACAACCTTGGTTAAACTTTCTGTTCTTAACATTATTTTTGGCAGAGATATCATTGAGAGAGTTTATTTGATCTGTGAGGGTGCGATAGACGTTATAGGAGAGTGTTAGCTTAGGTTAGGAGTCTAATTGAAGGCTTAGTCAAAATAGGGTTAAATTATATTAATAAAATCTGATTTATTTCAAGTATTACGTGAAAGGACCATTTCCCATACAAAAATAACAGATTTTAAGTAATAAATAAATCACCAATTTGTTGCTTCCATTGTCTTCGAACTCGGGTGACACCGTTTCGCGAAAATGGGTGATTTTGGGTCAACCTATCCCAAACCGGTTATTTAATTCAATTAATTTATTAATTTCTTAGTGTAATTAAGATATTACCCTTGACCTGGAAAAGACCAATTTACCCCAGGACCCTCAAAACTTAAGATTTCCTCTTATTATGTCCGATAAAGACTACATTGAATAAATCTTGGTTTTTGAGAGCTTTAAATGGTTAGTTCCAACCTTTCCAAGCTCAACTAACTCCCCAAGTTAGTTCTTCGCTGTAGTAAGGGTTTTGAGTTCTGGTTCTACACGTATCAATCCATGTGAACCTTTGTCTAATCGCAAGCATTCTTGATACATTAAGCATTTCTTAACTTATTCATTTTTAGGGTTGTTACATTTTTCTTTATTTTAAATAAAGCATGTGAGTTTTGTGGCATGATGAGTTATAGAGTGTTTTTCTTATTGTTTTGTGCATTTATTTATCATGTGAAATTGATATTTTGTTCTGTATTTTGTGTTACATGCTATGGTCATGATTTTCTAGTTGAATTTGTAATCTTGGATGTTTTGGGAGAGTGGCAAGTATTATTTGATGATGAATGTTGTCCAAGTGGGGGAGATTGTAAGACCCCAAAAATGACTTAGGATTACTAGATACTAATGTGGTTGTAATTATGGTAAAATTTCCTCAATAAGTCTACAAGTTTGTATTGAGGTAGTATCTATGAGTTTTGGTGTATTAGAAGTCAAATGTTAGGGGACGACCATGACGTTCGACCACTAAGTCACTTATGTGCCTCATATATGATTTTATGTGTTTGTGTGTCATTAATGTGGTTGTAAGGTCTTTAAATGAGTTATTATATTATATATAGGCACTGTGTCAAGTATCGTCGAGTTTGGAGGTTAAACGTCCAAGAACGTCCATGAGGTTAAAATGATGTACATTGAAAGGACCTTGTATGTCTAAGCATATTTCGTTGAGTTTTATATGTTCGTATTGTAGAAAATTCATGTGAGAGGTTCTAAACTCGTATGCAATAATGTTTTGGTTGTAAACGTCCGGGCGAACATCCCCATGGACTATCGAAGGGTCCTTGAGGAAGGACAAAAGTTGGTGGCCAAAATTACCCAAGGTAGTCCAACCTACGGATGACAAACGATAGCCAGTGGTCTAGTCAACACCCCGTTGGAGGTGGTCATCATTTGGTAATTCTCATAGGGAGACAAGCTTCAAATTACAAGCCTCTGAACCCATCGACAGTGGACAGGACGGCCTGTGTATGGACCTACGCCATGTAGATGGGAACTCGTCGGTGGGCACTATGTCCTCTTCGCAACTTCTTTGTTAAGTGAGGGGTGAAGTTTTAGTTTCACCCCACATTTAAATAGAAGGTTTGGAGGTTCCTTAAGGTTCTTTTAGGTATTTTAAATATGTATATAAGTGTTTAACACTTTGAATATTTCATTCTTTAAAATGAAAACCCCAAAATCCATTAGTAATTCATTAAGACTCCATAGAATTCCAAAGTCAAGGAAGTGCATCAATTTTTCAATTGAGTGGATATTATTTATCAAAGTGAATAATTATTATCATCAAGGTATTGGATCTTGATCCTTGAATCTCTCTTCATTAAGGAGCCCAACTTTGAAGAAGATTTCTAATGTTTTCAAAGTTGAATTGTCCAATTTCATGATTCTACCATGGGTTCTTGCATTAAATTTTTTTAAGCATCTAGTATAGATTAAACTGATATGTTATTAATTAATTTAACCTATTTTACCTATGAATATTAGTATTGACTAAGTTATGGGTTACTTGATATTGATCAAATGTTGATGAATTATAGAGTAGATTTCTATGGGTTTTCTTATGACGTAATAATTGTAATAATTTTATATTTATGTATGATTGGATTGATGAATATGTAGTAATTTTACCTTCTTTCATGAATATTATTTAAATTATATTGAATTGTTCTTTATGGCCATATGTAAGGTCATTGTGATATCGAATGTGATTATTTGACATTGATTTGAGGTGTTGAGGATATTATGGTGGTAAGATGTCGTATTCCCTTTATTTTGATATTAATCAGAATTAAATTATGTTTTTATTGGTATGTTTCACTTATGGTGGCGATGTTATGTGTTTTACTTGCTATTTATGTGGGTTTGCTGGCGTTATTTTAAGTAATCTGATGATAATGGACTTTTTGGCCAATACTTTAATTAATTTGGCTATTTGTATAGTTTCTTATGTGAAGTATGACAATATCTATCTACATGTGAATTTATATATGTGTTTTTCTTGTACCCTCCCCGACTACCACCAGGAGCGGACACGGAACATAGGACCACAAGTGATCCCAAGCTAACCCTGCTGGCATGATCATGATCATACTAAAGATAATAAAATAAATGTAGAAACTAAATCATAATTTAAACTGAAAAGATTATGAATACCAATATACTATACCTGAAATAAATGAAATACTGATGAGTTTAATTCAAAGAAGTTATTAACTCAACGCTAAGCTAAAACTATCTATATTTGAAATAAGCCTCTAAATGACTAGAAAAACTTCGAGAAGCCCAAACTAAGTCTAGCAAAAACTAAAACTAAAGGAATAAATACATAAAAGAATCTCATGACTATTGTTCTTGGAAAATGATGACTCACCACTAAATATTATGTACTAGAGATCGGAATCGATCTAAGCGTAATTTGGATGTTGAGAACCTGAAGCTACATAACGAGAAGATATAGCGCACGTATGTATTAGTACTAGGAAGGTACTAAGAATGCATTTTAGAATAAAACTTAAATAAAACATGACTAAATAAGAATAAAAGGAAGTATAATAATTTGAACATGATATACTAAATTTTTAAATATTGAGACAACTGAATGGAATGACCAATTTATAACATGGTGAAACTGAATACATAATACACTAATAAATGGTAAATGTAGTAAAATCTGATTGATCTTTCGGAGCTATTAATAACTAATGATAAAAGCACATGAGCAAAATATGGAATCAGATATGTACGTCTCATCCGAAGGACCCAAAATATCCTGCCAAAGGAATAAGGACATGCTAGCGTGATCACTAATAGTTTTGGAACTATATTTCGGTACGCTGAACCCTAGTCCAACTCGGTATGATACTACTCCCAATGAATAAAGTGATTAAGACATTATGATTTAATTTCTATAAATACTGGATAGCTCAAAACTGAATATGCAAGCGGAGAATGAAACAATTAATCTTATAATGATTCATTAATAACAGAGGCATGTATATCTAAAGTAAATGGAATATCTAGCCTAGCCTGTGTAATTAAAGAACTAAAGAAGTACATAACTAGGGTTCTGAAATTCATGCAATAATGTATGTAATAACATAGTAATCTTATTTTGAACATATAACTAATTTCATGAAGTTCTGTTGAACTTCTAGAAACCCTAAGTCTAATCATGATATGTGAATCAAGAATATGACTGAAAACTAGGGGCCTAATGGGTGAAAGTAACCCACTAGTGAAATCCCACATACCTGGTGATGAAATATACTGAAAAATACTCAAATTTCAAGAATGGAACTGCTAGAACCTTGATACGTTCTTGAACTAGGGCTCTTGACCTTTTTCTCCTTTCTTCCTTCTAATTTTCTATGTTTTTTATTAACGATTCACTTAGGTAACATTTTGTTATGTTTCTATGTTTAACCTGACCAAAATATGATTATTTGGGAAAAAAAGACGTATCTTAGGGTTTAAATAAAGTGGGAAAAGACCAAAAGACCCCTATGATAAGTGCTGTCTCACTAAATGACGATCCAACTGACGGTCCGTCATTCAATCGACGTTCTGTTTTTTGGGTCAGTAGGTTTTGTCTGCTCGATAGTCCCTTACTAAGACAAACATAATGTTTAAGTGGAAAGTCTGATATTAGCAAAGTCGGTGGCTATGGAAAGCTAATTAAACTATCTATAAATATGAATATGAATAGGTAATGTCTTCACTTAGGAAGCTAAATTTTTTAGTCTTGTATGTATGAATGAAATGCGACTTTTATTGATGGTAAAGAGTCTTTGATGTGAAACCTTGAACCCAATGGTATCGTTATGAATGTTGAAGTCGTTATACGTAATGGTGTCCTTCAAAGTAAAGGAATGATGGACATAAGATTAGTTGTATGGAATGAAATCATATTAGTCCTTAGGAAAGTCATCATGATCTTCTTGTCTCCATTGTAAGCTAATCCTAAAACGACCTCTTTGGTAAAGTAAATGTAATCGGGTGATGAACTAGATATGGGAACCTTTTATATTAACCTTATGTGTGAATCTATCTATGACAAAGAAGGCTAGCACCTAGTGACTATGGTAATGGAAGTAGTTCTATTTAATGAATGAGAATAGATTACAAAGCATGCTCTTTATATTCCTTAACCATGTGCCTACATGGGATGTGCCTAAGGTCTATCATTGGCAAGTAGAACACTCTAATCGGAGTAGGTTAGAACTTCGGATTCCATGTTTTTCTATCATGTTCTATGTCTCTTATTGCCTATTATAATCATGTAAAATACATATTAGCATTAGAGATTTTTTATGATGTTTAGGTTGTGGCATGGGATGCTATCTAGGAATTTCACAATAGGCTTTGATGGTGTTACTTGGAGTTTCTAGTTCTTGTCCAAGACCATTACTTGAATGCTCTTTATGTGTTTAATGTCTCCTAAATGAACTAATGAATGTAATGAAATAATTTAATCAATAAAGTATGTCAATGGAATAAGTACTTATCTAGAGTAGTTAAGGGTTTTCTAGTTAAGGCGTAAAGGGGGTATAGGAGTGGTCACTTCGTATCTTACCTAGATGAATCTTAAGAAAGACTCTAGTAAGGGAAAGTGGTTGAACATGTGTACATGATCTAAGCATTAGGTAGACATAATGATTACATAGGTAATCTTGAAGAGGTCAATCATTGATTATCTATGAGTTTATGTTTTGATATCTTGTATGTGTCGATGTGTCTCATTATAAGTAGTCTTGAGGATCATTTAGGTAGGCCTAGAGAGGTGTATAGGATATCTATATTTTTGTTGCTTAAGTGAGTCATAGGATATATTTTAATGGGATGATTATATACTAAGAGATGTCTACTTCACAATAGAGTGAATGGACTTCACTGTAACAGTGAATGAGGTTACTATAAAGTGCCATCATGATATTTGGTTGAGATGTTTTCTGATGTGTTTCTATGTTGGTAAATGTTCTTCTTATAATTTTAATACGATTACTAAATGAAAAGATGCATATATCTAATAAATGTCCATATTCATAATTTTATTGCATTATGCCATATATATTACATCTTCTTGTACTAACTCCATGCTTTTATCACTCTCAAAATATTTTGGTAGTTGAGGAGCATTTGGAAAGGATGACTTGGACCGTAGCATTGTCCAATAAAAGGCAAAGTATGTCCTCATTTGATTCGAGAGCGTAGATGTCTTCTATGTTTTAATTTGAAGTATTGTAATAGTCTAAGTATTTCTTCATTATGAAGTATGGGTCGTGTCCCAAGTATTCTTGTGTCTTAACTTTGATGAGATTGAGACTTATTATTTCCTAAGACTTTATATAAAGATATTTTTAAATACTATGATATGTTTTGTGAAAAAATTTAATTTTGCACTAATTTTCATTATGTATATGCGATGAATGATATGTAAGGGCTTGTACAAGACCTACGAGAGGTCAAGTATGTCGTTTGCCATCTGAGATTGACCCTAACTTCTAAGGTGTGATTTTGGAGTGTGACATATTTAGAGATGTAGAATCATCAAAAGTTAAGATATAAGAAGAATTTCATAACATTGTCAAGAAACAATGGAAATCCAAGCTCTAAGATGTTCTTGAGCTTTACCTTAAACGGAGGCTGTAGAAGGACGAGGAGTCCGTTGGGGTTCATTGATTGACACTACCAAGGAAGTGTCTCCACAACCTTTTGGTCCTCCTTGAGGCCATATTGCGCGGTTGGAGAGTCGTACCACAATTGTTCAAACATAAATGCAAACCTTAACAAGTTAACGAACTTCCACATAAGTTTAAGCCAAAATAAATACTCGCAACATGTCTAAACATGCGACGCACACTCAAGACATACACAAGCACGTCTCATGGGCTATATTATGAACGTCTTGTACGTTTGACCTCCACACATCATAAAACTCAACGTACATCCTATAAAAATCATTATTACTTATATAAGGACTTCATAAGACAATGACCCACAAATAAGCACATGAAAACATATAAGGCCTCTTGTTGACTAGTGGTCGAATGTCTTGGTCGTGCCATGATGATTGACTTCCAAATAACTTCACATCACTCATGAATACATTAAAACACTTAATTAACATGTTAACAATATTATAGGCACATGTGAGAATCTAAAAATCCTAAATAATTTTAGGAGTCTTACAAGATGTCCCTACGGAGCCATCAATTCCTCGTTGATTAGACGATGGCTCATCGATTGGTCTCGTAGGTTGCTATTGTCATTTGATAGCTCTTGATCATTTTGAAGGTTCCTCCTCCAGGACCCCCGAGGAGGTCCTTGGGGAATCTTACCCAAACCTCTTGACACTAAAAATAGTTTAGTACATGTTCAACAAATTTTTACAAAATTTCATTGAATTCTAATGCTTAAAACAACATTAAACATTACAAGGCACACAAACCTCGAATTCACTAGTCTCCGGACGTCATAGACGTTCCTTGACATTTTACTCTAAAACCAGCTAAATGATTTATATCATTAGTTTAGGTATTAAAACAGTGCTACCAGCCTTATTTTTCGATGTGAGTCTCTAGATTTGGTCACGAACTTTCATAGCGTTACAATGGTCTATGTCGGTGAATACCTATTCTAATCATATGGAATAAATTCTAGAGTTAGAAAATATCTAAAACGTTTAGGTAGTGGAATGAGACTTATCAGGACATGGCAGGAGTAGACTTTGAATATGCTAGTGTGTAGGTTCAGTAGGTTTTTTCCAAGACCATTATATGAAGTATGATATATGATTAATTGAATCTTAATTGACTTAATAAATGAATATGACTTAGGTAAATGAAGGTTGAATAAAAGAATCCCTATCTTATTTAGCTTTAAGTGTTGCTTGAGTAGACTTTAAGAGGGTGCATGCACGGTCTCTTTATGTTCCACTGTAGTGAATCTTAGAGTAACCTTTCGTTGTGATTTATATGTTAAAAAGTTTATAATCATATCCTAGGTAGTATGATTATTTAGTTGTGCTTGAAGAAGGTGTAAGGGCGGACACTTCTTGTCATACTTAAGTAAGTATTAGGATAACCTTTGGTAGGAGGCTTATATGTTGATATTTTTTGAAGTATTGTTAATGCTACTATGTGGATTACTTGTAATATGTCTTATATGTGAAGTTTGTGTTTAAAGTGGTTATTATATTATCTTATGAAGTTTCCTTTAAAAGACCATAAAGAGCATGTTTTACACAAATGTCCTTTTAGCATTGTTTTATTGCATATCACCTATTTAGTGCATGCAATGTGCTAATTCCATATGTTGTTTACTTCTATCGGTGTAGGTGAAATTTGAGATGAGTCATATAATGTGAAGCTTTGATATTACAATACTTTCCAGGAAATTGTGCTATGTCCTCAATTGATTCAAGGACATTGTTGTGTTTAGCTTTTCCAATCCGAAGATATTGTACTAGACTTTGATATTTTCTATTAAATTGATGTAAGGCCTATGACCCAATGATTCCTAAGTTTAAGATGATTACCATTAACATTAGCATTTCTATTGTTTTCTATAAAAGATATTTTGAATTATTGTTCTGAAAACTTTCATTTCCGCATTTTTTCATATTTATATAAAATCAATGAAGTCAAAGGGATTGTACAACACCTCCGAGAGGTCAAGTACGGCGTGTGATTATTCGAGGTTACCATTCTTCTAGGGTATAGAGTCAGGTCATTAAATACTTTGTATCATAACATAGGGTTATGAAGTCGGGTATAGGATTCGAAGTCTCGTAAAATCCATGTATAGTAGAATCTTGTTCATTTGTGTGATCGAGACACATCAATGAGGCTATAGGATGATAGAGTTTTCTTTTGTCTTTACTATTTTGTCATGCCGTAGAGATGAAAACATATGAGTGTCCTTTATTAATATTTTCACTTATGTTTATAGAATATTAATATGAGGAGGACACCAACTTGGAGAGTTGTTGAGGAAGTGTTGATTGAGAGAGATCCTTCCTGATGTAAACAAGTTCCCCAAGGTGGACAAGCTCCACAAGCTTTGAAAGTCCCTAATGTTGGTCAAGAGAATGAGGTTCCAGTGGTTCTCCCAGAAATGACTAATAAGGATATTGTAGAGGCTCTATTTTATACATCCCAACAATGACGACTCAAGTTACTAGAGATGTTTTGGTTAGGTTGAGGGACTCTATGCGGACGGATCCTCTTATCTTTATTGCTTCTTAGGATGGAGAGGATCGCCAAGTTTTTATTGATGGTGTGTACAAGGTTTTTTGTGCCATGGGGTGATTTCTAGGGAGAAGGCGGAGTTGGCTTCTACCAATTGAGTGAAGTTCCTCAAGTGTGGTATACTTAACTGAAAGATAATAGAACGGTTCAGTCGTGTGCCATTGTCTTAGTTTTAATGGTTCACTTCTAAGTGGTGGAGTATGATGAGTAGTTCGGTTATAGATTATTGTCTCTTCGATTTTATCCTTGTCACATACAAGTTTACCCCATAGACGTAACCGGCGTCATCGTCCTTTTTAAGGACTAAGACTAGCTTCTTAGTTTCATGTCATATGCATTCATAGGTTGAAAAATGCGGAAAAATTAAAAATTTTACTACTACAGCTTGGAGGGGTACATATACCACTACATACACAAATATATACTCACATCGAGTATACATAGACACTTTATATAGGAAGGTTACACAGACTTCTATTTTTATTGAACATGCACACATATAAAATAGAATAATAGTCTCAAAGATTGTGTCATCTTATACCATGTAAACATATATCACAATAGGGCATATCCCATACATCAATCCAACAAGAGAAGATATAGGTTATAAAAAAGTATAGTACTCAATTAAAAAGGAAAGAAATGAAAGAGTCTTTAAGGTCATACAAAGTTCGTAAACTAGATAGTGGCATTTCCCTTAGACATTAATGACCTACCCCACTTGGATGAAAAGAAGAATCCAACCCTTCAACAATGTCACCTTCCAAACTCTTCAACGATCGGAAATAGAAGAATATGGGGTTAGTACTCAACATTTACTAAGTATGAGACCATATTCATATATAAAAGCAAAACATGCTAAAATGAGACTTTTAGACAAAACATGCAATTTTATCCTTTTAGGAACCTAATGCAAAACCAAGCAAATCATATCAACCAACCATGTATGCTCACTAACTTAAAAAGTAATACATATTCCAACATAATTGAAACTATGATTTACTATATCACTATCATCAAGGAATAACATCACAAGAATGGATAAGACTCAATCGTATCAAAATAATCAAGATAAATACTCATGAATCTTATCAAGTAATCGAATGTAATGACTAAGCAAAGCCCATAACCTCACTCAATCAAGTATCTTAAACAAGAAACCATAACGAATGTCCAACCTCACATAGCATAACATTTAAATTTACATTTCATCTTATATTAACATTATAATCCAAGGCATACTCATAAGAGAACTAATAAACATATAGTATAAACAATGTGCCAAGGTCCTCATGTACATATTATATATCATCATAACATAAATAGATATAAGAACATCTTTCTCAGACTCCCCTCAAGGCTATCTAGTGCAATGTTTAAGTAGAGTCTCATACCCCTAACTAGACTAAGCTAGATCTCCTAGGATATTCAAAATAGACTTTTAGTTCATTTTACCTTTTGTGAACATCTTGCCCTAACCGACATTGACCACATGAGCTAGTGTGCAATCCTGTGACATGAAATTGTACACCGAACGGCGAACTACTTGCAAAGGTAATACCAAAATGTGAATCATAGCAACTAGGTGGGTCCAATAGCTAATATTCCAATGGGAGCAACATAGTTTCAATAACTAAGATATATAGTTGGGACCCTCTTTATGTGCCATGAATTATAGTCTCCAATCTCAAGAGTAATTAAATGTTTCTACCTTCCCCATGTGGGAACGGACATTTCTCAATATAGTTTACTCGGTGCTAAGCTAGAGTCTCTTTTTGAAATGCATTTAATCCTTTAATTATCAATCATAGCTTAGTTTAGGTTAGAGGGTATATTCCTTGTATAATCATAATCACCCATAGCTCAATAAGAATTGTTTAAGCCCTTTCATCACAATTCATATGAGTGAGGTTAACACATTAGTATTTCATAGAATATCAAGGCACATTGATAGTTTCCACCATCCTTATATAAAATACATCTTAATCAACCTCAAAACATAAAGAAGACACTTACATTCAACATAATACAACAATATCAATGCTAATACAACGAATACTCAAATATAATATCATGACTTAACCACAATAAATCACAATCGAAAATAAACATAGAGATTCTAAGTCTTCCCAAGTCTTCCTCATAGTTCATCATCAAGGTCTTACCATCAACCCATCACTCAACCCAACTAGTTGATTAAAATCATCAGCCAATTTCATCTCTATAACACTATTCAATACTAGATCATAGCATAACATAAGATACATAACCTAATTTCTGAATATACTTCATACATTAAATCACATCTTAGGTTCTATACTAATAGGCCTATAATTCATAATTCATTCATAATAACACCATAGTGTAATAATCTAATCAATTATCTAGTCAATTGAATGATCACTATAAAATATAGGTCAAGATCACAACCTAAGGTAAGGCTAAAGATATTATCAAAATCTCAATTCATAACTTAAATTTTGTAATTTGATGAAACCCATAAGAAAACTCAATTTTTGAAATCCATTTTAAAGGAACCCTTTGAGGAAAGAGTCTGAAAGATGAATTAGATCCCATAACTTAACGTTTGATACCAATTTGATTGTCAATTTTCCCTTTGCATCCCACAAATCCTTCTCCTTGTTAGTCTTCAATGGTTAGTTCAAGAAGAGAGATAAAGAAGAGAGAAGGAAGAGAGTTTGTTTTTTAGAGTTCTAATTAGATTGATTGTGGTTGGTGATTTTATATGGGTTTTTAGTTTGTAATTATTCTCCCCTTAATAACTAACAAAACCCTAATATACCTATTTAATTAATATAAAAACATGCAGAAAACTCACCCTTCACAGACGAAACCCGCCGACGGGCCGTCTTTGAACCTACGAAGCCTCACCCCTCCGCCCTACACTCCGTCAATGAGCTTAGAGACTGTTCACGCACAGGACTTCCTCAACTAGGCTAAGTATTGGACAACTTAAGCACTGAAGACCTATCAGTCCATACATGGACCATAGGTGGCCCCGTCGATGCACACTTCGCAGGCACTGTTGCTTCAAACGCAAGGTCCTCCTCAAGGGACCTTGGTTGATCCTTGGTGAGTCATACTCGTACCTTTATACTATGAGACAATTATAACACCTATTATCTAAGGAGCGA
Organism: Solanum lycopersicum; assembly: GCF_036512215.1. Taxonomy (NCBI): domain Eukaryota; kingdom Viridiplantae; phylum Streptophyta; class Magnoliopsida; order Solanales; family Solanaceae; genus Solanum; species Solanum lycopersicum. Next base: position 18,106,664 of record NC_090804.1, on the reverse strand, counting down.
TAGTATCTCTTTGAACCAACTTCCAAACGTCATGGACGTTCTTGGACTTTTATATTCTTAAACTTCCTAAATGACCTATATTCATTAAAATGGACTAAAAATAGTAATTATACCACATGACACCTATGTTAGGATATACGACACCACTTGGATTTTCAAAGTGTTAGATTATCCCCCCCCTTAGGAACATTCTTCCCGGAATGACAGTAAAATTCATTTGAAGGAAAGAATAAACTCAAGACTAGCAGCACAACCAATCAACAATATCAAAAGGAAAGAATGGACTCAAGACTAGCAGCCCAACCAATCAATAATATAATTTCAACATAAATCATGTCATTTGAACAAGGCAATTTCAAAACTTATATTACCAAACATAAGGTTCAAATCACTTCATCATGAGGAATTTTCCTTCGTACAATACTTATGACCTCAAATTACATTACATGAGTCAATTGACACGCTGAAATTTTAATTCCCTAAAGATGTATAAGCAGTCGTATCATGTAGAGAACTCAATAGTTAGGTTCGGGTCACTTCCACGAGTAAAATAATTTAGACTTAACTTTAATCTTTGTTTACGCCTATTTAGTCAAGTCCTTTCCGAAACAAGTTACTTGAAGAGGGGGGGTTGGTGAAAGAAATGTGTTTAATTATTTCTATGTAACACAAGTATCAAAACTAAAACTTTGTGGTTTATCAAATGATGACAAAAACTAGTGTATAAGTGTTCTCCATAGGTTCATAACCCGGTAATCCTAGCTATAACAATTATTTTCTACTATCTTGCATGCAGAGTGGTTAGTTATGTATCTCTTATTCATTGGTAAGGAAACTAGATAATTTCACCCCGCACCTTGGTCTGTCTACATGTGTCTATTTTACTAAGCCTTAGGTTTACCTTATATTATGTATCATATTCAATGTATGGCTAAGGAACTACTTCACACCAATTGAAACTAGTCTATTAGATAGTGTGTACTAAATCAATGTTGATAATTATTTTCCAATTAACTATCGCAGTGGTCCGGCAGGTAGAAATAGGGCATGTTCTAATGTCTGCACTCGTTCAAAAGACTTATAAATGAAAGAGTTATCAATACATGCAAGAATATATTCAAGAATTGTTATTTAGCTAGTTTTACCTTGTTAATCACCCATGGTTCCCACAACCCTAGTTGTGGATTTACTTAGTCATGCCTAGAAATAAACTATTTATGGTTGCTAAACAATAATTCATGTACTTACTTTGAAAATTTTAAAGAAAACAGAGAAATTGCACTTGAAATAAAAAAAAATTACATGAGAATCAATTCTCGAAATTTGAATTAATTCCCAAGATCAAAAGTTTATTGTCCAATAAGAGCATGAAAAATAATAATGAGTCTAACCCCAAACAGAGGTTTTTAATCCTATTTATAATAACTAAGTCCTGATTAAAAGGATTACAAAAATAAGGAAGGTCGATCCAGAACACGTCTTCTAGCAACGACTCCACTGAAGGTCTGTCGTTCCATCAACGGTCCGTCGACTTCCTCCGTCGATCGATACTAAGCATCTTTTTCAGTCCTCAATTTTGTATCTTCTATTATTCAATCGATGGACCAACGTATTGGTCCATCGATGCCTTCGTCATTCCATGAATAACTATTTCTTCAAAATTGGGTACTGGGACTAATCTCTCATCTTATCGACGGTTTGCCACCACGGTCTGTTGATTAGTCGACGGACTGTTGATCCTTCCGTAGAACCAGACTTTGTAAGATTTCCCTGAGTTTCTTCCATATGTTTTGAACTCCAATCGATGATCACCACCTAAAGAACGTTGATGGGACAATGGGCCATTGATTACTTCCTGGTTCACCTCTTCTACATTTCTGTTTTTGACAACTTTCCCGCAAAACATAGATATGAGCAAATTAAAATTATTATAGAAGGCCCTAGACACACGGAACAAAAAAAGAAAAAGAAGTGAAAGTTGCATGAAATTAAAGTACATCAATACCCTCAACTTAAATTTTTTATTTGTCCTCAAGAGACATACTATGACTCACCACAACAGCTTTGTACAAAAGTATTCTCTTTTAATCTTTCGCAATCATATGGCTATCAATCCCAACTATTAACATTGATTTAATTCATGATTTCGCTCTTAGGCTCAGTAAGCTCATTCATGTAGATCAGACAAAGACACCGTCTCACCACGCCGAGATATCTACTATTTTATCTCTAACAAAGGCACCAACTGTCAGAAGTTGCAACTAGTGTTCTCACATCAGAAAATATCTTCCTTTTTTCACAAAGTTATTTGAGATTTAAGTATAAGGACCATTATTCAATTGTCACTCTAAGAACAACTTCACACCTAATTGATACTTCTCTCCATGGGCTTGCCCTTATTTATACTGCTTTAAGTTCACCACATTAGACTCTTACGATAACGATAGGACTTTATTGGCATGTAATATAGGCTAAGGGTAAGGTATGATACATATTTATACATTTTAGTTACTTTTTGCACTGCTTGACATTAGGGCTAAGCGTCCTACCTGTTTTGTTCCCTAGTATGCCCTACTCTTCATATTCTTTTATTCTTTGCCTTGTTTCTCCATTCATTCTTCGTTTTGTGAATATGAATCTTCTTTCAACACTTCTTTTATTCTTTTATTTTAATTTTTTTATAATTTTTTTTCTCAAATTCTTCACTAGATTTCAAATTTGATTGAGTCACTTCTCTTTTTCACATTTTTTCCCTTTCAGATTAATCCTTTCAACTCGGATTTTCGGAACATTACTCATAATATCCACCCTCAACCCGTGGCTTTGCCATGAGTCTAGGTACACAATTACAATGGTTGGGTCACGGCCCAGAAGAGATTGATTTTCTGCATTATGCATCATCAACTTGCTATTGACCGTCGACACACCACCGGTTAGGATGGTCGTCAACCAGGGCAGGAACTCCAGGTTGTAAGCCTAGAGTGGAATACGGACTGTCTGCCTCTTCAGACGAGGAAGACTCTACAGCCGTGGCAGGTGCAGAGACTTCATCGAACCTTGAGGCTTCCTCTGACAACGAAACTCCTAAGGAACCAGGCACCCCTTCTTCTTGTGTAGCTGACCTAGAAAGTGTGCCGGTTAGTGTGCGCTCCTCATCAGACAGGGAGACAGTGACTACGCCGGACGCCACCTTTTTGGGCGTAGCTCTGGTTGCACGTGCAACTCATGCTGGAGTTGCAATACCTGTGGCACGTACTAGAGATCATGCTCATCATCAGAACCTATAACCAGGTTGGTAGATGGGGCGACAAACTTTGATTGCCCATATGCTTAAACTCGATCTTGTTCAAGTGCCATTAGAGATAGTACCTGGATAGAATCATTATTAGTACTAGAAGGAACAAACAAGACAAGAAAAAATGATACAAAATACACATATGAGAAAAGTTGTAATGACATCTCTTTAGTAACAGTGAAACACGAAAGACAAGGTGACGGACCGTCGTGAGTATGACGAACCGTCATGGGGTTCGTCATGTCTTACTTCAATAATGTTTATTTGGAGACCCTCAAAAGGAATGTCTCTGACATTTATGACGGATAAGCAGGACGGACCATCATGTTAATGATGGTCCATCGTGGGGAAGTAAGAAAAAGTATGGATATCCATAGGAGAAGGGTCTCTTACAACCATAACAATTGTGTAGGACAGACCATCGTGGGAACGGCAGTCCGTCGCATATGTCCGTTGGTTGACACATAGAGAAAAAGAATACTGGGGTGTTGGGACAAACCCTATGACGGTCCATCGGGGGTTAGACGGTCCGTCGTCGAGGTCTTTTTCTGTCATTCAGTGCAAAACTGAGGACGCCAAAATCATCCCCTTTGACTCAAATAGAATACTTGATATTTAAAACACATTAGTAGAAAATTCTACTATTACTAGAAAGAAAACTATAGTTGGGTTAGAGGATACGTATTGGGTTGCCTCCCAACTAGCGCGTGATTTAACGTCGCGGCACTTCTAAAGACACTAGATTATTGAGACTTCATCTAGATTGTTTTCCTCAATCACTTCATTTGTTGATTCAACATGTTTGAAATAATTTTTTATTCGTTGTCCATTCACCTTAGACCGCAGACCCTCCTTGGTTTCAAACTCTACTACTCCATGAGGGAATAGTTCGGTAATCATGTAAGGTCAAGTCCATTTGGACATGAGTTTTCCCGAAAACAAGCGCAACCTAGAATTGTGTAAAAGAACCAAATCCCAAACCATAAAATCTCGTTTTACAATTTTTAAGTCATGAAACTTCATCATTTCTTTGTAGAGGGATGAGCTTTCATAATATTTCAGGCAAAATTCATCGAGTTTATTCAACCTAGTTAACCGTTGTTCAGCGACATCGTTCCAATACATTTTCAACTTCTTCATAGCCCACGTGGCTTTATACACTAATTCAAACGGAAGATGACAAGGTTACCCATATACAAGTTGGTATGTGGAAATACCTATTAGAGTCTTATATTCTGTCCGGTAGGCCCAAAGAGAATCATCAAGACTCCTTGACCAATCCGTTCTACTAACGTTCACTGTTTTTGAAAATATCTGATTGATCTCCCTATTTAACACTTAACTTTGCCCACTAGTTTAAGGATGTTAAGGGATGGCCACATTATGTTGAGCTGCATATTTCTACAATAATCCCTTGAACACTTTGTTGAAAAGGTGGGATCCCCCATCACTAACAATTGCCCTTGGGTTACAAAATCGAGAGAATATATTCTCTTCCAAGAATGTAGTGACACTCTTCCCTTCATTGTTTGCAAGGGAGATAGCTTCCACCGATTAAGATACATAATCAACCGCTACCAAAATATACTTCATTCCATGAGAACTCACAAAATGACTCATAAAGTCAATACCAAAAACATGAAATAACTCAATCACAAGAATAGGGTTTACAGGGAGCTCTCGCTTTCTTGAAATGACACCATATTTTTGGCATCTATCACATGCATTTGCAAACTCATGAGCATCTTGATGAATAGTTGGCCAATTGTAACCACATTGTAATATGTCATTAGCGGTTCAGATACCACAATGATGTCGACCAACGGTTATGGAATGGCATGACTCTAAAACACTCTAAATCTCACATCGTACATGAACTTTTTTCTTTGATGAAAGGACAAGTTCAATAGAACAATATCGCTAGCCTGATAGTTCGCAAAATATGCAAACCATGAAATCTATGCTTGTGAGGCAGACAATACATGCTCATCGCGGAAAGTATCATAAATATCAATCTTATCCCCTAAATCTCTCATAGCTTCATCTTCTAGATGAGATAAGTGATCGGCAACTTGATTTTCGGTCACTTTTGTATCACTCACCTCATAGTCAAATTCATGTAGCAGTAATACCCAATGAATCAATTTCGGTTTTGCATCCTTATTTTCCATCAAATATGTCAATGTTGAATGGTAAGTATACACTATAACTCTACTACCTTGCAAATAGGAGCGAATTTTTGTAAAATCAAAGACTACTGCAAGGAGTTCTTGCTCCATCACTGTGTAGTTCTTTTGGGATTCATTTAAAGATTTACTAGCATAGTAAATGGGGTGAAGGATTTTGTTCCTTATTTATCGCAATATTGCACCAAGAGAAACCCCACTAGCATCGCACATCACCTCAAATTGAATGTTACAATTCGGAGAAATAATTATAGGTAAAGACACCATTATTTTTTTTAGCTCGCTGAATGCTTTAAAACAAGATTCATCAAAATAAAATTTACAATATTTCTCCAGCAGTTCCCACAAACTGATGCACAATTTTTGAAAAATAATTGATGAATCTCCAGTGAAAACTTGCATGCCGAAGAAATCTTCTAATACCTTTTACAGAGATATGTGGGGGAAGTCTCTCGATTACCTCGACTTTAGCTCGATCAACCTCTATGCCCTTTTGTAAAATGTGATAACCCAAAACAATACTATCTTTCACCATGAAGTGGCATTTTTCCCAATTTAGTACTAAATTGCAGTCTTCACATCTCTTTAGGACCTCAGATAAATTGTTCAAACACCGCTCGAATAATTCACCAACCACAGAAAAATCATCCATGAAAAGTTCAATAGTATCTTCCACAATGTCGGTGAATATCGACATCATACATCTCTTAAATGTGGAGGGTGCAATGCACAACCCAAACAACATTCTCTTCAATGCAAAAGCCCCATATGGACAAGTAAAGGTGGCTTTCTCTTGATCTTCTGGTGCAATAGAAATCGTATTATATCGTGAATATCAATCAAGAAAATAGTACCACCCTTTTCCAGCAAGTCTTTCAAACATTTGATCTATGAAGGGCATAGGAAGATGACTTTTTCTGTCCATCCATTTAGTTTATGGTAATCTATACACACCCTCCATCAAGTAACCAGTATCATTGGAACAAGTTTATTTTTATTATTGGGACCACAATCATTCCCTCTTTCATAAGTACACACTAACCAGGGCATAAAAAACTATCTATCGGCGATCTAAAATATTACTCTAACATACAACCATTTAATGATATCCTTTTTCATGAACTCTTGCATAGGTGGATTTTAGCGTCTCTGGTGCACAGTACTTGGCTTATAATCAGCAATGACTTGGATTTTATGAGAACAAATACCAAGAGGGATCCCAACAATGTCCGCAATAGTCGACCGAATAGCTCTTTTGAACTTTTTTAGCTCTTTCACCAAAATCTCAACTTCTTGTTCATTCAGCTTTGATGCAATGATTACCGGCTAAGTTTCAACATTTCGTAAATATTCATACCATAGATTAGGTGGGAGAGATTTTAGTCCTAACTTTTAAGCCTCCTCTAAAGATGGTTTTGCGGGTGGAGACTCGCGATTCTTCATGTCTAACTTATATTTATTTTGTTTAAACTGACCATCATTACGATCAAGAGCCGCGACTAATGACCTATACTCTTCAATGCTATTGTTACCAAAATTAATTAACACTGCTGATAATGGTTCTACACCTAGACAATCTTCTATTTTTATCTCGGATCACTTACCAACTTTGTAGGATATAGTAGATACCGATCGAATCTCACCACTCTGCCTCATGGACCTACAAATGTTAAAGGTCGCTTCCTCATTGTTCAACCAAAATTTCATCTGCCCCTTTTTCATGTCAACAAAGGTTCTATTCGTAGTAAGGAATGACCTCCCAAGAATAATAGGCTCTTCAAAATTGACTTCACAATCAAAAATAACGAAATCTGCCGGATATATGAATGACTCAACATTTACTAGAACATCACGGAGTATCCCTATAGGCCTTTTTACTGTTCGATCAGCCATCAGTAGCCGCATTGCAGTGGGCTTTGGATCACCCAAACCCAACTTCCTGTAAATCGATAGGAGCATGAGATTTATGCTTTCCCTCAGATCATATAATGCTTTAACAAAATGTAATAACAATATTGTACAAGGAATGGTGAACGCACCTGGATCTTTTTTCATTTGTACTAGAGATCTTGTAGCAATAGAAGTATAATGCTGCATTCTATTATCATCCTCAAAAGTGGTCGATATTTTCTTTGTAACCAGATCTTTCATAAACTTTGCATAAATCGGCATTTGTTCTAGAGCTTCTACCAAAGAGACATTGATAAAAAGTTGTTTCAACATTGTTATAAAACGCTGATATTTACCATCCTCGGTCTTTTTCACTAGTCTTTGAGGAAAGGGGGGGGCTAGGCATGAGTTTTACCTTTTTAGGCACTTGAACATCTTTTCCACTGTTATCTTCTACTTTACCACTAACCTTTACCACTTTATCATTATCTTTTATCACCTTTTCTCATTATATGGCATAGGTGGGTCAATGGTTTGCTTACCACCACGAGTAGTGATGCCATAGAGTGTCCATAATTTTTTTGATTTTGGACTGTGTTGCTATGAAGAGTGCCTGGTTGTTGTGTGTTCACAGTTGCAGATAATTGGGCTATTTGAAACTCAAGCTGCTTAATGGATATTACATGTGTTTTGACATTCTACCCAGTACCCTCTAAATCACTCCTTGACTCTTTAGTGTGCTCATCACTTGCATCGAACCTCCTTTTCATTTGTGCAACATATCCTCATTTCGCGCCATACTACTTCCACCATCCCTAGGAGCAACTTCACGATTTTTAGAAGGAACATAGGGCCCATTCCTATCATTTTTGTTACCATAGTTACCCATGTTAAAGTTGTTGTCGCGGTTGTAATTTCTATCCCGGACATAATTACCCTCACGATTATAGTTACCATAGTTCCTACCATGGTTTTATTGACCTTGGTGCCTATTGTCCAGATTTGAGCCTTGGGCATTCGATTGGAAACCGCCCGTCTGCTCATTTACCGCATAGGTATCCTCCTCATGATAATATTCATCATTTGGTGGTGGTGGTTTAGACAAGTATTTCACTGCATTTATCTTTTCTACACCCCAAGTGACATGTTTTAACACCAACCAAAGATATTTTCTCATCTTGGCTATCTGTTCACGAATCTCATGTTTAGCTAGGTTTGTGGATTGCACTGCGAAGGTATTTATTCCAGTATCTGATTTCCTAGTACTCCAAGATTTATCATTCCGAGAGATTTTCTGCAAATTTTTTGGCAATCTCAGCATAAGGACACTCCGCATAAGAACCAGCCTCTATAGTATCCAACACTGCTTTAGTATTATCAACCTGTCCCCGATAGAAGTATTCCTTCAGTGAGTTATCATCAATGCAGTGATTGGGGGCACTTCTCAAAAATAAAGTGAATCTATCCCAAGAATTGCTAACTTTCTCTCCTGGTAGTGCCAAAAAGTTTTTCAAAGTTTTTCAATGTTTTTGAGATCGGGTAGTAACGTGCTAAGAAAATATCCCTTAGTCTGTCCCAAGTGAAATTTAAGTCATAAGGGAGCTCAGTGAACCAAATAGCAGCCTCTCCCGTTAGTGAGAGAGGAAATACTCTTACGACCTTACCTTAGCTATATGGGCATGTGGGTCCTTAGAAGGTAGCTGTGAAAACAAACATCTACCAATGAGCATTTGCATCAGGCTAGTAATTACCACAAAGATGTGGCGTTGTGGTTGAGTGGGAAAGACAAGTGGCCCATCATAGTCTGCAATATTATCATAATCGCTGTAGTATTTTTTAGGACTGGAGCCGGAATTTGTTCCCATTGTTTTTTTTAATGAGGATCATCGGTTAATAAGTGACCATGTGCATCAACTGGAGCAGGTATGTTTTGGATCATCATCGTTAATACCCAAGTTTCAATTCATAGAGCATAGTGTATGCTCTAATTCTTGTTCATAGGCAAGCAAGGGTTCTCATCCTCTCCGTGTATTTTGCATACGAGGAAGTTTGTTCTGCAAGAAAAAAAAATAGAAAAGTAAAATTAAGAAAATATTGACTAAATTTTATTAATATGTTTAAGTTAATCTAAAAGCTACTTTCCCAGGCAGCAGCGCCAAAATTTGATACGCTTAAACTTACTTATCAAATAAGAAGTAAGGCGGTCGTATCAAGTAAAGATACCAACGAATGAGGATTGGATTGATTCCACGAGGAAAATAGTTCAGACTTAAATTTATTCTATTATTACTAATATTTAGTAAACTATTTCCCTAGAAAACAAAAAACAAAAAGGGGGGTTTTAATTCTATATTAATGAAAATAAGTAAATAAATTAATGTAAACAACTAACAAATTCTAATCTAGGATCTTAATCAATTAATAAAAGTAACTAGGGCTTATGTGTTCCCCGCAGGTTTCTAACTTGATAATTCTAACTATAACAATTCTTTCCTAGTATCTAGCATTAAAAGTGATAAGTTATGTATCTACAAATCCTTGGTCCGATATCTAGAAAATTTCACTCCGTACCTTGGTTCGGATACATGTGTTGCTATACTAACCCTTACCTTTACCTCATATTAAGCATTGTATTCGATATTCGAGTTAGTTATTACCTCGTACCAACTGACACTAGCCTATTAGATAGTGTAGACTAAATCTAAGTTGATAATTCTTTTACTATTATCTAACTCCTTGGACCGGCAAGTAGCATTAAGGGGAGTTCTATCTGTGGCCATCCGTTAAAAAGACTTCTAAATAAAAGAATTATCAATATATGCAAAACACTATTCTAGAATTGCTATTTAGTAAGATTTTACCTCATTATTCACCTATGGTTCCCAAAACCCTAGTTATGGAGTTTACTACCCGTGGTCATAATCACATGATTCATATATTAAATATATGAATTCATGCACTTACTTTAATGAGAAAGAATAAAATCAAGAAATTCACTTGATTAATCAACGGAAATACCAATAATCAATTCTAGAAAAAGAGTATCAATTACTGAAATTAGTTCTTCAATACTTGAACGAGAGAACAAAAAATTATTGAAAAAGTCTAACCCCAAAAACACGTTTTTTCTAACTACTTATTATAAAAACAAAAACCTAATAAAAGAAGCATTCTAATTACTGAAAATCTGTCCAAATGCGTCTGAGCTGACGGACCTCGTGACGGACCGTAGTAGTCACAACGGGCCGTCATTGCCTCCATCGTCCCATGCTTCACAAATTCTTCTTCTTCTTTCTTCATTGTCTTCTACAAAAAAGTATGACGGACCATTCCAAGAAATACATTCTGTCGAGGGTCTCTGTTCCATAATAAATTAACCTCTTGGAATTCGGGTACTGAGGGGTACTCTCTATTCACTATAAAAAACCAGCAGGAGGGACCATCGTGGCTATTACGGTCCGTCATGGACCTCCGTAATCTAACACTTGATCAGACTTTCCCATCTTCCTTCAGCAGTTTCTCTCCTCACTACGATGCCACATATGGGCAGTCACAGACTCTGCGGACCGTCATAAGCTGCGTAAGTGGTCTCTTCTGCATTTTATCGCTCAAAAACATCCGCGGTCATCTTTGACATATTTCCTTCAAATAAGGAGAAACTTACATAATAGTCAATACAAAATGGCTTTTGGACACACACTAATCTTAAGGAAAAAGCATTAAAAATACCGTGAATCTATGGTACATCACTCTTTCATTGTTTATTATGCCCTACTCTTGATTTTCATGTATTCTTTTTCTTTTTTTCTCCTTTCTTTCTCATTTTGTGAAAACTACTCGTCTTTAAACACTTTTTTTAGTATTTTTTAAAAATATTCACTTGATTTGTTCTTTTATTGAGTAACTTGTCTTCTTCACTATTTCGTTTCCTTTTTCCATTCATATTAATCCTTTCAACCCCACTTTTTGAAACATTACGTATAATAGTCACCCTCAACCCATGGCTTTGACATAAGTAGAGGTACACAATACCCAAGGTTTATTCACGGCCAAGAGGAGATCGGTTTTCTACATAGCAACCCTCAACTTATGCTTTTGGCCTAAGTTGAGGTATAAATGTCCAAGGATGGACTAGGGCCAACACATTATACCTATAGAAGATGAGTTGTCGTAGAAAATAATGGTAAATTGTATGCTCAAAATATTTGGATAAAAAAGGGATCAATTTCATTTGGTTTTATTTTTTAGGCTAAATATTGGATAATTTGAACAAGGGCCTGTGATGTTTTCCTAATTGTCCAACGCATATTACTTTTTGTAGGACTAACAATGCAAGTTCTTGAGAGGCACCATCAGTGGAATAATAAACTTTCCTCACACTGTCTTAATACCTCATTACCCTAAATGATTATTGGACACGTAGTTCGAGTTTTCAATTGAGGGTCATGCAATGGTGTATCTCTATGTCATGTTTAGAGCAAACACAATCCACATTCACTATGCCTAACCATGCAAGCATTCTTTTTAAAATGGGATATCCCTTATATTTATTAATCATGCTTCAAAATTCACACTTCACACTATGTACAAGATACTAACATGCTGGTTCAACAGTTAAATAACAAGTCTCTTGGGGTAAAAGAACACAGGCAACAAAACCCCAAGAGAGGATCTCGAGTTGACTAGTCTCTAAGGGCAAAAGAACACAACAAGAAAACCCTATAGAGGATCGTGAGTTGGGCTTCTTAGACTTCACCCTAGCACTCACATCCCATTTACCCCACCCCCAACTAGAAAGAATTTAACTGTCCCCAATACATAAGCAATATAAGACAAAGGTGGTAGGTAAAGAAAAACAGAGGCGCATAGCGCTGAACATCAACAAGAAGGCTGGTCTGGTTTCCTGGTACCCGCTCAATCAGTACTAGGGAAACCATCAGTAGTGTCCACCTTAATGTAAACACTGTCAGTGGTGCTCCTCTCAATATCATCAAGTTTGGATCTGGACGCCCTAGTAGCTAACTCACAATCTCTCATCTATCGGTCCTTCTAATCTACCAAAGAAACTCTCCTCGCGAACTCCATCTCAATGCGCTCCTTATTTCTAGCCCGAGCCTCCTCACTTTCTCTAGATTGGTGCCTCTTGGCATTCTCATGTGGAGGTGGCGGTGGCGCAGTATTGGTTTTAAATATTTTACCAAGCACCATATCATCAGCAAGCTCCGCAATTGTGGACTAAGGATCGGTAAACCTCATGTCAAAAACGACATACTTAGGGGGATGGCCATTCGAGTACTCTCAACTTTAAAAAATTGAGGCACTGGTGGACCGCCTGAATCTTCCTCTCCATCTACAAGGAAATATTCTTCTCATCTTGATCCTCAGCCTCGACAATGGATTTTCTGCATCCAAGGCTGCATATGATGTAGCAATGTGGCCATCTGGGCGTCTAGCTTTTCGACCCTAGAAATTGGGGCCATTGGTGCGGATGGTGTAGAGTGGGAGGAACTTAGTGCTGCACTAGCGCCCGGGGCAGACCCAATCTGTATTGTATCGGTAGGCTCTAAAGCATCATGATCAGATCCTTAGTTTTTCTTTAACCTATCGTGTTCCATACATATTTACTTCTTCCACATCATGTATTGGGACTGATCTCTGATCTGATCGACGGTTTGCCGGATGGTCCGTCGAACAGTCGACAGACAATCGATACTTACATAGCCCCATGCTTGGTAAAAATTGCACGATTTTTTTCTAAATGCTTTGACCTCCTGTCGACGATCACCGCCTACGGGCCGTCGATCGGTTTGTGTGTCACCTCTTTTTCACTATCTTAGGCTTTTCTATTTTGGGCAACTTTCCTGCAAAAGATAGATAAAATGACATTAATATTAATACAAAAAGTCCCTAGGTACACACTAAACTTATGTTAAATGCATTGAAAGTATCGTGAAACCACGGTACATTATAAATTAGCAGAAAGTTCCACTTGAAAACATGCTATATATCATTTCATAAAGATTCACCATACTAAAATGCAAACCATAAATGAAATAAACCAAAATACCAAAAAATCAAGTTTACAACAACTATTTCACTGTAACTTCACTGTGAAGTACTAAAATGTGCACAACATTGCAAAACTTCACCCAGAAATCAAGAAAATTATATTTCTACTCATATTTATTATATTAAAAATAATGATTAACCTTAATTATAAAAAGATGTAACGCGACTTCATGTTGGCCTCAGCCTCCCTTGTTGCTACCTCAACTACGTGATTCATTGATAACACCTTTACAGAAACCAATTTTTTTTCCTCAACTTCTTGACTTGCCTATCATGAATTTGGGCTTAAACATTCTCATAATAGAGTTTATCCTTGACACAAAGACCCTCAATAAGAAGAATTGACTCATGATCACCGCTACACTTTTTTAACATAGAAACATGGAAAATCTTAGAACCGAAGCCAATTCAGTAGGAAGTTTCAATTCATAGGCAACCTTAACAACCTTTTGAAATGTTTCACAGGGACCCACATAATGAGAACTCAACTTCCCTTGCTTACCAAATCTAACCACCCCTTTCATTGGTGAAATTTTCAAATACACCTTATCACCTTCTTCATATTTTAAATCTTTTCTCCTATGATCGAAATATGAATTTTAGAGACTATTGGACATTTGCAACCGGTTCCTTATGATATGAACCTTTTCAGAGTCTAATAAATCATCTCGGGTCCAATAAGAGATGGCTCACCAACTTTAAACAATCTAATTGGAGACCTACACCTCTTACCATAAAAGGCTTCATAGGGAGCCGTGGAAATGGATGAATGAAAACTATTATTATTGGTACACTCCACCCAAGTTAAATGTTATTCCCAATTCAATTTAAAATAACTTGTGCACTCCCTAAGTATATCATGAAGGGTTTTTATTGTATGCTTTGCTTGACCATCCATTTGGGGATGGAAAGTGGTTTTGAACTTTACCGTAGTACCCAACCCTTTTAGGAATGATCTCCAAAATCTAAATGTGAATTGTGCGCCTATATTTGATAATGACGGATAACGGAATACCACAGCCGCACACAATATTGATGTCTTCCCACTACAAGAAGGAATTCGGATCTCTTGTTTTAAGCCACCCGGCTTTTGATGTTTGGCCTTTACTTGTTCGCAATTTGGACACTTGGTGACAAACTCCACTATGTCCCTTTTTAATCCTTCATACCAATATATATCCCTTATGTTGTGGTACATTTTTGTCCAACCCGGATGAATTGAGTAGTGGGACCCAGGGGATTCTTCTAGGATCTGATCCATCAACTTTACTATATCAAAAACACACAATTTCCCTTAATACTTTAACACGTGATCCCCTCTAAGGAGAATGATTCATTATACTTGTCGAGAACCAATTCTTTCAATTCCATTAAGGCTAGATCAAGGTGTTGTTTGGACTTCAACTCAACCACTTGAGATTACTCGAGTTATGATGGACTATACCACCCACATTTGGAGAACCTTCCATCCTCACACCCCTACCTATCAACCTATGTAATTCCTTTGCTATGTCCTTCTTTAGTTATTCAATGTGGAATACACTACCCATAGTCATACGACATAGGGAAGATGCCACCACATTAGCATTGACGGGGTGATAGAGGACCTTAATATCATAATCTATCAACAATTTTAACCACATCCTTTTTCGGATGTTCAAGTATTTTGTGGTAAACACATATTGGAGACACTTTTGATTGGTAAAAACATCAATATGAACCCCACAGAAGTAATGCCTCAAAATATTCAAAGAAAACATCATGTCTTCTAATTAAAGGTCATGAGTTAAATAGTTTCTCTCACGTACCTTATTTTTCCTAGTGGCATAGGCTATCACCTTCCCGTGTTGCATAAACACACACCCCAAACCCCCTTGGGATGCGTCCAATACTCAACAAAACCCTTTGTACCTTCTGGTTAGGTCAACACCGGAGCGAAAGTGATCCAATCTTTCAACAATTGAAAACTTTTCTCACATACCTCTGACCATAGAAACTTCTTACTCTTTTGGCTCAATCAATCCACAACAATCCGATTATAACACGCTAAACCCAAGAATTCTAATGTCGTTTAGAGTTAAAGGTCTAGGCCAATTCTTCACCGCCTCCATTTTCCTTTGGTCTATTTCTACTCCTTACTAGATATTATCTTCCCAAGAAATGTCATCGATCTCAACCAAAACATGCATTTTCTATAACTAGCAAAAAATTGATGTTCTTTAAGGGTTTGTAATACCACTCTCAAATGACCCTTAGGATCACCCTCATTCTTTGAATATACCATGATATCGTCAATGAAGACAATGATAAATGAATCTAGGTAATTTTGAATCACATTATTCATAATGTACATAAACACCGCAGTAGAATTTGGAGAGGATTTTAACATACCGCTCAGTACGTCGAAAGAAGTCACTTACACAACCCTAGAGTAGAGTGCATAGTAGCGGTTCTTCTTTGGAGCATCACTAAAACCACTTTCTTGTGCTTGACCACTACCCTTCTCTTGACTCTACTTGTTTGTAAAATCTCTCATATTATGACCACTCTTTCTACAACTAAAGCAATTATCCGTTCTCTTAAGGTAATAACTATAGTGCTTTTTACTACACCTTCCACAAGTTGGATTCTAGATTGGTGAATTAATACCTTTTCCCCTCTTGAATTTAGGGTTAGAAAACCTATCACCACTAGGTTTTGAGAAATTGGAATGGACTTGATGTCAAACCTGCTACATAAATCTAGGTTTGTCTTGTATTTGAAACCTATTTTTTTAAAAGAATCTCAATCAATTTTTCTTTTCCTCTTAGAATCTCTATTATTTCTCTAAGCCCTTGCCTCCTAAACCCTTCTTGCATGTACTTTAATTTGAGAAATGTTAATCTTGTCATGTCGAATGGTCGAATGACACTTCTCCGGTAAGTCCTACGACACCCCTATCATAAAATTACTCATTTTGTCTCTAGGATCAGAAAACACGTAAGGAGTATATTTGGACAACTTACTGAATTCCAATGAGTATTCATGGACACTGCGTTTTCCTTGGTGAAGGTTGATGAAATCCACCAATTTTTCCTCCCTCATCTCGCTAGGAAAGAATCAATCTAGAAAAGCCACCTTAAAGATCTCTCAAGTCACTGGGCAACTCCTTAATGGCCTATTATCCCTCCATTGCACATACCATGCTTTTGCCACGTCCTTTAGTTTATATGTAGCCAACTCAGCCTTCTCACTTGTGGAAAACCCCATAGCAAAAATTATTTTAGAGACTTTGTCGATGAATTCTTGGGTGTCTTCATCAACATCAGACCCGTAGAATGTAGGAGAGTCCATTCGAGTGAAGTCCCCTAGACGGGAAGCCATAGTAGTGACTTGTTGATGAGGAAGGGGCACAACCTCCGGATTTGCTTAAGACGTCATAGCTTGGGATTGAGTCATGGCAGCTTGCGCTTTAGTTGTGATAGCTTGGGCCATTAAAAGAAGAGCGGTTATTATATTCTCGTCCGTTAAAGAAAGAGGATTGACCGTTAAAGAAAGATGAGGAAGGGGCACAACCTCAACATTTGCAACTTCTTCAAGTGGAGGAACTCGCTAACCATGGGGAGAAGCTCCCTCATTGTCAATTACCTCTTCATGTCTTTGAGTTGCATATTCGTCCGAGACAATAGAAGATTTCCAATAAAAAGAGTGATTCCTAAGGATCATATAGGTTCCTACTAATAATTGTGGCACGCTTAACAATTATAAATACAAACCAATATAAATTTTGTAGAGACAGAGTCATTACTCAATGATATTCAACATCATGCTCTAATACAATGTTTTTCACATCCGGTTTTACCTCCTAGATTTAACCGACGTCATCGTCCTTTGTAAAGACTAAAACTAGCCTCATAGTTTCATGTCATTGCATTCATAGGTTGAAAATGTGGAAAAATTTAACATTTTCATTACAACTACTTGACGATTAACATAGAACTCTACATACACATATAAATATTCGTATCGAGTATATATAAACTCTTCGTATAGTAAGATTACATAGCCTTCCACTTTTATTGCACATACAGACATATAAAATAGAAGAATAGTCTAGAGGATTGTATAATATCATACCGTCTAAACGATTGACAGAAAATGGTATAGCCGTTACATCAATCCAAAAAGAACACATATCGGTCATACAAAAGTATAGTACTCAATTGAAAAGGAAAGAATGAAAGATTCTTTAAGCTCATAACAAGTTCTTAAATTAGATAGAGGCATTGCCCTCGAACATTGAGGACCTACACAACTTTGATGAAATAAACAATTTAAGCCTTCAACAATGTCGCCTTCCTAACTCTTAAAAGACAGAAACCTAAATTGTTTGGGAAAAATGGAAGAAAATGGGGTTTGTACTCCACATATACTAATTATGATACATTATGCACATAGAGAAGAAAACATTCTAAAAAGGGACTTTTATTCAAAACGACTCACTTTAGCCTTTTAGGAACGTAATGCAAAACAAAGCAAGTCATATCAACCAGCAAAAAATGCTCACTAACTCAACAAGTAATATATATTCCAACATACTTGAAACAATTATTTACTACAACCCTATCATCTAGGCATAACATCAAAAGAATTAATAAGTCAATAATATAATAATAAGCAAGACAATTACTCATGAATCCTTATCAAGTCAACAAGTGCAATGACCAAGCAAAGCCTTTTTACCTCACTCAATCAAGTATCCTCAATAAGACAACATAACCAATTTCCAACATCACATAACATAACATTTAAATTTACATTTAATCTTCTATTAACATTATGATCCAAGGCATACTCATAAGGGAACTAATCTACATATAATTTAAATAATGTTCCAAGGGCATCATGTACATATAAAATAAACATTTATAAGAACATCCTCCTAAGACTCCCCTCAAGTGTAACTAGTGCAATGTTTAGGTAGAGTCTCATACCCCTACCTAGACTAAGCTAGACCTTCTAGGTTATCAAATTAGAGTTCAAGTCGTTTAATTCATTTTCCCTATTGGGAACATCTTTCCCTAACCGACATAGACCACATGACCTTGTATGGAATCTAGTGTAATATAACCCTACACCAAAAGAAAGCAGACTACGTGCGAAGGTAGTACAATATTGTGAAACATAAAAAACTACGTGGATCCACTAGCTAGTATTCCTATGGGGATACATAGTTTGAAGAACTAGGAGATATAGTGTGGACCCTCTTTAAGAGCCATGCATTATAGTCTCCAATCTTAAGAGTAATGTGGTGTTCCTACCTTCCCTATGTGGGAAGGGACACTCCTCAATCTAGTTCACTCGCTGATAAGCTAGAGTCCCTTTTTGAAATGTCTTTAAGCCTTTAATTATCAATCATATCTTAGTTTAGGTCATAGGGTCTGTCCCTTTATAATCATAATCATATATAGCTGAATAAGAATTGTATGAGTATAATTCCTTTCATCATAATTCATATAAGTGAGGTTAACACAGTATCATATCAAGGAACAATGTTAGATTCCACTATCCTTATATCACATACACCTTACTAAACCTCATAACATAGCCAAGACATTTCAATTCAACATTATATCACACTATCAATCTTCATGCCCTAAATCACACCTAAAGAAGTAGAATAATAGGCCTATATTTCATCTTAATTCATTCATAATAAAATCATAGTAATGTAATCTAATCAATAACAAAGTCAATTTATTGATCACTATACAATATATGTCAAGATCTCAACCTAGGGTTAGGGATTGAGGATTATATTCTTCAATCTAGACCAAACCATCAAAAATTACCATAAAAAAATTAAATTACAAGTTAATATATTTAATGTTATCTAAACGAATCATCAAAAACTCATTAAAAAACTTTGATTTTGTAATTGGATGAAACACATAAGAAAACTCCACTTTTGAAATCAATTTTGAAGGAACCCTTTGAGGAAAGAGACTCAAAGGTAAATTAGATGTCATACCTTAAAGTTTGATAACAATTTGATAGTGAATTCACCCCTTTGATAGCTTTCAATGGTGAGTTCAAGTAGAGAGAGAATGAAGAGAGTTTGTGTTTTACAGTTCTAATTAGTTTAATTGGGATTGGGGCTTTTATATGGGCTTTACGATAGTTAATTAGTATCCCTTTAATCCCTAAATAACACATAAAACACCTAATCCATTAAATGAATTAATACTAAAACGTGTAGAAAACTCACCCTTCGCAGACGAAACCCTGTTGACGGGACGTTTGTGAACCTACAGACCCTCACCCCTCCATCCTGCACTCATTTGATGAGTTCAAAGACTGTGAAGGAATATTCCTTCCTCAACATTGATAAGTAGGATACTAAAGTTTCATTGACACCCCGTATGTCCACATAGGGACCGTAGGTGGTCCCGTCGATGCACACTGCCCAGGTAGTGTTGCTTCTAACGCAATGGTCCTCCTCAAGGGCCCTTGGTTGATCCTTGAGGAGTCGAATCCATATGTTTAATACATGAAATGATTCTAAAACCTATTAGCTACCCTTCAACAATTTTAATACATTTCCAACTCCTAACAGTTTGTCAAATAGGCTAAGACACACGCTAGTACTTCTTTGAACCAACTTCCGGATGTCAAAGACGTTCTGATTCAATTTGGTTCTTAAATTTTTTTAAATGACCTTTATTTATTAAAATGGACTTTAAAACAGTACATAGACCACATGAAATCTATGTTAGACTTTACGACACGTCTTGGATTTTCAAACTGTTATAATTCTAAGTATGAGAGTTAAATTGTGATAGTAGCATGTAACATTTTGTTTAGGAGTCTTAAGTGAAAATAAATTTTATTGATATCCTTGAATATTGAATTTTAATGAAGTTATATTTATGTGAATAACCGAGTTTATATGATTTTGTCTCACATATTGTAATGCCTTCATAATAAAATTCTTTAAATGATGCATTACTGATCTAAGGAGCATGCTTACTGTATGCTAATTGAAATTTTTACTATATTATGATTTAATGAGAAATGGTTACAATGTGTGTACAAATGATTTATATGAAGATGATAATGTGTCGTTAAGAAAGTTCCTCGTATATGAAATGCAAATGATATTCTTAGTACATGATAAGTTGTGGATAAAGTTCCTACATTCTTGTTGTGCTTTTATTCTCTTTTTTTATGAGGAGTTGATTTCATTCCAATATATATGTATTATATATGGTTTGGTATGGTTATGAGCTTATAAGATTGAGTCTTTATTGTAGAAAGTGTTTAAAGTGTGGCAAGTGTCGTTCGAGGATAAATGTTGTCCAATTGGGGGAGAATGTAACGCCCCTAAGAATAAACTAGGTGAAACTAGATCCTAACAGGTTTGTCATGAGGTTATAAGGTCCTAAATTAATTAAATGTAGTTAATGAAGGTTTTGTGTAAAGTATAGATGATTTTGGAGGTCAAAAATTCAAGAACGTCCATGGCGTTCGGAAGATAGCCTTGAGACATGCTTGTGTTTTTTGGAGTGCCTTAGTATGTTTTACGGTTTGTTTTAGTTCAAATAGATGGGTGACTTCCCTAATATAAAGATTAACGTGTTTGAGATTTAAAATTTAGGGAAAGACTTCAAAATTTCCAACATAAGGGTCCATGATAGGACCCAAACCTTGGGTCAAAACTCCCCAAGGCAAACTCCATGTACGACTGCCAAATGACGGACCGTAGTTAAGGTGACGCCTCGATGGCGGACGTCTCTCCATACTTAGTGATGAGAGATATATCCACCTATAATAGGTCTTTGAACTAAACGAATCCACACCAGTACGGCTCGTTGTTCAAACGACGAAGCATCGGTTGGCTCGTCGTTCGGGTCTTCACTTTTCCTATAGATCCTCGGCTGATCTAGTGGCTTTTTAGGTAATTCAGTAGCCTTATGAAATGAAAATGGGAGGTTAATTATTGTCATTTTTAGTATATTAAGTGACTAAATAATTCTTGAAACCATAGTTGTGTTCAAAATTCAAAATCAAAACCGATGATCCAAAATAGTCCCCTCTAGAACTCCATTGAAGCTTGAAGATAATTTTAACTTGGAGCTTGGTTTTCCATCAAATATTCATCATTTTTATGGAAAATCATCAATAAAGGTATGTTGTTTCATCCTTGAACTATTTTTCTTCATGTAGCCAAAATTCAAAGCCGTTTCTAGGACTTCTGAAAACGTGCAATATTCAAAAATGAATTCTACCCATGGGTTCTTGCATAAAACTGTTTGAATAAATTATTTATTATTGAATTAGTTTTAATTAAAGGATTTCAGATCAAAATTATTACGAACCCATGAAAATCTTGATTTCCTTATTTTCCCTAAAATGTGGGTGATTTTATCAAGGCTTAATTGTATTTAATTCTTTAGTAGATTCTATTGGGATATTGAAATATTTATGATTTAGGTAAGAATTGTATATGCGATTCCTTAATTGAAAGATTTTAATATGGTTTATTAATAAATCAACTATATAGTTTGATTATTAGTTTAAATTGATGGATATGACTATTGGAAAGAGACTTTGTGAATTGAATACGTTGGAACGTCAAAGGAATTATTGTGATGATTATGTAATGGTTTTACGTTTACCTAATTCTCTATATATTGTGTAGTATAGGTATTGAATTGTGTTCATTGGTATGGTCCACTTATGGTGGTAGTGGTTATGTATTCTAATTGTAATGAACATGGCCTTGTTGGCATTACTTTATTATATGTGATATTAATATGTTGTAGCTTGTGTAGTTGATCAATGGGAAACATGATTATGTTTAAGTATATGTGAAAAAAGTGAAAGCAATTGTTATTCTAATTGATGATAGGTTATCATGGTAGACTATGGTGATATCCTTATGTGTGTAGTCTTGATGTTTAATTATGATCTTTCCTAATTTACTATATGAGTCTTATGATGGAATATGTTGATGTTTCTATTGGAGTGAAGAGGGTGACATGTAGTAGACTTAATAATTATTATGTCCTACTTGAGTATTATTTAACATGTCATAAAGTGAAGATGTAT
Source organism: Solanum lycopersicum (assembly GCF_036512215.1). NCBI lineage: Eukaryota > Viridiplantae > Streptophyta > Magnoliopsida > Solanales > Solanaceae > Solanum > Solanum lycopersicum. The sequence goes on along the minus strand of NC_090804.1, from coordinate 18,084,134 downwards.
GTGTCTTGTTTTGTAGACCTATGTCCCTCTACTTGATACATGAATAATGTGAATATGAATTCCTACTTATTAGGTTGAACTAACTTTGTCATGTATTTAAATGTATGGTCTAAATAGAACCTCGAATAGAGTAAAGAGAGTCATTAACTAGGAACCTTTAAACTAGAAAGGAGGTTGAGATATCGTTAAGTTTAAAGATGTAAACACATCCTTCTTGTGTAATTAATAGACTTAGGGGTAGGTTGTCTGTAATAGGATGAAACCGTCTATAAAAAATTCCTGAAGCTATCCTATTAACTATTGAGTGGAAGCCCTAAATAATCGACCTTTTGTAGATACGTTATGCTTATGTACAGCTAGAACTGTTGCCTTTTCATATGTCATATTTGATTGAACTTCACTATGAGAACAAAGGCCAGCACCGAGTGAGTGTGCTTGGGGAGTGATTATAATCAATGTGCAATAAGATTGAAAACAAACCCTTGGCATTCCTTAACCATGTGCCTACATGGGATGTGTCCTAGTTCTACCATTGGCAAGTAGAACAACTGCTATCAGTGTAGAAAGACTCCAGATTCCATGCCTACCTACTATGGTCTATGACAATTAAGGCCTATTGTCATTATATGGTATACATTCTTGTGTTAGAAAAGTTATACAGTATTTATATAGTTTAATGTTAAGCTATCTAGACATACCACGAGTAGGCTTTTAAGATGCTAGTGTGTAGAATCCCTATGTTTTTTCCATGACCATTATGTTATGTCTTATAAATTCTTAATTGAATCATAATTGACGTAATAAATGACTTTCACTCAAGTTAATGAATGTTGGATAAAAGTATCCCAATTTGGGGTAGCTTAAAAGGTTGCTTATGTAGACTTGAAGAGGGTGTATGGGCTATCTCTCTATGTTCCCTTAAAGAGAATCTCAAAGTAAAATTAGGTGGTGAGTAATATATTAAAAATACTATAATATTATCTTAGGTAGTCTGAAAGATTACTTAGTTGTGCCTGACGACGGTGTATGTCAGTCTCTTCTATTCTAGCTAAAGTAACTCTTAGGATAACCTTTGGTAGGAGGATTATATCATTATATGGTATAAGTGTTGTTAATGCAATTATCAGGATTAGTTAGAATGTGACTTATATGAGAAGTTTGTGTTTAAAGTGGTTCTAGACTTATGTTATGAAGTTTCCTTCAAAAGAACAAAAAGAACATGTTTTACACTAATATCCTTTTAGCATGGCTTTATTTCATATCACCTACTTAGCACATACAATACGCTAATTTAATATATTGTCTGCTTCAAAAGGCGTAGGTGATATTTAATAGGAGTCATTTGAAGTGAAGCTTGGATATTAGTATCTTTTCAAGAAAATTTTGCTATGTACTTAATTGATTCGATAACATTGTTATCTTTATCTTTTCGTTTCAAAAAATATTGTATTAGACTTTGCGATTTTCTATTATATTGATGTATGGGTTATCACCAAAAGATATTCATGTGCATAAGATAGCTACCATGAGACTTATTAGTTTTTTTTTCTGACAAAAGAGATTTTGAGATATTATTCGGTAATTTTTTAAGTTTGCACTACTTTTCATATTTATATACAACAAATTATGTCCAAAGGAATGTACAAGACCTCTGAGTGTTCGAGTACGACATGCAAGGATTTGAGGATACCATTTCTTCTAAGGTGTACCCTCTTGTCGTACAAACATGGTATTAAAGTATAAGGTTATGAGGTTAGTATATATGATTCATAGTCTCGTAATAGCGACATCTAGTATAGTCGTGTTCATTGGCATGAGTCGCGACTCATCCATGAGCAAGAGGTTATTGGATGATAATGTTTTCCTTATTTTCTACTATTCTTTCTTGCCGTAGAGATTAAAAGTTTTAGGTGCCCTTTCTAAATATTTTATGTTATGTTTATAGGAGATGAATACGAGGAGGACACTAGATTGGAGAGTTGATGACGAGGTTGTGTTAGGGGGAGTCCTCCTTGAGGTGAACAAGTTCCCCAAGGTGGACAAGCTCCACAAGGTGTTCAAGTCCATAATATGGGTCAAGGGAATGAGGTTCGAGTGATTCGCCCATAAATGACTAATGGGGATATTAGAGAGGATCTCCTTACCCTAGCCCAAGCAATGACGACTCAGGTTACTAGAGATATTAGGCCTAGGTTTAATGCACGTGAGATTACTATGACCTAAAGGTTGAGGGACTTTGTGAGGATGAATCCTCCTCTATTTCTTGGTTCTAAGGGGGGAGAGGATCCCCAAGATTTTCTTGATGGTGTGTACAAGGTTTTTAGTGCCATGGGGTGATTTCTAGGGAGAAGGCAGAGTTAACTTCTTACCAATTGATGGAATTTGCTAAAGAATTGACTAATGAATTGAAAGATAATAAATTGGTTGTGTCAGGTGCCATAGTGTGCGAAGAGTGTAAGGCGGCTTTCGTAGAAAATCTCTTTCCCCGTGAGAGAAGGGAGGTGAAGTTTGAGGAGTTCATAAACCTCAAGCAAGATGATATGAGTGTTAAAGAGTATTTTTTGTAGTTTTCACAGTTGTGTCTTCGTGTCTAACCCAACGGATAAGATGAGTACCGGTGTTACCTAAGTTGTAAAAGAAAAATATTGTACTGCCATGGTCCTTAATAACATGTAATTTTCTAGGTTTAGGGTGTATGCTCAATCTATTGAAGAGTCCAAACATAGAAGGATCACAAAGAATTAAAGAGGGGTAGAGTGGAGAAGACAAAAAAATCTAGGTTCAACAAGAGTGCTCCAATAAAAGAAGGATATAGTGCTCTTAAGTTTAATACTGAGGGTTGTGTTAGTTCCCATGTTGTTGAGACTACTTCTTCTAGACGTGGGAAGAAGCATTATGGGAAGTGTTTAGCCGGTACGGCTGGTTTCCTTTGTTAAGGTAAGGATGGTCATTAGGTAAGGGATCTTACTACTATTTCGTCTGGAGGAAGAGGGGCCAAACGATTTCCTCCTAGTACTTCGGATGATGGTCCTCCAAAGAGGAACCACTTTTATATTCTCCAATATAAGGGAGAAAATTTGCATGATGATGCCAGTAATTTAGAGTTTTCTCTCATTAGTTCTGATAGGTCACTTCAAAGTGGGGGAGTTTGATGAGTAGTTGGGCTGTAGATTGTTGTCTCGTTCTAATCTAGTCTAAGCATGAGAGTAACATTGTGATAACTTCATGTTGCATTTTGTTTAAGAGTCATAAGTGAAAATGAATTTCATTGATATCCTTGCATTGTGTATTTTCATGAAGTTATGATTATGTGACAAAATGATTTTATATAATTGTGTCCTTCATATTGTTATGAATTAATAATAAATTACTTAAAAAGTTCGATTAGTAATCTAAGAAGCATGCTTACTGTAACATAATTGAGTTTTTCACTAATTTGTGCTTTGATGAGGGATGGTTATAATATGTATAAAGATGATGTATATGAGCATCATAATGTGTAGATAAGGAAGTTCCTCCTATATGAAATTAAAATGTTAGTTTTAGTACAAGATGACTTGTGGATGAAGTTTTGAATTTTTAGTTGGTCTTTGACTCTCTTAGTGATGAGGAGTTGATTTTCTTCCTATCTATGTGTTTTGAATATGGTGTGGTATGGTTATGATCTTCTATTCTTGAGTCCTTACTCTTGAATGTGTTTAATTTATTACCTCCAAAACTACTTAGGTTAATATATAAACTAAGATTGTTTTCCTGAGGGTCTAAGGTACTAAATTTGTCTATGATATGGGAATGACACAGTGTCTAAATTTTTAGATTAATTTGAAGTCAAATGTCAAGGGACGACCAAGGTGTTCGTCAACTAGTCACCTTAGTTCTTCATGTGTGTTTTATGTGTTTATGAGTTTTTTATAAGCTTATGAGGTCCTTATATTTTTTAATATAGTGTTTATAGGCAGTGTGTCAAGTTTTATAATGTTTGGAGGTCAAACGTCCAAGAACTTCCATGACGTTAGAAAAGTTTGCCTTGAAACGGCCTTATGTGTCTTTGCATGTTTGATTGAGCTTTATGTGTTTGTTTTTTTATGATATTGATATGGGAATTCCCACACTCATATACGATCATATTTGAGTTTGATACATACGGTAAACCATTACCACGGACCCACCATGGGTCCTTGAGGAAGGACCCTTCATTTACAACAAAGGCTATCTAGGCTAGCCCAAAACTACTAATGCAATTGATGGCCTGTAGTCTTGTCAACATCCAGGCATTGGTGTTACACCCTAAAAACAACTTAGGTGAAACTATATCCTACCATATTTATAATGAGGGTGTAAGGTTATAAGATGGATTATAATGTAGTAATAAGGCAGTGTCTAAATATTTAGGTGAATTTGAAGTGAAACTTCAAGGGACGACCAAGACGTTTGACGATTAAGTTACCTATATGGATTATATGTTTTTATGTTTTTTTTCGTGTTTAATGATATTATGAGGTCTTTATATGAGTTATAACAGTATTTATAGTTAGTGTGTTGATATTTATGATGATTGGAGGTCAAACGTCCAAGAACGTCCAAGATGTCCAGAAACTAGTAAAAGTTAAACTAGTGTATCGTAGTGTTTTGTTGTGGAGTTTTGGTTGTGTTAATTGAGGGTACAATTAAGCATATATGGTTTCTAATTATAGAGTGACATTTAAAGGGTTGAAACATCTGAGAATGACGCCCCGAGAACTGGTCAAAGGGTCCTTGAGAAGGAACCAAACATCTGTCGATGAAGTTACCCAAGGCAGCAGAATCTGTGCATGAAAGAAAGATATCTGTAACGCGGACTTGTTCCTCCCAAGGCCAAACTCTGCATCCGCGTCGCGGACGGATTGTGGATTCCGTTGTTTTGAGAAGTAATTCCAAAAAATGATGCGGGAATAGCTACATTTCGCGGACTTTTTCCTCAACGATAATTTCGGAAATTTAAGTTCAGTTTGAGTTTGTTAAAAGGTACTGTAATATAAGTGGTCTTTTGGGTATTTTAGGGACTAGTTTTTGGCGGTCATTATTTCTATTCAAAACCCAATTCGCCTTTCAAATAATAACCCTCAAATCCAAAATAATATCTCTCCATTTTTTTCCCTCAAAAAAACTCCACTGATGATGTTTTGATGCTCCAAGGAAGAAGATAGATTTTCAAAGTTTTTGTCCATCAATCTTGTGAGATATTCATCAAAATTACGGTATGGTTCTTCATCCCTTCTTTTTCTTCAAGGAGTCTATTTAGTTATACTTCAAATATGATCCAAACCAAGAAATCTTTAAAATTTTAATCTAACTGTGGGACCTTGCATAAAACGTTTTAGATCAATGACTTGTGATTGAATTAGTCTTAATTGAATTATTTTACATCAAAATTTCTCTGGACCCATTTAATTTATGAACCCTAGCTTTTGACTACTTTGTGGTTGACTTGATCATGTCTTAATGCTATTGAATTCATGTGTAGGTTGATTAGGGAAGTTGAAATATGATAGAATCATGTTACAATTGTGAGTATGTTGCCCTAAATTCATAATCCATATTCAACTACTTTTGATTCATTGTTTATTGTAAATATTGGACTAAGTTGGTGATCATGGACATGGGTAACCGCCTTTGTGTATTGTATTAGATGATTTAGTTATGGATTTAAATGGTTAGAATGGATGGTTGTTGGATGCCCTAATTCTCTTTGTATTATGTAATGTAGGTTTTAAAATTTGTTGTGATTGGTATTGTCCACTTATGGTGGAGATGCTTATGTGTTAAACTTATGGTGGAGATGCTTCATCGGCATTAGTTTATCAATTGTATTTTACATGGACTTTTCGGCATTATTTTGTGAATGCTGATATTATCATATTAATACTTAAATATGAGCAACGTGAAAGACCATGTGATATACGTGTATGTGTTAGATTGAACTCTACTAATTTATTAGGTGTGATCATGATAGACTATAGTGATTTATCTTTATGTGTTACTAGAGTATCTTGGTCGGGTTGACTTGGTTACTCCTATATGATACTTTAATACAATTGAATATGTGATCTGAAGATGAATGTTTAATGAATGTCTAGGATCGGTAGACCTAAGATGGTTCCCTTCTAAGCATGACTTATATGTGAAACCTTCTAGAAAGAAAGAAGGATAAAAATGAGCTATCCTTATAGACAATTGAGTGTCAACCGTAGTTGACCCATCTTTGGTAGGTGAATTATGACTAGGTAATGTCTCAGATATGGTACCTTTACATATTCTCTTTTTCATTGAACTTACTCTATGAGAAAAAAGTCTAGAATTGAGTGAATATGTTATGGGATGTAGCTATACTTGACAAATAGAATAGAGTGCAATGTATAACTATTGAGAAGGAGACTAGAGAAGATAAAATACAGTGATATTCCTTATCCACGTGCCTACATGGGACGTTTTCTAGTTCTACCTTGGAAAGTAGAACACGCTCTAGTGGTGTAGGGTAGACTCCGGATTTCATGCCTAGATAGTATGGTCTGCGTCGCTTATTTCCTATTCTCATCATGTCGGGTACATTCAAGTATTTGATAACCTCTACAATGTTTAGGTAGTTAAATGGAACGCTATCTAGAAATGGCGCGAGTGTAACTACTGCAAGTAACGCCTAGAAATTAGGGAGAACCCTTGGATCGGGAAAAGATGTACTTGACCCTTAAGGGTCTTGTACACACTCTTTAACTATCATTCATTTCTTAAGACATTAAAAGTAGTGCAGAATAAATATTTTTCATCACACTAGATATAAAAAGGAATTCTTTCATAAATACTTAGATAATCTCATCATCACAAGCCAAATATGAGGACACTACATTATATATTAGGGACACGACCCTTTAAATTTAAAACAAACACGTAATAGTTCTTTTTAAAAAAACTAAGAAACATAGACAATGTCCTCGAATATATTTGGACATGCCAAATTGTGAGAGAGTAGAATTTCCAAGCTTCGCCTTCTAGACTTCTCCTTGCTTCCAGTGATATACTTATTATGTATAGAAAAGTATAGGGCTATTACAAAACAATATACTAAGCATGGAATTTGTAAGAACATGAAAAGGGGGACATTTTACTATAAATACATTTTCATGGTAATTAAGTAAAACAATCAGTAATATTTAAGTAGAGAAACATAAGAATCATCATTTAACATTTCGAGAAGGATTTTCTTAACTTTTACAAGAAGACCATTTTACTTTAAACTACAAATTGTTACAGTGGGTTCATTTTTTCCTTACCATTATAGTGAACTACCTATATACCCAATCAATGAACTCCCAAAGTCAAACCAAGAGGATGTAAACTCATTTCCATAAAAGTTTCCCTAGCTAAGGTAATCCTTACAATCACCAAGGTAAGACATGAAGGAAACACCCAAACAACTTTTCTAATACACAACTAGGTGATCGCCAAGACTAACCCGTCTAGGCTTACTCGCCTCGGTAGAACAAGTCACCACTTAATAGCAAAACATTAGAAGAAAACTAAGACAGCACCACTAAGACTTCCCTCAGTGCAATGAGTACATTGGGTCCCATTCCACCACCTACCCTAAGTAGTACTTTCTTTTAGAAGACTTAGCTCATTCAATTCATATAGCACACCAAGATTTCCCTTTGGGAAGGACTACTTAGTGCAATGGATAGATAGCGTCCCATACCACCACCTACACTAAGTAGTACATTCTTTTGTAAAACTTAGCTTATACAATTCATATAAATCACCAAGACTCCCCTTTCGGAAGGTCTATTTAGTTCATTGGATAGATGTCGTCCCATTCCACCACCTACCGAAGTAGTAAATTCTTTTATGAGACTTAGTTCATTCATGGTTTTGTGGGGGTTACCTTAATCAACATAGATGATGAGAGCTAGACATTGAATCCCGATACTTCCCTTATCAGATGAGGGATCCCACTTGCCTAGGGTAGGGTAATTCTCATAACTTTTACATGGCTTTCCCAATAGCTACACATAGAATAAAGAGATTCCTGCAAAGTAACTCATTCTCTACTAACGAAGAAAACACATCTCAAGAGTTACGTTGGAATAATACATCTCAACTCAGCAAGTGTAACAACCTCTTCTTCATATCCTCGCGGTTTTAGGCATAACTCCCCACAGATTCTAAACATTATAAACTATAGGTTAAGGAAAACTAGTCGATAGCACATGTAGACTTACGAAGGGTATCCATCCTCCCACCTATAATAGAAAACTCTTGATAATAGTGAGGTTACTACTAAACACTTCATCTCAACTCACGAAGAGTGTTCACTCCAAAGCTACCCTTTTTATTCACATCATTTACTTCATTCATTTATTTATTTGAAGTGTGTGCATGTGTGTATACATGTGAATACACCTTGTAGATACGCATCATTTCATTTACATTCACTTCTATACATGCTTAGACGTTCATTCATCACATTAAACACTTTAACATGCTTCACTGCCTCATATAATTCATTTAGACATAATCTCTAGCATTCTTCATATAATAAGCTTTACAAGTCACATTGACAAGAATAACAACATAATCATCTTACTTATCATAATATCCTTTGTTGACTCTTTCACAATAAACAAATAACTTCATAATTCATTCAATTCAAGTAAACACCGCCCCCAAGAAGGTGGACCATACCACTCAAGAGCATTTCATAATGAGAGTTAATAATGAGACCTACTTACCTTTGTTCCAAAGCCTTCACACCTATTTCCAAATTTGCAGAACAGTTCATGAAAAAATAGGCCTTAGAGTAGTAGCTGAATAACAACATCAACCGAAAGAAACTGAAGCTCAAAGACTACAAATTCATGCTCATTTAACCCATTCCTTAAGCCAAAATTTGATATAAAGCTTTAACATATTTGCATAAAAGTTTTAGAATCAAAATCATAAACTAACATTAGAAACATCATATTTGAACCATTTAAAAGTTTTTCATCAAGACCCATATATAGAGCTAAAGATAGAAGAAGTTAGGGTTGAAAAACTTTTTCAAAATTCTCTTAGAAGGGACTACTTGAATGAAAGAGATCTCAAGTATGACTACCATACCTCAAATAGAATAAACGAAACTGCTATTTCATGAATAAACGTCCATCAATATCCCCTCCTAGATCCTTCTTGATTTCTAGATCCTATGGAGTTATGAGAGAGTTGGCTTGAGGGAAGGGTTTTGGGTTTTAGGAAATGAAGTCTCAAATAAGGTCTTAGGGTTTAAAACGTGTTAATATACCTAAAAGACCCAAAAATAAAACCAAAGGTTAATAAAATACATAGGGTGACTTTACTAGACACCGCAGGTCAAAACAGATTTTTGACAGCTTTTTGGCAGCTCAACCGCCCGTTGGTGGTAATTTATTCGTTGAGTCTGTAACATTCCAATCCTACAGACCTGAAGGTCCAATATATCGATGAAGTCAAAAAATTGTCGATTGGTCAACTGGCCGTTGATTGGTTCCGTTGGTGGACACTGCTAGGAAGTTTTGGGTCTTAATCTTGGGTCTGTGTCTAGAGAACCTTGTGGGTCCTAGGTGGGGTTGAACCCAGACGTTAAATCCCTATACATAGTCGTATACGTATTAGGAACATCCCACTCAAATATCAAACAAAATTAACTTGTTAAACTCACTCAAACACATGAGGACACACGAACACTTTCTAACGCACACCTTTCGAACGTCATGGATGCTCATAGACGTTTGACCTCCAAACGTCACCAATCATCACACACTGCCTAAGAACATCGATGTAACTCATTTTAACACAAAAACTACTCACAAAACATTACGAAGCTCCAGTTCACGTTAATTTGTTTTAAGGTGTTACATGCTTCCCCACTTAAAAAATCATTTGTCCTTGAATGACCTTAAAACTTTAGGACCACCAAGTAATAAATAAGAAACACATAACACATCACATCATAAAAAAAAATTCATATTCAATGCGCCAAACTTTCAAGGAACGTCAACTACACATTCAGAAACATATTCCTAAGCAACACAAGAAACTTTTTAAAAGGAAACTTCCAAGTTCAAGCGCACACTTAATTCATCATTTTATGTAGGAACTACCTTCTCCAACATTATATATGGCCCTAAACATCATTTTTAAAAACGTTGAACAATATTCATGAAAAAGAATATTTTTCTCAAACATTAAAATTTTAAAGTGAGTATGACTCCCACACAGTGAAACATGCATAAATTTAAACAATTTGTCCTTTAAGAATTTTATGAAGAATACATGAACATAAGAGGACAAGTCCATATAAACTCATCTTATTCCATTAGAACAACAACAATAAATAGTTAAAATTTACCTAGACTACCAACTCCGGATTAGTCCTTTTTCCTAGCTCCCATCCCATATGGATGAATCTTTTTTGGATCATTAGGATCTTGATTGACCTCATTGACCTTTTCTTTGATGTTAGGGAATTCCCTTATCTTTTGGCCCTTACTACCACCTGCAAAACAACCATTTGCTCCGGCAAGAAATTTACCTAGATAGTCGTGGAAGACTCTTATTGAAAGAACCTCTTCATAGCATTTTTGTCACTAGAATCATCCGACCTTGGGATCTTACCCTCTTGCATCTCTAATTTTGGACTCATCTATTTTTTGGGCATACACCATGAGCCTAGAAATATCCTTTTCATTAAGAAACATTGTTGTACGACTCTCTTTCTCCACAAAACATGAACTCCGATGAAAAAATTATTCATATTAGACCTAGGGTTGGATACCATTGTTGTGGCATACATAGGAAGTTGGGGTGACTTTGAGGGAGTATTATTGCACAACTCATTCCCCTTTTACGAAGATTTATAAATTCAACAATTTTCATCTCTCTCCAATCTAGGGCAAAAAACCTATCTATTAAAGGCTCTTTCAAAATCTCCCAATAAAACGGACCATCTCTCAAAAGTCTCTAATCCCTCCATTGCTCGAACCACACTTGAGACACAACGTTAAGTTTTTAAGCGTCTAACTTCACTTTCTCTCTAGGAGTCACACCCATAGCATCCACGACTTTGAACACCTAATCTATGATGCTTTGTGGATCTTCATCCACCTTACTACCATAAAAAGCATGAGGTTTCACCCTCATGAAATCACAGATTCTAGAAGCGAGATTACTAGCATGAGGTTGACGTCCACCCACTTGGTTTTCTTAGGAAATAAAGTGATTATTGACCACATGAGCTCGATCCATCAAAAGTTGTGTAAAATCCATTAAGGCAGACCTCAACACCGAATTAGTTATATCCCACTCAACAAAAAAAAAGTTGAACTATAGGAACCATTTAAGGAGCTTGAGGATCTTGAGGTTCCGTTGGCACATGAGGTTCTTGAAGGGGAACCTCCTCATTTTCTCCATCTTTGCCAACAGTTAGAACTTGGTCAACACGGGGAGGGATCCTCTCATTATCTACACCTCCCTTCTCCCACCTAGCGGTTGATCTCCTTATAATTATGTCTTATAAACACAATGAGAAGAGGTTGAGAGTGATATTATAAAACTCAACTCTAAGGAACGACATTAAAATAATGATAAAAGTGAAACTTCTATCATTTCATTGCCTCTTGTCCATGGATGTGTGGTCACTCACAACAATGACCAAGACTCTAATATATGTGGATTGTGAGAATATTAGACCCTAAACTATTTCCCACACTTATGCTCTGATACAAAGTCTTTAACGACCCGCAAGTACCCCTTAGACGTTAGGGAGAACCCTTAGGTCGGTATGAGGCGTATTTGACCCTTTTAAAGTCTTATAGAATCCCTTTAACAATCATTCATTGCATAAGATATGAAAAGGAGTGCGGAATTAAATATTTTCACGACATTTAATATAAAAAGTAATATCTTCATAAATACATTGAAAATCTCATCGTCACAAGCCAAACACAAAGACACAACATAATAGCTAAAGGCCACGGACCAACACATTTGAAAGAAATAGGTAATAAGTCTTAATAATAAAACTAAGAAACATAGACTATATCCTCTAATATATGACAACATACCAAATCCTGCGAGACTATAAGTACCAACTTCACCTTCTAGACATCTCCTTTCTTCCAAACTTGTACCTATTAAGTATAAATAATTATGGGGTTGGTAAAAAACAATGTACAAAGTATTGCATATGCAAACACATACAAAAGGTACATTTTAGTTTAGATACATACTCAAACAAATTATGCAAAAAATATGGAATAACGAAGTAAAACAACATAATAATCAACATTTAACACTTAGATAAGGATTTGATTAATTTTCAAAAAAGGACCATTTTAAATTGAACGAAAAAATGTTACAGATAGTTAATTTCATTCCTTTGCATTAATGTGAACTACCTTAATCTCAAAACAGTGAAATCTCAAACTCAAACAAAGAGGATGTAAACTCATTTTCATAAGTGTTTCCCTAGCTTAGGTTATCCTAAGACTCTCCAAGGTAAGAAAGGAAGCAAACGTGCATATACCTCTTTCAATAAACACCTAGGTGATCCCCAAGACTACCCCGTCTAGGCTTACTCGCCTTGGGAGAACAAGTCTCTACTCAATTTAAAAGTATTAGAAATACACTTAAACAACATATAAAGATTTCACTTTTGGAATGCCCACTTAGTGCAATGAGTAGATGTCGTCCCATTCCACCACCTACTTTCAATATTACACTCTTGTAGAAGACTTAGCTCATTCGAATCATATAATACCCAATCAAGTATCCTCTTTCGGAAGGTCTACTTGGTGAAATAGATAGATACCAACTCTATGTAGTACATTCAGTTAGAAGACTTAGTTCGTACACTTCATATAAAACACCAATAGTCCTCTTTCGTGAGGTCTACATAGTGAAGTGGATAGATGGTGTCCCACTCAACCACCTATCCTAAGTAGTTCATTTTTTTAGAAGACTTAGTTCATTTATTCTTTTGAGGGGGTTAGCTTACCCAACATAGACCATAAGAGCTAGACATTGAATTTCAGTACTTACTTTATCAGATAAGGGATCCCTACTTGCCACGGGTATGGTTATTCTCAGGCTTTTACCTTGCTTTCCAAATAGCTACACCTATGGAGGCTCATAGTTAAGGGATAAGGAGATTGCCACTTAGTAACTCATTCTGTACTAACGAGGAGTACTCATCTCAAGAGGTACATTGGAATTCAACATCATAACTCACCAAGTGTAACAACCTCTTCTTCTTATCCTCTCAGTTCTAGTCATAACTCCACACGGATTATCAACATTATAAACTATAAGTAAAGGATAACTAGTTGACACCACATGTCAACTAACAAAGGGTATCCATCATCCTACCTATCTTAGAAAGCTCTTGGAAGATAATGAGGTTGCCACTAAACACTTCATCTAAACTCACAAAGAGTGCTCACTCCAAAGCTCCCCTTTTCATTCACATTATTTACTTCATTCATTCATTCATTGAAAGAGAGTTTATGTGTGTGTACATGTGAATATGCCTTGCACATAAGAATCATTTCAATTCAATTCATGTCTATACAAGCTTATACCTTCATTCATCACATTACACACTATAACATCCTTCACTTAGTCATATAGTTAATTAAGATAAAATTTCTAACATACTTTCCTATAATAAGCTTCACAAGTCTTATAAAAAAAATAGCATCAAAATTATCTTACTTCAAATAATATGTCTTTGTGGACAGCTTCACAATACACAATTAACTTCATATTCTATCAATTCAAGTAAACACAACCACCAAGAAGGTGGATCATACCACTCAAGAGCAATTCATAATGACAGTTAATAATGAGATCAACTTACCATTCTTCAAAAGCCTTCACAGATATTTGCAAAATACTCAACAATTCATGATAAAATAGCCCTTAGGACAGTAGCTAAACAACAAAATCAACCCAGAGAAACTGAAGTTCAAAGACCCTTATTTTTACCTAAAGATAGAAGAAGTTAGGGTTGAAAACCCTTTTTGAAAATCTCTTAGAAGGTACTACTTGAATGAAAGACATTTCAAGTATGAATGCCATACCTCAAATATAATAAAACACACTTATATTTGATGAAGAAAGTACACCAATAACCCCTCATAGATCCTTCTTAATTTCTTGCTCCTCTGGAGTTTTGAGAGATTTTTTATTTCGAAAAGGCTTTTCTGTTTTAGGAAATGAAGTCTCAAATTAGGTCGTAGGATTTAAAACATCTTAATATACCTAAAAGACTCTAAAAATGACACCCAAGGTTCATAAAAGACTTGGTATGAATTTACCAAACACCCCGAGTCAAAAAAGTTTTTGACAACTTTTTGGCAGAAGCACCAACGACTCCAACCAACAGACCATTTGTCCATGAATGGCCCGTTGGTGGAGGTTCATTGGTTGAGTTTGAAACCTCCAAAATCCTACAGACCTAAATTTCCAATCGACGGACTAAGTCGATGAGCCATCGATTGGTCAATTGGCTATTGACTTGGTCCGTTTGTGGATACTGGCAGGCTATTTTTGGGTCGTAGTCTTTGGCCCTTCTGTTGGGCCCCCCGTGGGTCCTAGGTGGGGTCGTACCAAAACATTTATTCCCTATTCATCATTTTCTAGTCTTACAAACATTCCACACCAATTTCATACAAAAGAAATATGTAAAACTCACTCGATCACATGAAGACACACGAGAACTTTTTAAGGAACACCTTGCGAACATCATCGATGTTAATGTGTGTTTGACCTACAAATGTCATCAAAAACCTCACACTCTGCCTAAGACCATCAATGTAAGTTATTTTAACACAAAACTATATCACGAAATATTTATTTAGATCTAGTTCACATTAGTTCATTTATTGGAGGTACAACGAGTAGTCTTTGATGATTTTAGAGTGTAGGTTCCCTAGGTCTTTCTAAGATCATTATGTGAAGTACTTACTAAATGAAGTGTCTTATAGTTGACTTAATGAACTATAATGACATTACATAATGTATGTTGACTAGAATGTCCTCTATCAACATATCTATTAGGGTTTCTTACGTAAGCTTGAAGAGGGTGAATGGGTGGTCTATTGTTGTCCTACTTAGTTGAATCTTGGAGTAAACATAGTTTGGGAGTAAATGAAAGGAAATATAAAAATTCTTATCTTAGTTAGTCTTATGGATTGTTTAGGCAGGCTTGATGAACGTGTATGGGTGGTCTCTTTTTTCTGACTTAAGTTAGTCATAGGTTAACTATCGGTGGGAGGTGTATACGTTTATATGGGTTAATATTATGTGGATACTATATTGTGGAATGTGACTTATATGCATAAATTTTTACTTGCAAGTAACTATTTTACTTATGTTAAAGTGTTTTCTAAATAAGAGAACGTTTCATACAAAAAGTATTTTTCTTATGATTTTATGCATTATTCCATACTTATTACAAGTGTTTGTACTAAATCAATAATTTTTGTCAGTCTCTAAAGAAATAGGTGGCATTTGAGAGAAGTCTCAAAGTGGAAGTTTGTATTAGTATTCATTAAAGCAAGAGTTCGTATGTCCTCACTAGATCGAGGACATCGTGATTTTAGTTTTCCTTATTGAAAATATTCTAATATACTTAGTTATTTCCTTTATCATTTAGTATGGTCCATTTACAAATATATTCATATATCTAATACGGTGACTTTGAGACTTAGCCTTTCAATATTCTTTCCTATAAAAGAGATATTTTCAAGCACTATTATTTTGGATGGAAATTTTTAATTCTGCAACAATTTTCATACATGTATGTAATGAACGATTTGAAAGGGCTTGTAAAAAACCTTCGAAAGGTCAACTACACGGACTTTCAACTCGAGAATGCCCTAACTTCAATGGGGTACTCTAGGGTCATAAAAAACATGGTATCAGAGAATCAGGTTATGAAGTAGTACTTAGAAATTAAAAAGTCATGGCAAGTAGAGACTTTTTATTGATATGAATCACCACGCATCCATAAGCGAGAGGATATGGGACGAAAAAGTTTCCCTTCTTCTCTACTCTTGTGTAGTTCCGTAGAGTTAAAATTCATAACAATACTTTCTTAATATTTTTTCTTATGTTTATAAGACATGAATACGAGAAGGACACCGTCTAGAAGGGTTTATAAGAAGGTGGTGATTGGGGAATTTCCACCCTGAGTTCAGCAAGTAAAACAAGTTCATCAAGGCACTCAAGTTCCCCGCAAAGTAATAAACTCCCTATTATGGGTAGAGGTACTGAGGTGCCGGTGTTTTCCCCAGTTATTGCTAATGCGGAGATTAGAGAGGTTAACCTTAATATAGCTCACACTATGACAACTCAAGTGAATAGAGAAATTGGGCCTAGGATGAATGCTACGGATAATACTATGACCTATTGATTGAGAAACTTCGTGAGTATGAATCCCAAGCTTTCTTGGTTGAGGTGTATAAGATAGTGCATTCTATGTGAGTTACTCTAGGGAGAAAGCGGATTTAGGTTCGTATAAATTGAAAGATGTTGCTGAAGTATGGCTTAAATGGAAAGATAGTAGACTGCTTGAATTGGGTTCTGTAGAGTTGGAAGAGTTTAAGAAATCAATCCTGGAAAGGTAATTTTCCCTTGATAAGAAGGAGGTTAAGATTGAGGAACTTACAAACCTTAGGCAAGATGGCATGAGTGTTGAGGAGTATTCCATAAAATTTATCCTATTGTATAAGTATGCTCAATCCTTGGTGTCTAAGACTAGGGATGAGATGAGCAGGTTTTAGACCGGTGTTTCGGATATTGTGAAGGAAGAGTGTCATATAAAGATTCTCCATGGTGACGGGACTTTATCAAGGCTTATGATGTATGCTCAATCTATTAAATAGGGTAAACTTTAGAGAAGAAGTAGAGATGCTAAGAGGGGAAGAACCGAAGATCAAGTTCAACCTAAGTTTAATAAGAGAGGTCCAAATAAAGATGGTAATAGTGCTCCAAAGGATAACTATGAGAGACGTGGTGGTTCCCAAGTTGTTAAGCCTACTTGTGCTACTTGTTGGAAAAAGTACTCTACGAAGTGTCTAGCCAGTACAAGTGGGTGCTTTAGTTGTGGTAAGGACTATAATAAGGTGAGAGATTGTCTTACTAGTGCGGATAAAGGAAGAAAGGACAAGAAAGTTCCTGCAAATGTTCTGGATGGTGGTGCTACAAAGAGGAACCACTTCTATGCTTTTCGAGCCTAAGGAACAAAACCGTATGATGATGATGAAGCCGGTGAGTTATAGTTTCTCTATTTAGTTATGGGAGATCCTTATAAGTGGGGAAGTTTGGTGAGTAGTACAATGGTTATTTGTTATGTCATCTCTTTTATTCAATTTAGGCTTGAAGATAGAATGTCATATTAGCATGTAGCATGTTGTAATATGTTTCGGAGTTTTGTTTAAAATTGAATTTAATTGATTCCTTGCATTGTACAACTTAAAAATATATGATTATGTTTTCAATCGATTTTTTATCAATTATTCTCTTATATTGTCATGAATTCATCATAAATTGCTTAAAACTTATATTATTAATATTTGAGCATATTTCACTGTGAGGCTTTTGCAGTTCACTGTAATGATTTTGAAATTTAAATAAATTGTTCTTTCATGTAAAATTGTCATAATGTGGTTATAACTGATGTATATGAGCATGATAATGAATATAAAATGAGTTTTTGTTATTTGGAATGAAAGATGTGTGTATTATGGCATGATTAGTGGTAGATTTGTTTGTAGGTTCTTATTATGTTGTAAGTCTCTTGATTATGTGAAATTGATGTTTTATCCTTGATTTTTCGCTATATAATGTTTTATGTGGTATGGTTATGATCTATTAAGTTGAGGCTCTACTCTTGGAAGTGTTCGGAGAGTGGCAAGTGTCATTCGAGGACGAATGTTGTCCAAATGGCTAGTTTTGTTACACCCTGAAGATGACATAGGAGAAACTAGAGCCAAATATGTTTTTCATGGGTGTCAAAGATTCTAAAATGTTTTATTGTGTGTAATTTAGGCATTTTCTAAAGATTTATGAGAGTTGGCAGTCAACGTCAAGGGATGGCCAAGAGGTTCAACGACTAGGTCACCTATATTCCTTAATTTTTTTGTGTTTTTTTATATGTCATGATATTATGAGGTCCTTATATGGGTAATAATAATCTTTATAGTCAGTTTATTGAGTTTCATTATGTTGGAGGTCAATTTTCAAAGACGTTTTGAAAAAAGTCGAAGTTAAACTAGCATTTCGTAGTGTGTTGTAGTAAAGTTTTGGAGTATTGTTTGAGGGTAATATTTAGAATCGATGGTTCCTACTCATATCATGACATATAAAGGATCGAAACTTCAGAGAAAGACACCCGGAGAACAAGCCAAATTATCCTTGAGGAGGGCCCAAATATGTGCTGATGAATCTGTCCAAGGCAGAAAATCTTGTCATAAAAGGAACATGTCCGCGTCGCGGATTTGTTCCTTCGAAGGAAAAATTATACATACCCGTCGCGAACACATGGAAGAATCCACTGGTTCAATAATTAATTCCAAAAATGATATGGGAAAAGCTCGGCATGCAGACTTGATCCCCGATGATAATTTTTGAAGTTTAAGTTGAGAATGAGTTTGTTAAAATGTCCTATCAGTTCAGGGATATTTTCGATATTTTTGGAGCTACTTATTTGAGGCTATTAGACCTATTTAAACCCCAATTCACCCTACAATTCATAACCATTGATTCCAAAACAGAATCTCTCCGTTGTTTCTCTCAAAAAAGCTCCATTGATGAAGTTTTGAAAATCCTATGAAGAAGATAGATTTCCAAAGTTTTTCTACATCAATATTGTGCACTTTTCTTCACAATTTAAGTATGGTTCTTCATACTTGAAATCTCTTCCTTCAAAGAGTCAATTGTATAAATTTCAAATATGCTCTAATCCATGAAATATTCTAAATTTAAATCTAGCAAAGAGTCCTTTTCGTAGAACATTTTAGATCAATGATTTATGATTGAATAAGTGTTAATTAAATTATTTTACAACAAAATTTCTATGGATCCATGTAATTCATGAACCCTAGCATTGACTACTTTGTGAGTGACTTTATCATATCTGAATGCTTCTTAATTCTTATGTAGTTTTTTTAGGGCTATTGAATTATGATAGAATAATGTTACAATATTGCTGCCCTAAATTAATAAATCTATATTAAATTACTTTTTATTTATTTTCAATTGTAAATATAGGATTGAATTGGTGATCATGTCCATGAGTAAGGAGCTTTGAGTATTCTATTAGATTATTTAGCGATGGACTGAATTTGTGATAGCAATTTTGTTGTACGCTGCCCTAATGTTCTTTATTTTATGTAACGTAGGTCCATAATTATGTTGTGATTCGTATGGTCCACTTATGGTTGCGGTGCTTATGTGTTATACTTGAGATGATGTGGACTCATCGATATTAGTTTATGAATTGTATTTAACATGGTATTTTCTGCATTATTTTGTGAATGATTATATTATCATGGTAAGACTTATGTATCAGCAATATGAAGGACTATATGATATATGTGTTTGTGTGAGATTGAACTTTCCCAATTGACTATGTATGATAATGACAGACTAGGGTGATGTCTCAAGTTATGTTACTAGTGTATCATGATAGGTTGACTTGGTTAATCCTATATGATACTTGAACACAATTGAATATGTGATATAAAGATAAATTTTGAATAAAAGACTAGGATCGGTAGACCATAGATGGTGCCCTTCTATGAATGACTAATATATGGAACCTTATAGATAGAAAGAAGGTTATGAATGAGCTATCCTTATAGACTGTTGAGTGGATTCCCTAGTTTACCCATCATTGGTAGGTGCATTATGACTATGTAATGACAAAGAGATGATACCTTTCATATGCCTCTTTTTATTGAACTTACTCTATGAGAAAGGTTAGTACTGAGTGTATATGGTATGGGATGTAGCTCTAATTTAAAAGGATACTAGAGTGAAATGTATCTCTACTTGAGAAGGATACTAGAGTGCATAAAAGATCTTGATATTATTTAACCATGTGCCTACAGAAGATGTGTCCTAGTGCTAACCTGAGAAGTAGAACACCTTCTATCGGATTAGGGTAGACGCCATATTTCATGCCTAGCTAGTATGGTCTATGTTGGTTATTTTTTATTCTCATCATGTGGGATACATTCTAGTATTTGATAAGCTTTACAACGTTTAGGTAGTGGAATGGGATGCTATGTAGACATGACACGTGTAGGCTTTGATGGTGCTAGACTGTAGGTTCCCTAGGTCTTTCTATGACCATTAGATGAAGTACTTAATGAATGAAATGTCTTCTAATTGACTTAATGAATGATTATAACTTTAGGCAATATATATTTACTAGAATGTCCTCTATCTAGGGTAGCTTTTAGGGTTTCTTAGGTAAGCTTGAATAGGGTGTATGGGCGGTCTCTTCTTGTCCTACTTAGGTGAATCTTGGAGTAACCTTTGGTGGGGAGTAAATGAAAGGAAAATGGAACAATCTTATCTTAGGTAGTCTTAAGGATTGTTTATGTAGACTTGTAGATAGTGTACGAGTGATGTCTTCTTGTCTTACTTAAGTAAGTCTTAGGATAACCTTTGGTGGGAGTTGTATACGTTTATATGGGTTGAATTTATGTTGATGATATACTGCCGAATGTGACTTATATTTGTTGAGTTGTAAGTAACTATTATACTTCTCATAAAGGGTTTTCCCAAAAAGAGAATATTTCATACAAAAAAGTCCATTTATAATGATTTTATGCATTATGTCATACATATTACAAGTGTTTCTACTAATTCCTTTCTTTTGTCTACTTCTAAAGGTGTTGGTGGTATATGAGAGGAGTCTTGAAGTGGAAGATTCGATTAGTATTCATTCAAGCAAGAGTTATTATATCCTTACTAGATTCGAGGACATCATTATGTTTAGTTTTCCTGATAGAATGTATCGTAACAGACTTAGGTATTTTCCTAACTGATGAAGTATGTGTTGTGTCCAAATATATTCGTATGTCTAAGATGGAGACTTTTACACTTAGCCTTTAATTATGTTTTCTATAAAAAACATATTTTGAAGTATTATTATTTTGTAAGAAAAACTTTATTCCGCACTACTTTTCATACATATATGAAATAAACGATATGAAAGGGCTTGTACAAGACTACGAGAGGTAAAGTACGCCATCTTGCGATTCAAGAATGCCCTAACTTCTAGGGGGTACTCTCAAGTAGTAACAATTGGTAAACGTTGGTCAAGACATAGCCTAGGGATATTAAGCTCCCAGTTGCCAGTGTCTGAACCAAACGACCGGTATCCAGGATTGTCCATTATTGGACAAATAGTCCGTCGATAAACAATCGTTGGTGAAGAGCATGTAACTTTGCATTTAACAGTTAAGTTCCAAGGAGTAATTGGTAAATTCATTCTACATCTAAATAGTTGTTTGGGTTTTTACTTAGGGGTATTTTAGTTATTTTAAGTGGGTTTAGAATTTGTAACTACCTAGATGAATTCATTCTTCCAATCAAAACCCCACAATCTCTAGGTAATTCTCTAGAACTCCATTAGAGTGAAAACACAGGGAAGAGATTGGATTGGAGATTTTAGTGGTGAATCTTAATCAATTTCGTGATTTAGCTTCATTACAGTATGGTTTGTATCCATGAAAATCTATTCATCAAGGATCCCAAAATTCAAGGAAATTTCTGAAGTTTTTTATAGATGAACTTTACCAATTTTATGATCTATCAAGGGGTTCTTGCACTAAAGTTTTTAAATCATTTTATAGTGATTTAATTGTTGTTAATTAGATTATTTTGACACAATTAACATATGAACCCATGTAATTCATGATCCTTAGATTTGGACAACCTTGTTGGTGACTTTATATTTTCTTAATGGTTATTAATTCTAGTGTATTTTCTATGCGCTATAGAATTATGTTAGAATTGTATTCAATTGATGTATAGGCTTTCTTAGATTGATAAATATATATTGAATTGACCTAGATTCATAGAGTATTATGGTTTTGTATTGAAATAATGATCTTGGCCATGGTAAGGGCTTTTGGTATTTATTAGGACATTCATCTATGGATTGAAATTGTGAGAATTGATTGGTGGTAAGCTGCCCAAATTAAATTTCTTTTATGTAATATAGGTGTTGAATTATGTTATGATTGATATGGACTTGTCACACCTTCATTTATGAATCCGAATGCAACCGGCGTTGTTAATCTCTCATAGGTCGCATACAAGCACCTTCTTAGATTTCAGAATATTGATATAGTAAAATTTGTGGAAAATATAAAACTTTCAAAACGTAATGAAATATACGTACACGTCATATATTTTCTAAATATACTAATATTTTACTATGCTCAAATTATAACAACCATCTACAATTGATGAATCAATTCAATTAAAAGATCAATATAGAATGTAATAGTTTACTAAAACGGACTTAATACAATGCTTTGAAATAAACGCCTTAAAAAATGCTAGGGACAAAATCCACTAGATAAGTATCAAGTAATAAGCTAGATTGATAAATGTAGCATCCTCAAACATCAAAAGGACCTACCAAAGTCTGGATATCGTCAATCCACACTGCTTCGATGAGTCTTCGACCTTCTCTCTAGCCTGAACCTATAAAGAAAAATACAGTATAGGGTTAGTACACACTTGTACTAAGTATGGGTGTATTCACACATACACATAAGGATTATACATGATCAAGGAACTCTCTTCCCATAACAACATTGCAATTCTGGAAAGTGCCATCACTACAGTTTCCTAATTCATTATTAGTTAATTGTGGTATGAATAAGACATATTTTAATGAATTCAAAACACACAACTCAATTTCTATATGGACACAGACCTTTGAACCATGAACATAATTTTAGAACAACTCGAGCGAAAATTTTTAAATTCGATACTCCCTAACCGAGTTCTCCCTTTTTGATACTTTGTTTTTTTCACTCTTTTCATTCTTGTTATTGGGTAATCAATGATCTTCTTTGAATCTATGCTTTACAAGTGCAATAATTCATTGTATTCCCATACCTACAACGAATCAAGTAAGTAATTCAAAAGATGAAGGAAATGATTTGGCTATCCTTACAATAAGTAATTCCTTCCATTATTGTTAGATTGCGCATAAAATCGTTATAAGCCAGTCTTTATGGCTAGGCCACTTATTACATAATTTTGATATTATGGAGATTATGGGGCATTGACTTGCCATTACATTATAATCCCCTTTATTGTCAGAATATAAGAAGTCATTGAAAACCAATTTTATTTTGCTATGCCCAATTTTGAGAAAAAAATGTCAGTATTTGTTATGCCCGTTATTTACTAAAAACATCATTTTATCAAACAATAAAATTGATATTCTTAGGCTCTTACATTCTTATCTCACATTGAACATACATCTCTTTTTATTTCTGGCTTGCTTTCTTAAGGACATCTTTAAAATTAAGATCATGTGACCTAACATGAACTCCAGTGTCTGCCCCGCACCAAAAAGGGGTGATTCACCTATCAATGTACATCTATATCATGTGAGCTAACATGAAATCATGTGTCTTCCCCACACCGAAAAGGGGTGTTTCAACGGCTAAAGTGATACAAAGTTCAATGTTCTCCCCACACTGAAAAGAGGTGGTTCATGGCTAAATTGAACCGAATATATTCTTTGAGTATTTAACCGACATATTTCATGTTAGATAAAAATAAAATCCAGTGTCTTTCCCACACCAAAAAGAGGTGGAATTACCAGCCAAAGTGAATCTTGTTGACATTATTCTATGATTACGAGACATATGAAGACTACTTATCAATCTTTGTAGTAGCCTCATCTCATGAGGCTTATATGTTCTGGCACAGGCTCATTGCTAGTCTATCACTGAATTGCATAACTACTTTTTATTTACATCATTCAGAGTTGACTCGAACATTATGGAATATTGCTTCTAGTTATGAGGTTTACTTAAATCTTTGCATAACCTAAACCCTAAACCCTATCCATTTTCATCATGTTAATCAAGTCGACCATTTAACATTTAATGGTAACTAAACTTCATATCCGCTTCATAGAAATTTAATATTATCAAACACTAGTAAGCACTTCATCATTCTTTATTTCGTTTAACTAACCATCAAATCATTCTAATCTTTTCTATAGGTATCATTAGTCATTAACAAATCAAGAAACCTACAGATAATGATCTGTTAGCACCATATACAAACAAAATGTTTGAGATTTACATCTACATACTTACTAGTAAAAAAACAAGGATATCTAACTAGATGGACGTTCGACAATATCTTTGGGAACAACCCTAATTTCGACATTCATGGAATCAAAACTTTTGAAAATACTCTTGGAGAAAACAATCTCTTAGAGAAAACTCATAACTTATGTAGAATGGAATCTACAAAGATAACCTTGCACGAAACATTTAATAAAGCCTTGAAAACGCCTTAGAGAATCGAGAAAATTTTCTATTTTTCCTTTTCAATTTTTCAATGTTTTGTGTCATGAATTTGTTTGTGTTTGAACGTGAGTCTATGTCTTAGGAGCTTATCTTTCCTCATTCAACTTATACTAATTAACTAAAATAAATAAATTAATTACCTAATTACTAAAACTCCCCTCCTAAGTTGACTAAATATAGGAAAACGATTAATTGGTCAAATGTTAAATGTTCTTTCCTATGAATTTCGGCCTTGTTTGGAAATTTTCCTCAATTAATTAATTCCTCAATTTAGTGAATTATGGGAACTAGGATAATTATTAAAATACCCCTAAGTCATAGGACCATAATGACCATTTTGGACCATCCTAGGTTAGGTACTAGGTTTTCTCTTGAACTGGTTCCTAGGTTAAGGTCAACCAATTATGTCCTAGGTTATTGGTTGCACTAGATGGCTTATATTTTTTTTTACTAGGTTATATAGATATTTAGGTCAGTTAGTTAGAGTCTAAAGTTGGTAAGAGAGATAGGGCCCATATGGTTGGACCCTTGTGCACGCCTTCCCCCTAACTACCCTTACCGAATTCGGTTATGGTGGTCCCTGCCCTGGTCGTTTCATCACATGTTCTTGCACATGTGTTTCTAGTACTTTCCTAACTAACTATCATTGATGGTTCATTTGAAATTTTTACTTATTCGCCCAAGGATCCTCACTATGTCCTTAGGTACTACTTGATCTACATGCCCATTTTAAGTGGTCATGTTCTATGGTGACTAAGTTTGACACATGGATCCCTTTAATCAAATATTTTCTAATATGAACAATATTTAGCTTATTTATGTATTATATATAAATTAGCTAATACCCCTAAGCCTATTTTCTATACTATGCCCAATATTCTCAATATTGGTCATCGGAATTCCTATGTATCCTCAATACGCATTATTAAGGACCTATTTGTCTCTTCAGTAGACATATAATTTGATTGAATTTACATTGTCCCCCCCCCCCCATAGGAACATTCGTAACCGAATGACACTACGCATCATCTATAAAATAAAGATGGTGATTTTCATAAACGCTTTAACATGCTTGAAAATTTTCTCTTTGTGGAATTCTGATTCACACTTCCTCTAGATGATGCATATTACTCAAGCCTATCTGAAGCTTCATATTTGAGATTAAGGAACTTCCTTTTCAACCACACTTAAATTAATGCACATCGTAACTCATGCCACAAAAAAAATCATGTCTACGCAAATAAAAAAACAGCAACATGAATGCAAGCATGAAATCCTTTTAACTCTATAGTGCAAGTGTAAGACACACAATAGTGGACTTAGAACACCAAAACCACCTAATGCACTAACATTTAGAGTTTCATTAACAAAATCAGACTAATGACGAGTATACTACTTTTATAAATTGTGCATGTGAGGGTCGCAAGATCTCATATTGGCCTTGGCCTCCCATGTTGCTCCCTCAACAAGGTGGTTCCTCCATAACACCTTTACGGTGGAAACCTCCTATTTCCTCAACCATTTTACTTGGTGATCTAGACTTTCAAGAGAAAACTCTTCAGAAGAAAGGTTATCATCGTCTCCTAACTCATTTGATAACATCTTGTTGGCTTTAAGATCAGAAACTATTTGGCGTGTTGACTTTGAACCACCACCTTCCCATTTCAACTCTAAGTCATTTGGCAACTGAAACTTTACTACCCTATTTCGATGGTCTATGGTAGCATAGCATTTATGAAGCTAATCCATACCAAATATTATATCAAAATTAAGCGTGTTTAATTCTATTATATGAGCATTAGTAACTTTATTGAGAACCGTTATTGGGCAACCTCTATATACTCTTTCTTCCTAACATTGTTTCCTATGGCAATACTAACTAGAAGTGGTATATGTAAGATCTCAGGTTACGAGTCACAACTACTAGTTATTAAAGCAGTAACAAATGACAAAGTGGATCTTGGATCTAACAATTCATAAACTGGAAAAGAGAAGACATGTAAAGTACTAGTGACCACCTCAGCTGACTTCTGTTGATATTCTATACCTTTCAAAGCATAGAATTTGTTCCTCTTGGCAGGTTGGACTGGAATAGAAGGATTAGGCTGATGTTGAGCATCTTTCCTGGCCTGATTCGCTAAATGTGGGCAGTCCCTGACCTTATGCACATACTTGCCGCACCCATAGAAGATATTAGTAACTACCAGGGACACACCTCCATGCAAATGACCTTACTTATCACACAACTTCCTATAAAGCTCGGCATTTTTTTCATTCCCCTCCTTATCCTTAATGTTTTTAGAAGGAGTAGGATTACATGACTGGTTGTGCCTCTTCTTGAACTTGGACCTATGCTGAACTCAATACTAATTATTACCATAGCTGGAACAGGAATTATCTGAGGATGTAGATTTCATACTTTCTCGGTCATTCTTTCTCTGACGACTCTCATCAACCTGCTGTGCATGAACCTTCAACCTACCAAGGTCCATGTTATCATGCAACATCGCTGCCAGACTTTCCTCCTCCAAATCCTCCTACACGCCAGTCGAAAACCTGCTCATCTCATCCCTGTTATTGGACACCAAAGAAGAAGGATATTTGGAAAGCTTAATAAACTTCAAGAAGTATTCCCTAACTAACACACCTCCCTGTCGTATGTTTATAAATTCCTCAACCCTAGCCTATCTCTATTCTCTAGTAAAGAATCTCTCAAGGAATGTAGTTTTGAGAAAGCCACAAGTGATGGGGGTTGGTTCTGGTACTCGTCCATCTGCCCATATTTTGTACTACACTTGAGCCACATGGAACTGAAAATCTTATAGACCTTATCCAATAACTCATGGTATCCTCATTAGTCTTGGATTTGTGGTATACTAAAGGATTCATTCTAGTGGAGTCCCTCAATGTGCTAACCGTAGTACTAGCATGTGGGTTCTCTCTAGGAATACCCTCTCTAGCGGTCTGTGCTATGATAGCTTATGCCTAGGTAATGATTGCTTGGGCCATCCGAACTAGTTCTTCTCTTACTTCTCCATCCGTCAATGCAGTTACGTTGACTGGCACTTGAACTCCAGCAGCAGGGGCTTGAAAAGGAGTTTGGTTGCCTCCATCAGCTTCTTCTTTGACTCTTCTGCGTGTGTTTCTCCTTGATTTAATTATCTACACGTATACATAATAAGGGAATTAGATGCTTGAATGATACAAATTGTAAATATATACACGGCACGATAAAGAGTAGAAGAAAGGAAGTTTATTGACATCACTTAGTCTCTAGGTCATGATTGTGGTGAGCTTCACAACCATAAGTTAGAAATTACATAACGTGGTTGTTTTGGGGCTTAGTTCCTAGGTAATTTAACTTGGAAGTGAAGCCTTTTCTTATCTTTCATTAACCTCTCAGAGGTCCCACATAAGCCTTTTCTTAGCTTTCATCATATTTATATAGTTAACTTTGCAGAAAATTTAATACTTTAAAAGATAATGAAATATACATACACTTCATATATTTTTTCTAGAAATTGTTATTCTACTAAGCTGAAATTAAAACCACCATATACAATTGATGAATCAATTAAAATCAAAGATCAATATATAATGTAATAGTTTGCCAAAACCACCTTAACACAAGCTTCGCAATAAATTTCCCAAAAGAAACACTAGGGACAACATACACTAGATATTTCTGAAGTACTAACCTAGATAGATAAATGTAGCATCTCAAACATCAAGAGGGCCCACCAAAGTCTTTAGATCGACAATTCAAAAAGATTCAATGAGTCTTCAACCTTTTCTCTTAATTGCCCTTATAAAGATAATAATAGTATAGGGTTAATGAACATTTTTACTAAGTATGGGTGTATGCAACCATACACATAAGGATATGCATGATCAAGGAAACTTTTCTTATAACAACATGTCATTCTTAGAAAGTGACATCACCAGACTTTCCTAATGCGTTATTTGTAAATTCTAGTATGAATATGACGTATTTAAATGCATTCAAAGCACACAACTCATTTTTATATGAACACAAGACCATAGAATCTTGACCATAATTTTAGAACATCTCGAGCAAAAATTTTGAAATTTGATACTCCTTAACGTGAGAGCTCCCTTTTAATAGTTTTTTTCAATCTTTTTCTTCTTGTTGTTTTGTAATTAAATGATATCCTTTGGTTCTGTGTTTTACTTAAAATTAAAATGATTCATTGTAGTCCCATAGCCACAATGAATCAAGTGAGTAATTCAAAAGACTAAGGAAATTATTTGGTTATCCTTACAACATGTTATTCTTTCCTTTCTTCTTAGATTAGGCATAGAATCTTTATAAGCCAATAATTATTAGCTAAGCCACTTATTTAATAATTTTTCATATTATCGAGGTTATGTGGCATTTATTTTCCATTCCATTTAACTCCCCTTTATTGGCATAATATAAGAAGTCATTATAAGCATTTTTTTTTGGCTACACCCATTATAGTGATAAAATAATTCATTATTGGTTATGCCCATTACTTGCGGAATACTTCATGCTTCTCAAACATTGATTATTGATATACTTAGGATTTTAATTTCTTAACTATCTTTGAACGTACATTTCATCTTCTTTATTTCTTGATTTCATAATGACTTCTTTAGAATTAAGATCATGCTAGCTAACATGAAATCCAATGTCTTCCACACACCAAAAGGGGGAGATTTACCGATCATATTTAATATAGATAATGTGAGATAACATGAAATCCTGTATTTGCGTACACCAAAAAGGGGTTGTTCACTGTCTGAAATCAAACAATGTTCAGTATTTTCCCCACACAAAAAATAGGTAGTTCACGGCTAAATTGAACCGAATACTCTCTTTGAGCGCTTAAGCGACATAGATAATGTGATATAAACATAAAATCCGATGTTTTACCCACACCGAAAAGAGGTTGAATCACTAGCAAAAGTGAAACTACATCATAACTAGCTCGCTTTGGTGGAATCCACTTTCTAGTTCCTATGTTGGCAACATAACTCGAAGACTAGGAGACATACTGAGACTACTTATCAACCTTTGTGGTAGCCTCATCTCATGAGGCTTACATGTGTTGGCACGTGCTCCTTGCTAGTCTATCAGTGCTTTTGCTCAACTTCTTTTTCTTTGCATCTTTTAGAGTTGACTCAAATATTATGAAATCTTGATTCTAGTTATGAGGTTTACATATCTCGTTGGCTAACTAGTTATCCCTTTCTTTACTGTATGAAATGTTAAATTTAACTTTACATTATCATCTTGGTATTAACGAGAATTGTGTCAGGATTATTAACAACAACTTCTGTGCGTTTCTTTAACATAGTTGTCTTAGGTGTAGGTGAGACGTGTCTCACTTCCTTAAACACCACATATTGGTAACTTTCACAATTTAATGACTTCTAATTATGATATTAATCATATTAACTCATTTTATATCTTTTCGTAGCTTTATACCCTTCTTTATAAATGTTAAGAACTTTATTCAATGTACTAACTTATATTCATTGTTCATTTGGAAAGGGTATATTGGGACTTGTCCCAATTATTGACATACCGTTGGTTATGAATTCATTGAATTACATTGGTCATGCTTAATTTGGTATAACTTTGTCATTACCAAATTTTGTATTATGTTTTCGAAATACATTTTTAAGCCAATTTATTGGCATAGACTAATCCTTCACATATTATGGTAATCCAGGATATTGTTAGCCAATTTCTTTGATTAAGCCAATTATCAAAGACAATTGTCATGATAACATCATTGGCCATTTTTTCATCATATCTTTGAAATAACATTGTATACCAATTTCATCCAACCTTTTGGGCAAAAAATTGTTAGCCAATTTATTATCATGAACCAAACATTACTTAAACCATTTTTATTATGTTATCATTAACATAAATCAATTAGCTTCATTAATGTACAATTATGATCTCCTCACCAAAAACAAGTCGACACTTTAACATTAAACAGTAACTAAACTTCATAGCTACTTCATATTCTAGAACACAACTAACCACTACATTGTTCCTTAATTCGTATAACTAACCCTCAAATTATTCGAATCACCTCTATAGGACTCACTAGTTATTGACAAATAAAGAAATCTAGACATAATAATCAATAATCACCACAAACCAACAACATGTTAAAGATTTACATCTACATACTTATTAGAATCAAAAAACAAGTATATCTAGGGATATGGACGTTCAACAATATCATTGGTTATTAAAAATGTTTAAAAAATCTCTTAGATAAAGAATTACAGGTGATAAAACCCATACATTACTTATAATTGAATCTACGAACAAAACGTTAAAGAAGACCTTGAAAATGCCTCAATAAATCGAGAGAAACTTTCTATTTTTCCTATTCATTAGTTCACAGTTTTGGGTCATGACTTTCTTTGTGATTAAACGTGAATCTAAGTCTTAGAAACTGATCTTGACTCATTCAAATTATACTAATTATGTAAATTAAATAAATCAAATATTTAATTACTAAAACACCCCTCCGAAGTTGACTAAACATAGCAAAACATTTATTTAGTCAAATCTGAAATTTTCATTCTAAGAATTTTGGCCTTCTATAGGAATTTTCCTTAATTAATTTATTCCTATATTTAATCAATTAAGGGACCTAGGGTAATTACTGTAATACCCCTAAGTCATTAGTACAATAACTTACCCTTTTGGACCATCCTAGGTTAGGTACTAGGTTGTCTCTTGAAGTAGTTCCTAGGTTAAGGTTACCCAATTAAGTCCTAGGGTGTCAGGTGCACTTGATGGATTATTTTTATTTGTCACAGCTCATTTATCTAGTGAGGTCAGTTAGTTAGAGTCTATAGTTTGTTACAGAACGAGGCACCACATTTGCACGCCTTTCCTCTAACTACCCTAACCGAACTCGCTTAGGGTGGTCCCATGCCTTGGCCGTTTCTTCACATGTCCTAGAACATGTGTTTCTTGTAGTTTCCTAACTAAATATTCTTTATGGTTCATTTGAAATGTTTACTTACTCTCCCAAGGATCCTCATTATGAAATTGGGCACTTCTTAATCTCCATGTCCATTTATGAACCTTGAAGTATAAAGTAGTAATGGTATCTTCCAATTATGAATGATGGACTTATGGTTGGTTTGCTAAATTACATGAAATCATCCTTAAGAAAGTCATTAATCTTTCCTCTTAGAAATTTACAGGTAGCCCTAGGAAACCTCATTGGTAGGGTGAATGTGATTAGGTAATGAACTATATATACAACTTCTTCGTATGATCCTTTACTGTGCATTACTCTATGAGAACAAAGGCTACTACCGAGTGAGTATGGTAGGAGAAGTAACTCTAGTTAAAGAATGAGGTTATAGTGCAAATAAACCGTTCATATTCCTTAACCATGTGCCTACATGGGATGTGTCCATGTTCTAGCATTGACAAGTAGAACACCCACCATTGGAGTAGGTTACAACTCCAATTCCTTTCCTTGATACCATAGTCTATGTCAGTTAATTCCGATTATCATCATATGGGATACCAACAAGTATTTGAGAAGTTCTATGAAGTTTAGGTGATGGCAGTGAACGCTATCTAGACATTGCCCAATAGGCTTTGATGATGTTAGTGAGAGTCCATAGGTCTTCTCCAAGATCATTACTTGAATGTCCTTTTTAAGGAATATCTCTTAAATGAACTAATGAACGTAATTTGTAACGACCTGGTTAGTCGTTTTGAGCAGCAGATTTTATTTCTGGAAAAACAGGCTGAGGCGACGGACCCCACGACGGACAGTCATGGGCACGACGGACCGTCACGGGATCTCGTTTCAAAACACTTAGAAAAACTGAAAATTGGGTACTGAAATCGACTCTCTGAACTTCGTAATGGAATGGCAGGACAGACCGTCACAGGTGTGACGGACCGTCACAGATTTTTCAGAGAAATTGAGTCTATGAACTCTGTGACAGGCAGCAGGAAGGACCGTTGCAGGCGCGACTGGCCGTCACAGACTGCGAAATCCCAGTCTGGGTCGGATTTCTTGATACGTTTTAAGGGACGTTTCTGACTATTCTTGCCTTAATTATAAAGTTAGTGGGTTAATGTTAATAAGTCTAATTACTTGGGGGTTAAAAGAGGTAACCTTAAGTTAATTAGTGGGGCATTATTGCCATCTTTTATTCTTAATTATATACTAATTAGGGTAAAAGAAAGAGGGTTGGAATAAAAGAAAAGAAAAGAACAGAAAGGGAGAGAAGGGAATCGATAGAGAGAGAGACGATCGAGAAGGGGAAACACAAAGCTTTGGAGAAATTTGCTTGCTTGATCACTAATCTTCGGTGGAGGTAGGTTATGGTTTTCATGCTTTCATAGTAAACTCTTAATAGAGAATGATATGTATTGGTAGTATTGTAAAACCCGGCTATGTGCTTAATTGTATGCATGCATGAACGTGATTATATAATTGTGATTATATTAAGCATGATGAAGTTACTGAATCCCAAATCTTGATAAAAACCTAATCTCTTTTTAATGATGATGCCTTGGTAAGGGAGAAGGGTTGATGAGTTGATAGAATGAGATTAGGGGATCGGGTGTCACGAACCGACACGTAGATTTAGGGGATCGGGTGTCACAAACTGACACGTAGATTTAGGGGATCGGGTGTCACAAACCGACACGTAGATTTAGGGGATCGGGTGTCACGAACCGACACGTAGATTTAGGGGATCGGGTGTCACGAACCGATACGTAGATTTAGGGGATCGGAGTGTCACGTACCGACACAAGAGAAATAAAGATAATGAATCTTGAAAGATGTTAATATACTCAATCTAATGAACATGATTCCCAAATGAGTATGGTATTGAGGCTTGAGTCCTCATGTGTGAACTTGACGGTAATTGTTAATGATATAGTGCTTGTTGTTGCT
Organism: Solanum lycopersicum; assembly: GCF_036512215.1. Taxonomy (NCBI): domain Eukaryota; kingdom Viridiplantae; phylum Streptophyta; class Magnoliopsida; order Solanales; family Solanaceae; genus Solanum; species Solanum lycopersicum. Next base: position 18,050,548 of record NC_090804.1, on the reverse strand, counting down.
ACATGTTGAGTATCATAGTTGATTTTATGATATTACTTGGTATATATTGTTTTCTATTTTGAGTTGGCCGATGATATCTACTCAGTACCCGTGTTTTGTACTGACCCCTACTTTTATGTTTTCTTCGTGTTTATTTGTGGAGTGCAGCAAACGTGCCATCGTCTTCAACTCAACAATAATTCAAGCCAGTCCTACTACATCGGAAATTCAGGGTGAGCTAATGCTTCTAGCTTGGACTGGATCTTCTTCTTCATGTCTTGATGCCTTGAACATCCGGCATGGACTAGCTTCTTATGTATTTTTAGCTTTTAGAATACTCTTAGTTTAGTCATTTGATCGTAGATGTTCTTGTGATGATGACTTCCAGATTTTGGGGAATAATAGATGTTGAATTTTAGAATTTAATGAATTGGTCTTTATTTAATGAGTTTAAGTCTTCCGCATTACTTTCTGTTGATATTATATTGAAATGTTAAGGTTAGATTGGTTGGTCCACTCACATAGGAGGGAAAGTGTGGGTGCCAGTCGCTACCCGGTTTGGGTCGTGACAAACTTGGTATTAGAGCATTAGGTTCGTTGGTCTCATCACACAAGAACGAGTCTAGTAGAGTCTTAAGGAACGGTAGGGGGACGCCTTTACTTTTCATTGAGAGGCTATAAGACTTTAGGAAAATTCCATTCTTTCTTTCTTTTTTCGTATTACTACTTGAATCCAATTGGTATCTTGGTGATACAAATTGGTATCTGACCATCTTCACTCTATTTCACAGATGGTTAGAACTAGAGCAACGACTACGCCAGCACCAACACCAGCACCGGTGGGACAGGGTGCGTCTGAGCCAGCCACTGGGGCTGTAGCTCGAGGAAGAACAGCGGCAAGAGGCCGTGGTAGAGGTCGTGGGAGGACGTCCTCTAGGGGAAGAGGACGAGCACCTAGTCCATCTGATACTAGGGCAGTGACTCCTCCACCAACTGAGGAGGTAATAAGAGAAGGGGAGGATGGGGAAAATGAACAAGTGTAGAATGAGGGATTGCCACCCCAGCCTACCCCAGAGATGATAAATCAGGTGCTCGCTTATCTTAGTGGGTTGTCCGATCAGGGTCAGGCACCTCCAGTGTTTTCTTCACCAACACCTCCGGTTTCAGAGGTACAACATGCAGCCACTATGGCTCCTCGTATGGATGCCTCATTGGACATAGGCACGTTTCCACGTCTGACTACTGGGCCTATAATGACAAATGATCAGCATGAACTTTTCAGTAAGTTCTTGAAATTGAAACCTCCAGTCTTCAAAGGTGCGGAATCTGAGGATGCTTACGATTTTCTTGTTGACTGTCATGAGCTACTACACAAGATGGGTATAGTAGAACGGTTTGGTGTTGAGTTCGTGAGTTATCAGTTTCAAGGGAACGCCAAAATGTGGTGGCAGTCACATATTAAGTGTCAACCAACAGAGGCACCACCTATGACTTGGGCCTCATTCTCTAGCTTGTTTATGGAGAAGTATATCCGCCGAACTTTGAGGGATAGGAAAAGGGATGAATTCGTAAGCCTAGAGCAAGGTAGGATGTCGGTCAATGCATATGAGGCTAAGTTTCGTGCATTATCCCGGTATGCCACCCAACTATGTTTCAGTCCACAAGAGTGGATTCGCCGTTTTGTGAAGGGGTTGAGGTCAGAGTTGCAGATTTCAGCCTTACAGGTAGCGGCTACTGCAAAATCCTTCCAAGAGGTGGTAGATTTCGTGGTAGAGGTGGAAGGAGTGAAGCTAGATGAATTCACCATGGCATCGACATCAAAGAGGTTTTGAAAGGGAGGTCAGTTTAATGGTTCTTACTCTAGAGGACAGGGTTCCGGAGGTTACTCAATTCGACCCATTCAGTCTTCACTACAGACTGTAGCTGGGGGTCCACCTCAGACTGGTCAACACTTCTCTGAGAGACCTATGCTTGACTCAAGAGAGTGTTATGGATGTGGGGAGACTGGACATATTAGGAGGAATTGTCCAAAACAGAGTTATAGACCCCCAATGGCTAGAGGTAGAGGTGGTCACGGTAGAGGCCGTTATTCTGGACGACGTGGTGGTCGAGGTAATGGTGGTCACCCAAAATGGCCGAGGTGATGGAAAAAATGGAACCACTACATCAAAACATGGTAGGGGCAATGGACAGACAAACGATAGGGCCCATTGTTACGCTTTCCCTGGGCAGTCTGAAGCGGAGGCATCTGATGCTATCATCACAGGTAATCTTGTGGTTTGTGATTGCATGGCTTCTGTATTGTTTGATCCTGGATCCACATTTTCTTATGTATCTTCCTCATTTGCTAATGGTCTAAATTTACATTGTGAATTACTTGATATGCCTATCCGTGTTTCTACTCCGGTGGGTGAGTCTGTGGTAGTTGAAAAGGTATATAGGTCCTGTTTGGTGAACTTTGTGGGGAGCAACACTTATGTAGATTTGGATATCTTAGAAATGGATGATTTTGATGTAATTGTGGGTATGACTTGGCTTTCTCCGCAATTTGCGATCTTGGATTGTAATGCTAAAACGGTGACGTTAGCCAAGCCTGGGACAGATCCGTTAGTGTGGGAGGGTGACTACACTTCCAATCCGGTGCGTATCATCTCCTTTCTTCGTGCTAAGAAAATGGTTAGTAAAGGGTGTTTAGCTTTCTTGGCACATCTCAAGGATGACACTACCCAAGTACCTTCGATTGAGTCGGTTTCGGTGGTCCGTGATTTTCGGAATGTGTTCCCTGCAGATCTTCCTGGTATGCCACCAGATAGGGATATTGATTTCTGTATTTACCTTGAACCGGGTACTCGCCCCATTTCTATACCCCCTTATAGAATGGCTCCCGCGGAGTTAAGAGAGTTAAAAGCCCAACTTCAAGAGTTGTTAAGAAAGGCTTTATTAGACCAAGTGCATCTCCTTGGGGTGCTCCGGTGTTGTTTGTAATGAAGAAGGATGGGAGTTTTCGGATGTGCATAGACTACCGGCAATTGAACAAGGTAACTATTAAGAATAAGTATCCTCTTCCTCGCATTGATGACTTGTTCGATCAGTTACAAGGTGCTTGTATCTTCTCTAAGATTGACTTGAGATCCGGTTATCATCAATTGAAAATACGGGCAACGGATGTGCCAAAGACTGCTTTTCGAACAAGGTATGGGCATTACGAATTTGTAGTGATGTCTTTTGGTCTTACGAATGCCCCTGCTGCGTTCATGAGCTTGATGAACGGGATTTTTAAGCCATATTTGGACCTCTTCGTGGTTGTATTTATTGATGATATACTGATATACTCAAAAGCAAGAAAGAACATGAAGAGCATTTGAGAATGGTATTGGAAATGTTGAGGGAGAAAAAGCTTTATGCCAAGTTCTCTAAGTGTGAGTTTTGGCTAGATGCAGTGTCCTTCTTGGGGCACGTGGTTTCAAAGGATGGAATGATGGTGGATCCACCTAAGATTGAGACAGTGAAGAATTGGGTAAGACCTACTAATGTGTCAGAAATAAGGAGCTTTGTTGGGTTAGCTAGCTACTACCGCCAATTTGTCAAGGGATTCTCTTCTATTGCTTCCCAACTGACGAACTTGACAAACCAAAATGTCCCATTTGTATGGTCGGATGAGTGTGAGGAAAGCTTTCAGAAGCTGAAGACTCTGTTGACTACTGCACCAATTCTCACCTTGCCAGTGGAGGGTAAGAATTTCATTTTCTATTGTGATGCATCCTATTCGGGTTTGGGTGCAGTGCTAATGCAAGAGAAGAATGTGATTGCTTATGCTTCAAGACAATTAAAAGTGCATGAACGTAACTATCCAACTGATGATTTGGAATTGGTTGCGGTAGTGTTTGCATTAAAGCAATGGAGACACTATTTATATGGGGTTAAGTGTGAGGTTTACAAGGATCATCGTAGCCTCCAGTATGTCTTTACTCAGAAGGATTTGAACTTGAGACAAAGGAGATGGATGGAGCTACTAAAGGACTACGATATCACTATCTTGTATCATCCGGGAAAGGCGAATGTTGTAGTGGATGCTTTAAGTAGAAAGGCGGGAAGCATGGGAACTCTAGCTCACCTGCAAGCTTCTAGACGCCTATTGGCTAGAGAGGTTCAGACTCTAGCTAATGACTTGATGAGATTAGAAGTAAATGAGAAGGGAGGATTGTTGGCTTCTGTGGAGGCAAGATCTTCCTTTCTTGACAAGATTAAGGGAAGACAGTCTGGTGATGAGAAACTGCGCAGAATTCAAGATGAGGTATTGCGAGAAGAGGCTAAGGAAGCACACATCGATGTGGAAGGTGTTTTGAGGATCAAGGGAAGGGTATTTGTACCCCGCGTAGATGATTTGATCAACACTATTCTAACAGAGGCTCATAGTTCAAGGTATTCGATATATCCGGGTGCAACCAAGATGTACCGTGACCTAAAGCAACACTTTTGGTGGAGTACAAGGAAGCGTGACATTGTGGATTTTATTGCCAAATGTCCAAACTGTCAACAAGTAAAGTATGAACACCAAAGGCCCGGAGGAACACTTCAGAGAATGCCAATTCCGGAATGGAAATGGGAGAGAATCGCAATGGATTTCGTGGTTGGTCTTCCAAAGACAATGGGTAGGTATGACTCTATTTGGGTGATTGTTGATAGGTTAACTAAGTATGCTCATTTTATTCCGGTTAAGGTGACTTACAATGCCGAGAAGTTAGCCAAGATCTATATCTCAGAAATCGTTTGATTGCATGGGGTTCCACTATCCATCATATCAGATAGAGGTACGCAGTTTTCTTCTATGTTTTGGAAAACATTGCATGCGGAATTGGGTACTAGGTTGGACCTTAGTACTGCGTTCCATCCTCAGACCGATGGTTAGTTTGAGCGAACGATTCAAGTGTTGGAGGATACGCTTCGTGCGTGTGTGATAGAATTTGGTGGCCATTGGGATAGCTTCTTACCCTTAGCGGAATTTTCATACAATAATAGCTATCACTCGAGCATTGATATGGCTCCATTTGAAGCATTGTATGGTAGGAGATGTAGGTCCCCCATTGGTTGGTTTGATGCGTTCGAGGTTAGACCTTGGGGTACTGATCTTTTGAGGGATTCGATGGAGAAGGTGAAATCTATTCAAGAAAAGCTTCTAGCGGCGCAAAGTAGACAAAAAGAATATGCAGATCGAAGGGTTAGTGACTTAGAGTTCATGGAGGGAGAACGAGTCTTGCTGAAGGTTTCGCCCATGAAAGGGGTGATGCGGTTTGGTAAAAGGGGTAAACTAAATCCAAGGTACATTGGACCATTTGAAGTACTTAAGCGAGTAGGAGAGGTGGCTTATGAGTTAGCCTTGCCTCCAGGGCTGTCCGGAGTGCATCCGGTATTCCATGTGTCGATGTTGAAAAGATACCATGGGGATGGAAACTACATCATCCGTTGGGATTCTGTTTTGCTTGATGAGAACTTTTCCTATGAAGAGGATCCTGTTGCCATTCTAGATAGAGAAATTCGCAAGTTGAGATCAAGGGATATTGCATCCATCAAGGTGCAATGGAAGTATCGACCGGTTGAAGAAGCCACTTGGGAGAAGGAGGCAGATATGCGAGAAAAATACCCACATCTATTTACAGACTCAGGTACTCCTCTTCGCCCTTGTTTTCCTTCTTGTGATCATTCGGGGACGAACGATGGGTAAATTGGTATCTATTGTAACGACCTGGTTAGTCATTTTGAGCAGCTGATTTTATTTCTGGAAAAACAGGCTGAGGCGACGGACCCCACGACGGACCGTCATGGGCACGACGGACCGTCGCAGGGTCTCGTTTCAAAACACTTAGAAAAATTGAAAATTGGGTACTGAAATCGACTCTCTGAACTTCATAACGGAATGGCAGGACGGACCGTCACATGTGTGACGGACCATCACAGATTCTTCAGAGAAATTGAGTCTCTGAACTCTGTGACGGGCAGCAGGACGGACCGTCGCAGGCGCGATAGGCCGTCACAGACTGCAAAATCCCAGTCTGGGTTGGATTTCTTGATACGTTTTAATGGACGTTTTTGACTATTCTTGCCTTAATTATAAAGTTAGTGGGTTACTGTTAATAAGTCTAATTACTTGGGGGTTAATGAGGTAACATTAAGTTAATTAGTGGGGCATTATTGCCATCTTTTATTCTTAATTATATACTAATTAGGGTAAAAGAAAGAGGGTTGGAATAAGAAAAAGAAAAGAACAGAAAGAGAGAGAAGGGAATCGATAGAGAGAGAGACGATCGAGAAGGGGAAACACAAAGCTTTGGAGAAATTTGCTTGCTTGATCACTAATCTTTGGTGGAGGTAGGTTATTATTTTCATGCTTTCATAGTAAACTCTTAATAGAGAATGATATGTATTGGTAGTATTATAAAACCCTGCTATGTGCTTAATTGTATGCATGCATGAACGTGATTATATAAATGTGATTATATTAAGCATGATGAAGTTACTGAATCCCAAATCTTGATAAAAACCTAATTTCTTTTTAATGATGATGCCTTGGTAAGGGAGAAGGCTTGATGAGTTGATAGAATGAGATTAGGGGATCGGGTGTCACGAACATACACGTAGATTTAGGGGATCGGGTATCACGAACCGACATGTAGATTTAGGGGATCGGGTGTCACGAACCGACACGTAGATTTAGGGGATCGGGTGTCACGAATCGACACGTAGATTTAGGGGATCGGGTGTCACGAACCGACACGTAGATTTAGGGGATTGGGTGTCACGAACCGACACGTAGATTTAAGGGATCGGAGTGTCACGTACCGACACAAGAGGATTAATGGATATGAGGGAGCGGAGTTTCACGTACCGACACAAGAGAAATAAAGATAATGAATCTTGAAAGATGTTAATATACTCAATCTAATGAACATGATTCCCAAATGAGTATGGTATTGAGGCTTGAGTCCTCATGTGTGAACATGACGGTAATTGTTAATGATATAGTGCTTGTTGTTGCTACATGTTGAGTATCATAGTTGATTTTATGATATTACTTGGTATATATTGTTTTCTATTTTGAGTTGGCCGATGATATCTACTCAGTACCCGTGTTTTGAACTGACCCCTACTTTTATGTTTTTTTCTTGTTTATTTGTGGAGTGCAGCAAACGTGCCATCGTCTTCAACTCAACAGTAATTCAAGCTAGTCTTACTACATCAAAAATTCAGGGTGAGCTAATGCTTCTAGCTTGGACTGGATCATCTTCTTCAAGTCTTGATGCCTTGAACTTCCGGCATGGACTAGCTTCTTATGTATTTTTAGCTTTTAGAATACTCTTAGTTTAGTCATTTGATCGTAGATGTTCTTGTGATGATGACTTCCAGATTTTGGGGAATAATAGATGTTGAATTTTAGAAGTTAATGAATTGTTCTTTATTTAATGAGTTTAAGTCTTCCGCATTACTTTCTATTGATATTATATTGAAATGTTAAGGTTAGATTGGTTGGTTCGCTCACATAGGAGGGAAAGTGTCGGTGCCGGTCGCAACCCAGTTTTGGTCGTGACATGACTTAAGTTAGAATGCTTGTAAAAATTAATAAGTACTTATCTAGAGTAGTTAAGGTTTGTCTAGTTAAGGGGTGAAGGGGGCATAGAAATGGTCACATTATATCTTACCTAGATACGTCTTAAAAATAACTCTATTTAGGAAAGTTGGTTCATGAAGTAGGCATGATCCAAACATAGGTAGTCTTAAGTATTACTTAGGTCACCCTGAAGAGGTCAAGTAGGGACATTATCTTTTTGATTTACTTTATTAAGTTTTTTGATAACCTTTGTAAAGGAGAATGTCATAATATATGTATGTTTTTGTATTAATTGAGAATGATCTTATCATAGGAAATCTAAATGATCTCTTAAGTGTGTGTGAAGGGATAGTGTGGGCGGTCACTTCAAAACTCAAGTGAACCTTAGAATCAACTTTTGTAGAAGGATCTCATGCTTATGTGTTTTGGGTATATTGTTAATGTATTTATCTTATTATAGGTGGCCTTAAGGATCATTTAGGTTTGTCTACAAAGGGTGTATAGGCGTTATCTCTTTGTCTTACTTAAGTGGGTCTTATTATAGATTTTAGTGAGGGAATTTCATGCTAATTGGTTTCACTACAAGGTTTACAAAATTCATTGTAATGTTGGAAAGGAGTTCTCGGTAACATTTGAAAGATCACTCTAACATTTCATAAAATCAGTTTAAATGATTATGTGATATTTTATGTGTTTCTAAGGTGATAAATGTTGTTCTTATGCTTATGAAATTATGTTTTAATCAAAGAGAACATATTCCCAATAAATGTCAGTTTCGATGATTTTTATGAATTATGGCATATTTAGTACATGTGTTTGTAGTAATTCCATTCTTTTATCTATCTCTAAAGTGATTTATAGGTGAAGATGCTTTTGGGAGTGAATCTTGGATTATAGGATCTTTCAAGCAAGTTGAAGTATGTCCTTATTTTACTCTAGGTCATATATGTCTTGATTTCTTTTATTGATGTATTGTAATAGACTTTGTAGTGCTATATTTTGATATATGGTTCGTGTCCTAAATTCTCTTATGTCTAAGATTTGATAATGTGTGACTTAGCATTTCATTTAGATTTTATATTAATATTTTTGAGGACTATTCAAATTGTTTTGAAAAGGTTTAATTCGGAACATCTTTTCATATATATATATTTGTGTGTGTGTGTGTCTCTGTCTGTGTAATCAATGATATGATTGGTCTTGTACAAGACCTCTGAAAGGTCATGCACGCTATGTGTTGATCCAACAATACCCTATATTTTAGGTTATGGGTGTGGGTTGTGACAAACGTTGTATCAGAGAAAAGGTTATGAAAGTTGTCTTAGAAATGAAAAAGTGGCATCAAGCCATGTCTAGTAGAGTCTTTACCATCTGTGTGAGTCACGACACATCTATGGGTGAGAGGCTATAGGATGATAGAATTTCCCTTCTTGCACACTCTTATGTCGTGCCACAGAGTAAAAGTTATGAGTATTCTTTTTTTATGGTTTTCCTTGTGTTGTAGGAGATGTATACGAAAAGGACACCTGATAGAATTGTTGAGGAGAATGATGCGAATGACGAGATTCCTCCTCAAGTTGAGCAAGTTCCTCAAGGTTCTCCAGGGGCTCAAAGTTCTCAATGTGCTAAAGGTTATCAAGCCCCTAATTTCGGTGGAGGTAATGATGTTGATGTGTTTTTACTCAAAAGTTACTAATGGGGTGATTAGAGAGGCTTTACTTACTTCATCCAGAAATTTACTACCTATGTGAATATGGGTATTGAACTAGATTTAATATTGTGGAGGTCACTATGACATCTAGATTGAGAGATTTTGTAAGGATGAATCCTCTTATGTTTCTTAGATCTAAGGTTGAAGAGGATCCCCATGAGTTCCTAAATGGACTGTACAAAGTATTGAGTGCCATGGGGGTGACATCTAGGGTGAAGGCGGAGTCATCTTCGTTTCAATTGATGGAGGTTTCTCAAGTATGGTACACTCATTCGAAGGATAATAGGCTTGTTGAGTCGGGTCCTATTCAGTGGGACGACTTTAACCTTAGTTGTGAGAGGAGAGAGGTTAAGGTAAAGGAGTTTTTAATTCTAAAATAAGAAAATATGAGTGTTGAGGAATACTCTTCGAAGTTTTCTATATTTTTCAGATATGCTCCATTCGTTGTATCTAACCGGTGAGATGATATGAGTAGGTTTGTGACCAGGGTCGCCGACCTAGCGATCAAAAAATATCATATGGCCATGCTACATGATGATATGACCCTATATAGACTCATGGTTTATTCTCAATCAATTGAGGGTTCTAAACATTGTAGGATTTCTAGAAACCAGAAAAGTAGTGGTTTAAGTGATAAGAGTCAATTTAGGTTCAAGAAGAGGGTTTCATGTCAAGAAGAGCCTAAGGTGAAATATGAAAAAGGAGGTGGTTCTCAAAATTGCAATCCTACACGTGCTACATGTGGAAAAATGCACTATGGGGAATGCCTGTTGTGTACCAGAAGTTATTTTGGATGTGAAAAAAAAAAGTGAGGGATTGTATTACTAGAAATCGTAAGTAAGGTACTCATAATGTTCCAAATGATGATGATGCAAAGAAGAAGTGTCTCAATGCACTCATGACTAGAGGAGCAAACTGGATAAGTGTTTTCAAGATGATGTTAAGTTCTTGTATATCTTTTGTATTATGAGTTCCTTCTATATGGGGAGTTTTGTTAGTAGATGGGCTTGATCGTTATAGAAGCATGTCGCATATGCATAATGTTTATAAATCTTGTTAGAATTGAATTTCATTGATTCCTTCCATTTTGCATTTCATGATGTTATTATTATGTTGTAAGATGTGTTTATATGATTTTATTTTGCATATTAGAATGTTTGCATCATCAATTGCCTGAAAGTTGCATTTTTAAATTTTTGGCATAATTCACTACAAGGCTGTCTGTTAGATTTTTAGAAAATTATCTAATTCATTCATTGGTTAAAAATTGTTGTAATGTTGTTAGATATGATTTATATGATCATAATAATGAATATAGAAGGTGTTTTTCCATATTTGGAATGAAGGATGTCAGTTTTATGGGATGATGGTTTGTAGAATTTATTGTAGTTTCATGTTGTGTTGTGATTCAGTTTGCTATGTGAAATTGATGGTCTTCTGGATGTTTCTATTTTATATAGTTTTATGTGGTATGTTTATGAGCTGCTAGTTGAATCTCTATTCTTGGAAGTGTTCGGAGAGTAGCAATTGTAATTCAAGGACGAAAGTTGTCCAAGTTGGGGAGATTGTAATACCTCTAAAACGACTTAGGTGAAGATAGATACTAATATGGTGGTAATGAGGGTCTAAGGTACTAAAATGTTCAATAATTTGGTAATAAGGCAATGTCTAAAGTATTTGGCTAAATCTAAGTTAAATGTCATGGGATGACCAAGACGTTCGCAACTAGTCACCTGTAATCTTCATGTTTGTTTTATGTTTTTATGTGTGTCTTATGAGCTTATAGGTCCTTATATGATTTATCATAGTTTTTATATGCAATGTGTCATGTTTAAAGAAGTTTCGAGGTAAAATGTCCAAGAACGTCCATAACATTCAAAAGGTTTGCCTTGTAACAACATTGTGGGTCTTTGCCTATTTCGGCGAGGTTTATGTGTTCTTTTTCAATGAAATTGATAGGGGAGGTCCTAATATCGTATAAGATGATATTCAAGTTTAAAATATCCAGACAAACATACATAAGGACCAACCATCGTTTCTCGAGGAAGGACCCTTCATTTCAGACAAAGGTTATCTAGGCCAGCCCCAATCAACTAAGAAAATTGACAGCCACTAGGCTGTTCTACGCCTTGTAGTTTTTGGCCGTTGGTCAATATATAGCCTAGGGATCTTAAGATCTCCGTGTCCAGTCTCTGAACCAAAGGACGGCCAGCAAGGACATTCCGTTTGTAGACAAAAGGTCGGTCAATCGCCAATCGTTGATTAAGACTGCAACTTCATAGTTCACTTTAAAGTCATAAATACATAGATGAATCATTCTTCGAAACAAAAACCTCAAAATCTCTAACGAAATCTCTAGAACTCCATTGAAGAAAAAACTCAATGAAGATATTGGATTGGACATTTGAGTGCTTATACTTAATAAAATTCATTGTTAAGGTTAGTTAAGGTATGGTTTTTTATCCTTGAAACTATATTCATCAAGGAGCCAAAAATTCAAAGAGATTTCTAATGTTTTCTATAGATGAACTTGTCAAATTTTATGATATATCCATCAGTTCTTGCATTAAAGGTTTTAAATCATTGTATATTGATTGAATTTATATTAGTTAGATGATTTTAAGACAAATAACCTATCAACATATGTAATTCATGAACCTTACAATTGGACTACTTTGTGGTTGACTTGATATTGTGTAATGCTTATGAATTCTAGTGTAGTTTTAAATAGGATATTTTATGTTATAAGAATTGTATTCATTTTATGTATAGGTTGTCTTAGATCGATAAATATATATATAATTGACATAGATTCATTGAGTATTATGGTTTTTGTATTTAATTGATGATCATGGTCATGGGTAAGGGCTTGTGGTATTGAATTCAATGATTTAGCTATGGATTGAAGTGGTGTGAATGGGTTGGTGGTAGTCTTCCTCGATTCTATTTATTTTTGATGTAATGTAGGTCTTGAATTATGTTGTGATTTTTATGGTCCATTTATGGTGGCAGTCGGATGTACTTTACTTGTAAATGATGTGGACTTGTCGGCATTACTTTATATATTATGATGATGATGGCCTTGTCGTAAACTACTTGATATACTATTATGAATTGTGTAGTTGATTTATGTGACGTATGATCATATCGTCTACATGTGAGTAATGTTAAAGTATGTGTTCTTCTATATATATTAGGTAATCATGTTAGACTATTATTATTTCCTTATGTGTGTAGTCTTAGAGTTGATGCTTCATTATTCCTACTTAGCTATATAATTCAATGATCGTTCTATTGATGATTTTATAGTAGTATATATGATGACATGTATATGATAATGGTTATTTATATGTATTTCTAGAATTGTATGTGATCTGTGGTAAAGTGAAGTATTAGTGTATCTTGTGTAGTACACTTGCGTCTGTTACTTGATATATGTATGAATGTGAATATGCGATATATTGACTTAAGATGCTAAATCCTCTTAGTCTAGTATGTACGAGTGACATGAGTTTAGGGTTTCATTGTATATTGTGATGCGTCCCGAGTGGTTTAGGGTATGTGCTTATGCAACATGGGAAAGTGGTAGCCTATGCTTCTAGACAACATAAGGTGCATGAGAGAAACTATCTAACTCATGATCATGATATTAGCGGCCGTAGTATTTGGTTTTAAAATATTGAGGCATTACTTGTATGGTGTTTATGTTGATGTGTATACCGATCACAAGAGTCTCCAATATGTGTTTACTCAAAAAGAGTTTAACCTAAAAAAAAGGTGGTTGGAATTGTTGAAACATTACGACATGAGTGCTCGTTATCACCTTGACAAGGAAAATATTGTTGCGGATGCTCTAAGTCATATGTTCAATGGGTAGTGTGTCTCATGTAGAGTAATTCTAGAAAGACCTAGTAAAAGATGTTCATAAGATTTTTAGATTGGGTTTGAGGTTGGAATATTCTTCGAATGGTAGTTTTATGGCCCATTATAACTCTTAGTCATACTTGGTGGTTAAGGTGAAGTACAAATAACATCTTGATAATCCATTGATTGAGTTGAAGTAATCGGTTCTTAACAATCTTAATTTGTCATTCTCCTTAGGGGGGGGTGGTGACTTGAGGTATCAACGAAGTTGTGTGTTCCGTATGTAGAAGGTTTAATGAACAAGTTCCTTGAAGAAGCCCATGAGTCCCGTTACTCCATTCATCCGGGTTTGACAAAACCGTACCATGACCTTAGGGAAGTATTTTGGTGGGAAGGTTTGAGAAAGGAAATAGCAGAATTTGTTGCTAAGTGTCCAAATTGGCAACAAGTGAAAGTGAACATCAAAAGCTGGGTTGTTTTCTTCAGGAAATCAAAGTTTCTACTTTGAACTAGGAAGACGTCAATCTGGATTTCGTGGTATGTTTGCCTCAGGAAAAAAAATATGACTCTATATGGGTTATTATTGATAGGTTTACCAAATCCGCTCATTTCATTCACGTCAAGTCTACTTATTCGGCGGGAGAATATGCAAGGATCTTCATAGATTATATTTTGTGTCTCCGTGGTATTCTATTATCCATCATATTGTATAGGGGTGCACAATTCACATCTAGATTTTGGAGGTCATTCCAAGAAGGGTACCAAAGTGATTTTAAGAACTATTTTCCATCTTCAAACAGATAGTTAAGAGAAACGTACAATTCAAAACCTTTAGGATATGTTTAGATCATGTATTAATGATTTCAAGGGAAATCGGGATAAGCATTTGTCGTGTGTGGAGTTTGGTTACAATGATAGTTTCCATTCATCTCTATCAATTGCTCCTTATGAAGCCTTGTATGGTACGAGGTGCAGATCTCCTATTGGGTGGTTTCAAGTGGATGAGTCTTCACATATAGGTCTCGATTTTATTTACAAGACTTTTTGAAGGTTCATATCATAAGGTGCCGGTTGCAAAAAGCCTATAGTCTGCAAAAACGTTTATGTTAATCACATGAGAAAGGCATTGGAGTTTGATGAAGGTGATAAGTGTACTTGAAATTTTTGCCAACGAAAGGGGTGGTTAGATTTTTCAAGAAAGGGAAGTTTAGTCCTTTTTATATGGGTCTCTATGAAATCTTGCTTACGAGATTAGGTTGCCTAGTGAATTGACTACGGTTCATCCGGTTTTCCATGTTTCCATTCTCAAAAAGTGTATCATTGATCCCAAGTTTATTCTCCCTATTGAGTGTCTTGGTGTGAAGGATAACCTCTCTTATGAGGAAGTTCTCATTCAAATCTTTGATATTGAAGTAAAGAAATTTAGGAACAAAGTGGTGGCTTTAAAAAAGAATTATGGTAGAATCACCTATTTTAGGGTACAGCATGAGAGGCCAAAGCCGACATGAAGTCCTGTTACAGTCATCTATTTGATAAACAGTGTTAGTAGTTCTTAATAATAATGAAAAAAATAAGTAAAATAGAAGTTTCTTGATTTTTGGTGAAGTCCGGAAAAATGTGCATTATTGGTGTCATTACAGTGAACTCATAGTGAAATGTGCATTCGGACTTGAAAATTTGTAATTCTTCTTGTTTTGAGTTATGTTTTACATTTTGATTTGGTGAGTCTTTATGAAATGATATGTAGCATGTTTATACGTTATGATATGGCATAATTGACTCGTATATTATATGTTGAGCTTATGTAATTGTTTTGAGAAGGAAATTCATCGTAATGTGATTTTGAGAATTATGTGTGGCATTTATGTTTTTTATTGCCTTCTGTAAATGATATGTTTGGTGTTGTTATGCATTGTTTTTTGTTGGGCTGCTAGTCTTGAGTCTATTCCTTCCTTCAAAAGTTTTTTAGTGTCATTCAGGGACGAATGTTCCTAAGGGGTGGATTACATATCACTTCAAAATTCCAAGACGTGTTCTACATGTTAAACATAATTATTATAATGTTTAGAAACTTTTTTAGTGTCTATTATAATTAATATAACTCATTTAGGAAGTGTAGGAACCAAAACATACAAGAATGTCCATGACGTCCAAAAACTAGTTCAATGAGGTGCTATTGTTCTTAAGCCTATTTTACTAGATTTTATGATTCGAAAAATGGTAAAAATAGGGTGAGGGATGTCTAACAAATATTAGAGTTAGTTCAGAGTCAAAACATCCCAATACAACTCCCCAAGGACAAATCAAGGGCCTTTGAAAGAGAACCTTTGCATCTAAGAGTCAAAGACACCATGGGCATGTGCACCAACGAGGGGAATCTACGAGGCATCGAAGACATCTTTCGACCAAAACATACCAATGGATGTGCAGCACGAAAGGGGGACTTACCGTCGATTGACCCACCATCCGTCCATAGTGATGTGGTCTATGAGAACGTTTTTTACTGCAGATTTTCTCTTAGGTTAATTAATTGATTGGCTTAGTTATGATGTTAATTAAGGGTTAGGGGAGTTCTAATTAAGTTAGTTAACCCCCAATATAAAGTCCTAGCCTAATTAAGACTAACTAAAACTCTCATAACTCATCAATGCAAAACTCTCTTCCTTCTCCCATGTTTATCTCTCTAGTGAAGAACTCCACTGAAGACCAATATAGGGGAGGGTTTAAGGGATGAAAAGACTCAAGTTTCATAATCAATTTTCATCAGTTATTAATATATGGGATCTCATTCACCTTTGTGACCTATTTCCTCAAAGGGTTCCATCAAATTTATTACAAAATTGGGTTTTCATCCAATACAAAATTTTTGTTATGAATTGATTTGTTTATCATTTATTTTGGATATTTTGAATACATTAACATGTGTTGTAAATCAATTATTATATATCTTGATGGATTAGTCTAGTTTGTAGAAGATGACCTTATCCCTTAACCCTAGGTTGTGATCTTGAACTTAATTCTGTGATGTTGGTTCAGTTCAATTAAATTAATCATTTGTTATATTAATACTAGATGATGTTGTTGTATCAATCATAAACAGATTATGATGAATTATAGTCCTATAATGCTTGTTCTTTATTAGTTGTTCTATATTATGAAGTATCCTGTGAATTGAACTAAGTATATTTTCTTATGTTATGGACTAGTGATAAAATTTTATATAGTGATTAAATTGTCTTTGTTATTTGTTATGGTTATATGATGATACTACATCCTAAATATGTTGAGTAGGTTTTATTCTAAGATCTTGATGATGAATTATTAAGGAGACGTGGTAAACCTTGCGATTCCTATTACTTACTTCAATTATTTTTAATTGTGGTTCAGTAACAATATTGTATATGAGTATGCCTTGTATTAGGATATATAGTGTTGGTATGATGTTAAATTGATATGTTTTGACTATGAGTTGTTAGGTGTTGGCTAATATGTAAATGTTCGACGGATGGTTATGATTTAGGATGTGACTTATTATTATATGAATATGTTAATGTGCTAACCTCACCTATGTGAATTGTAATAAAAGGACACTGCTCATGCAATTCTTATTACGCTATAATGATGATGATGATTTTTATAGAAGGGTTTGTCCATATGACATACATTATTCTATGATGATTAGTAATGACATTAAAGAAATCTGAGGGACTTAGTTTATTACCGAGTGAACTTGGCATTGGGAGGTGTTGACTTTCCATAGAAAAAGATTCACCCTTTATTTACACATTAATTGTTGAGTCCCCTATGAAGGATACTTATCCATTTGATTCACAAGAGAGGAGGTCCCAATTGCCAAGTGGTATGTAGAGGAATAATAACTATCTCTTAGTTCTTGGACAATGTTGTCCCTATAGGAAAACTAGCTAGAGGATCAACCTAGGGTGACTTGAGAGGTTCACTTAGCTTAGGTATAGCTATGGAACTCTACTTATTCCTTGACTATTTTTCCTTGAGGGGAACTTGAGGAGGTTGTTATTATGTATTTATATGCTTATAATGGTACATGATATGTATATGATGAACTTTCACATTGTTGATACTATATATGGATTTGTGTTGCTAATGAATATGTGTTTGTTTACATTGTTAAATTATGATGATATGTACTATTAAATGTTATGCTAAATTATGTATGAGGTTGGTCATGATTCCTGTTTGTTTAAATGATTGATTAAGGTTATGGTTTTTTGCACTTGTTGACTTGATAGGGGTTGTGCGTAAATGTCTTGCTTTGGTTATGTTATAAAGAACTTTTATTCATGCTTGCTGAGGTTATGACGATGGTAGAGTTTCTTTGACTGTATTTCTAATTACATGATATGCATGTTAACTTGACTAGTTTTGATGATGTTGGTCTTGTCACATACATGTCTATGACTTAATGAACATGTCCTATTGATTTTGTATTGTCTTGTTGAATGTGCATAAAAGTTTTAGGAGTGAATTGCATACTTAATGAAATGTCCTATTTTATAATGTTTTGATGATATGTATGCATATAGTCTCATACTTAGTACAAGTGGTGTACTAACCCCATTTCTTCCTTTTCACAGACACTTTAGGTTCTAGTCGTTGAAACGATTTTGGAGACGACTTGAAGAATAATTGAATCTTTTAATCATCTAATAAGGGTAGGTCCTCACTTATCGAGGGAAATTCCACTATAAAGACAATGATATTGTGTTAGTCTTCAGGACTCTTATGTTCTTTCCTTTTTCATTTGGATATTAAACTTTGTATCACCTATATATGGTCTTGTTTCACTAATGTATGGGCTAGGCCCAATTTGATATACTCTTCATATATAATTATGAGAGGAGACAACTCTTTTGAGATTGTGTTATATTCTATATATCTATGTGCAATGAAAGTAGAAGACTAAGTTATTTTACGATCCGAAGGGTCAATGTATACTCCATATATATATATGTGTGTGTGTGTGTGTGTGTGTGTGTGTAGATGTGCCGTAAAAAGTATAAAATTACGGCAAATTTTTACCTATGAATGTAATGATGTCAGCTAAGAGGATAATTTTAGTCCTAAAAGGGGATGCCGCCGCCAGTTACATCTAGGGGTATTCCTGGATGTGACATAGTACATGTGTTTTTACTAATATAATGTTTTTATATATCTCTAAAGTGATTCAAAGGCGAAGATAATTTTTTGAGCAAAGCATATATTATTGGATCTTTCAACCAAGTTTAGTTATGTCTTTATTTGAGTCGAGGGCATAGATGTCTTCATTTCTTTTATTGAATTATTCTAACAAACTTAGTAGTACTAGTTTTTGATATATGTGACGTTTCCCAAAAAATCTTATGTGTAAAATTTGGTGATATGAGACTTAGTATTTCCTATGGATTTTATCTAATTATTTATTAAGAAAATTTGAATGTTTGTAAAAAGTTTTAATTTCGTACTACTTTTCATATGCATATATGCAATGAACGATGCAAAAGGGCTTGTACATGACCTTTAAGAGGTAAAGTATGTCGTTTTTTGATCAAAGAATAACTTATCTTTTAGTTATAGGTGAAGATCGTAACAATTAATGTATCACAAGTGTCGTTCGAAGACGAATATTGTCGAAGTGTGGGAGAATGTAATGCCCTTAAGAAAGATATAGGTGAATATAGAGCATAATAGGGGTATCATGAGGTTATAAGGTCCTAAAATGATTAATTAGAATGTATGTAGGTAGTGTGTAAAGTTCGGATCAGTATTAGGTCAAACATCCAAGAACGTCCATGAGTTCGAAAGATAGCCTTGAGATGAACTTGTGTTTCTACCGTGCGTTAGTATGTTTTACGGGTTCTTTTTATTTCTAATACATGGGAGAGGTTCCTAACTTCTATATCAACGTCTATGATGCTTAAAAGTTTGGCAAGACTCCCAAATGACAAACCTAAGGGTCCTTGAGGAGGACCCAAACCATGGGTCAAAAATGCCCAAGGCAAACTCCATATATGACTACAAAACGACGGACTGTAGCTCAGGTGATGCCTTGTCGATGATGGACGTGTCTCCACACATAGTGGTGGGAGACAAATACCCCAAGAATTGGTATCTAACAAAAACGACGCCACATTAGTATGGCTAGTCGTCTGAACGATGTAGCATCGTTGGGCTCATCGATAAGGTCTGCACTTTTCCTGCATATTCTAAACTGAACTAGGGGATTTTTAGGTAATTCACCTATCCTTCTAAAAATAAAATACACGGTTACTTATAGTCATTTTTGTATTTTAAGTTACTTAATAAATCTTGAACTTTAGTTTAGTACACAATTAAAAATCAAAACCCAAGATCTAAAATAGAACCCTGTAGAACTCCATTGATGCTTGAAGGAAGAATGGAGATTAGAGCTTGATTTTCCATAAAATATTATTCATTTTCACGAAAATCGTCAATAAAGGTATGGTGTTTCATCCTTGAACTCTCTTTGTTCATGGAGCCAAACTTCAAAGGTTTTTCTAAGACTTCTCAAAACATTAAATTTGCTAAAGTGAATTTTTGCAATGGGTTCTTGAATAAAACAATTTGAATCTACTACTCATGATTGGATTAGTGTTAATTGAATTATTTTAGGTAAAAACTTGTCCATCATGATTTCCTAATTTTTTATAAAATGTGGGTGATTTGATCAAGGCTTAATTGTATTAAATTATTATGTAGTTTGTATTGGGCTATTGAAATATGTATGAATTATGTTAGAATTGTAACCTTAATTGAATTAATTAAATATTGTATCTTGATAAATCTGACACATCCTGAGACCACACCTTAGAAGATGTGGCACTCTCGGTGTGCAACCGGCGTGCTTGACCTCTCGGAGGTCTTATACGAACCCTTCTGTATCGTTCATGCATATAAACATATGAAAACTAGTGGGGAATCAAAACTTCTCATAAACATTCGACAAGTCTTTAAAAACTCTTTAATATAAAACTCATATGAAATACTAAGTCTAATTTCATACAATCTTACACTAAAGAAAACTTTGCGGCACAACCCATATACACAATAGAAATATAGTGCTACTTAGTCAATTACAATACTTCGATAAAGGAAATTAAACACATTTATGTTCTCTAGTCAAATGAGGACATAATTAAAATTCACTTGAATGATGCTACGAAGTCTTGCTTCCCAAATGCTTCTCAATTATTAACGACTATAATGATATATAGAAACCTGTAATTAGTACAAACATATATACTATGTATGACATAATGCATATAATCATAATATAAATATTTATTGGAAATGTGCATCTTTTTCATTTAAATATCATGTCATAATTATAAGAATAACATATAACACCTTAGAAGCACATAAGAATTCACTTAATAAATTTATGACATTTTAAGGAAATCTCATATAGAATTATCTCACTATTACAGAGAAGTTCCATCACTATACAGTGAAAATCCGTAGCTTCATCTTAAAATTTTTTATAGCATTCAATTCCCTCACAAAGCTATCCGAAGACTAACTTAAATAAGAAAAAGAGAGACCTCCGATACACCCTCTCTAGGAACACCTAAATTATCCTTAAGACCACCTAGAGTGAGATCAACACACACCCACAAGAGATCACACATATGAACATGAGATCCTTCTATCAAAGGTAATTCTAAGTCTCACTTGAGTGAGTTGTGAAGAGAACGCTCATACAATTCCTTACACACACTCCCAAAATATCCTATAGACTACCTAATATAGAATCATTCTCACATAATACATAAACACATAAATAAAATGACATTCTCCTTCCAAAGGCTATTAAAAGACTTACTTAAGTAAATCAAGAAGATAATATCCATTATTGACCTCTTCAAGATGACCTAGATAGTCCTTAAGACTACTTAAGGCTTATATCATATCTATATAACAACCATCTTCAATAACTAGAGTCATTCTTATGACTTATTTAGGTAAGATATGAAGTGACCATTCTCATACCCCCTTGACACCTAAACTAGACAAACCTTAACTACTCTAGATAGGTACATATTCTTTTACATGCTTACTTAAATTAATTCATTACATTCATTAGTTAATTTAAGACTCATTCATCACATAAGGACATTTAATTAATAGTCTTGGACAAGACGTAGGGACTATAACTACACTTTAAAAACCTATTGTGCAATGTCTATATAGCGTCCCATACCGCCACCTAAATTTAATAAAACTTCTCTAGTTATAATAGGTATCCCACATTGATAAAAATATGCATTAACTGACGTAAACCATGATCGATAGACATGGAATCTGGATTTGTAACCTACTCCGAGGTGGGTGTTCTTCTTGCCAAGAGTAGAACTAGGACACATCCCATGTAGGCATATGGTTAAGGAATACGAAGAGGTTTTATGCACTCTAGTGTCATTCTCAAGTAGAGCTACATTTTTCTCTAGTCAACCTCTAAAGTATACTTCCCATGACATAGTCACTTGGTGCTAACCTTTGTTCTCAAAGAGTAATTTACAATAAAGCTTCATCTAAAGGGGTTCCATATCTAGTTCATAACCCAATCACATTCACCCTACCAAAGAGTTCCATTAGGTCTACCTTATAATAGCGACACAGATAGCTAATTATGTCTTTCTCAAGGATGATATGCATTCCTTCCAGCCAATCAACCCTAAGTCAAGAATTCCATTATATGAATGATAAAATTACGACTCTCGACTTTCAACATTCATAACGTTGCCACTAGGTTTAAGATTCCACGTACTAGACCTTCCTAATATTATTTAAGGTCTCACATATCATTGATTAATACATGACAAGGGTGCCTACATAGTCAATACATCTCGTATGCACATATCATTCATATAGGTACCAAGTAATGGACACAAGTTTACCAAAACAATACACAATATTCTTTACTTTATCACATATGGCATATGATTCTTTTAATAACTTAGGAAGGACCCTTATAAACTTTATGTTATCCTATACAGTAATATATCATCAATATAACCATCATAGAATCATCATATAGTCAAGTAGGCATGCATCAACATCTAAGACTACACATATAAGCACATAGTTATAGTCTAATATGACTTCTAATATACATTAAAGGACAACATAATTTCACATTACTTCACAAGTAGATAAATATGCTCATAAATCACATAAATCAACTATATAAAGCATCATAATACTCCGAGTAGTGCCGACAAGGCCATGATCATCATAGTACATAAAGTAACGCCCACAAAGCCACATTAATTGCAAGTAAAGAACATAGCACTGCCACCATAAGTGGACCATAAAAATCCCAACATAATTGAAGTATATCTAATATAATGTAAAGATAATTAGGGCAGCGTACCACCAATCCATTCTCTCCACTTTAATCCATGTCTAAATCATCCAATTCAATGCCATAAGGCACTTACTCATGGCCGTAACCAATAATTCAATACATAAATTATGATATTCAATGATAATGGGTAAATTTAATAAAGATTCATCAATCTAAGACAACATAGATATCAATTTAATCGAATTATTACATCAACCAATAACCTATAGAAAACGACACTAGATTCATAAGCATTAAGTCTAGATCACTTAACCCATAATGTAGTAAAAAACAAGGGTTCATCAATTGGATGGGTTCATAACTTAATTTATTTAAAATAATCTATTTAACAAAAAATTAGTAAACATACAATTCTTTACAACCTTTAACACCGATCCCTTGGATAGATCATTAAATTGAAAAATTCATCTTTGAAAACTTTATAAAATTCTTTGGAAGTTAATAAAGTTTCAAAGATAAAAAAACATACCTCACTGATGTTAATCAATGAAATTCATGAAAGATCTCCACTCAATGCTCCAATCCAATTTTGTCCTTGTGTTTTGGCTCTAATGGAGTTCTAGTGAATTTCTTAGGGAATTAGAGTTTTAATTTTGAATAATGAATTCTGCTAATTTTTTAAGACTAAAAAACATGATGAAAATACCCAAATTAACCATTAGAAACAACCCGATGTCTTATTTAGACATGGGGTGAATTTACAACTTCACCCCTAGACTTAACAAAAAAGTTGCGCAAATGAGATAGACCATCGACTGCAACACCTACTGGGCGTCGTCCAATCGATGGCCCGTGTTGGTCATCGTCATTTAGAATTGATCCTTAAATTCCATAGGCTAAGTACCCATCTACACTACAACCTAAAGGGCGTCAACCAGACCACTGGCCCCCGTTTGCCATCCGTAGGTGGGACTGCCTTAGGCAGTTTTGGCCACCAAAATGGGTCCTTCTTCAAGGACATTTGGATGGTCCTTGGGTATGTTCTTCCATACATTTAAAACCCAAATACATTCTTATATAAGTATAGGACCTTTCAAATGAATTTCATCCAAAAAGAACACTTAAAACATGACGAAACATGCCATGACATACAAGGTCATTTCAGGGAAGACATTTTGAACGTCATGGACATTCTTGGATGTTTGACCTACTATCTTCATGAAACCTGACACACTACCTATAATCGCTATAATAACTCATATAAGGTCCTTATTAACTCATAAAACAACCATATAAGGATATAATCACATATGAGGCACATAGGTGAGTTAGTCGTAGAACGTCTTGGTCATCCCTTGACGTTTGAGTTACAATGCACCTAAAACTCTAGACAATGCGTCAATACAAAATTTTCTACTATTTTTGGACCTTATACCATCATGAAAACCATGTTAGGATCTAGCTTCACCCAAGTCATTTTCGAGGTTTTACAAAATAATTTGTATAGTTTGATTATTGGTTTGGATTGATGCCTATGACTATTCGTAAGAGAATTTGTGAATTGAATTAGTTTTAATAGCAATGGAATTGTGGTAATGATGTAGTAATGGTAGTAATTTTACCTAGTTCTCTATATATTATGTAGTATATGCGTTGAATTATGTTGATTTGTATGGTCCACTTGTGGTGGCGGTGCTTATGTGTTCTAATTGTAATGAACACGGCTAAGTCGGCATTACAATGTGATTTGTGATATTAATATGTGTTATCTTGTGTTGTTGACTAATATTAATCATGCTTTTGTATAAGTATATGCGTAAAGTGAAAGCGCGTGCTCTTCTAATTGACGATAGGTGATCATGGTAGACTATAGTGTTGTCCTAATGTGTGTAGTTGTCATGTTGAATCATGATCTTCCTAATTGAATATATGAGTCTTATAATGGAATATATTGATTTTTCTATAGGAGTAAATACATTGACTTGTACTAGACATAGTAATCCTTGTGTGCTACTTGAGTATTATTTTACTTGTGATAAATTGAAGAAGTGTGTGTCTTGTTTGGTAGACCTATGTCCCACTACTTCATACATGAATAATGTGAATATAAATTCTTGACTTAGTAGGATGAAGTAGCTTTTCATTTATTGAAATGTATGGTTGAAATATGACCTTGAATAGGGTTAAGAGAGTCGTTAACTTGAAACCTTCAAACTGGAAAGGAGGTTGACATATCCTTGAAGTTAAAAGATGTATTTGTATCCTTCTTTTGTGAATAATTGAATTTGGGATAGGTTAGTTGGTACCCGAGACCACACCCTAGAAGATAGTGCCAATCTCAAATTATGGAATGGCATACTCGAGATCTCGGATGTCTTGTACAAGTCCTTCCGCATCGTTCATATAATATAAACATATGAAAAATAGTGCCGGGTTAAAACTTATCACATTAATATCTTAAAATATCTTTCATATTAAATCCAAAGGAAACACTAAGTCTCATTTAATCAAATAATAGAATCAAGAATACTTGGAACACGGGCCATACAATAGAAATATAGAAATACTTAGTCTATTACAATACTTAAACAAAGGAGATAAAAGATATCTATGACCTCGAGTCAAATAAGGACATACTTCAACTTTCTCAATCAATCCTCCAATCCAGGCTTAAGACCCAAAAACACCTTCAACTATGATTAACTTTACATATAATTAAAAGAAATGAATTAGTACAAACACGTGTATTAAGTATGACATAATCTGTAAAAATCATAAAAATGATCATTTATTAGAAACATGCTCTTTTTTATTTAAATATTATAATATAACCATAAGAACAACATTTAAAACAATTAAAACACATTAGATAACAATTAGTAGATTTTTCACTTTTTTAGGAACAACTTACAGTGAAATAATGTACTGTTAGAGTGAACTTCCTCATTGTTACAATGATGTCTATTCAAACCTTTTATACTTTATATCATGTAATTCCCTCACTACATGCTATCCTATAACTTAATTATGTAAGACAAAGACAAACCGGACATACACTCTGTCTAGGCATACCTAAATGATCCTTAAGACCACCTATAATAAGATAAACATACTTACAATATACCAACCACATAATGTCACATCAAGGTTTATCATCTAGATGTAATCGGTGTTGTCTTCATTTTCAAGGACTAAAACTACCCTCTTAGTCTCATGTCATTACATTCATTGGTTCAAAAATGCAAAAAAAAACCTAGAACTTTCATTATCATTAATTGGAAGTTAACATAGGCCTCTGCATACACATAATATATATTTATATAAAGTATACATAGAGCCTTCGTATAGGAAGATTACATAGCCTTCTACTTTTATTGCACATACATATATGTATAAATAGAAATAGTCTCAACGATTGTCTCATCTCATACCATCTAAATAATTATCACAATATAGTCATAGACCTTACATCAATCCAACAAGACAACATATAGGTCATACAAGATAATAGTACTCCATTGAAAAGGAAAAAAGTGAAAAAGTCATTAAGCTCATAATATATCCATAAGCTAGATGATGGCATTTCCCTCGGAATTTCACCACATACCCCTCTTGGATAAAAGGAAGAATCCAAGCCTTCAACAATGTCGCCTTCAAAATACTTCAATGACCTAAACCTTAAATGTTTGGGAAAAGGGAAGAAAATGTGTTTAATACTCCACATGTACTAAGTATGAGACCTTATACACACAGAGAAACAAAAAATACTAAAAGGGACTTTTAATCCAAAACATGACATTTTACCCCATTAGGAACTTAATGCAAAGCCAAACAAGACATATTGACCAACAAAACATACTTACTATCTCAACAAGTAATACTTGTACAAACATACGTGAAACCATCATTTACTACAACCCTATCATCAATAAATAATATCACAAATATGAATAAGAGTCAAACATATCATAATAACCAAGACAGCTACTTACAAGTCCTTATCAAGTCAACGAGTGGAATGACCAAGCAAAGCCCCATAACCTTACTCAATCAAGTATCCTCAATAAGAAAACATCACCAATGTCCAACATTACCTATCATAGAATTTAGGTTTACGTTTCGTTATATATTAAAATTATTACCTAAGGCATATTCATAAACGAACTAATCAGCATATATTATTAACAATGTGTCATGATCATAAAATATACATCATATAATATCATAACACAAACATAGATAATAACCTCCTCTTGAAACTTCCCTCTAGGCTACCTAGTGCAACGTTTAGGTAGTCTCATACCTCTTCCTAGACAAAGCTAGACCCCCTTAGGTTATCCAAGTTAGAGTTTAAGTCCTTCAATTCGTTTAACCTTTTGGGAATATCTTTCCCTAACTGCATAGACAACATGATCTAGTGTAGAATCCGGTATCATAAAACCCTACAACGAAAGAAGGCAGACTACTGGCCAAGGTAGTACCAAAACATGAAACATAGCAACTACGTGGATCCACTAGCTAGTATTCCTATAGGGGCAATATAGTTCAAGAACTAGGAGATTTAGTTGGGATCCTCTTCATGTACCATTCATTATAGTCTACAATCTCATAAGTAATATAGTGTTCCTACCTTCCCTGTGTGGGAAAGGTCACTTCCTCAATCTTGTTCAGTCGTTGCTAAGCTAGAGTCCCTTTTTGAAATGTCTTTTAAGGCTCTAATTATCAATCATAGCTCAGTTTAGCTCATAGGGTCTACCCCTTGTAAAATATTCATCATCAATAACTTAATAAGAATTGTATGAGAATAAGTCCTTTCATCACAATCAAAGTATGTGAGGTTAACACATTAGCATTTTATAGCATATCAAGGCACATTGATAGTTTTCACCATTCTTGCATCACATACACCTTAATCAACCACACAACATAGTCAAGACCATTAAACTCTACATCATACCACCCAATAATTCTAATATAAGGCATACTCAAATGTAATATCATGACTTAAAAACAAGTAATCACAATTGGAAATAAATATGGGATTCTAAGAATTGTCAAGTCTTACTTCATAGTCAATCATCAAGGTCATACCATAAAACCATAAATCAACCCAATTTGAGGAGTTACGTCATCACACAATGATAACTTATATTATAATAAGGTCAATTGTTTCTCAATTGCATAATTAAACACTAGCTCAAAACTTAAGACAAGATACATTGGCTAATTTCACATTACAATTCATAAGCTTAATCACATCTCAAGAACTATCATATTTGGCCTATAATTAATCTTAATTTAATCATAATATTACCCCACGGAGAAACAATAGACCTTATAAAACCCTTATCTAGTAAATCCTATAGTTGAGCCTTAAACTCCTTCAACTCAGCCGGAGCCATCTGATAAGGAGGAATTTATATGGGATTTTTATCGGTAGCAAATCAATGCCATATTCAATTTACCATTCAGGAGGAATACCGGGAAGGTCATTGGGGAAGACCTCCAAAGAGTCACTCACTACGGGTACCGACTCAATGGGAGGAACATCGAAGTCTAGATCTTGGACTATTATTATATGATTTAGATAGCCTTTTGAGATCATTTTGAAAGCTTTTAGACAAGAAATAATACGACATCTAGGAATAGAATTTTACCCCTTCCACTCAACAACGGGTTCATTTGGGAAGTTAAACATAACAATTTTTTTCCTACAACCAATGGATGCAAAACATGCATGCAACCCATAGATAACCAATATAACATCAAAATCAAGCATATCGAGTTCTACTAGATCAACATACGAAATTCTATCGGGAAACATTATTGGACAATTTCTATACACCCTTTTGAAAAGAGTATAAAAGGTTCATGGAAAATATTGGGTAAAATATCAAAAAATTTATCTACTAGATGTGTAACAAATAATAATGTAGCGCCGAAATTAATTAAGGCATATACATCAACACAGAAACCTTTCAACATATCGGTCACCACATCGGGAGAAGTCTCTTGCTCACCCCTAGAGCGGAGGGCATAGAAGCAGTTATTTTTTGTTGCATCAGTAGAAAAACATTCTTGAGCTTAACCACTACCCTAGTCTTGTGACCACTCTTTCCACAACTAAAATAATTATATGTCCCCTTTAAGCAATCACCATAGTGATTTTTACCATAGTTTTCACAAGTTGGCTTCTCATTTGGTGAATTATTACCTTTTCCTTCTTGAATTTAGGGTTACACACCCTATCACTACTAGCTCTCGGGCTATTTGAAGGGACTTGATTAGAAACCTACTTCATTGTATTTCAAATCTATTCTTCAAAGAACCTCAATCTTATGACCTCTCTCTCTTATCATATAATTTTTTTCGCTTAGACCTTCCTCCTCAACCCTTCTTGCATACACCATAAGACAAGAAATGTTCATGTTGTCATGTAGCATAGACGATTGGAACTCCTATTCTAAGTCCTCCAAAACCTCCATCACAAAATGGCTCATTTGGTCGCTAGGATTGCAGACCAAAGAAGGAGCATATTTGAACAACTTATAAATTCAAAAGAGTATAGATGGACACCCCTTCCTCCTTGTACAAGATTGATGAACTCCACCACTTTTTTCTCCCTCGTCTGCATTGGGAAGAACCGATCTAGAAAAGCTACTTATATATATCCCAAGTTACAGGACCACCCCTCAACGGCCTATTTTCACTCTTTTTCACATACATAGTTTGAGCCACATCCTTGACTTGGTATGTGGCCAACCTGACCTTCTAATATGAAGACATACCATAACATATAGTATCTTGTAGGCCTCATCGAACTCTTGCGGGTCTTCCTCAACCAATGACCCATAGAAGATACGAGTGTTCATTCGAGTGAAGTCTCTTAGATGAGAAGCCATAGTAAAAAAAAATTTATGAGCTCGGGGAGAAATCTCCCAATTCTCTTGTGTCCGCATAGCTTGGGCTTGAACCGTTGTGACTTATGCTTGAGTAATAATGGCTTGGGACATTTGATCAAGAATAGCCCTCATCTCAACCTCCGTTATAGGTGGACGGTTAGCTAGGTCTTGATCATCATTAGCATTTTCCTCAAGTAGAGGAACTTGGTCACCATGGGAAGAAGTTCCCACATTATCAACTTCCTCTTCAAGTCTTCGAGCCACATTTCTTCGAGTGTTTATGCATCCTATAAGACCAACAGTAGGATTAGATAACAAAGCACACCATATATATATATTTTATTGGCACGATATAAGATTTCGAAGAAAGAGAGTGATTCCTAGACATCATATAGGTTCCTACTCATAATTGTGGCACGCTTCATAATTATTAATAGAACCCACATAGACGTGGTAGAGAGAGAGACATAACTCAACAACATTAAACCTCATGCTCTAATAGCAAGTTTATCACATCCGGGTAGACCCCCTAGATTCAACCGGTGTCGTTTTCCTTTTCAAGGACTAAGACTAGCCTCCTACTCTCATATCATTACATTCATACGTGGAAAATGCGGAAAAATTTAAAACTTTCATTATCACTACTTGGAGGTTTACAAAGACCGCTAAATACACATAATATATATTCATATCGAGTATATATAGACCCTTCGTATAGGAAGGTTACATAGTTTCTACTATTATTGCACATACACATACTTCAAATATAGAAATAGTCTCACGATTGTCTCATCTCACACCATCTAAACGATTATCACAATATGGGCATAGCCCTTATATCAATCCAACAAGACCACATATAGGTCATACAAAAGTATTGTACTCAATTGAAAAGGAAAGATATTAAAGAGTCATTAAGCACATAACAAGTCTGTAAGCTAGATAACAACATTGTCCTCGGATGTTTGGAACTTACCCCACTTGGATGAAACAAAGAATCCAAACCTTCAACAATGTCGCCTTCCAAACTCTTCAACGACCAGAACCTATAATATCTAGGAAAAAGGAAGATAATGGGGTTAATACTCCACATGTACTAAATATGAAACCTTATGCACATAGACAAGAAAAACATGCTTAAAGGAACTTTTTAATCAAAACATGTCATTTTACCCCTTTAGGGACTTAATGCAAAGACATACCACTGATATCGACCAACCAAACATGCTTCCTATCTCTACTATTTATACTTATCCCAACATACTTGAAACCATGATTTACTACAACCCTATCCTCAAGGAATAATATCACAAAAACTAATAAGAGTCAAACATATCATAATAAACAAGATTACTACTTAGAAATCCTTATCAAGTCAATAGGTGTAATGACAAACCAATGCCCCATAACCTTACTCAATCAAGTATCCACAACATGAAAAGATGACCAATGTCCAACATTACATATCATGGCATTTAGGTTTAGATTTTATTATATATTAACATTATAACCCAAGGCATATTCATAAATGAACAAATCAACATATAGTATCAACAATGTGCCATGGTCATCATACATATATCATATATTATCATAACATAAACAGATATAATTACCTCATCCTAGGACTCACCTCAAGGCTAACTAGTGCAATGATTAGGTAGAGTCCCATAAACCTACCTAGAATAAGCTAGACCCCTTTAGGTTATCCAAGTTAAAGTTCAAATCCTTTAATTTGTTTTACCTTTTCGGAACATCTTTCCCTAACCGACAGGAATCCGGTATCATAAGACCATACATCGAAAGAAGGTGGACTACATGCGAAATTTGTACCAAAACATGCAACATAGCAACTACGTTGATCCATTAGCTAGTACTCTTATGGAGGAAACATATTTCAAGAACTAGGGGATTTATTTGGGACACTCTTTATGCGCCATACATTATAGTCTCCAACCTCAATATTAATGTAGTGTTTCTACCTTGCCTATTTGGGAAAGGACACTTCCTCAATCTGGTCCACTAGGTGCTAAGCTAGAGTCCCATTTAGAAATGTCTTTAACTAATTATCAATCATAGCTTAGTTTAGTTCATGGGGTTGACCCCTTGTATACTCATCATCATCAGTAGCTCAATAAGAATTGTATGTGAATTAGTACTTTCATCACAATCCATGTAAGTGAGGTTGACATATTAGCATATCAAGTCACATTGATAGTTTTCACCATCCTTATATCGCATACACCTCACAATATAACCAAGACATTTCGATTCAATATCATAAAACCCTATAATCTTAATATAAGACGTAATCCCATGTAATATCATGAACTAACAACAATTAATCACAATTGAAAATAAAGATGGAGATTCTAAGACTTACCAAGTCTTCCTCATAGTCTATCATCAAGGTCATACCATCAACCCATAAATCAACCCAATTTGGGGAGTAACATCATCACACAGTGATAACCTATAACATAATAAGGTCAATCACATCTCTATAAAATAATTCAACTCTAGGTCACAATTTAAGACAAGATACATAGGCTAATTTAACATTACAATTCATAATTTAAAAAACATCTCATGAACAAGACATATCGGCCTCCAATTCATATTAATTTAATCATAATACCACCATAGGGTAGTAATCTAATCAATAACCAATTCAATGGAATGGTCATAATACAACATCGATCAAGATCACAACCTAGGGTTAGGGATGGAGGATCATATTCTTTAATTTAGACCAAACCATCAGCAATTACTCTAACCAAGTTAAATTACATGATAATATACTCTATATAACCTAAAGCAATAATTAACAACTCAATTCATAACTTCAATTTCGTAATTGAATGAAACCCATAAGAAAACTCAACTTTTGAAATCAATTTTGAAGGAACTTGTTGAGGAAAGAGTCTAAAAGGACAATATAACTCATACTATAATGTTTGGAAACAATTTGATGGTGAGTTCGTCCCTTTCTAGCACCCAAACCCTAATCCTTGCTAGTTTGAAATGGTGAGTTCATGTAGAGAGAGAAATAGGAGAGAAGGAAGAGAGTTTATTTGTGAGTTGTCTTTAGATTAATGAGGGTTGGCAGTGTCTATATTTGGTCTTAAATAAACTTAATTAGATTCCCTTCACCCCTTATGAAACTATCTAACCCCTATCTAATTAAATGAGCCCAACATAAATTAGGAAGAACACTCAACCCTCACAGATGAAACCCCGATCGAGGGGCCGTCTGTGAGTCAACGGTCCCTCATCCCTCTCCTTGTTCACTCTATTAATGTGTTCAGAGACTTTGCAGGAGAGGGTCTTCCATGCATTGGCTATGTGTGGAACGACAATGGCCTCGATGCCCCGTCGATCCACACACGGACCGTAGTATACACATTTGCACTGCGTCGATGCGTTCAGAGGCTTTTCAGGTGAAGGAATCTTATTAACCAGCCTGAGATTTGGAGGACGGTGGCATCAACGCCTCATCGATCCACATACGGGCCAACTTATGTCCCGTCAATGTACACTGTCAGGCAGTGTTGCATAAAAGTACAAGGGTCCTCCTAAATGGCACTTGGTTTGTCCTTGATGAATCGTACCAGGATGTTTCAACCATGAAAAACTCAAACACCTATTTTCTACTGTTCCACCACTTTTCACACATTTCTGACTCCTAAAAATTAGTCAAATAGGCTAAAGAACACTAACACCCCTTTGAACCAACTTTCCGGTTTCCATGGACGTTCTTGGGCGTTTTTGTTCTTAAACCTCCTAAATGACCTATATTCATTAAAAAGGACTTAAAAACCGTACTTAAACCATATGACATCTATTTTAGGATTTATGACACGTCTTGAATTCTCAAGGTCTTATTCATAACATGAGATCCTCCTACCACAGGTGATTCTAAGGTTCACTTGAGTGAGTTGTGAAGCGACCGCCCATACAATCCCTTAAACACACACTTAAGATATCCGATAGACTACCTAAGAAAGAATTATTCTCACTTAATATAACAACATACATAATATTACATTCTCCCTCCCAAAGGATATCAAAAGTCTTACTTTAGTAAATCAAGAAGATAACGTCCATGATTCACCTATCCAAGATTACCAATGTAATCCTTAAGAATATCTTAGTTTGGATCATATCTACATACTTAAAAAACTTTCCTAACTAGAGTCATTCTTAAAACTTATATAGGTAAGAAATGAAGTCATCATCTGTATGCCCCCTTCCCACAATAACAAGACAACCCTTAACTACTCTAGATAACTACTTATTAATTTATCATGGTTTCTTAACTTAAGTCATTACATTTATTAGTTCATTTAAGAAACATTGATCACAAAAGAGAAATTCAAGAAATGGTTTTGGATAAGACTTTGGGACTCTAACTTATGCCTTCAAAGCCTATTCAGCAATGTCTAGATAGCGTCCCATACAACAACCTAAACTTCATTGAACTTCTCTAATTCTAGTAGGTATACCATATGATCAGAATAGGCAATAACTGACATAAACCATGGTAGCAAATCATGGACTCCGGATTTGTAACCTATTCCGATGAGGGTGTTCTATATGCAAGTAGTAGAATATGGACACAACCATGTAGGAACATGGTTAAGGAATATGAAGGGCTTACTTTTTACTCTAGCCTCATACATTAACTAGACCTACTTCCCTCACTATACTCACTCGGTGCTAGCCTTTGTTCTCACAGAGTAATTTACATTAAAGGATCATTCAAAAGGGTTCCATATAAACTTCATAACCCAATCACATTCACCCTACAAGACAGGTCACCTAGGGCTACCTTACAGTGGCGACAAGATAGCTCATACTAACATTATCAAGGGATATTTGATGTCGTTCGAGCAAACCAACCTTAATTCCATCATTCAATACATGAAGGATACAATTAAAAATTTCAACTTCAATGTTCAAACCCTTACCACTAGGTTGAAGGATTAACATAAATAACCTTCGTAACATCATTTATGTATCATGTTATGTATACATTAAAGACTAAGAGGCTATAGCATCCTATTTCAATGTATCACATATTCACATTCATACATGTATCAAGTAATGGACACAAGTCTACCACACAAGACGCACCATACTAACATATAACTTGTAGCATGTCATTCTAGAAGCATATAGGCACAACAAACATCTTCATTAAGTCACCCTATGCACTAATATAAAATCATCAATGTAATCATTATTGACTCATATATTCAAGTAGGAACAATCATGTATCAACTCTAAGACTACACATAAAAAGACATAGTCATAATCTAACATGATAACCTAACATCATAAATACAAGAACATACACTTTCACATTACTAAAATGTAGGTAGATATGATAATACTTCACATAATTAACTACCAAAAGCATCATAATATTCAAAGTAAGTTGCTGACAAAGCCATGATCATCATATTACATAAAGTAACGCTTACTAGGGTACATCAATTGAAAGAAAAACAATGAAACCATAAGTGGACCATACCAATCACAACTTAATTCGCTAATTCTTATAAAATAAAGATAATTAGGTCAGTGCACCGCCAATCCATTCTCACCACTTCAAACCATAGGTATATCATCTAATTGAATATCATAAGCTCCTTACCCAATGCCATGAACATCAATTCAATATAAAACCCATAATACTCAATGAAGCAAGGTTAATTCAATATAGATTTATCAATCTTAAACAAACTATACATCAATTCACTACAATTTTTACATTATTCAATAACCCATAGAAAGCTACACTAGAATTCATAGGCAATTAGTCAATATCGCTTAATCCATAAAGTAGTAAAAAACTAGGGTTAATCAATTAAATGGGTTAATAGGTTAATTGAGTGAAATCATCAAATAACAACAATTCAATCAATATTCAATTCATTAAAACATTTAATTCAACAAACCATGGATAGATTTCAATTTAGAAAACTCATCTTTTAAAAAGTCTTTGAAAATCATTTTTAAGATTGGCTCCATTACGAATAGAGTTTGAAGGATCAGAAACCATACCTTAATGAAGCTAATACATGAATTTGATATAGATTGGTGGATAAATCAACCTTCATGCTTCTATCTCACTTAAAGATTCAATGGAGTTCTTTAGAATTTTTTGGTTGAGATTTTTGAAGACTGAATTATCCTATGTGTTTAAGTCTTATAAATAAGTTTTAATACCCAATGTACCCTTAAATAACTTCCCGAAGTCTTATTTTGACGTTTGGTGAATTTACCACTTCACCTCTGGAATTACAACGAAATTGCGCATGAACTAGCCCTCAGAGACTATTGCCAAAAGACAGCCTGTTTCCCAAACAACGGATTATCATCTTGGTCCCTTTTTTGGGAGTGAGTCTATTCATTGGTATTTCCTTATCAAACACCTATGTCCTGACCAATGACTCTCATCGACGGGACTCGACATGCCGACGATCCGTCTACTGCCTCCGTCGTTTGGGACTGATTTGGGCAGTCTTGGCTCAAAGAAAGGGTCCTTCCTCAAAGACCCTTGAATGGTCCTTTGGAACTTTTATGTGTATGTTTCCAACCGAAAAATCCTCGTATATAAGTTAAAGACATCCCACATAATTTTTTTCAAAAATGAGCACGTAAAACTGGACAAGTCATGCCAAGACACACAAGGTCGTTTAAAGGCAAACCTTTCAAACATCATGGACGTTATTGGACGTTTTACCTCCAAACATCATGAAACTCATAAAAACCTAATAAATACCTCATAATATTATGAAACAAACATGAAGGGACATAACCACGCATTAGACACAAAGGTGACTTTGTTGTCGAAAGTCTATGTCGTCCCTTGACATTTGACTTCCAATGCACCTAAATCTCTAGAAAGTTTCTATATACCATAATATAAATGAATGTTATCACATTATACACTCATGATAAAAATGGTAGGTTGTAGCTTTATTTAGGTAAATTTTAAGGTATTACACTTTGGTAGGGACATTACGGTGAGGTAAGGCTAGAAGTGTTGCTTTGTAAGATGTCATGTGTGATTGAACTACTCTATGAGAAAAAAGGTTAGACACTAGTGAGTATTTTGGGTACTGACTCTAACTATGTTGCGACTAGAGTGCAAATAAACCATTCATATTACTTAACAATGTGCCTATATAGGATGTGTGCTAGTTCTACCATTCGCAAGTACAACACACTCCACCGGAGTAAGGAGGACTCCGGATTCCATGGCTAGCTCGTATGGTCTATATCGGTTAAATCCTATTCTCATCATATGGGATACATTCAAGTGTTAGAGAATTTCTACAACGTTTAGGTAGTTGAATGGGACACTATCTAGACAGGGCACGAGTAGGCTTTGAAGATTCTAGTATGTAGGTTTCCTAGGTCGTCTCAACGGCCATTAGGAGATGTCTTCTAAATGATTAATTTAATATTAATTGAATTTATAAATGAATATAACTCAGGTTAATGAAGGTTGAATAGAAGTATCCCTATATAGGGGTACCTTTGAGGGTTGCTTAGGTACACCTGAAGAGGGTGTATTGGAGGTCTCTTCCAGTTCCCCTCAAGTGAATCATAGAGTAACTTGAGGTGGTGAATTATATGTTAAAAGATCATAATATTAAGTTAGGTAGTCTTATAGATTATTTAGGTGTCCATGAATAGGGTGTATGGGCGGTCTCGTCTTGCCTTACTTAAGTAATTCTTAGGATAATCTTTTATAGGTTGCTTAATGCTTATATGGTCTGAAAAGTTGTTAATACTATTACGAGAATTACTTGGAATATCTTTTATATGTGAAGTTTGGGTTCAAAGTTGTTCTTATAATTATGTTATAAAGTTCCCTTCAAAAGAGCATAAAGAGCATGTTTTATACA
This sequence comes from Solanum lycopersicum, assembly GCF_036512215.1. Taxonomy (NCBI): domain Eukaryota; kingdom Viridiplantae; phylum Streptophyta; class Magnoliopsida; order Solanales; family Solanaceae; genus Solanum; species Solanum lycopersicum. The sequence goes on along the minus strand of NC_090804.1, from coordinate 18,013,224 downwards.
CATGTCCTTTTAGCATGGTTTTATTGCATATCACCTAGATAGTACATACAATGTGGTAATTCCATATGTTGTTTACTTCAAATGGTTTAGGTGGCATTTTAGAGGACTCTTCTGAAGTGAAGCATGAATATTAGCATCCTTTCAAGCAAGTTGGGATATGTCCTCAATTGATTCGAGGACATTGTTATGTTTTGCTTTTCTATTTACAAGACATTGTATTATACTTTGATATTTTCTATTCAATTGATGTATGTAATGTGATGCAATGATATACGTTAGTCTATGATGGCTACCATTCAACTTATGTCACGACCCAAATCCGGGCCGCGACTGGCACCCACACTTACCCTCCTATGTGAGCGAACCAACCAATCTAAAACCTTAACATCTCAATATAATATCAACAGAAAATAATGCGGAAGACTTAAACTCATTAAATAAAGACCAATTCATTAACTTCAAAAATTCAACATCTATTATTCCCCAAAATCTTGAAGTCATCACCACAAGAACATCTACGATCAAATGACTAAACTAAGAGTATTCTAAAAGCTAAAAATACATAATAAGCTAGTCCATGCCGAAAGTTCAAGGCATCAAGACTTGAAGAAGAAGATCCAGTCCAAGCTAGAATCATTAGCTCACCCTGAATTTCTGATGTAGTAAGACTGGCTTGTATTACTGTTGAGTCGAAGACGATGGCACGTTTGCTGCACTCCACAAATAAACAAGAAGAAAACATAAAAGTAGGGGTCAGTACAAAACACGGGTACTGAGTAGATATCATCGGCCAACTCAAAATAGAAAACAATATATACCAAGTAATATCATAAAATCAACTATGATACTCAACATGTAGCAACAACAAGCACTATATCATTAACAATTACCATCAAGTTCACACATGAAGACTCAAGCCTCAATACCATACTCATTTGGGAATCATGTTCATTAGATTGAGTATATTAACATCTTTCAAGATTCATTATCTTTATTTCTCTTGTGTCGGCACGTGACACTCCCCTCCCTCATATTCATTAATCCTCTTGTGTCGGTACGTGACACTCCGATCCCCTAAATCTACGTGTCGGTTCGTGACACCCGATCCCCTAAATCTACGTGTCGGTTCGTGACACCCGATCCCCTAAATCTACGTGTCGGTTCGTGACACCCGATCTCCTAAATCTACGTGTCGGTTCATGACACCCGATCCCCTAAATCTACGTGTTGGTTTTTGACACCCGATCCCCTAATTCTATGTGTCGGTTCGTGACACCCGATCCCCTAATTCTACGTGTCAGTTCGTGACACCCGATCCCCTAATCCTAGGTGTCGATTCGTGACACCCAATCCCCTAATTCTACGTGTCGGTTCGTGACACCCGATCCCCTAATTCTACGTGTCGGTTCGTGACACCCGATCCCCTAATTCTACGTGTCGGTTCGTGACACCCGATCCCCTAATCTCATTCTATCAACTCATCAAGCCTTCTCCCTTACCAAGGCATCATCAATCTCATCAAAAGGTTCATCAAGCCTTCTCCCTTACCAAGGCATCATCATTAAAAAGAGATTAGGTTTTTATCAAGATTTGGGATTCAATAACTTCATCATGCTTTATATAATCACAATTATATAATCACGTTCATGCATGCATACAATTAAGCACATAGCAGGGTTTACAATACTATCAATACATATCATTCTCTATTAAGAGTTTACTATGAAAGCATGAAAACCATAACCTACCTCCACCGAAGAATTGCGATCAACAAGCTATCTTCTCAAAATCCTTGCTATCCTCTTCGTTTCTCTCTCTCTCTACTCGTTCTCTTTCTTTTTCTGTTTTCTCTTTGTTCTTTCTATTTTTCTTATTCAAACCCTCTTTCTTTTACCCTAATTAACATATAATCAAGTGTAAAAGATGGACATAATAACCCACTAATTAACTTAAGGTTACCTCTTTTAACCTCCAAGTAATTAGACTTATTAATATTAACCCACTAACCTTATAATTAAAGCAGGAATAGTCAAAAACGTCCCTTAAAACGTATAAAGAAATCCGACCCGGACTGGGATTGCGCAACCTGTGACGGGCCGTCGTGCCTGCGACGGTCCGTCCTGCAGGTCGTCTTAAAGTTCAGAGACCCAAATTTCCACCAAGGGTCTGTGACGGTCCGTCACACCTGTGACGGTCCGTCGTGCCATTTCGTTACGATGTTCAGAGAGTCGATTTTCAGTACCCAATTTTTAGTTTTTCTAAGTGTTTTGAAACGAGACCCTGCGACGGTCCGTCGTGCCCATAACGGTCCGTCGTTGGGTCCGTCGCCTCAGCCTGTTTTTCCAGAAATAAAATTTGCTGCTCAAAACGACTAAACAGGTCGTTACAATAGATACCAATTTACCCATCGTTCGTCCAAGAACGATCACAAGAAGGAAAACAAGGGCGAAAAGGAGTACCTGAATCTGTAAACAGATGTGGGTATTTTTCTCGCATATCCGCCTCCTTCTCCCAAGTGGCTTCTTCAACGGGTCGATTCTTCCATTGAACTTTGATGGATGCAATCTCCCTTGATCTCAACTTGCGAATTTCTCTATCTAAAATGGCAACAGGTTCCTCCTCATAAGACAAGTTCTCATCAAGCAAAACTGAATCCCAACGGATAATGTAATTTCCATCCCCATGGTATCTTTTCAACATCGACACATGGAATACCGGATGCACTCCGGACAGCCCTGGAGGCAAGGCTAACTCATAAGCCACCTCCCCTACTCGCTTAAGTACTTCAAAGGGACCAATGTACCTTGGACTTAGCTTACCCCTTTTACCAAACCGCATCACCCCTTTCATGGGCGAAACCTTCAGAAAGACTTGTTCACCCTCCATAAACTCCAAGTCTCTAACCTTCCGATCTGCATACTCCTTCTGTCTACTTTGAGCCGCTAGAAGCTTTTCTTGAATAGATTTCACCTTCTCCATCGAATCTCTCAAAAGATCAGTACCCCTAGGTCTAACCTCGAACGCATCAAACCAACCAATGGGGGACCTACATCTCCTACCATACAATGCTTCAAATGGAGCCATATCAATGCTCGAGTGATAGCTATTATTGTATGAAAATTCCGCTAAGGGTAAGAAGCTATCCCAATGGCCACCAAATTCTATCACGCACGCACGAAGCATATCCTCCAACACTTGAATCGTTCGCTCAGACTGACCATCGGTCTGAGGATGGAACGCAGTACTAAGGTCCAACCTAGTACCCAATTCCGCATGCAATGTTTTCCAAAACATAGAAGTAAACTTCGTACCTCTATCTGATATGATGGATAGTGGAACCCCATGCAATCGAACGATTTCTGAGATATAGATCTTGGCTAACTTCTCGGCATTGTAAGTCACCTTAACCGGAATAAAATGAGTAGACTTAGTTAACCTATCAACAATTACCCAAATAGAATCAAACATTCCCAATGTCTTGGGAAGACCAACCACAAAGTCCATTGCAATTCTCTCCCACTTCCATTCAGGAATGGGCATTCTCTGAAGTGTTCCTCCGGGCCTCTGGTGTTCATACTTTACTTGTTGACAGTTTCGACATTTGGCAATAAAATCCACAATGTCACGCTTCATTCTACTCCACCAAAAGTGTTGCTTTAGGTCACGGTGCATCTTGGTTGCACCCGGATGTATCGAATACCTTGAACTATGAGCCTCTGTCAGAATAGTGTTGATCAAGTCATCGACGCGGGGTACGCATACCCTTCCCTTGATCCTCAAAACACCTCCCTCATCGATTTGTGCTTCCTTAGCCTCTCCTCGCAATACCTTATCTTGAATTCTGCGCAGTTTCTCATCATCAGACTGTCTTCCCTTAATCTTGTGAAGAAAGGAAGATCTTGCCTCCACAGAAGCCAACAATCCTCCCTTCTCATTTACTTCTAATCTCATCAAGTCATTAGCTAGAGTCTGAACCTCTCTAGCCAATGGGCGTCTAGAAGCTTGCAAGTGAGCTAGACTTCCCATGCTTCACGCCTTTCTACTTAAAGCATCCGCTACAACATTCGCTTTTCCCGGATGATACAAGATAGTGATATCGTAGTCCTTTAGTAGCTCCATCCATCTCCTTTGCCTCAAGTTCAAATCCTTCTGAGTAAAGACATACTGAAGGCTACGATGATCCGTGTAGACCTCACACTTAACCCCATATAAATAGTGTCTCCATTGCTTTAATGCAAACACTACCGCAGCCAATTCCAAATCATGAGTTTGATAGTTACGTTCATGCACCTTTAATTGCCTTGAAGCATAAGCAATTACACTCTTCTCTTGCATTAGTACTGCACCCAAACCAGAATAGGATGCATCACAATAAACAATGAAGTTCTTACCCTCTACTAGCAAGGTAAGGATAGGTGCGGTAGTCAACAAAGTCTTGAGCTTCTGAAGCTTTCCTCACATTCGTCCGACCATACAAATGGAACATTCTGCTTAGTCAAGTTCGTCAATTGGGAAGCAATAGAAGAGAATCCCTTGACAAATCGACGGTAGTAGCTAGCTAACCCAACAAAGCTCCTTATTTCTGACACATTAGTAGGTCTTACCCAATTCTTCACTGTCTCAATCTTAGAAGGATCTACCATCACTCCATCCTTAGAAACCACGTGCCCCAAGAAGGACATTGCATCTAGCCAAAACTCACACTTAGAGAACTTGGCATAAAGCTTTTTCTCCCTCAACATTTCCAATACCATTCTCAAATGCTCCTCATGTTCCTCCTTACTTTTAGATTATATCAGTATGTCATCAATAAATACGATCACAAAGAGATCCAAATATGGCTTCAAAATCCCGTTCATCAAACTCATGAACGCAGCAGGGGCATTCGTAAGACCAAAAGACATTACTACAAATTCGTAATGCCCATATCTGGTTCTAAAAGCAATCTTTGGCACATCCGTTGCTCGTATTTTCAATTGATGATAACCGGATCTCAACTAAATCTTAGAGAAGACACAAGCACCTTGTAACTGATCGAACAAGTCATCAATGCGAGGAAGAGGATACTTGTTCTTAATAGTTACCTTGTTCAATTGCCGGTAGTCTATGCACATCCGAAAACTCCCATCCTTCTTCTTTACAAACAAAACCGGAGCACCCCAAGGAGATGCACTTGGTCTAATGAAGCCTTTGTTCAATAACTCTTGAAGTTGTGCCTTTAACTCTCTTAACTCCGCGGGAGCCATTCTATAAGGGGGTATAGAAATGGGGCGAGTACCCGGTTCAAGATCAATACAGAAGTCAATATCCCTATCTGGTGGCATACCAGGAAGATCTGCAGGGAACACATCCAGAAACTCACGGACCACTGAAACCGACTTAATTGAAGGTACTTGGGTAGTGTCATCCTTGAGATGTGCAAAGAAAGCTAAACACTCTTTACTAATCATTTTCTTAGCACGAAGAAAGGAGATGATACTTACCGGATTGGAAGTGTAGTCACCCTCCCACACTAAAGGATCTGTCCCAGGCTTGGCTAACATCACCGTTTTAGCATTACAATCCAAGATCGCAAATTGCGGAGAAAGCCAAGTCATACCAAGAATTACATCAAAATAAATCATTTCTTGAAAGGATTTTGCCGTAGCCGCTACCTGTAAGGCTGAAATCCGCAACTCTGACCTCAACCCTTTCACAAAACGACGAATCCGCTCTTGTGGACTGAAACAAAGTTGAGTGGCATATCTGGATAGTGCACGATACTTAGCCTCATATGCATTGACCGACATCCTACCTTGCTCTAGGCTCAAGAACTCATCCCTTTTCCTATCCCTGAAAGTCCGGGGGATATACTTCTCCATAAACAAGCTAGAGAATGAGGCCCAAGTCATAGGTGGTGCCTCCGTTGGTTGACAATCAACATGTGACCGCCACCACGTTTTGGCGTTCCCTTGAAACTGATAACTCACGAACTCAACACCAAACCGTTCTACTATACCCATCTTGTGTAGTAGCTCATGACAGTCAACCAGAAAATCGTAATCATCATCAGATTCAGCACCCTTGAAGACTGGAGGTTTCAATTTCAAGAACTTATTGAAAAGTTCATGCTGATCACTTGTCATTATGGGCCCAGTAGTCAGACATGGAAACGTGCCTATGTCCAATTAGGCATCCATTCGAGGAGCCATAGTGGCTGCATGTTGTACCTCTAAAACCGGAGGTGTTGGTGCAGAAAACACTGGAGGTGTTTGACCTTGATTAGATAACCCACTAAGATAAGCAAGCACCTGATTTATCATCTCTGGGGTAGGTTGGGGTGGCAATTCCTCATTCTGCACTTGCTCAGTTTCCCCTTCCTCACCCTCTCTTACTACTTCTTCAGTCGGTGGAGGAGTCACCGCCCTAGTATCAGATGGGCTAGGTGCTCGTCCTCTTCTTCTAGAGGACGTCCTCCCACGACCTCTACCACGGTCTCTTGCCGCTACTCTTCCTCGAGCTACAGCCCCAATGGCTGGCTCAGATGCTTCTTGTCTTGCCGATGTTGGTGTTGGCGCAGTCGTTGCTCTAGTTCTAACCATCTGCGAAAGAGAGTGAAGATTGTCAGATACCAATTTGTATCACCTAGATACCAATTGGATTCAAGTAGTAGCACGAAAGAAAGAAAGAAAGAATGGAATTTTCCTAAAGTCTTATAGCCTCTCAAAGAAAAGTAAAGGCGTCCCCCTACAGTTCCTTAAGACTCTACTAGACTCGTTCTTGTATGATGAGACCAACGAATCAAATGCTTTGATACCAAGTTTGTCACGACCCAAATCCGGGCCGCGACTGGCACCCACACTTACCCTCCTATGTGAGCGAACCAACCAATCTAAAACCTTAACATCTCAATATAATATCAACAGAAAATAATGCGGAAGACTTAAACTCATTAAATAAAGACCAATTAATTAACTTCAAAAATTCAACATCTATTATTCCGCAAAATTTGGAAGTCATCACCACAAGAACATCTACGATCAAATGACTAAACTAAGAGTATTCTAAAAGCTAAAAATACATAAGAAGCTAGTCCATGCCGGAAGTTCAAGGCATCAAGACTTGAAGAAGAAGATCCAGTCCAAGCTAGAAGCATTAGCTCACCCTGAATTTCCGATGTAGTAAGACTGGCTTGAATTACTGTTGAGTCGAAGACGATGGCACGTTTGCTGCACTTCACAAATAAACAAGAAGAAAACATAAAAGTAGGGGTCAGTACAAAACACGGGTACTGAGTAGATATCATCGGCCAACTCAAAAAATAAAACAATATATACCAAGTAATATCATAAAATCAACTATAATACTCAACATGTAGCAACAACAAGCACTATATCATTAACAATTACCATCAAGTTCACACATGAGGACTCAAGCCTCAATACCATACTCATTTGGGAATCATGTTCATTAGATTGAGTATATTAACATCTTTCAAGATTCATTATCTTTATTTCTCTTGTGTCGGCACATGACACTCTGCTCCCTCATATTCATTAATCCTCTTGTGTCGGTACGTGACACTCCGATCCCCTAAATCTACGTGTCGGTTCGTGACACCCGATCCCCTAAATCTACGTGTCGGTTCGTGACACCCAATCCCCTAAATCTACGTGTCGGTTCGTGACACCCGATCCCCTAAATCTTTGTGTCGGTTCGTGACACCCGATCCCCTAAATCTACGTGTCGGTTCGTGACACCCGATACCCTAATTCTACGTGTCGGTTCGTGACACCCGATCCCCTAATTCTACGTGTCGGTTCGTGACACCCGATCCCCTAATTCTCCGTGTCGGTTCGTGACACCCGATCCCCTAATTCTACGTGTCGGTTCGTGACACCCGATCCCCTAATTCTACGTGTCGGTTCGTGACACCCGATCCCCTAATTCTACGTGTCGGTTCGTGACACCCGATCCCCTAATCTCATTCTATCAACTCATCAAGCCTTCTCCTTTAACAAGGCATCATCAATCTCATCAAAAGGTTCATCAAGCCTTCTCCCTTACCAAGGCATCATCATTAAAAAGAGATTAGGTTTTAATCAAGATTTGGGATTCAATAACTTCATCATGCTTAATATAATCACAATTATATAATCCCGTTCACGCATGCATACAATTAACCACATAGCAGGGTTTACAATACTATCAATACATATCATTCTCTATTAAGAGTTTACTATGAAAGCATGAAAACCATAACCTACCTCCACCGAAGAATTGCGATCAACAAGCTATTTTCTCAAAATACTTGCTATCCTCTTCGTTTCTCTCTCTCTCTACTCGTTCTCATTCTTTTTCTGTTTTCTCTTTGTTCTTTCTATTTTTCTTATTCAAACCCTCTTTCTTTTACCCTAATTAACATATAATCAAGTGTAAAAGATGGCAATAATAACCCACTAATTAACTTAAGGTTACCTCTTTTAACCCCTAAGTAATTAGACTTATTAACATTAACCCACTAACCTTATAATTGAAGCAGGAATAGTCAAAAACATCCCTTAAAACGTATAAAGAAATCCGACCCGGACTGGGATTGCGCAACCTTTGACGGGCCGTCGTGCCTGCGACGGTCCGTCCTGCAGGTCGTCGCAAAGTTCAGAGACCCAAATTTCCACCAAGGGTCTGTGACGGTCCGTCACACCTGTGACGGTCCGTCCTGCCATTTCGTTACGAAGTTCAGAGAGTCGATTTTAAGTACCCAATTTTCAATTTTTCTAAGTGTTTTGAAACGAGACCCTGCGACGGTCCGTCGTGCCCATGACGGTCCATCGTTGGGTCTGTCGCCTCAGCCTGTTTTTCAAGAAATAAAATCTGCTGCTCAAAATTACTAAACAGGTCGTTACAACTTAGCATTTCTATTTTCTATAAAAGAGATTTTGAAATAATTATTGTGAAAAGTTTTAATTCCATAGTACTTTTGCATATCTAAATGCAATAAATGATGTATAAGGGCTTGTACAAGACCACCGAGATATCGAGTATGTCGTGTGACGATTCTAGTATACCATTTCTTTAGGATATACCCTCAGTTAGTTACACAAAATCTCATATCAAAAAGACAATTAACTAAATCATCAAGAGGTACTACTCAACCATCATTATTCCTTTAAGACAAACACCCAAAGTAAAGTCATAATAATCAAGTTAGGTCATACTACCAAACAACATGAGGCCATAACTACTCCACGAATACCAAGATAACTCCATCATTTCATCAAATTCTACCACGAAGTCATAAAAATTTATGTAGTTCTCTATTCATACCTACAAGGTTTCTCACTTTAGGTAGTTCATCTATAGACTTTAGAGAATCTTCCTCAATTTTCGGACTGTAGAAATTCTAGATTATAACCAATTATAAGAACACCTGTTGGGACACTTAAGGTACACCACCATGTTTTCTAGAGATTTATAGTAACCACACTTTCTAGAAAAAAAACATAGGGCAGAAGTAGAAGAGACTTGGCCATGAAGTCTTCTTTCTTTTCTTTCAACACTATGGAAAGCTAGCTTATAGGTCACTTCAACCAACATTATCAACTTTGGTGGAACCTTCCAACCAACCATGCTGAGGTTTAATCTAAGGCATTGTTAAGATGACCACACTTTGAATCAAACTTAAAGGACAACTCTTCCAAAGTTGGTCATCATCATTTCTCTTCCTCTCCTAATGCACTAAGGGGTACTTACATCCTTCTTAAGTCATCTTAGGGCAAAAAATAATCCCAATTTATGTAAATAAACAGTTCCCTACAATTTTTACCACTGAAAGAATTGGTTCATACAGACACTAATCAACTAGTAAAATGGATTCTCCCATTAAAAAGCATACATGACAATCCCCTTACAAGGTAAGCGCAGTACCTTCTTTTCTTGGGAGAAAAGCTATACAAAAGACTCCAATACACAAATGGACAGCTAATTTACCAAGGAAACATCCATATTTCACTATTTACCATATTTCTCAAAGAATATTCAAGCCTATACCATCACATTATACTATCATTGCACATAATCATAAAGCAACTCATTACTCCAAAAAGAACATCATTCTTCTCTAGCAACCTTTATAAGTACAGTAAAACATCATAACATAGGTTCTCAACCTACTTATATCCTTTCTCATAAATCATATATATCCATAGATGTCATCACGTTAAAATATTCCAAATTCACCTTCACATATAACCATCTAGTCACAATAACCATAGTAAGCATCAAAACTCACCTTTCCTCCTTGAAGCCTTGAGACATCATCTCTTCGAAGCAATCACATCTAAAAGATCAGTAGATAAGGAAACATAAGTGAGAGATCAAATAGATCTATGATCTACGGCACACCATAATAGTAGGTGAAGATGTGGAACTTTGTCGTCCTATAGCAATGTCAATCTCTCAGAGGTCTAAATAATATACTTTTAGCAAATTATTTTATTCTTGTACCACGATAAATAAAATTTGAATTGATATTTATAAAGTACCTATAAAGGGTTGTATTGTAGAAAAAGATTCAATTTATTTGTCACGAATATTTTAACTTTGTGGCTTGATCTACATTTGATCTGGTGAAAAAAACACTTATATTTAATTAGGAGTCAAAAATTTTATATCTATAACTCAAAGTATTTGGCTCATTTTTTTTAATATTTTAATTACCAATTCATATATCAAGCTATGAAATATAAGTGATAAAGCTTGAGAAAAACTATTTGGTATAACAAGTAATTTTTATGCCATGTTCCCTATACGTGGAAATTATAGGACTATATATATCAATACAAATTTAGCATTTCATAACTAAAATTTCAAACTTAATTGTCACAAAGATATAAATTATATCTAATTTTTTTTTTTAACAAGAAATTCTTTTGACAATTCTATATTTATCACGAGATACTTTTGTGGCAATTATATATGTTTTAGACCTAATAAAAATTGTATAGCTACAAATTCATAAAATTTAGTTGTTATTTAACATGAAATCGGTATAAAAAGTGTGCGAAACATATTGAATTGAATAATAAATACAATACCTAGAGAAAAATATTAATAAAGATTCAACAATGTTATCAGAAATAGTGAAACATCATCTTATTCATATATATAAATATTCTTTTACAAGAGGTAATAACTATTTTTGTCTCGTCAATTTTGATGCTCTCATCAATTCTTCGTAACCAGCAAAAAAAGTTAAATATTACATAAGAAAAGGACACTATTATTTTTTTCAACGTCTATTCCTGCCCATACCTTATTGCAATCAAGTATTTGTAAGATATAAAAATATATTAAATAATGAATTGTTAAAAAATTATAAAATAAAAAAAACATGTAACTCAAATTAATACATGAATACATATTCAAGGAATCAAGAATTCATGTTTAATCAATATAATCAACAAAGAGTGAGTGATTCTAATGTTTTGTTTCATTGATTAAAAAAATATAAATTTAAAAAGTTGAAAAAAATAGATTCAAAAAGTTTTTAGAAAAATGACCAAAAAAAAGAAGAAGAAAGAGACAAGAAGAAGAATGCACTTGTTGTGATTAGATATTACTGCAAAATGTCATAATACCAAAAGATGAAAGTGGAAGATGTATTAAAATGAATAGAATTGGTTATGTTAGGGTGATTTTACTTCCTTTGGAGTGCTAATTTGTTACGTTTTTTCATATTAAAATAGAAAAAGAAAGAGCTAATTAGGCATAAAATAATGAGAGGGAAAATGTTTGGAGGAGAATATTCTTACTTCTATTATGATTTTTCTGTTATCAATTGTATGTTGTTTCTTTTGAAAAAAGATATAACACATAACTTTTAATATAATATTAGGGAATTTTTATTATATTCGTGGATTTCCCTCCTAATAATAATAAAAATATTCTATCACTTATTTATGTAATATTATTTAAAATCAAAAATTGATAAGTAATTGTTTTTAAATTGATTGGACTTTATATATACATGGCTCTTTTTCTCTTAAGGAAGAGAACTTTGTTGTCAATTCAATGATAAATATGATTTATGAGATTAAAGGTATATATTTTCTCACGTGGGCACATTACTATTTAAAATTATGCAATATTTTTTTATGTTCACGTTGACACATATATACATTAGAATAAACTATTAAATAGTACAGGGGTAAAAGGTCCTTTCTAATGTTCTGAATTTATACAACGATTTCAGTCAAAGTTGAGATATATTTCAGACTTTTTTCCCTATTTTAAACCTACAAATACATTTCTCAGTAAAACTAAATTTAATTAAACTATTAGCATCTATTACACCAAAATATGTTATTTTGATACAATAAGTTCGAATCAAATAACAATTCTCAAAGCACTTGTCAAGATCAAGTTCGTGGTAGAATTAATGAAGTTAATTTTATTTAAATTTCATATATTTAATTCATCAAAATTAATATAGCATAACTCATATTTATCTTAAGATGTTGTAACATAGAATGTATTACATCTCTAATTAAATTAGCTATATGAATGTATTGTTCGATAGAAGAGAATCAGAAAAAAAACATGTAGCACCCTAAGACTTACGTCTCACCCCGTATCAAATAGAATGTATAACCTTTAATACTTATAGATTCTAGTGTAGTTTTCTACGGGCTACTAAACAATGCAAGAATTGTATTTAATTAATGTATAGGTTGTCTTAGGTCGATAAATTTATGTTAAGTTGACCAAGGTTAATTGAGTATTACGATTTTTTATTAAATTGATGATCATTGACATGGGTAAGGGCTTTTGGTATTGAATTCGATTATTTAGCTATGGATTGAAGTGTTGAGAATGGATTGGTGGTACGTTGCCCTAATTCTCAATTATTTTATGTAATGTATGTCTTGAATTATGTTGTGGTTTGTATAGTCCACTTATTGTGGCGGTGTTATGTGCTTTACTTGTGAATGAAGTGATCTCGTCGGTGTTTTTTTATTTATTATGATGATCATGGCCTTGTCAGAAACTATTTCATATATTATCATGATTTGTGTAATTGATTTATGTAAAGCATATCATATTCATTTACTTGTGATTAAGTGAAAGACTTTGTCCTTCAATTTTTATTTGATGATCATGTTAGACCACGACTATTTCCTTATGTGTGTAGTCTTAGATTTGATGCAGTATTCATCGTATTTGACTATATGAGTCTATGATGGTTATATTGATGATGTCATAGTAGTGTATATGATGATTTATAGATTATAATGGTTATTACTATGTTCTTCTAGAATGATATACAATGTGTGGTAAACTGAAGTGCTTGTGTTTCTTGTGTAGTAGACTTTTGTCTCTTACTTCATACAGGTATGAATGAGAATATTACATGTCTTGATTTAGGGTGATAAATCCTCTTAGTCCCATATGTATTAATGACATGAGACTTTGGATGATAGTAAGAAGCTTCTTTTATGTGAAACGTTAAACCTACTTGTAAGATTATGATACTCGAAGTCGAAAGCCGTAATGGTATCCTTTTTGTATAAATGATGAACTTAGAGTTTGTTTGCTGGAACGACATGACATCATCCTTAGGAAAATCAATAATCTGTCCTCTTCGCCATTGAAAGGCAGCCCTAGGGGACCTCTTTGGTAAGGTGAAGGTGATTGGTCCATGAGCTAGATATGGAACATCTTCTTGTGGTAGTTGATGTGAATTACTCTATCAGAAGAAAGGCTAGCACCTAGTGACTATGGTTAGGTAAGTAGATCTAGTTAGGAGTGAGTCTAGAGTGCAAACAAACCATTCATATTCATTAACCATGTTCTTACATGGTATGTGTGCATGTTCTACCATTGGCAAGTAGAACATCCTCTATTGTAGTAAATTATAACTACGAATTCCCTACTTTTCTACCATCTTAAATGTCAATTATGGCCTATTATAATCATATGGCATAACTACTAGCATTGGAGAAGTTATATGAAGTTTAGGTTGTGGTATGAGACGCTATCTAGGCATTGCACAATAGACTTTGAAGATGTTAGTGAGAGTGCTTAGGTCTTCTCTAAGGCCATTAGTTGAATGTCCTTATGTAATGAATGTATCTTAAATGAACTAATTATGAAAGTAATAACTTAAGTTAGGAAGCAAGTTAAGAGAATTGTACTTATCTAGAGTTGTTAAGGGTTTTTTAGTTGAGTGTGAAGGGGGCATAGTAATGGTTACTTCATATCTTAACAAGATAAATCTTAAGAATGACTCTAGTTAGGAATGTTTTTTGATTATGTAAAATGATCCAAACATAGGTAGTCTTAAGTATTAATATAGTAATCCTGAAAAGATCAAGTATGTATATTCTCTTCTTGATTTACTTGAGTAAGTCTTTTTGATAACCTTTGGAGAGGAGGATTTCATAATACATGTATATTGTTGTATTAAGTTATAATAATCTTATCTTAGGTAATCTAAAGGATATCTTAAGTGAGTGTGTAGGGATTGTATGGGTAGTCGCTTCATATCTCACAAAAGGAAACCTTAGAATCACCTTTTGTAAGGGATGTCGTATTTATGTGTTCGGAGTATTGTAAGTGTGTGTATCTAAATAGAGGTGGTATTAAGAATCATTTAGGTTTTCCTAGAGAGGGTGTGTAGTCTATCTTTCTTTTTCTTACTTAAGTGAATCTTAGGTTAGGTTTTAGTGAAAGGATTTCATGTTAGAAAGTCTTCATTGTGAGGCTGAAGAACTTCAGTGTAACAGTGAAGGAATTCATTGTAATAGTGATTTTTCTTACTTTATTGTTTCTCCAAAAATGTAATAAGTCGGTCAAGTGTTATCTTATGCTTTTTAAAGTTGTTAAATTTTGTTCTTATGCTTATGCTTTGATATTTTAATCAAAAATAGTGTATTTCAATTAAATTTCCGTTTTTGTGATTTTTATGAATTATGCAATACTTAGTACATGTGGTTGTACTAACTACATGTTTTACTCTATCTCCAAATATATTCATAGGTGAAGGTACTTTTCAGAGAGAGGCTTTAATTATAGGATCTTTAAAGCAATCTAAAGTACGTCCTCATTTTACTCTAGGGCAAAGATTTATTTTATTGAAGTATTGTAATAGACTAAAAGTATTATATTTTTATTGTACGAGCCATGTCCTAAGTGCTCTGGTGTCGAAGATTTTATGAAAGGAGACTTCGTATTTTCTATGAAATTTATATGAAAGAGTTTTGAAAGACTATTCAAATGTTGTGAAAAGTTTTAATTATGCACTACTTTTTACATATATAAATGTAATGAACGATACCGAAGGGCTTGTACAAGACCTCTGAGATGTCAAGTACGCCGCGCCATGCATCGAGATTGACCATAGATTTTAGGGTGTGATCTCGGGTCATGACTGTTAGTTGTAACAAACATAGACCATCTAAGCTAAATGGAATTTGATGTCGTATGACCCCAAACCGAAAAAAAGATTTCGGTTTGCGAAGGTAGAACCATACATAAAAGCTATCTAGTCCTACACTAGCTATTTCCTAAGGGGGAACGTAGTTAATGGGTAGTGAGATTGCTTCTTGAAACCCGACCTATTTGATTATCGGAGAGGCTTCCATCTCATGAGTATCACTTCGATGACCCAGCCTACTGCATTAGCGGGAGGGTCTTTTCCTAATTTTATATATCCACTTGATTGCAAGCTTAAACTCCCTTTATAATTTATTTAAGCCTTTATAAATCATTTATTTCATATGATTCAGCTTTAGGGACTTGCTCACTCATACATCATAGAGATCAAAGGTTTGTACTATGGCAATCTACTTTCATCATGGAACCTTTATTACATGAGATTGTACTTACATATAATTCTACCATTCATATATTCATGTGTGTGTGTTAAAACATGTGAGAAATACACTCACATAAAACCTTTAGATAACATATGCACATTATTTGTTAATCATATAATGTACATACATAGTGATAGAGAATTGTACATATAATAACACTCCCTTCACTTGACACGATGAATCTGCCCTACTCATAATTATGCATGAGAGTGTGTGTATCCATATTGGTCAGGATGATCATATAAGAGGAAGAACCTAGTTCCTTAGGAGACCAACATTCATAGTATCTGAATACATATTCATATCCCCCAAATCTTAAACCACTCACACATACAGAGTATTAGGGACTATAGACCACACACCTACATCACATCATATGATACAAGAACATATTCAACATTAGAATAGGAGACTCCTAGCATGCATAAGATCACATATTCATATAGGGGTACATAGGTAGTGGGTCATTCTAAAACGGAATTCATCAAAACCAACATATAGACCATACCTAATCCTAACACCATCATTCACATATAGGAAAAATCATAACTACACCTAGATCTTGATACTAGCTTAGGAGACAACACAACTCCTTCAACATCAAGATATTCATCACATTGAGTAACATTAAAAATATTTTCCTGAAGGACATGATCACATCACATAACAATACACAATAATGATAATACTGCCACCATAAGTACACCATACAAATCAATACAATTCAATGTCAATTCTATACTCAATAGAAAAACTAAGGTCAACGTACGATTACTTCAAAGCCATGATCACCTTAGATCATTCCTCCACAATTCATATTCAATCAATAGATAATAATAGAAATTGGCAATGAAATACAATATAATCATTATTAAATTAACATGACATCAAGATCACAAGAACGACATTATAGGACTATTTCAGAAATGTTGAGGACCATGGTATGTTCTTGATGTTGGATTGAAATTCATCATAAAAATTGTGATTATCATTAATCCATAATTATAATGTCTTTGAAAGATGTTTGCCAATGAACCCACAGCTACATTGAAATATAGGATTTTTGACCCTTAAATCATGCTAAAGAACAATTGAATGAACTCCTTAGATGAAAGGTCAACTAAGGATCAAGGGTTACAATACCTTAATATAAGAAAAGCTCATAAAAACTGTAACAATACGGAAAGTCATGTCATAGACTAGAGCTTAATATGTTGAATAATATTTAACACGATGTTTCCACGCCTATATTAATGTAACAAGTTCATTTATAAAAGGTTAGATCCCAAAAGATATATAATGACCTTGACGTACGGAAACTAGCTAATTTGAACTATTTTACTTCCCTTTGTTTGGTGAAGGTTTCGAAGTGTCACATGATGTTTAAATTAGTAAAAACTAATAGAATATGTAGTAAAAAAATTCCAAATGTTCGATAACAGAAATACAAGGACCACCCTAAGGGTTTTTTGGAAGGATTCAAATATGGGCGAGCAGGCTTCCAAAGAAGCCGGCAAGAAGACAGATTGGAGGGGTAGCTGCTCGACGCATAGTGTACTTCCTTAAGATTTGAGAGGCAGCCTGGAGACGTGAGATTGAAGCGAGGCTCACTGCATAGACCCAATAATTTAGTAAAAATATGGGAATTGTCACTGCGACACACAACGGCTTCTTAGATTCGTTAAAGTCGTATTTTTGGTAATTCAACTTCACAAAAAGAACCAATTATGTGAAGGGTATTTTGGGTGTTTTTTGGGACAACTATATATTTACTTTAGGTTAGTTCTTGATTACTTTTTACACATTTAAACCAAATCAAGTGAATTTCTCTCATCTCTCTTAAGAACGCTTTCTTTTTACGACTACATTAAAGAACAAGAAAATCATAAGGAAGAACTTGAAGACTTGTAGATTTCCATTAAATTTTAGTGGAACATTCTGGCAATGAGGTATGGGTTTTTCACTCTTAGGAATCCTTTCCCCAACATGTCCTTTTAAAGATAGTTTTCAAGAAATTAAAATCTTAGGGTTTTTACTGTATAGAACGTGTTTTCTTCCTAACTAAAAATTTATGAGTATCGATGAAAAATAATAGTTTCCTATGGTGGATTTAGTATATATTTTGTAATGTTTGACTTGTAATGTTTAATTTTCGTCTGAAGCCAGTCCTAATGAAATTAATTATTTTAAATAGGGCATACCTATACTCTATAACATGTAATTGTTGGGATTAGGACTATGACATAAATAAACTCCTCAATGTCCCTTTAACTTATTATACTATAAGAATTAGTCTTGTTTGTGAGTTGAATAGTTAGTTTTGATTATGCTATTGAGTATTTTGCAACAAAGAACAAGTTTATGATATTATCTTGTATGATTTACACAAGATGATTTATGAAATGAAATTCTCATCTAATCCTACAAAGTTTATGATCGTGTTTATACAAGGAGTTAATATCATATGAATTATGATAATATTTAGGAATAAATGATGACATAAAGGTTAATAAAAAAGGTACTTAAGCTTAGCACTGATGAAGTATATAAGAGACGTGTCCCTTACACAGTTGGAAGGTAGGGTCACAATGACTCTCATTGGGTAGAGGTTGTCATGAAATGTGGAACTATGGGTCTCTAATATATATTCTAGTTTTTGTACTATGTTGCGACCATAGGATACTATCTAGTCGATCCACTTAGTAAGATAACATGTTTGGTTCTACTTTGGCCGGTAGACCACCTAGTAAGATATGCCATGTTTGGTTTCCTAATGTCGCTTAAGGAAATTGTTCCTTAATGTAAAATAAAGTAAAATAATATGGATGTTGATTAGGGTGACATGAAGATTCTACTTAGTATAGATAGGGATATGGAACTCTACATAGACATTGCACAAGTTGACTCTAAGGGGAGTCCTAGGAGATTATTCTTATGTAATTTGATAACAAGAAAGGTATGATGATTATTATACTTGTTTTTAGTCTTATATGATGTTTTTTATGTTATTGAGCATGTTATTGGTCTATATTTCTTTATGAGGTGATGACTAATTATGTTACAAGTTATATGAAGAAAAGCTTTAGTTATGGTCTCCTATAGTATATACTTGGTTGTGTGGGTTTATGGGGCTTCACATAACCATTTCACTTGTATAATGGGGATGAGATCATTTGTAAGTTTTTTGGATATTATGTTTATAAGATATATTGAATATGAAATGTTTACATGACTCTACGATAATATGTCTTTGATTATGATCATGCTTTATGTTGATGGACTTCTTACCAGTATATGTTCTATGGTATGTAATTTGATGATTTTCAAATGACATAGCATGTTTTCTAAGAAATTATCCTTATCATGCATGTCCTTAAATGTTATGTACATATAACCATACATAGTGCATTTGGCATACTTACACCATCAATGTATATTACCACAAATGTAGGGTCCAACCATTGAAGATTAAGAAGGTCGATTGAAGAAGCTTGGAGCTCTTTCTCCAAGTGTTGGTAGGTCCTCATGTTCGAGGATGATATCTTTTCGTACTCTAGCTTATGAAGACTTCAGTAGTTATTAAGAATACATTTTATTGCGTTTATGTTCTTTGGATTCTTTTGTATTGAGGCCTATATGGCATATTAAATTTTATTGGTAAAGTCTAGATTCATACTCTTTAAGTTATTTTTACATGATACAACTATTGGACTATCGCTATGTGAGTTTAAATTATCGTTATGTTTGAACTGTAAGTATACTTCCATAGTACTAAAAGTTTTTAATTTTTCCACAATTTTAACTAATGATACGTCATGACAAATGACAAGGGCTTTTCTGAGTCCTATGGGAGGACGATGACGCTGGTCGCATCTAGGGTATGTTCTCTGGATATGACAAACTTTGTATCAAAGAATGAGGTTAAATATACTTAGTATTAATGTCTCACTGAACCATATTTATAGTGTCTTATATATTGTTGTGAAGCGCGCCACAATTACAGATAAGAGGATATGTGATAACTACAGAACTTCTCTTTTCTTGATAATCCTATGTCGTGCTTCTACAGTTTTTTTCACTACGTGTCTCTTAGAATCTAATTCCTTTATTGTGGTTATAGGCGATGAACATAAGAAGGAAAGTCGCGACAAGAGTAGGATATAATATTGTGAATGCGGGAGCTAATTCCTAAAGTAGTCAAGTACCTCCTCAAGTGCGAACTGCTGTGAATGAACAAGTTCTGTTCAATCCTCCACCCATGATGAATGGTGAGGCGAGGGAATAAATGATTCAAATTTCCCGATAAATAACCACTAAAGCTCAAGCTCTCGTGGCACAAGATAACAGAGAGGTAGTTCGTCGAGAGAAAGAACATGCTATCACTATGGCTAGTCATCTGAGATATTTTATAAGGATGAATCCTCTTATGTTATTTGGATCCAAGGTGGATGAATATCCCCATGACTTCTTTATGAGGTGTAAAAGATCTTGTTTGCTATAGGGTTAAGTAGTACTAAAAATGCTGAGCTTGCTACCTATAAACTCAAGGATGTGTCTCACTCATGGTACAATTAGTGCAGGATTATAGGGCTTTCAGATGTGGTCTCCTGACTTGGGAGATCTTCAAAAATGCCTTTCTTGATAGATTCTTCCCAAGGGATCAAAGGGAAGCAAAGGTAGAGGAGATCATCAACTTTTGTCAAGGAGGTATGAGTGTCAATGAATAATCCTTAAAATTCATTAAGTTGTCCAAATGGTGTGCAACTATGATTCCAATAATGAATCGTTACGTAACGATAGTGTACGAAGAGCTTAAACAATAATGGTGTGCAGCTATGTTTCATGACAATATGGATCTCTCCAGGTTGATGATTCATGTACAAAAAGTAGAGGAGAGTCGTCCAAGGAAGAGGAACAGAGAAGATAAGAAGGCAAGTTCTTTTGAAACTAGTTATTCTAAGAGTATGCTTTATATTAAAGGTAATCCTATCTTCAATAATAGGTTTTCTAACCAATTCCCTTAAAATTTCTCCACGAATTACAACAATAGAGGTTCTAATTCTATAACTCAAAAGGGGAGAAATGTTGATCCACCAAAAGAAAGACCAACTTGTTGTAAGTGTGGTAAGGAACATGCGTGTGAATTCCTTGTTGGGACTAATTGTTGCTATAGTTGTGGAAAATGTGTATATATGGTTAAAGTGTGTCCTAATGTGAAAATCCAAGTTAAGGGGAATGTCCAAACTCAACTAAGAGGTCCGATCTTTGAATTTCAAAAAAGGAACCTTGTCTATGCACTTAAGGCTTAGGGTGAACAAAAGAACTCTCTCGATGTGTGATGGGTATGTTACAAGTCTTCACCATTATTATTTATGCTTTGGTTGATCCAATTTATACCCTTTTATTTGTTACACTTTGGTAGCTAAGAAGTTTGATGTACTACACGATGTTTTGATAGAACTCTTTTCAGTTTGTACCCCAATGGGTGACTCTATGTTTGCAAAAAGAGTATAGAAAATGTCCTGTAATGCTTCCCAATGGAGTTACTCTTGCTTATTTTATCGAACTTGACATGTTTAACTTAGATATCATATTTGGTATGGATTGACTTCATATATGTTTTGCTTCCATAGATTGTAAAACGAGAGTAGTGAAGTTTTGATTCCCAAATGAATTCATTTTAGAATGGATTGGAGGAAATTCTATGACAAGGGGTCAAATTATTTCTTGTTTGAAGGATTGTAATATTGTAGACAAGGGTTTTATATACAATGTAATAAGGTTTAAATATGTAGAACGGAAAACTACTTCTATTAAGTCACTACATGTAGTGAAGGAATTCCCAACGTTTTTTCCTAATGGACGTCCAAGAGTGCCTCCCAAATGGGAAATTAACATTTTCGTTGATTTATTTGCGGATACCAATCACATTTCAATTGCTCCATTTAGGATGGCTCCGGCCGAATTGAAAGAGTTAAAGCTCCAACACAAAGATTTGTCATACAAGGGTTTCATTCAACCTAGTATTTCTCCATGGGGTGTTCATGTATTGTTTGTGAAGAAGAAGGATGGGTTTCTTAGGATGTTGAATTGATTATCGCTAACTCAATAAGATCACCATAAAAAACTACTATCCTCTCCCTCAGATTGATGATCTATTTGATTAACTCTAGGTGATAACTACTTTTCTAAGATTGACTTAATATTGGGTTATCACCAACTTATGGTGATAGGTGAAGATGTTCCCAAAACATCTTTCCGAACTAAATATGGTATTTATGAATTTCTATTTATGTCTTTTGGGTTAACAAATACACCAGTGAAATTTATGGACGTAATGAATAGATTTTTCTGAGATTACCTTGACTCGTTCGTGATTGTGTTTATTGATGATATTTTGATATACACGAAGAATGAAAATGAGCATGAGAGTCACTGGAGGTTGGCCTTGGAAGTCATTAATGAACACTAAATTTATGCAAAATTTATTAAGTGTGCATTTTAGTTCAAGTCAGTTGCTTTTCCTGGCCATGTTATTGCAGGTGATGGTGTAAAGGTTGACCAAAGAAGAAGGATGCTGTCAAAGTTTGGCCTGGACCATTGACTCCCACTGATATAAGAAGATTTTTGGGTCTAGCCGGGTACTATAGAATGTTCGTTGAAGGATTTTCGTACATTGATTCTCCTTTTAAAGCTTTGAACCAAAAGAATGTGAATTTTGAGTGGTCGGAATATTGTGAAAAAGGTTTTTAAAAGTTGAAAGATAAGCTTACCTCTGATGTAGTGTTGACCTTACCGGAGGGTAATGAAGGCTTTGTAATGTATTTTAACGCTTCTCGAGTGGGCTTGGGATCTGTCCTCATGCAACCTGGAAAAGTTATCGCTTATGCTTCTAGGAAATTGAAGGTTCATTAAAAGAATTATCAAATTAATGATATTGAGTTAGGTGCTGTAGTTTTAGCCTTTAAAATATGGCGACACTACCTGTACGATGTGCATGTTGATGTGTTTACTAACCATAAAAGAATTCAATATGAGTCTACACAAAAGGATTTAAATCTTTGATAGAGAAGATTCATAAAATTATTGAAGATTTACAACTTGAGTGTCCATTACCACCATTGCAAGGCCAATGTGGTTGCAGATTCTTTTAGTCATATGAATATGGGTAGTGTGTTTCATGTGGAGGAAGAGAAGAAAGAACATTTGAAAAATGTTCATAGGTTGGCTCAACTAGGCTAGTGGTTAAAATATTGTCCAAATGGTAGTTTCATAGTCCATTATAACTCCGACCCATCATTAGTTGTGTAGGTGAAATCTAAGCATCATGTTGTTCAACTATTGATTGAGTTGAAGAAATTTGTCCTTGGTGAACTTAATGAGTCATTCTTCCAGGGGGGGTGGTGTTCTTACGTACCAAGGAAGAATATATGTACCGAATGTTGAGGATTTTAGAAATCGAATTATAGAAGAAACCCCTGGTTCTCCTTATTCTATACATCCGGGTGCCACTAAAATGTTACATGACCTTAGATAGATCTATTGGTGGGATGGTTTAAAAAGGGACATTGCAGATTTTGTTACTAGGCCGTCCAACATCCAACAATTTAAAGATGAGCATCTTAAACAAGGTGATAAAACCCAAAACATGGATATCCCTACTTGGAAGTGGAAAGCCATCATTATGCATTTTTTTGTTAGGTTTCCTCGAACCCGGAGGCAAAACGATTCCATATGGGTTAGTGTGTATAGATTGACCAAATCTGCTCATTTTATTCTTATAAAGTCTAGTTGTACCGCCGAAGATTATGCAACAATATACGTAAATGATATTGTGAGTCTTCATGGGATTCCTTTGTCCATCATTTCGAATAGAGGTGCCCAATTCACTTATCATTTTTTGAAGTCTTTTAAAAAGGGCTTAGTTACTCAAGTGAAACTTAGCACCGCTTTTCATCCTAAGACGAATGACTAAGAGGAACATACCATTCAGACCCTTGAAGATATGTTAAGAGACTGTGTTATTGATTCCGAAGGAAGTTGGGATGATCATCTACCATTGATTAAGTTGTCTTACTATAAAAGTTATCATTAGAGCATCTACATGGCACCTTTTGAAGCTCTTTATATTATAAGGTGTCAATGTCCATTTGGATGGTTTAAGGTTGGTAAAACCTTACTCCTTGGTCCATATATTATCTATGAGGTTATAGGGAAGGGTCAAATCATAATAGATAGATTCAAGAAAACCTATAGTCGGCAAAAGTCTTATGCCTACAATAGAAGAAGAGACCTTGAGTTTGACATAGGTGATCATGTCTATTTGAATATTTCACCTATTAAAGGGGTGATGATATTCAGTAGTAAGGGAATTTAAGTCCCAGTATATTGGTCCTTATGAGGTTTAAAATTTGTTGGAAAGGTTTCGTATGCATTGAGAAGTTACTTTAGTTCATCCTGTGTTTCATTTTTCTATGCTCAAGAACTGCATAGGCGACCCCGTATACATTCTCCCTATGGAAGATTTAGGGTTGATGATAATATCTCCTATGAAGGGTTCCGGTTGTGATACTAGATCGCTAATTCAAGAAGTTGAGAAATAAGGAGGTTCCCTCTATAAGGATGCTATGGAGGAACCATCTTGTCGAGGGTGCAACAAGGTAGACTGAATGCGACATGTAGTCCCGCTACCCTCATATTTATAATCCTTGAGGTTAGTAATTACTCTTAAAAAATAAACTAATGATAAATCACTAATTTGACTTGCTTTCAAAATAGGTCCATGTTTTGGTAAAAGATACTACCAACTAGTGTTTTAAGAAAAATGCTTTCATGCTCTATTCTTGCACTTATAATAAATATGTATGCATGTGTCTTCTCAATATTTTCCTATTTTGTTGTTTTCTTGAGAATAATAATATTCGGGTAACTCCTTGGTGTACTTTGAGCTCATGATAATGTTGAGAGGGAAGTTACTCGCTATGTGATATGAATATGGAGCTCTAGCATGTTTGTGTCATAATGAAATGAGTACTATGTGTAATTTTGTGGTATATATTCAAAGGTGTTGTAAAGAAATTATTTGAGCTCTAACTCATTATTATTTTATGTTTTTTTTGTTGGACTGCTAGTATTGAGTCTATACTTTCCCTCCAAAAATAGTTTAGTGTCACTCGGGGACAAATGTTTCTAAAGGGGAGATAATGTAATACTCAGGAAATGTCATGACTTAGACTAGAGCTTAATTTATTAAAAAAATTTAAAATGATGTTTCCAGACCTATTTTAATGTAATAAGTTCATTTAGAAAAGGTTAAATCCAAAACGGCAAAGAAAGACCTTGACGTCTGAAAACTAGCTAATTTGAACTAGTTGACATCCCTGTGTTATGTCAAGGTTTCGAACTGTCACGTCAAGTCTTAAATTAGTAAAAAGTCTTTGGATAGGTATTATGTAGTTGAACAGGTAAAAATATCCAACAACAGCACCCCAAGGACCACCCAAAGAGTCCTTGGGAAGGACACAAACTTGGGCAATCAGGCAGATTGGACGGGCTGTTGGATAATGCGCAGCCCACACGCAGTGTACTACGTCAAGATTTGAGAGGAAGCCTCGCAAGTGAGGCTGGCATGAGGTTCACTGCCTCGAAACAAAAATTCAGATAAAAGAATGAAAGTGGCCCCGCGACGCGCAACCGTTTCCGAGATTCGCTAAAGTCGTATTTTGGTTATTTCACTTCATAAAAAGATGCATTTAAGTGAAGGGTATTTTGTCTTTTTTGAGGGACTACTATATATAGAATTTATGTTTGTTTTAGATTACTTTTTACACACTTAAACTAAATCAAACGAATTTCTCTCATCTATCTCAAGAGCGCTCGAAGACTTCAAGATTTCCATTCAATTTTCGTGGAATGTTCATCAATAAGTTATGGGGTTTTCACTCCTGGGGTTCCTTTTTCCAAGAGATTCTTTCAAAGGTAGTTTTCAAGAAATTAAAATCCTAGGGTTTTTACTCTAAAAGACATATTTTCTTCCTAACTCTAAATTTATGACTATAGATGAAAAATAATGGTTTTCTACGATTTATTTAGTATATATTGTTGAATGTTTGATGTGTAATGCTTGAATTTCGTATGGATATGTACTGAATCAAATTGATGGTTTTGAATGTGTATAACTACTTCTTGATAGCATGTAACTTTTGGGATTGGGACTATGACTTGAATGAACTCCTAAATGACCCTTTCCGTTTTTCTACTTTACGAATTGATCTTGTTTATGAGTTTAAGAGTTAGTATAGATTATTCTATTGAGTATATAACTATGTTGTTGATGGTTGTTGTCTATTGAATATATGTTCTTGGATATGGATCTTAGAAGCAAGAGGTAAGTCTTCTAAAATCGTGATTACTCTATAATGTTAATGTTAGCCTACAAATGATGTTACAACGCTAATCAAGTTTGCATGATGATACTATGCATATATATTGGGCTATGAATATGTAAATTTTTGATGTCATGATAAGAATACGATAATGCATATCTATGATATTCTCTTGTATACTTTACACAAGATTATTTATGAAATGTTAATCTCACAAACAAAGGGTTACAATGAAAGGAAATTCCCATCTGATCCTAAAGAGCTTATGATCATGTTCATAGAAGAAGTTAATACCCTATGACTTATGATAAGATGTATGAATAAATTATAAATTAAAGGTTAACAAAAAGGGACTTAAATTTTGAACTGATGTACGAGATATGAGAGGTGTCCCTTCCCTAGTTGGAAGGTAGGTTCACAATGACTCTCATGATATAGAGGCTTCCATGTAAAGTGGAACTATGAGTCTGTAATATATCTCCTAGTTCTTGAACTATGTAGCCACCATAGGATACTAGATGGTTGATCCACCTATAAAGCTTGGTCATGTTTGGTTTTACTTTTGCCAATAAACTTCCTTCTTTCTGTGTGGGGTTTGATGGAAGCAGATTCTATGTGTAGATCACATGCTCTAATGTCGATTAGGAGATTGTTTCACCATCTAAAATGAATGACAAGTTAATGGACGTTGACTAGGCTGACTTGAAGAGTGGACTAAGTATAGGTAGGCGTATGGGACTCAAACTAGACATTGCACAAGTTTACTCTAAGGGAAGTCCTAGAAGATTGTTCTTATGTATTATGATATCATGAAAAGTATGATGTTTATGATGCATATTTTAACTCTTATATGAAGCTGGTTACATTGATGAACAGGTTATTAGTTAATATTGCTTTATGAGGTAGGAACTACCTATGTTACAAGTTATATGAAGCAAATATTTACTTATGGTCTCCTATCTTATCTACTTGGTTATGTGGGGTTATAGGGATTTACATGACCATTGCACTTGTAGGTTGGGGATGGAATAATTGGTAAGTATTTTGTATATTATGTATATATGATCTATTTAGTATGAAATGTTAACATGACTCTATGATAATACCTCTTTTATTATGAACATGCTTTATGTGTATGGAGTCCTTAACTTGTATATGTTCTATAGTATGGGCATTAAAGATTTCAAATGGCTTAGCACGCTTTCTAAAAATTATCCTTTTCATGCATATCCTTAAATTTTATGAGCATTTACCCATACTTAGTATATATGGCATACTAACCCCATTATTTATATTACTACTATTGTCGGGTCAGACCAATTAAGATTAAGAAGGTCAATTGAAGAAGTTTAGAACACTTTCTACAGGTGTTGGTAGGTTCTCATGTTCGGGGGTGCTATCATTTTGTACTCTAGCTTATAAAGACTTTCATATTTATTAAGAATACTTTTTATTCCGTTTACGTTCTTTGGATTCTTTTGTATTAAATCCGATATTGCATATTAAATTTTATTGGCTAAGTCCAGATTCATACTCTTTATTGAGTTTTTTAACATGATACTGCTTTTATACTATCTCTATGTATGTTTTCATGATTTTTATGGATGAAGTCTAAGTATACATCACATAGTATTAAATGTTTGAAATTTTTTCCGCAATTTTAACTTATGACAAGTGATGACGAATGCTTAGGCCTTGGCTGAGTCCTCTGAGAGGATGACGAAGCCGGTCGCATCTGTCGTGTGCCCTACGTATGTGACAAAAACAAGAAGAAGAAACCATTAGAATCGATCCCCTAGCTTCATCTTGAGTGTGATCTCCAAAAGAGAATCTAAAGTGAGTTTGTTTTGAGGAGGAAAGGTTTCATTTGAAGAATGAATTTTATATTGGTGTTTCAAGGTTTTAACTAACATTAAATTACCTAAAATAAGAGGCAACATTTTTATTGAAACTTGGGGTGTATTCCCCCCTTTTTTGGCAACACACAAGACAATATTACATGATAAAATCGATGGTGGAAAGGAAGGGGACACCGTTTGGGTAATACTCCGAATGTCTAAGACATGTTATAGAGGCTAAAATTGGTCTATAAAAGTTGTGTCACTGTTTTAAGGTAAATAATAATGTATTTAAGGTGTTTAGGAAATTTTAGAATAAAAACATCAAAGAACGTCCATGACGTCCGAAAACTAGTTCAATGAGATTCTAGTGTGCCTTATCCTATTAGACAAAGTTTTTGAAGTTGGAAAATGATGAAATTTTGTGGTAAGGTGTATAAAACATATTAGGGTTAGTTTATAGTCCAAAATTATGGTTAAGACTCCCCAAGTACCAACCAACGACCCATGAGGAGGACCCTCGTAATTTGCCAAAAGTTTCCAAAAGGCAATGTCTGATAAAGGTTGGAGGCTATGGCTCATGGTCCAATCGATGAGGCATCGATGGGCACCATAAATTGTCACTTAGAAAAGTTACTTGGAAAACTATTTTGTACAGCCTTAGTAAAAAATGATAGACCAACAGGATGGTTGGTTCTTTGGCCGTCGTTTGACAAACAGGGCGTCAGTCGTGCTTTCATCTGTGGGCACACTGTTTTGCTGTACATTTTTATTTTGAATAAATAAAATAATTTTAGGGTTAGTATATTATTTAGTGGATTAGGTAGTTCTAAGTAATTTTGTTAATGAGCTGTATAAAGACTCTAACCTACCCTCATAATTTCCCAAACCCAAATTGCTCCTCCTTCTCTTTTCTTTCTATCTCCCAAGTTGAAGAACACGATAGAAGTCAAGGTCAAGAGGTTTTTTCGTCTGCTAATTGTCATGTTATCCATAAAAATTCATCAATAAACAACAAATGAGATTCCTTTCACCTATAGGACTTCTTTCCTCAAAGGGTTTCACCAAATTGATTTCGAAAGTATTAAATTTAAGTTAAGCATCATCTAATACGAAATTTATCTTGTGAATTGATTTTTGATGATTTATTTTTGATATTATGAGTGTATTAACATGTATTATAACTCAATTATTTTACTTCTTGATGTATTGGTCGCAATTGAAGAAGATGACCTATTCCCCTTACCCTTATGTTGTGATCTTTAATTGAATTTTATAGTATTGACTCAATTAATTTGGTTAGTGTGTGAATTACTATCCTATGTTATATATCTAACTATCAGTACATAGATATTAATTTTTATCCAATTATGCTCGTTCTTGAGTAATTGACTTAGGTTGTGAAGTAGATAATGAATTTTACCTAAGTCTCTTGTCTTAAGCTATATACTAGTGATAAATTTTCATATTGTGATTTAATTGGTTTTTTATGATGTGGGTTATTATTGTGTTATGATATTATACAATTGTTGGTTTGAATTGGATTATTTATGGTATGACCTTGCTGATCGCATTGATAATGAGATTGAGTAAGTTTGTGATCTCTATTATAGACATCAATGGTGGTTACTTGGGATTAAGTGATGTGGTGTTGTTGTATACCTTTTATTAATATCATTAGTGTTGGTATGATGTTTAATTGAAATATATGAACTATGGATTGTGAGTTTTTGGCTAAGATGTAAATGTTACAAGGATGGTGATAACTTAGCAATGATCCTTATCATGATATGATAATGAAATGTGCTAACCTAACATATATGGATTGTAATGAAAAGAAAATACTCATGCAATTCTTATTGATATATAAAGATGATGATTAAATAACTGACTGACTCTATTACCTAAACTATGTTTTGATAATAATGGATTACTTAAAGATATTCAAAACGGATGTTAGCTTAACACCGAGGGAACTTGACAATGTGAGGTATTGACTTCTCATATAGGAAGATTCACCCTATAGTTCCGCATGGGTTGCTTACTCCCCTATGAGGGATACTCATAGTATGAATTTTCATTAGATAACTCTCCAAATGCTAAAAGTCATGTAGAGAGTTCATACCTATCTCCTAGTGTAACGACCTGTTTAGTCGTTTTGAGCAGCAGATTTTATTTCTGGAAAAACAGGCTGAGGCGACGGACCCCACGAAGGACCGTCATGGGCACGACGGACCGTCGCAGGGTCTCGTTTCAAAACACTTAGAAAATCTGAAATTGGGTACTGAAAATCAACTCTCTGAACTTCGTGACGGAATGGCAGGACGGACCGTCACAGGCGTGAAAGACCGTCATAGATTGTTCAGTGGAAATTGACTCTCTGACTCTTGCGACGACCTGCAGGACAGACCGTCGCAGGCACGGCGGCCCGTCACAGGTTGCACAAATCCCAGGCAGAATCGGATTTCTGGTTAAGTTTTAAGGGACGTTTTTGACTATTCTTGCCTTAATTATAGATTTCGTGGGTTTATATTAATAACTCAAATTCTTGGGGGTTAAAAGAGGTAACCCTAAGTTAATTAGTGGGGTATTATTGCCATCTTTTACACTTAATTATATGTTAACTAGGGTAAAATAAAGAGGGCTTGAATAAAGAAAATAGAGAGAACAAGGAGAGAGAGAAATTGATCGATCAAGAGGCAGAGGGAATATCAAAGCTTGGGAAATTGCTTGTTGATTCCAATTCTTCGGTGGAGGTAGGTTATGGTTTTCATGCTTTCATAGTAAACTCTTAATACAGAATGATATGTATTGATTGTATTGTAAACCCTGCTATGTGCTTAATTGTATGCTTGCATGAACGTGATTATATAACTGTGATTATATTAAGCATGATGAAGCTATTGAATCCCAAATCTTGATAAAAACCTAATCTCTTGTTAATGATGATGCCTTGGTGAGAAAGAAGGCTTGATGAATTGATAGAAAGAAATTAGGGGATCGGGTGTCACGAACCGACACGTAGATTTAGGGGATCGGGTGTCACGAACCGACACGTAGTATTAGGGGATCGGGTGTCACGAACCGACACGTAGATTTAGGGGATCGGGTGTCACGAACTGACACGTAGTATTAGGGGATTGGGTGTCATGAACCGACACGTAGTATTAGGGAATCGGTTGTCACGAACCGACACGTAGATTTAGGGGATCGGGTGTCACGAACCGACACGTAGATTTAGGGGATCGGGTGTCACGAACCGACACGTAGATTTAGGGGATCGGAGTGTCACGTACCGACACAAGAGAAATAAAGATAATGAATCTTGAAAGATGTTAATATACTTAATTCCCAAATTAGTATGGTGTTGAGGCTTGAGCCCTCATGGATGAACTTGATGGTACTTATTGATGATTATAATACTTATTGTTGCTACATGTTGAGTTTTTTAGTTGATTTAGGATAATATTGATATGTACTGTTCTCTATTTTGAGTTTGCCGATGATATCTACTCAGTACCCGTGTTTTGTACTGACCCCTACTTTTATGTTTTTCTTCTTGTTATTTGTGGAGTGCAGCAAACGTGCCGTCATCTTCGTCTCAACAGTAACTCAAGCCAGTCTTCGTCACACCGAATCTTCATGGTGAGCTAACGCTTCTAGCTTTGACTGGATCTTCTCCTTCGTGTCTTGATGCCTTGAACTTCCGGCATGGACTAGCTTCTTATGTATTTTTAGCTTCTTCGAAACTCTTAGAATTAGTAGTTTAAAGTAGATGTTCTTGTGATGATGAATTCCAGGTTTTGGGAATAATAATAGTTATTGATTTTATTAATGAGTTTAAGTCTTCCGCATTACTTTATGTTGATATTACCTTGAAATATTAAGGTTTAGATTGGTTGGTTCGCTCACACAGGAGGGTAAGTGTGGGTGCCAGTCGCGTCCCGGATTTGGGTCGTGACAAAACTTGGTATCAGAGCATTAGGTTCGTTGGTCTCATCACACAAGAACAGGTCTAGTAGAGTCTTAAGGAACGGTAGGGGGACGCCTTTACTTTTCCTTGAGAGGCTATAAGACTTTAGGAAAATTTCACTCTTTCATTCTTTCTTTCTTGCTACTACTTGAGTCCAATTGGTATCTAGGCGATACGAATTGGTATCTGACCATCTTCACTCTCTTTCGCATGATGGTTAGAACTAGAGCAATGACTACGCCAACACCAACACCGGACAGACAAGAAACAGCTGAGCCAGCCACTGGGGCTGTTGCTCGAGGGAGAACAGCGGCAAGGGGCCGTGGTAGAGGTCGTGGGAGGACGTCCTCTAGAGGAAGAGGACGAGCACCGAGCCCATCTGGTACTAGGGCGGTGACTCCTCCACCGACTGAGGAAGTAATAAGAGAATGGGAGGATGGGGAAACTGAACAAGTGCAAAATGAGGAAGTGCCACCCCAACCTACCCCAGAGATGATCAATTAGGTTCTGGCTTATCTTAGCGGGTTATCTGATCAAGGTCAGGCACCTCCAGTGTTTTCTGCGCCAACACCTCCGGTTTCAGAAGTACAACATGCGGCTACTGTGGCTCCCCGCATGGATGTTCCATTGGACATAGGCACATTTCCACGTCTGACTACTGGGCTTATAATGACAAATGATCAGCATGAACTTTTCAGTAAGTTCTTGAAATTGAAACCTCCGTTCTTCAAGGGTGCTGAATCGGAGGATGCTTATGATTTTCTGGTTAACTGTCACGAGCTACTACACAAGATGGGTATAGTAGAACGGTTTGGTGTGGAGTTTGTGACTTATCAGTTTCAAGGGAACGCCAAAATGTGGTGGCGATCCCATGTTGAGTGTCAACCGACAGAGGCACCACCTATGACTTGGGCCTCATTCTCTAGCTTTTTTATGGAGAAGTATATCCCTCGGACTTTGAGGGATAGGAAAACGGATGAGTTCCTGAGCCTAGAGCAAGGTAGGATGTCGGTTAATGCTTATGAGGCTAAGTTCCGTGCACTGTCCAGATATGCCACTCAACTCTATTTCAGTCCTCAAGAGCGGGTTCGCCGGTTTGTGAAGGGGTTGAGGGCAGAATTGCGGATTTCGGCCTTACAGGTAGCGGCAACGGCAAAATCCTTCCAAGAAGTTGTAGACTTTGTGATAGAAGTGGAAGGAGTGAAGCTAGACGACTTCACCACAACATCGACATCAAAAAGGTTTCGAAAGGGAGGTGAGTTTAATGGTTCTTACATTAAAGGACAGGGTTTGAGAAGTTACGCAGTTCGACCCATTCAGTCTTCACTACAGACTGTAGTTGGGGGACCACCTCAGACCGGTCAACACTTCTCCGAGGGGCCTAGGATTGACTCCAGAGAATGTTATGGATGTGGGGAGATTGGACATATTAGGAAAAATTGTCCCAGACAAAGTTATAGACCCCCAATAGCTAGAGGTAGAGGTGGTCATGGTAGAGGTCGTTATTCTGGAGGACGTGGTGGTCGAGGTAACGGTGGTCACCAAAACGGCAGAGGTAATGGGCAAACTGGGGCCACTACATCACAACATGGTAGGGGCAATGGATAGACGAACGATAGGGCCCAGTGTTACGCTTTCCCTGGGCGGTCTGAAGCGGAGGCATCTGATGCTGTCATCACAGGTAATCTTCTAGTTTTTGATTGCATGGCTTCTGTATTGTTTGACCCTGGATCCACGTTTTCTTATGTATCTTCCTCATTTGCTAATGGTCTAAATTTACATTGTGAATTTCTTGATATGCCTATTCGTGTTTCTAATCCGGTGGGTGAGTCTGTGGTAGTTGAAAAGGTATATAGGTCTTGTTTGGTAAACTTTGTGGGGAGCAACACTTATGTAGATTTGGTTATCTTGGAAATGGATGATTTTGATGTGATTCTGGGTATGACTTGGCTTTCTCCGCAATTTGCAATCTTGGATTGTAATGCTAAAACGGTGACGTTAGCCAAGCCTGGGACAGACCCGTTAGTGTGGGAGGGTGACTACACTTCCAATCCGGTACGTATCATCTCCTTTCTTCGTGCTAAGAAAATGGTTAGTAAAGGGGGCTTAGATTTCTTGGCACATCTCAAGGATGATACTACCCAAGTACCTTCGATTGAGTCAGTTTCAGTAGTTCGTGAGTTTCTGGATGTGTTCCCTGCAGATCTTCCTGGTATGCCACCGGATAGGGATATTGACTTCTGTATTGATCTCGAACCGGGCACACGCCCCATTTCTATACCCCCTTATAGAATGGCTCCCGCGGAGTTAAGAGAGTTAAAGGCACAACTTCAAGAGTTATTGAACAAAGGCTTTATTAGACCAAGTGCATCTCCTTGGGGTGCTCCGGTTTTGTTTGTGAAGAAGAAGGATGGCAGTTTTTGAATGTGCATAGACTACAGACAACTAAAAAAGGTAACCATAAAGAACAAGTATCCTCTTCCCCGCATTGATGACTTGTTCGATCAGTTAGAAGGTGCTTGTGCCTTCTCTAAGATTGACTTGAGATTCGATTATCATCAATTGAAAATACGGGCAACTGATGTGCCAAAGACTGCTTTTCGAACGAGGTATGGGCATTACGAATTTGTAGTGATGTCCTTTGGTCTTACGAATGCCCCTGCTGCGTTCATGAGCTTGATGAACGGAATTTTTAAGCCATATTTGGACCTCTTGGTGATCGTATTTATCGATGATATATTGGTATACTCAAAGAGCAAGAAGGAACATGAAGAGCATTTAAGAATGGTATTGGAAATGTTAAGGGAGAAAAAGCTTTATGCCAAGTTCTCTAAGTGTGAGTTTTGGCTAGATGCAGTGTCCTTCTTGGGGCACGTGGTTTCTAAGGATGGAGTGATGGTGGATCCTTCTAAGATTGAGACAGTGAAGAATTGGGTAAGACCTACTAATGTGTCAGAAATAAGGAGCTTTGTTGGATTAGCTAGCTACTACCGTCGATTTGTCAAGGGATTCTCTTCTATTGCTTCCCAACTGACGAACTTGACTAAGCAAAATGTTCCATTTGTATGGTCGGATGAGTGTGAGGAAAGCTTTCAGAAGCTCAAGACTTTGTTGACTACCGCACCTATCCTTACCTTGCTAGTAGAGGGTAAGAACTTCATTGTTTATTGTGATGCATCCTATTCTGGTTTGGGTGCAGTACTAATGCAAGAGAAGAGTGTGATTGCTTATGCTTCAAGACAATTAAAAGTGCATGAACGTAACTATCCCACTCATGATTTGGAATTGGCCGCGGTAGTGTTTGCATTAAAACAGTGGAGACACTATTTATATGGGGTTAAGTGTGAGATCTATACGGATCATCGTAGCCTTCAGTATGTCTTTACTCAGAAAGATTTGAACTTAAGACAGAGGAGATGGATGGAGTTACTAAAGGACTACGATATCACTATCTTGTATCATCCGGGGAAGGCGAATGTTGTAGCGGATGCTTTAAGTAGGAAGGCGGGAAGCATGGGAAGCCTAGCTCACTTGCAAGCTTCTAGACGCCCATTGGCTAGAGAGGTTCAAACTCTAGCTAATGACTTGATGAGATTAGAAGTAAATGAGAGGGGAGGATTGTTGGCTTCTGTGGAGGCAAGATCTTCCTTTCTTGACAAGATTAAGGGAAAATAGTTTGATGATGAGAAGCTAAGGCGAATCCAAGATAAAATATTGCGAGGGGAGGCTAAGGAAGCACAAATCGATGAGGAAGGTGTTTTGAGAATCAAGGGAAGGGTATGCGTACCCCGCGTCGATGATTTGATCAACACTATTCTGACAGAGGCTCATAGTTCAAAGTATTCAATACATCCGGGTGCAACCAAGATGTACCGTGATCTAAAGCAACACTTTTGGTGGAGTAGGATGAAGCGTGACATTGTGGATTTTATTGCCAAATGTCCAAACTGTCAATAAGTAAAGTATGAACACCAAAGGCCCGGAGGAACACTTCAGAGAATGCCCATTCCGGAATGGAAGTGGGAAAGAATTGCAATGGATTTTGTGGTTGGTCTTCCAAAGACAATGGGTAAGTATGACTCCATTTGGGTGATTGTTTATAGGTTAACTAAATCTGCTCATTTCATTCCGGTCAAGGTGACTTACAATGCAGAAAAGTTAGCCAAACTTTACATCTCGGAAGTGGTGCGATTGCATGGGGTTCCACTATCCATCATATCAGATAGAGGTACACAGTTTACTTCTAAGTTTTGGAAAACATTGCATGTAGAATTGGGTACTAGGTTGGACCTTAGTACTGCGTTCCATCCCCAGACCGATGGTCAGTCTGAGCGAACGATTCAAGTGTTGGAGGATATGCTTCGTGCATGTGTGATAGAGTTTGGTGGTCATTGGGATAGCTTCGTACCCTTAGCGGAGTTTTCATACAATAATAGCTATCACTCAAGAATTGATATGGCTCCATTTGAAGCATTGTATGGTAGGAGATGTAGGTCTCCCATTGGTTGGTTTGATGCATTTGAGGTTAGGCCTTGGGGTACTGACCTTTTGAGGGATTCGATAGAGAAAGTGAAGTCTATTCAAGAAAAGCTTCTAGCGGCGCAAAGTAGACAAAAAGAATATGCAGATCGAAAGGTTAGAGACTTAGAGTTCATGGAGGGTGAACAAGTCTTGTTGAAAGTTTCACCAATGAAAGGGGTGATGCGGTTTGGTAAAAGGGGTAAACTAAGTCCAAGGTACATTGGACCATTTGAAGTACTTAAGCGAGTAGGAGAGGTGGCTTATGAGTTAGCCTTGCCTCCAGGGCTGTCCGGAGTACATCCGGTATTCCATGTGTCGATGTTGAAAAGATACCATGGGGATGGAAACTACATTATCCGTTGGAATTCAGTTTTGCTTGATGAGAACTTGTCTTATGAGGAGGAGCCTGTTACTATCTAAGATAGAGAAGTTCGCAAGTTGAGGTCAAGAGAGATTGCATCCATCAAGGTGCAATGGAAGAATCGACCCATTGAAGAAGCCACTTGGGAGAAGGAGGCGGATATGCGAGAAAAATACCCATATCTGTTTACAGATTCAGGTAATCCTTTTCGCCCTTGTTTTCCTTCTTGTGATCGTTCGGGGACGAACGATGGGTAAATTGGTATCTATTGTAACGACCTGTTTAGTCGTTTTGAGCAGCAGATTTTATTTCTGGAAAAACAGGCTGAGGCGACGGACCCTACGACGAACCGTCATGGGCACGACGGACCGTCGCAGGGTCTCGTTTCAAAACACTTAGAAAATCTGAAATTGGGTACTGAAAATCGACTCTCTGAACTTCGTGACGGAATGGCAGGACGGACCGTCACAGGCGTGACGGACCATCATAGATTGTTCAGTGGAAATTGACTCTCTGACTCTTGCGACGACCTGCAGGACGGACCGTCGCAGGCATGACGGCCCGTCACAGGTTGCGCAAATCCCAGGCAGAATCGGATTTCTGGTTAAGTTTTAAGGGACGTTTTTTACTATTCTTGCCTTAATTATAGATTTCGTGGGTTTATATTAATAACTCAAATTCTTGGGGGTTAAAAGAGGTTACCCTAAGTTAATTAGTGGGGTATTATTGCCATCTTTTACACTTAATTATATGTTAACTAGGGTAAAAGAAAGAGGTCTTGAATAAAGAAAATAGAGAGAACGAGGAGAGAGAGAAATTGATCGATCAAGAGGCAGAGGGAATATCAAAGCTTGGGAAATTGCTTGTTTATTCGAATTCTTCGGTGGAGGTAGGTTATGGTTTTCATGCTTTCATAGTAAACTCTTAATAGAGAATGATATGTATTGATAGTATTGTAAACCCTTCTATGTGCTTAATTGTATGCTTGCATGAACGTTATTATATAATTGTGATTATATTAAGCATGATGAAGCTATTGAATCCCAAATCTTGATAAAAACCTAATCTCTTGTTAATGATGATGCCTTGGTGAGAAAGAAGGCTTGATGAATTGATAGAAAGAGATTAGGGGATCGGGTGTCACGAACCGACACGTAGATTTAGGGGATCGGGTGTCACGAACCGACACGTAGTATTAGGGGATCGGGTGTCACGAACCGACACGTAGATTTAGGGGATCGGGTGTCACGAACCGACACGTAGTATTAGGGGATCGGGTGTCACGAACCGACACGTAGTATTAGGGGATCGGGTGTCACGAACCGACACGTAGATTTAGGGGATCGGGTGTCACGAACCGACACGTAGATTTAGGGGATCGGGTGTCACGAACCGACACGTAGATTTAGGGGATCGGAGTGTCACGTACCGACACAAGAGAAATAAAGATAATGAATCTTGAAAGATGTTAATATACTTAATTCCCAAATGAGTATGGTGTTGAGGCTTGAGCCCTCATGGATGAACTTGATGGTACTTATTGATGATTATAATACTTGTTGTTGCTACATGTTGAGTTTTATAGTTGATTTACGATAATATTGATATGTACTGTTCCCTATTTTGAGTTGGCCGATGATATCTACTCAGTACCCGTGTTTTGTACTGACCCCTACTTTTATGTTTTTCTTCTTGTTATTTGTGGAGTGCAGCAAACGTGCCGTCATCTTCGACTCAACAGTAACTCAAGCCAGTCTTCGTCACACCGGATCTTCAGGGTGAGCTAACGCTTCTAGTTTGGACTGGATCTTCTCCTTCGTGTCTTGATGCCTTGAACTTCTGGCATGGACTAGCTTCTTATTTATTTTTAGCTTCTTAGAAACTCTTAGAATTAGTAGTTTAAAGTAGATGTTCTTGTGATGATGACTTCCAGGTTTTGGGAATAATAACAGTTATTGATTTTATTAATGAGTTTAAGTCTTCCGCATTACTTTATGTTGATATTACCTTGAAATATTAAGGTTTAGATTGGTTGGTTCGCTCACATAGGAGAGTAAGTGTGGGTGCCAGTCGCGGCCCAGATTTGGGTCGTGACACCTAGTTCTTTAATTATGTTGCCCTCGTACGAATACTAGCTAGTATATCCACCAAAAAGATATGCTTATTTTTCGTTCTACTTTAGCAAGTAGACCACCTTCCATCGGTGTCAGGTTATACAACACTGAATTCCACATTTAGCTCTTGTGGTCTATGTTGGTTAAGATAAGTGTTTCCCAAACTATAATGAAGTTATGAAGTATAACCAACTAGGCAGACTTAAGATATTTGATTTAGATTAAGCAGTGGTATATGACTCTACCTATGCCTAGTATTAGTTTGCCTTGAAGGAATCGTTAGGATGGTGTTCTCATGTATGTATATGCTTATAATTGTACATGATATTTTTGTGATGATCTTGCACATTGATGATATTAATTCTACGTTAAGTTGG
The DNA here is from genome assembly GCF_036512215.1 of Solanum lycopersicum. NCBI lineage: Eukaryota > Viridiplantae > Streptophyta > Magnoliopsida > Solanales > Solanaceae > Solanum > Solanum lycopersicum. The sequence goes on along the minus strand of NC_090804.1, from coordinate 17,973,798 downwards.
ACATTGGTTATGAATCTTGTTGGATTTACTTGATTGAGAAATGTTATAGGGCCTCGCTTAGTCATTGCACTAGTTGACTTAATGAGGGTTCACAGGTAATTGTGTTTCTGTGGTTATGATATTATGAACTTTTATTCGATAACCACAGAAACACAATACTAAGCCTAGTCAAGACAATATGCATATCACATAATTGAGAACATATGATATTAAGTATATTATATATCTATGTGCAATAGTAGTAGAAGAATATGTAATCTTCTTATACAACGAGTATATGTATATTCGATATGAATATATATTATCTGTTTGCGAGAGGTCTACGTAAACCTTAAGATAGATATATAAGAGTTTTTTTATTTTTTGGCATTTTTAACCTATGAATGTAATGATGTAAACTAAGAGGCTAGTATTTCTCCTCAACAGGACAACAACTCTTGTTACGTCTAGGGGGTGCTCTCTAGATGTGACAAACATTGTATCAAAGCATGATGTTAAATATCTTTAGATTCAATGTCTGACTTAGCCACGTCTGTGCATATTCTTATTCATAATTGTTTAGCGCGCCAAAATTATGTATAGGAAAATATATGATTCTTAGGAAGCTCTCATTTTCTTCGAAATCCAATATTGTTACTCTTGAGTCTTTGCTTTATATACCCTTAGTATCTAATCCTTTTATTGGATTAAAGGAAATGAAGAGATTTCAAATGTGGGAGCTCCTCCCCGAAACAATCAACTCCCTCCTCATGAATAAGATGCTAATGTTGACCTTGATCCGATCAATCCTCCTCCTTTGACGAAATGTGACATGAAGGATGAATTTGTCCAAATGGATAAAGGCATCACTACTCAAGAACTATCCATCACAACTCAAGCTCAATCCATGAAGACCAAAGATAATCGGGAGTTTGTACCCCGAGCAAAAGAACATGTTGGCACCATTGCCTCTCATTTGAGGGATTTCAAAAGGATGAATTCTCCTACTTTTCATGGGTCCTAAGTTGAGAAAGACCCCCAAGAGTTTATTGGTGAAACCTGCAAGATCCTCTATGCTATAGGGCTGACTACTAGTGAGAATAAAGAGTTAGCAACTTCCCAACTCAAAGATGTAGCACAAACTTGGTACGTTCAATGGAGAGACGATAGGACGTTAAGAAGTGGGCCGGTGACTCAAGAGATTTTCAAGAAGGTTTTTTGATAGGTTATTCCCTAGGAAGAAGAGGGAACCAAAGGTGGAGGAATTCATCAACCTTCGTCAGGATAAATGAGTGTACATAAATACTCTTTGACATTCACTAAATTGTCAAATTATGCTCCTTCTTTGGTTTCCGCTCCTAAAGATGAAATGAGCCACTTTGTGATGGGAGTGTTGGATGACTTCAATGAAGAATGTCGTTTGGATATTCTATATTAATATATGAACATTTCTCATCTCATGGTTCATGCTCAACAGTGGAAGATTCAAGGACTAAGAGAAATAGTAGTGATGCTGAGAGCGCAAGGTATTTTTATAGTGGTTCTTCAAAGTATAAGCTTGATTTCATATCCAAGACAATCCTAGGTTTAAAAAGAGGTGTTGTAGTCAACCTCCTACAAAATTGTCCAAGGCTCGTGATGATAGGGTGTCTAAGGCTATGTGTCACATCTACGGAGCACCCCCTAGATGTAACCGACAGCGGAGACCTCTTTGAGGATTAAGACGTCCCTCTTAGCTTACATCATTAAATTCATAGGTCAAAATGCAGAACATTTTAAAACATTTCTATGTCTAGCTTGATGTCTACACATACCTCTTACATACACATAATATAGTCATATCGAGTATACATAGATCCTTCGTATAAGAATATTACATAGTACTCTAGTTTTAATGAACATAGTTACATAAGATACTTAACGTAGTCTTAAACCAATATCTCATCTCATAACCATATAAAACAAGAGTATAATAATTGGGCATATTCTACACATCAATGTAATAAAACAACATATAGAGCCATGTAATGTTTAGTACTCAAATGAAAATGAAAGAACTAGGAGTATTACAGCTAGAACAACATCAAAATCTTGGTAGTTGCATTGCTCTTGGATAGTGAGAACCCATCTAACTTGGATAAGTGATAATTAAAAATATTCCTTCAAAGTCGTCTCAAAATTTCTTCAATGACCATACCTAAAATGTTAGGGGAAAAGGTAGAAAATGGAGTTAGCACATCACTTGTACTTTTTATGAGACCATATGCACACACATCATTAAATTATGCTAAATGGGACATTTCAATTAAGTATTTAATTTAGTTTGAAAAGCAATATGCGTATTAAAGAAGTCCACAACAATCAATAAGACATTCATTAAGTCAGGATCATGTACATTACAAGATTAAGTCTTGTCAAGCAACTATCCATATCACATAATATAACACATAATCAAGCCAACTCTATCATCAAGTTATTATAGCAACAAGAATTTGTAAGAGTTTATTACAACATAACCAAATCAAGACAATTACCCATGAACCCTCATTAAGTCAACTAGTGCAATGACCAAGTAAAGATCCATAAGATTACTCAATCAAGTAAACCCAACAATAACCATAACCAATGTCCAACTTCACATAACATATCATTTAAGAGTACATATCATCATACTTAGAAATAGAGACCAAACACATGTTCATAAGTGAAACCAATAATCATATAGTATCATCAATATGCAAGATCATCGTATAAATCTCATGTAGAATTATAAACATATACATATATAAGAAAATCATCCTAAAGCTTCACTCAAGTCTAACTAGTTCAATTTTTAAATAGTGTCTAATACCCCTTCGTAGACTAAGCTAAAATCTTTAGGTAATCCTAGTTTGAGTTCGTTCCTTTAGTTCATCTTACCTTTTGGGAAAATCTTGCCGTAACCGACATATACCACATTAGCTAATGTGGAATCTAATGTCAAAGAAACCTACATAAAAGGAAAGCGGACAACTTCCCACGATAGTACAAAAATATTAACATATCCACTAGGTTGATCCACTAGCTAGTATTCTTATGGGGGTAACATAAATCAAGAACGTGAGATATACTTAGGATCCTCTTCATGCTACATGCATTATGTCTGCAATATCATGAGTACATTTGTGATCCTACCTTCCATATTTGGGGAGGGACACTCCTCACACTAGTGTACTCGGTGCTAAGCCAGAGTCCCTTATGAAATGTATTTATTAATTGTTATAACATAATGTAGGTCATAGGGCCTATACCTTGTATAATCATTATCACCATAACTCAAATAATTGAATGAGTATTGTCCTTTCATTACAATTCTTATAAGTGAGGTAAGAACATTTACATAATCATTCATGAAAGCCACATTTTAAGTATTCACCATCCTCGTAACATTTACATCATAGCAAACACCTCACAAACCATAGTCAAGCCATTTTAATTCAACATCATACTAACCCTATCAATATTATTATAAGGTATAAATCAATAGAAAATTATCACATAATCACAAGTAAACATAATTGAAGTTAAAAGTTGATATAACAAGACTTACTAAGTCTCCTTCATAAGCCAACATCAAGGTTTTACCATCAACCCTCAAACTATAATACCTCTGAAATGAAATACGTGAAGCTAGAGACTAACATGTTTGTCATGAATTTATAAGGTCCTAAAATTTTTTATAAGGTGTTAATGAGGCAATGTCTAGTGTTTTAGATGATTTGGAAGTGAAACGTCAACGGACGACCAACACTTATGATGACTAAGTCACCTATGTGCCTCATCTGTAGTTTTGTGCCAATATATGTCTATCAAGAGATTATGATGTCTTTATATGATTTATTATAGTTTTTATTGTAAGTGTGTAAATTTTCATTAAGTTTGGAGGTCAAACGTCCAAGAATGTCGATGATGTTCAAAAGTCTTGCATTGAAACGACCTTGTGTGTCTTGGAATATTTTGTCGAGTTTTACGTGTTCCTTTTGGATGAAATTCATTTTGGATTTCCTAACTCATAAACAAACATTTATGTGTAGGAAACGTATGGGAAAACATCACCAAGGATACTCCAACGGTCCTTGATGAAGAACCCTTTCTTTCAGCCAAGACTACCCAAAACAGTCACAAAACAACAGAGGCAGTAGACGACTTGTTAGCCAGTCGAAGACTCATTGACGGGATTTGTTGGTCAGGAATTAGGAGTGAGATAAGTCAATGTCAAGGAAAACAGGTTGTCGATGGCAAAGCGTGGTTTGGTATTTCAACTGTGAGCTTACTGTAAGTTTCAAAGGTGAAATTGTAAATTCACCCCATTTATGAATTTCGGAGAATAATTAGGGTCACTTTAGGTATAATAAACATTTATATAAGCTTTGAACACCTAGATGAAATCATTTTTAAAAATCAAAACCCAATATCACTATGAAATTCTCTAGATTTCCATTGAGGCCAAAACTCAAGGAAGAGATTGAATTGGAGATTTGAGTGATGATTCTTCATCATGTTTGTGGATAAGAATCAATAAGATATGGTTTTGTATCCTTTAAATTCTATTTATCAAGGATGCAATCTTCAAAGTAATTTTCAAAGATTTATAAAAAGATTAATTTTATAAACTAAAATATATCATGGGTTCTTTCCTTAAAGGTTTTAGAGCTTTGAATGCTGATTAAACTTTTATTAATTTGATTATTTTTACTCAATTAACCTATGAAACCATGTAATGAATGAACACTAGTTTTAACCACTTTATGGGTTAAGTTATATTGACTTAATGCTTATGAATTCTAGCGTAGTTTTCTATTGGACATTGAATGATATAATAATTGTTTTGAATTGATATCAATGTTGATTTATATTGATAAATATATATTTAATTTACCTAGTATCATTGAATATCATACTTTATGTATTGATTATTGGTTATGGTCATGGGTAAGGGCCTTATGTTATTGAGTTTTATGATTTAGACATGGCTTGAAGTGTCGAGAATGGATTAACGGTACTCTGCCCTAATTTTCATTATTTTATTTTAATTAGACTTCAATTCTTTTGTGACTTGTATGGTGCACTTATTGTGGTGGTGTTATATGCTATACTTTCAATTTATGTGACCTCGTCAATGTTATTTTATGATTATGACTATCTTTGCCTTGTCGGCACTATTTAAAGTATTATGATGATTTGTATAGTTGATTTATGTTATGTATTATCATTTTCATTTACTTGTGATTTAAGTGAAAGTATGTGTTCTTCTATTGACGTTTTTAGGTGATCATGTTAGTCTATGACTATGTATTATGTGAGTGGTCGAAGTGTTGATGCATGATTATTCCTAATTTAATATATAAGTCTATTATGTATATATTGATGATGTTATTGTAATGTATAGGATGATCTAAAGATGATAAGGATCATTCATGTGTGCCTCAAAGAATGATATGCTTTATGTAATGAAGTAAAGTATGTTGTGTCTTGTTTTGGTAGACTTGTTTCCATTAAATGATACATGTATGAATGATATGTTAATATGAGATGTATTGACAAGAATCTTAATGGTTTCCTTCTTGTATAAGTGATGTACTTAAGGTTGGTATTCTAGAACGACATTATTTCTGTCACATATAAGGAGCACCCCCAAGAAGTAACATGGCGTACTTGACCTCTCAGAGGTCTTATACAAGACCATAGTTTTTATTTTATCGCATCGACATAGTAAATTTTGCAAAAAATTTAAATTTTTTCATCACACCTCGTATGCTAGAAACTTTACTTCATATATATATATATATATATATATATATATATATATATATATATATATATATAAAATACAACCCATTATACATATATAGACTCTAAGTCTCTTTTCCATCTTACACTAAACAACATTAGAATACATTAGGGACATGACCCATAAGACACATTACATAACTATACAATATTTAAAGACTTTACAATAAATACACATTAGGATATCCATGGACATAAGTATTCCTTTCCTTGAGCGTGGGAATAACCTATCAAGATTTTATCCATTAAATACATCCTTTAAGCATCCATCACCTACACTTTGTGTAAAACATAGAGTTGAATGGGATTAGCACAACAATGCACTAATTATGAAATCCATGCAAAAACATGCATTTAAAAGAGACGTTTTTCTTGAAAATCATATTTCATTAATTTTTGAGTAAATCCTTATGAAAACTTTAAACAATAGAATTTACATCATTTTTATACTCATAGAAACACAACCGCAAGCCAAACATCATAGAAAAGCTCATATAGAATTTAAGTCCAATTTTTGAGGTCACTTTATAGTGAGCTCATTCCGCTTTACAGTGAAACTCTTCCTTTTAATTCATTAGTTTCCCAAGTAATCCTTTAAGGATACTTGGTGCAATGTATAACCTTAGGGCCACAAGGAAAATCATACATATCATCTACATAAGACAACACCTACCATCGTAGAAGTATAATAAAACATAGACATAGTTAAGTCAAGAACTTGATAATATAGTCAACCAGATCAACATCATGCATAAAGACTCATATAATGTACATCTTCATAACAAGTAGACGAGTACTACAATGTCATGCATATGGACATAATCATAAAGATAAACATTAGGTCACATTCCTAGGACTTTCAAAGGATCTACTTGTGATATGTCTAGGTGGGTTCATTACTTCAACCTATACAAAGTAAGTTACCTTAAGTCCTCCTAGTTAGGATCCTATTCGTTTACTTCAATTGTCCATTTTACTTTAGGGAAACTATAACCTTAACCAAAACTAAGACCATTGGTGCTAAACATGGAATTTTATGTTGTAGAGACTTACACCAATCGAAGGTGTTCCTACTTAGCCAATGTAGAACATTAACATATATCCTAGTGTACTATGTGAATTCACGTTAATAGATCCTATGTGGCAAGAATAGTTTATGGAACTAAGAGATAGGTATTCCCTCTTTATACCATTTTGTAATTACGACCTCACCTCATGAAAAAACATGGGTGAATCATCCTCCAAGGAAATACAACACCTCATGTGGGTCCTTCGGTGAGTATTCCTCTGAGGGAAGTCAACATTCTTTAAGGGACAAAAGGCGAATTTTCCTCCAAGGAAAAACAATACCTCTCAATGTCAAATTCACTAGGTTCTAAGCTACATTCCCTTTGTTTTAAAACCTTTATTACATTTATTTATAAAACATAGGCTTAGTATATTTGATTCTCATTTGCTTATAGCATACTCAAGCACAAATCTAATTCAGAGTATTCTTAGGCATACCTCCCAATGTCCCTCTATTAACTGGATCATCTTACATGTGTGTATATATACATATATGTGAGCAAACCTTTGACATAACACATTAAGTCAAACAAGTTTATCCATACATATTCAATACGTATAGAAACTAAAACTAGAACTATCATATATAGGTGCACATGTGTAATGCATAGGCAAAGTCCCATACCCTTGCCCATACTAGTACACCTATAAAGTATTCCTAGTAAGGAATACATAACATACTTCATATACATATCCTTTACATGCATAGTAGTAGACATTAGTGAATATATGGACAACCTTTTATTTAGACACCATAACCTATACTATTTGTAACATATATGTGACTATGTGTGTACATTGGTCAACATGATCACATAATGGATATCAACAACATATTGAGTCATCCACCCTTTAGACCATAATACACGTTCAAGCATAAACCATACAACACACAATAGCACAGGAGACAAGCCCATTTCATATTACAATTAAGACTCCTAACATGTACTATTCATGCATTCCAATAGGGGTACATAGGTAAGGGATTATTAACCATTTTTAACTCATCAATGGAAGCAGATGTACTTCATAGTAACATGGATATACACATGCTTACACAATAGCCATACAACCTTAATCACAACTAGAATAGGAAAGTAGGCATAAGCTTCACATAGTATCATAATAAGCACATGATCACATTCATCAATTTACCTTCATGTCCATGGTCAACACATTTATATATTTGAAAATAAAGCAAAAAGCTCCACAATAAGTGGACCATATCACACAATGCCATACTAGGCTTCATCAACATTACTATAAAGCAATAAAGAAGTAGAAAAGTAGAGGGAATAAGTATTCTTACCAATTTCTCACCCATTGATCATCATTGATCAATACACATTATTCATCAATAAAATACATATATGTAAGTACCTAAATGTACTTTAAACATACTAGAAACCATGTACAAGTCGCTACAAGATTATACAATAACATACAAGGAAAGTAGAATAACATAGATCATTAGCTAATTTCTCTTAGATTGATTTTAGTTTTTATTTCACACATACTATATGTATAAGGCAGTATCAAAACCTTAATTTAACCATATTGAAATCATAATTACATACCTTCAAGATTAAGGTTATACATAGGCATTTAGGCTTATCGATTTGCTAGAGTATAGAAGAGTTTACCAATACTATGAACTCTCTAAGTCTTTGATCATCATTAATATTTTGTAAAAAATACACATACTCATTAAAACGATAAAACAAAGATAAATATTTTAAACTAACCTTTTCTCCCTAAAGCATAAAGAAATGTCATCCAAGCAATCACATTTAAAAAGACCATCGGACAAAACATAAGAGAGAGATCTTATAGAGCTAGGTTCTATGGCACAATATGAGAATGATGAAGAAGGGAAAATCTATCGTTCTATGGACTCTAATACAATTTTATGTGTCGCGACTCACCACCAATGATTCAAGACTCTAATAGACATGGCAATATGAGACACTTGGGCCATAAACAACTTTTAAAAACCTCGTGCTCCAATACAACATTTGTCACAATCGGGGAGTACCCCCTCGAAGTAACATGGCATACTTGACCTCTCGGAGGTCTTATACAAGCCCATAATTATCATTCATCGCATCGACATAGAAAATTTAGCAGAAAATTTGAAAAATTTCATAGCACCTCGTATGCTAGAAACTTTACTTCACATATATATATTAAATATAAGCCATAAGACATGTATAAACTCTTAGTGTCTTTTCAATCGTAGGCTAAACAACATTAGAATACATTAGGGACACGACCCATAAAACACATTACATAACTATACAATATTTAAAGACTTTACAATATATACACATTAAGACATCCTTGGACATAAGGATTCCTTTCCTTGAGTAAGGGAATCACATATCAAGATATTCACCATTCAGATATCCTTTAAGCACCCATAACCTACACTTTTTGTAAAACGTAGAAAAGAATGGAATTAGCACAAGAATGCACTAAGTATGGAAACCATAAAAAACATTAATTTAAAAGAGTCCTTTTCCTTGAAAATCATATTTCAATCCTTTTTAATAAACCTTTACAAAACCTTTAACAAATAGAATTTACATCATTTTCATACTTCAAAAAAATGCAACCAAAGTCCAAACTTCATAGAAAAGAACATATAGAATTTAAGTCCATTAGAGGTAACTTTACACTGAGCTCATCCGTTTTACAGTAAAAATTTTCCTTTTAATTCATTAGTATCCTAGGTAATTATTTAAGGATACTTGGTTCAATGTATCACCTTAGGACTACAAGGAAAACCATACATATCATCTGCAGAAGACAATACATATAACCATAGAAGTATAATACAACATAGACATAGTTAACTCAAGACCCTCATCATACAGTCAACAAGATCAACATCATGCACAAAGACTTATATTATGTACATCTTCATAACAAGTAGACAATTACTACAAAGTCATACTTATGGACATAAGCATAAACATTCACATTAAGTCACCTTTCTAGGACTTCCTATGGAGCTATTTGTGCAATCTCTAGGTGGGTTCATCATTTCCACCTATTCTAAGTAACTCACCTTAAGTCCTCCTTGTTAAGATCTTATTCAATAACTTCTATTGTCCATTTTACTTTTGGGAAACTAAAGCCTTAACAGACACTAAGACTGGGTGCTAAAAAGGGAATTTTGTGTTGTAGAGCCTTACACCAATTGAAGGTATATCTACCTAGCCAAGGTAAAACTTTAACATATATCCTAGCGTCCTATGTGAATTCACCTTGCTAGATGCGATGTGGCAAGCATGTTTGATGGAACTAAGAGATAGGTATTCCCTCTTCATACCATTTGGTAATTGGGGCCTCATCTCATGATAATACATGGGTGAGTCTTCCTCTGAGGAAAGTAAAGACCTCATGTGGGTCCTGAGGTGAGTATTCATCAAAGGGAATTCAACAATCTATAAGGGACAAAAAGTGAATCTTCCTCCAACGAAAGTCAACAACTCTCAATGTCATGTTCACACGATGCTAAGATAAGTTACCTTTATTTAAAAACCTTTATTAAATTTATTTATAAAACATAGGCTTAGTATAAAACATAGTATATTTGATTCTCATATGCTTTTGGCATGATTGATCATACTCAAGCACCTATCTAATTTAGAGTATTCTTAGGCATACCTCCCAATGTCTTCTATAAACTAGATCATCATACATGTGTGTTTGTGTATACATATAAGAGATAAAACCTTTCACATAACACATTAAGTCACACAAGTTCATACATATATATTCATACATACAGAAACAAAAACTAGAACTATCCTATAAAGGAACACATGTGCAATGCATAAACAAAGTCCCATACCCTTAACCATAGTAGTTCACCTATCAATTCATCCTAGTAAGGAATACATAACATATATCACATACATATACTTTACATGCATAGTAGTAGACATTAGTGAATATGAGAAAAAAAATTCATTTAGACACAAGGACCTATACTTCTTGTAACAAGCATGTGAGTGAGTGTTTAGTTGGTCAACATCATCACTTAATAGATATCAACAACATATTGAGGAAGACACACTCATCGACCATAATATAGCTTCAAGCATAAACCACACAACAAATAATAGCATAGGAGACAAGCCAACTTCGTAGTACACATAAGACTCTTAACTTGTGCTATTCACGCATTCACATAGGGGTACATAGGTAAGGTAATATTAACCATTTTTAACTCATCAATGGCAGAACCTATATTTCTCCATAACATGAATATAAACATGCTTACACTATAGCCATATATCTAAAATCACAACTATAACAGGAAAGTAGGCATAAACTTCATATAGTATCATCATAAGCACATGCTTATATATAGATTTGACAATAAAGTAAACACCACCACCATAAGTTTAACATACAACAAAATTCCATAAAAGGATTCATCAACATTACTATAAAGAAATAGAGAAGAAGAAGAGCAGAGGGAATAATCATTCTTACCAATTTCTCACATTTTGATTATCATTGATAATACACCTTATTCATCCGTAAAACACATATATGTAAGTAGATAAATTTAATTTTAACATATAACAGACCATGTAGAAGGCGCTACAAGATAATACTATAACATAACACAACACATTAATATACTTGGAAAGTAGAATAACATAGATCATTAGAAAATTTCCCTTTCATTGATTTTATATCATATTTCATACATATTATAATTATAAGATTTAATCTAAAGCTGAATTTAAACATATTGAAATCATAATTACATACCTTAAAGATTAGGGCTACAATATAGGTATTTAAGCTTATCGATTTGTTATATTAGAGAAAACTTTACCAATACTATGAACTCTCAAAGTCTTTAAAAATCATTAAATTTTTATAAACAATACACTCATTAGTCAGTAGCTAATTATATAATAAATCAAGACGAAATCATGGTTCATCTAATCTTAATTCGGGATCCATCACACACTTAGCTTTTTGACGTCATAGCCTAAAGGAATCTAGATCAACTCATGAAAGTATTTCTTAATTTCATCAATAAGGATTTATAACTAAAAAAATAATACATTATATTACTATAAAACAGTACCTACAGTAGTTTATACATCATAAAAACTCTACCGATCTCACAATCGGCTTCAAGGCAACATCTAGAAACATAGGCTATTCATGTTCAAATCTTCATATATTTATAATTATGGACATATAATCACAAATAAACAATAAATTAAAGTAAATAAAAATAAACACAAGAAATTCAACGTAGGAGAATCACCATTTAATCAACAACAAGCCATTATCACAAAGCCCATGCAAGACCTGATCCAATTTTGGAAGGAACATGAGTTCAACATGAAATTGGAGTAAAATAACCTTCATATCACTTTATTAACTTCAATTCATCATGATTTAATCATTAAAATTTTTTTTAGAAAGAATCCATCGCTAGATTGGAAGATTGAGATTTCTTTGAAAAATGTTAAGAAGAACTTTCCAAGTGAAAGGTTACTTGAAAATGAAGTATTGCCATACCTTTTATTATTTTAAAACCTCTTAAACTTGATGATTCATCCATGGAAAACCCATCTTGAATCTGTTCTTGAGTTTCACCAACAATGGTGATTTCTAGAGAGAGTATTTTGGGAGGGAAAGGCTTAAAACATGTGGGTTGATTTTAGAATCGGTTGGTAACATTTATTTATGACTTATATAAACACAAAATAACTTAAATAAAACCATAAAAATATGTTTAGGACGTGGTGTAAATTTCCTATTCACCCCTTTAATTAACAGCACACATGCTGCCATAGTTGGCCACCTTCAACGATGGAAATGACGGGGCGTCGAGGCCATGATGGATATTCCTTGCCTCCGTCGCCTACCACTTAGTAAAAATTTGCTTAAGACCTGACCAAGGAAGTTATACCTCGACCATACCTTCTCGACGGGCCGTTGGTGGACCAACAATCCATCATTGGGTCCTTCTTTTGGGGCCTCTTATGGGTCCCTTTAGAAGTCGTAACCAGATGTTTCCAACGTGATTACAAACATTAAAATGTTATACACCTTCAACATAAATTTAATACAAAACAAACACATAAAAGATGTCCAAAAAGTCCAAGCCCCATCATGACATACGATGAACGTCTTAGGGGCTATCTTTCGAACGCCTTGGACGTCATTGGGTGTTTAACCTCTAAACAAATTTAATATTCATATACAATCATTTAACGTAATTATATAACATTTAAAAAGTTTTTACACTCATTTCTTAAATATTTAAGCTTGCACACATGAGGCACATAAGAGACTAGTCGTCGAACGTCTTGGTCGTCCCTTGACGTTCGACTTCCAAATCACTTCAAACATTTGATACTGCCTCTAAACTATATTATAAGAAATTTTAGGACCTTATAAACTTAATAACAACATGTTAGGATCTAGAAACCTTATCTCATTATCAGGGTCTTACAATATCATTCTTATGAAAGTCATTAAGTTATCCTCTTCTTCATTGAAAGGTAACCCTAGTGGTCTTTTTTGGTACGATGAATGTGATTTGGGTAATTAACTAGATATGGAACCTCTTTGTCACATCCATGTTTACCCCCGTATACTTAACTAGTGTCCTCCTCCACCTTGAGGACTAAGACTAGTCTCTTAGTTTAAATCATTTCATTTATAGATCATATTTAGCGGAAAATTAAAAACTTTTCATTACTTATAATTGGAGGTTTAAAACTATCTCTATAGACACATAATATATAAATATTTAGGATACATAGACCCTTCGTATAGGAATATTACTTTGTATTCTACGTCTAATGCACATAAATATACATAAAAATATCATAATCATTATAGTCATGGTCATTTGATAACCGTCTACTAAGAGTATATCAAATTTTTTTCCTAGACCATACATAAACTCAATAAGACAACATATAGGTCATACAAATGCATAGTTCTCAATTGAATGGAAAGAAACGTGTCTTAAAACTCATAACAATTCCATAAGCTAGATAGTGTTATTACCCTCGGAAGTTGAGGAACTACCTTAATGGATGAATAAGAGATCCAAGTCTTCTTCAAGTCGCTTCAAAGCACTTCAACAAACGAAACCTTAAATGTTGGGGAAAAGGAAGAAATGGAGTTAGTACACCACTTCTATGATGTATGAGACAATATGCACATATAAGATCAAATCAGGATAAAAGGGACAATTTATTAAAACATGCAAATTATTCTATGAAAAGCCTTATGGATAATCAAGCAAATCATACATCTCAAGAAGGCATGTTCATCAATTCAAAGAAAATAACATACTTGTCAACATACTTTAACCCATAATCTAATATAATCCTACCATCAAGTAATTACATCACAAGCACGGATAAGAGTTCATCATATCATAATAAAGCAACACTACACATGAATCCTCATAAATCAAACATGTGCAACAACCAAGAAAATCCCCATATCAATTGAGTGCTATGGGGATTAGACTAGGGAGAAGGGGGAGTTGGCTTCATATAAATTGATGGATGTTTCTAAAATATGATACACTCAATTGAAGGATAATAGGCCGGAGGAATCCGGTCCTATTGAGTGGGAGGAAATTAAGGAAGATTTTCTTGGTAAGTACTTTCCCCTTAAAAGGAGGGAAGTTAAGGTGGAGGATTTATCAATCTCAAACAAGGAAATATGAGTGTTGAGGAGTACTTTTTGAAATTCTCATCTTTTTTTAGTTGTTCCCCTTTCTCTTATGTCTAGTCCAAGTGATGAAATGAGTCATTTTGGGATGGGAGTAGCGGACGTAGTGATGGAGCAATGTCGTACCACTATATTACATGATTATATGACCCTTGCTAGACTCATGGTGTATGCACAATCGATTGAAGAGTCTAAACTTAGAAGGATGGTTAGATGCTTAAAAAGGATTGGTGCTAGTGACCAAGAGCAAACTAGAATGAAGAAGAGGTCTTAAACTTTTGAAGAACCTAAGAGTGCTAAGGTTAAATTGGAGAAAGGAGGTGGTTCAAAATATGTCAAAGCTACTTGTGTAAAATGTGGAAAGAAACATTCTGGTGAGTGTTTATTGGGTACTGGGAGTTGCTATGGCTTTTATAAGGAAAAACATTGGGTGAGATATTTTCCTATGATTGCTTCTAGAGGAAGAGATTGTCAGCAAATTGCTCTTAGTGTTACAATGGATGATGTTCCAACAAAGAGGAATTTTTATGCACTCTAATCTAGAGAGGAAAAGTCGGATGAGAGTGATGATGATGTTTTTAAGTTCTCTTTATGTTGTTATAACAATGAGTTCCTTCTAAGTGGGTTAGTATGGTTAGTAGATGGGATGAATGTCCTAAAAGTATATTGCATCTGCATGGTGTTTAGGAGTTTTGTTGGAATTGAATTTTATTACCTTCTTCCATTGTTTATTCCATGAAGTCATGATTATATTGTAAGATTTGTTTATATGATGTTCCATTTCATATTAGCAATGATCATATCAAGAATTGCTTAAAAGTTGCATTTTTGAAAAATTGGTAAAAATTACTATAGCATTAATACAGTTCACTGTAAAAAAAATTGGGAAATTGACTAATTGATTCTTTTGTCTAAAATTGTTGTAAGGTGGTTAGAACTGACGTATATAAGACTTATATATAATATAAAATGAGATTTTACTATTTGGAATGAAGCATGTGAGTTTTGAAGCATAATGAGTTATACAATTGTTTTCTAGTTTCTTGGTTTGTTGTGAATCTTTTGATTATGTGAAAATTATATCTTCTTCATTGTTATGTGTATTATTGTATGGTTATTAGCTTCTAGTTGAATCTCTATTCTTGGAAGTGTTTGGAGAGTAGCAAGTGTCATTCGAGGACGAATGTTGTCCAAGTGGGGGAGATTGTAAGACCCTAAAAATGATTTAGGTGAACTGGAGACTAACATTTTACTCTTGATGTTCTATAGTCTTAAATAGGTATATTATATGGCTTAGACTAAGTTTCTAAGAGTTTAGGTGCATTTGAAGTAAAACGTCAAGGGACAACCAAAACGTTCGACGACTAACTCACCTATGTTCCTCATATGTGGTTCTATGTGTTTATCTGATATTCATAAAGTTTTAAGGCCTTTAAATGATTTATACCATGTAATAGGTAGTGTTTTAAGTTTCGTCGAGTTTTGAGGTCAAACGTCCAAGAACGTCCATGACTTTTGAAAGATGTGCCTTTAAATGATCTTGTGTGTCAAAGCATGTTTCATCAAGTTTTACGTGTTCGTTTTGGATGAAATTCATGTGAGAGGTTCTAAAATAATATACGGTCATCTTTGGGTTATAAAATTCTTGTAAAACATCCCTAAGGACCAATGAAAAAGGACCCGTGTTGGTGGCCAAAAACTGCCCAAGGCAATCTACCTACGGATGACAATCGATGTCCAGTGTCCTGGTCGACGACCCGTAGGTGGTGGGTGTTTTCTGGTCCTTATCCAGGGAGAAATAATCCCAGTTTCAAGTCTCCAAGCCCATGGACGAAGGCCAGGATTTCCCGTGCATAGACCTACACCCCATCGATGGGTAACCGTCGATGTTGGTCTGTGCTATGCGCAGTTCACGACCAAGTTGAGGGGTGAACTTGTAATTTAACCCCACTTCAAAATAAGACTATTGGAGGTTCTTTAAGGGTATTTTGGGTATTTTAAATGTTTTTATGAGGCTAAACAGATTGAATACTTCATTCTTCAAAAATTGAATTCCCAAATCCCTTAGCATTCTCTCTAGGATTGTATTAAAGATTGAACTCAAGGATGATATTAAAGTTATTAATTGAGTGGATATTATTCATCAAAGTGAATAATTATCTTCATAAATGTATGGATATTGATCCTTGAAACTCTGTTCATCAATGATCCACAATTCTCTAGATGTTCTCTAAAGTTTTTAAAGTTTAATTGTCCAATTTCATGTTTCTACCATGGATTCTTGCATCAATTGTTTTTAAACGTCTATTATGGATTATATTGATGTTGTATTTATTAATTTGATCTAAATTACCTATGAACCCATGAATTTGGATGAACTCTAGTTTTTGGCTAAGTAGTGGGTTACTTTATATTGATCTAATATTGATGAATTCTTATGTGGTTTTATATGGTCTATTCCTTGATGTAATAGTTGTAGTGAATTGATATATAGGTTGTATAGATTGATGAATTTACATTTAATTTACCTAGTTCATTGATTATTGTTATTTTATGTTGAATTATTGGTTATGGCCTTGGGTAAGGGTCTTTGTTATCGAATTAAGTAAGTTGACTTTGAATTGAAGTGTTGAGGATCATGTGGGGGTATGATGCCCTTTTTTATTTATTTTATTGTTTTTTTATGCTTCAATTATATATTCATTGGTATGGCCCACTTATGGTGGCGGTTCTATGTATTTTACTTGCAATTGACGTGGCCTTGTCGGTGTTATTTTATGCAATATGATGATGATGACCTTTTTGGTAAATACTTGAAGTAATATGACTATTTGTGTAGTTGTAATATCTGAATAATGAAAATACATATCTACATGTGAAGTCATATTTGTGTTCTTCTATTCATGTCATCATAGATGATCATGTTACCCTATAACGTCGACCTTGTGTATTTGGTCAGCATGTGGTGCCTGGTCTATGACTTGTGACCCTTGCTTGATGTATATATAAGATTATGAGTATGTGATGTATTGAATTAGGATGCTACAAATCTTAGCCTTGAATGTCTAAATGTCATGTGACCTTAAATGAAGTTAAGATGATCTTTTATGTTAAACCTTGAACCTAGTGGTAAGGTTATGAATGTTGAACTCGTGAGTCGTAATAGTATCCTTCATAGTAAAGGAATGATAGAAATAAGGATAATTAGGAAAGTTATCATGATCTTGTTGTCTCTATTGGAAGGTAGCCTTATGAGGACCTCTTTTGTAGGGTAAATCTGATTAGGTTATGAACTTGTTATGGAACCTTTTTATGTGAACTTTAAGTGTGAATTACTCTATGATAATGAAGGCTAGTAATGATTGAGTATGGTAAGTGAAGTAGTTCAAGTTAAAGCGTGAGACTATATTACAAAGCATGCCCTTGATATTCCTTAATCATGTGCCTACATGGGATGTGTCCTAGTTCTATCATTGGCAAGTAGAAAACCCTAATCAGAGTAGGTTATAACTCCGTATTCCATGTCTTTATATCATGGTATTTTTCAGTTATTGACTATTCTAATCATATGGGATACTTACTAGCATTAGATAAGTTCTATGATGTTTAGGTTGTGGTATGGGACTCTATCTAGACATTGCATAATATGCTTTAAAGGTGTTAGTTGGAGTCCCTAGATCTTGTACAAGACCATTAATTGAAAGTCCTTTATGTGATATATGGGTCTTAATGAACTAATGAATGTAATGACTTGCTTTAAGTAAGAAAGTATGCTACTGGAATAAGTAATTAACTAGAGTGGTTAAGGGTTTTCTACTTAAGGTGTGAAGGGGGCATAGGAATGGTCACATCGTATCTTACCTAGAAAAGCTTCAAGAATGACTCTACTTAGGGAAGATGTTGATTATGTCGACATGATCCAAACTTGGGAAGTCTTAAGGATTATTTAGGTAGTTTTGGAGAGGTAAATCATGGATTTCATCT
This sequence comes from Solanum lycopersicum, assembly GCF_036512215.1. NCBI lineage: Eukaryota > Viridiplantae > Streptophyta > Magnoliopsida > Solanales > Solanaceae > Solanum > Solanum lycopersicum. The sequence continues at coordinate 17,955,198 of NC_090804.1, read as the reverse complement.
TCTTTATGTAGTTTAATAAGTCTTTTGATATCCTTGGATGAGGAAATGTCATATTGTCTATTTGTTGATATGTTTGATATCTTGGAGTTTCTATAATTATAAGTTTTTGACGGTCATTTAGGTATCCTTAGGGTGGTTGTATAGGTGGTCTCTCTTTGTGTTAGTTAAGTGAATAATGGGATAGCTTTGAGTAGGATAATAAGGTTAAGTACTTCACTGTACAGTAAAGAGACATCACTGTTTAATTATCCTAAAAATGCATTAATTCATTCAAATGTTATTTTAGGTGTTTCTAAGTTATTAAATGTTGTTCTTATTATTATAATATGATATCTAACAGAAAAGATTCATATTTCAAATTAATGTTCATTTTCATGATTTTTATGCATAATGTCATACTTAGAACATGTGGTTGCACTAACTCCATGCTTTTATCTATCTCTATAGTTCTTGGTAGGTGAGGAGCGTTAGGAAATTGAAGAATTGGACCATAGCATCGTCCAAGAGAAGTTGAAGTATAACCTCATTTGACTCAAATGCATATATATCTTTTATGTTTTAATTTGAAGTATTTTTATACCCAAAGTATTTCTATATTTTGATATATCGGCCGTGTCCCAAGTATTATTGTGTATTAAGATTATGAGACTGACAGTTAGTATTTCCTATTGTTTTATATGAAAGATATTTTTAAAGACTGATATGTTTTGTGAATATTTTTAATTCCGCACTACATTTATTATGTTTATGCGATGAATAATATGTAAGGGCTTGTATAAGACCTCTGAAAGGTAAATTATAACGGTTTCAATCTGAGAATTCCCCTAACTTCTTTAGTGTGGTTTCGGGATGTGACATAGACACGATAAAGGGTTCATGCAGAATATCGAGCAAAATGTCAAACTTTTTAGTTACTAGAGGGGTAACAAATGATAAAGTATCACCCGGATCAAGTAAGAAAAATACATCAATAGAGAAGACCTTTAACATACCGATCACCACGTCGGGAGAAATCTCAATTTCACCCCTAGAGCAGAGAGCATAGAAGCAATTCTTCTTTAGAGCTTCACTAGAACCACTTGCTTGATCTTGAGTAACTTTTTCTTGACCATTCATATTAGGAAAATCCCTATCATTGGGTCCACTCATTCCACAACAAGAACAATTTCCCATTCCTACCAAGCATTCATAAAAATGGGCCTTTCCTCACTTGGCACATATATACTCCTCATTGGGTGAGTTTCGACTCCTTTTCTTTTGGTCTCTAGGTTTGTTAACCTTATCATCACGATCCTTAGGGAACTTGGTTGGAATTTTATTAGAAACTTTCTTCCTAAATCAAGGCTTGTCATGTATCTCAAGCCTATTCTTTGAAGAACCTCCATCAACAGATCTTACCCTCTTAGTGTCTCTACTTTTCCCCTTAGACCTTGCCTCTTCCACATGTTTTTTATCTACCATAAGGTGAGAAATTTTTGATTTTTCATGTCGCATAGCCGAATAACATTCCCCTTGTAAATTATCCAACACCCCTGTCACAAAGTGGCTAAATTCATCTCTAGGATCGGAAACCAAATAAGTAGCATATATTAAAAATTTAGTGAATTTCAAAGAGTATTCATGAACACTCTTACCTCCTTGGTAAAGGTTGTTAAACTCCACCACATAAGATTCCCTCATCTCCCTAGGAAAGGACGGATCAAGAAAAGCTATCTTGATGATCTCCAAAGTCACCGGGTCACCACTTGATTTCGTATTATCCCTCTATTGGACATGCTATTCTTGAGCCACATCTTTGAGTTGATATGTGGGTAACTCAGACTTCTCTCTAGTATACAACCCCGTAGGCAAGAGTATCTTGTAGATTTCATCAATGAACTATTGAGGATCTTCTTCAACCTGGGACCCGTAGAAAGTAGGAGGAATCATCTAAGTGAAAACACTTAGACAGGAGGCTAGAGTAGCCAATTGTTGATGAGAACGGGGTACAACCTCCTGGTTAGCTGGAGTTGTCATAGCTTGCGCTTGAGAAGTGGTAGCATAGGCCAACTGGATAAGGGCATCCCTTATGTCACCATTCGTCAAAGGTGGAGGATTCGCCGGAGCTTGGTCATCATTCCCACCTTCCTCAACAAGATAAACTTGATTACCATGGGAAGGAGCTCCCACATTGGCAATCTTATATTCAAGCCTTCATTCCACATTCCTTAGAGTTTTCATTTACTATAATAAAAAAATAGGATTAGATGCAAAAACACACAATAAGTACACTCCAATGACACGATTTTTTATATCCAAGAAAGTGAGTGTATTCAAGGCCTCATGTAGGTTCCTATATATAAGTGTGGCGCTTCACAATTATGAATATGAACTTACATAGACGATGTTGACAAATACATTGACTCAAAGATAATTAAATCTCATGCTCTAATACAAGGTTTGTCACATCCGAGTTTACCCCCTAGAAGTAACTGACATCGTCGTCCTCCATGAGTACTAAGACTAGCCTATTATTTTACAGCATTATATTCATAGGACATATTTAGAAGAAAATTAGAACTTTCATCACTTCTAATTGTAGGTTTACATATATCAATACATACACATAACATTTATATATCGAGTATACATACGCCATTCGTATTGAAAGATAACTTAGTCCTCTACTTTTATTGCACATAAATATAAATAGAAAATATCAAAGTCAAAATAGTCGTGTTATCTCATAACCATCTACTAAGAGTATATCAATTTTGGGCCTATCCCATACATCAATTCAACTAGAAAACATATTGGTCATACAAATATATAGTACTCAATTAATAGGAAAGAAAAGAAAGGGTCTTATAACTCATAACAACTCCATATTCTAGATAGTGGCATCACCCTCGGAAGTTGAGGACCTACCCTACTTGGATAAATAAGAGATCCAAGAATTCTTCAAGTCGCCTTCAAAACACTTCTTCAAAGACCAGAAGCTAAAATGTTGGGGAAAAGGATGAAATGGGGTTAGTATGTCACTTGTAGTAAGTATGAGACCATATGCACATATAAAATCAAATCATGCTAAAAGGGACATTTTATAAAAACATGCTATTTTATTCTTTGTAAAACTTATGCGTCATCAAGGAAAACATAAAACTCAAGAAGTCATATTCATAAAGTCAAAGCAAATAACATACTTGTAAACATACTCTATCCTGTAATCTAATATAGCCCTACCATCAAGTAATTACATCTCAACTATGGATAAGAGTTTGTCATATCATAATAGAGCAATATTATTACTCATGAATCCTCATTAATCAAACAAGTAAAATAACCAAGAAAAGACCCATAACCTTACTCAATCAAGTGACCCAACATGAATCATGACTAATATTAAACTTCACATAACATAACTTATTAAGGATATAAAACATCATACTATAAAAACATAGACCAATTACATGTTCATAAGAGTATCAGTAGCCGTAGAGTATATTTGCATTAATTATCATATGCATACATAATATCAACCTTCTAAAACGTCAGTTTGTCAAACTAGTGCAAGGCATAGTTAGAGTCTAATACGCCTACCTATTCTAAGTGAAACCTTTGAAGTCACCTTAGTTAGTTTATCCTTCATTCGTTCATTTTAGTTTAGGGAACATTTGCCTTAACCGACATAGATCACAATAGCTAAATGTGGAATCCGGTGTTGTAAAACCTTACACCAATGGAAAGTGGTCTGTTGGCCAAAGTAAAACCAAACATATACATAACTTTCTATGTGGACCCATTAAATAGTCTTTCTATGGGGGTAACATAGTTCAAGAACAAAGATATAGGTATTCCCTCTACATACCACTTGGCAATTGGGGCCTCCTCTCACGGGAATCCATTGGTTGAGTGTCCCTCGTTAGGGAGTCAACACCACATGTAGAACTAGAAGGTGAATCTTCCTCTATAGAAATCCATCACCTCCAATTGTCAAGTTCACTCGGTTTTAAGCTAAGTTCCTTTATTTAAATGTCTTTATTAATCATCATAGATTATTGTAGGTCATACGGTCTAACCCTTGTATAATCATCATCATCATAGCTCAATAACAATTGTTTGACTGTAGTCCTTTGATCATAATTCATGTAAGTGAGGTTAGCACATTTTAATTTTCATTCATAATGAGAAACATTTGTTATTATCACCATCCTTATAACATTTACATATTAATCAACCTCACTATCATAATCATGATATTTCAATTCAACAACATACCACCCTATCAATCCTAATACAAGGCATTCTCCAATACAACATCATGACTTAATCATAATTAACCACAATTTGAAATAAAAGATAGTGATGATAAGACTTACCAAGTCACCTTCATATTTCATCATCAAGGTGTTACCAAAAATCCCCAATTCAATAGAATTTCGGTATACATCATCATACGTCAATAATCAACATGATAACAAGGAGAGAAGAATCACTACATCACAATTCAATACTAGATCATAGATTAAGACAAGGTACTTAGGTCAATTCACTTTGTAACCAATATAATCTTCTGCGGAACTAGCATGAAAAACAAAAAATAATCACTAAGTAGTAATTCAACAAATAATATACTTAATTGAACAAAATACAACCTAATTCATATCAAGATCAAACCTAGGGTTAGGGGTTAAGGGTCATTTTGTACAAACTCGACAGAACCATAAAGATATATAATAATTAAGTTAGCATAAATGTGAATCAATTCATATTATCCAATGTAAAACACAAACAAACAAATTCATAACATAATTTTCAAGATTGAGAAAGACCCACATGAAAACTCAACTTTTATAAATACTTTGACGGAGCCCTTTGAGGAATGAGATCTCAAAGGTGAATTAGATCCCATACCTGAATGTTTGATGAATAATTGATGGTTAAGTAATCCCTATATAGCCCCAAAATTCCTCCCCTAGCTTGTCATCAATGGTGTCTTCCAATAGAGAGAGAAAGAAGAGAGAAGGAATAGCGTTTTATTTTGAGAGTTTTAATTAGACTAAGGGGTTGGGGTCTTTATAAGTGGTTTTAATTAGGTTAATTAGTATTCCATTAATCCCTAAATAACCACAAAACCCTTTAATTAATTAGGTAATACTAACTTATAAACATGAAGGAAATGGACCCTCATAGATGAGACCCCATCGATGGTCCGTCTGTGAATAAAGGAGTGGTCCCTCTTCCGTGCTTTACACTCGTCGACTTGGTCAGAGAATTGTGTAGGACATTATTCCAAAACATATTCTATGTTTTTGTATATGGTTTGCAACGACGCCCCATCTCTCCACAAACAAATCGTCGATTGCCTCTCGTGCACACTGCCCAAGCAATGTTGACTCCAACGTGCAAAGGTTCTCCTCATGGGACCTTGGTTGGTCCTTACGGAGTCGTAAAAGGACTTTCGACCATGAAGCTTCTTTAACACATGATATACACTCTTCCACCAATTTTCATCGTTTTCCAACTCCTAATATCTAGTCAAATAGGCTAAGGCTAGCTAGTACCTCCTGGAACTATTTTTCAAACGTCATGGACGTTTTGATTTCTAGAATTCCTAAATGTCTTATAAAAATTAAAATAGGGCGTAATAAGTGTCTAGACTTTCTGACATTATGTTAGGTTTTAAGACATGCCTTGGTTTTTTTGAAATGTTACTCTTCATATGATTTTTAAGTGTGAATTACTCCATGAGAACAAAGGCAAGAACTGAGTGAGTATGTTATGGAAAGTATCTGTACTTGAAAAGGAGACTAGAGTACAATGTAGAGCTACTTGAAAATGATAGTAGAGTACATAAAAGACCTTCATATTTCTTAACATTGTGCCTACATGGGATGTGTCCTACTTCTACCCTTGGCAAGTAGAATACCCTCATCGAAGTAGATTACAACTCTGTATTCCATGATTTGGTACCATTGTATACGTAGGTTATTGCCTATTGTCTTCATATAGTATATATACTAGTATTAAAGAAGTTCTATGAGGTTTAGGTGGTGGTATGGGACATTATATTGACATTGCACAATAGGCTTTGAATGTTTTAGTGAGAGTAGGTCTTCTGCAAGACCATTACTTAAGTGTCCTTTATGTGATTAGTGTCTATTAAATTAACTAATAAATGTAATGTGTTAAGAAAGAATGTTAAATTAATAAGTACTTATCTAGAGTAGTTAAGGGTTGTCTAGTTAAGTAGTCAAGGGGGCAGAAGAATTGTCACTTCGTATCTTACTTAGATAAGTCAAAAAAATTACTCTAGTTGGGGAAGATTGTTGATTATGTAGACATGATTGAAACATAGGTATTTTGAAGGATTATTTAGGTAAACATAGACATGATTCAAACTAAGTCTTTTCATAATTTTTGAAGGGAGAATGTCATATTATGAATGTTGTTTTATTAAGTCTGAATGATTTCATCTTAGGTAGTCTAAAGGAAATTTTATGTGTGTGTGAAAGGTATTTTACGGGCGGTTGATGCCAAACTCAATCAAGTTAATATGTAGAATCACCTTTTGTAGGATTATCTCATGTTCATGTGTGCATTTCATTATAGGCGTTATTAAGGATCATTTAGGTGTTTCTAGAGAGGGTGTACTTTGTCTTACTTAAGGGAGTCTTAGGATAGCCTTTATTAAGATGGTTGCATTCTAGAAAGTGTCTAGCGTTATATAAAGAAAATTCACTGTAACAGTGAAAGAGCTCACTATACACCGAATTAGTTAACTGTAAGGTTGAAATTAAAAATATGATTAAATGCTTATTTGATCTCTTATGTGTTTCTAAGGTGTTATATTTTATTCTTATTCTTATGATATGACGTTTTAATAAACGTATGGTTTTATTATTTTATGCATAATGTCATACTTAGTACAAGTGTTTGTACTATTTCCATTATCTAAAGGTGTAGTTGAATGGTTAGAAGGATCGTGAAGGAAAGCTTGGATTCTATAATCTTTAAACACAAATTGAAGTATGTCCTCAAATGACTGGAGGGCACATATATGTCTTTTATATCAAATTACTGTAATAGACTAAGTATTTCTATATTCATATATGGGTTGTGTCCTAAGTATTCTTGAGTAAAATAATCGCATATGTTGAGACTTGGTGTTTCTATGATTTTAATGTGAATGTTTTAAGATATTTCTGTGAAATTTTTTTTAAATTCCGCACTACTCTTCATACTTATAAATGCGATGAATGATACGAAATGACTTGTACAAGACCTTCGAGAGGTCAAGTAAACTAGTCCACGACCTACGGAACGCCGTTACTTTTAGGCTATAAGTACGGGTCCTGACAAGCTCTATGTCAAAGCATAGGTTATCAAAGTTGTCTTAGGAATCAAAAAGTCTCATAATATAACATCTAGTAGAGTCTTGACCATCGGTGTGAGTCGCGACACATCTATGGGCGAGACGCTATAGGACGATAGTGTTTCACTTTCTTCATCAATCTTATGTCGTGCCTTTAGAGTTGAGGTTGTAAGAGTCTATTCCTAACCTCTTCTGTTGTATTTATTGGGAATGACTACTATAAGGATGGCCCCTAGAAGGTTGGAATAAGTAATGTTGGAAGAGGAAGTTCCTCTTCAAGTTGAGCAAGTTCCTCAAGGAGGTGAAGGTAATAAGTTTTTATGGTTCCTCCAAAAATTACTAGTGGTTAAATTAGAGAGGTTTTTATTACTTTATCTCGATCTTTGACTACCCATGTGAATATAGGTAGTATGCCTAGAATAAATATTGTGGAGAGCACTATGACATCTAGATTGATAGATTTTTTGAGGATGAATCTTCCTATTTTTTTACTCTAAAGTGGGAGAGGATCCCTAATAGCTCCTACATAGAGTGTATATGGTGTTGAGTACTATGGGGGTGACTTCTACAAAAAAGGCAGATAACAAGAGTTCCTACATGGAGTAACAGTGGTTGCTTTTGTTGGGGGAAGAATTATCACAAGGTGATATATTTTCCTACCATTCCATCTAGAGGAAGAGAGGTCAAGATAGCTCATCCTAATGTTCCGGGTAATGATGTTCCAAAGAGGAAGCCTCGCTTCTATGCACTATAACACTTCAAAATCCAAAACGTGTTCTGGATCCTAATATCAGTTCATAAGGTTTAGACACCAATTTAAGGTATATTTTAATTAATATAAGTAATTTAGGAAATCTCGAAACCAAAACTTCCAAGAACATCCAAGACGTCCGGAAACTAGTTCAATGAGATGCTATTGTGTATGAGACTATTTTTTACAAGCTGTTAGTAGTCGGAAAATGATGAAAATTGGTGGATGGGTGTAAAACATGTATTAGAGTTAATTCATAGTCAAAACCTCTAGGCCTGAATAACCAAGGACCAACCATTGGACCCTGAGGAGGACCCTTGCAATTTGAGGTCAAAGGACTGCCGAAGTCAGTGGGCGTATGCCAATCGATGGGAGTAAATGCCCACTGTCTATAGTACCCTATAAAAGATCTTGGATGGTTAATTTTGACAACTTTCTAAACGTGCAAACGCATGTACGATACAAAAGGTAGTAGTCGTCGATTTACCCACGATCCTTCGATCGTGGTGTCGTGTGTGATAATTAGTTTTCACTGCACGATTTGACTAATTTCATTTAATTAGATCATAGTTAGGAATTTAATTAGGGGGTAAGGGTAGGTCTAATTAAGTCAGTTCACCCCTGATATAAAAGCCTTAACCTAATTAACCTAACCTAAAGCTCTCATAAATCACAAACCCAAACTCTCTTTCTTCTCTTATTTATCTCTTTAAAGAAAACTTAATTAAGAAAAAGATAGGGTAGGGTTAAAGGGATTAAAAGGTTCAATTTCCTTCATCAAACTTCACCAATTAGTATGGTATGGGAAATCTTTCACCTTAGAGACTTCCTTCCTCAAAAGGTTCCATCAAATTGATTTTGAAAGTTGGTTTTTTAAGTGGATTGCATCCATGTTGGGTAGGTCCTCACTTTTCAAGGGCAATGCCACTATGAATCCTATGATGTTGCTTTAATTTTAAGACTCTTAGATTTCTTTCCTTTTCATTTGGATAATAAACATTGTATGACCTTTATGCGGTCTTATTGTATTGATGTTTGGGCTAGGTCCAATTTGATATACCTTTACTAGATGGTTATGAGATGAGACGACTATTTTAGAAAATATTATGTTCTATGTATTTATACGCAATAAAAGTAGAAGACTAAGTAATGTTCTTATACGAAGGGTCTATCTATACTAGAAATATATATAATATGTGTATGTAAGGGTCTACGTAAACCTCAATGCAGAAGTAGTAACAAAATTTATGTTTCTCCTCATTTTGACCAGTGAATATAATATTGTAAGCTATGAGGCTAGTCTTAGTTCTCAAAGAGGATGACAAACCTAGTTACGTCTAGGGGCTATTCCTGGATGTGATAAAGTTTGTATAAGAGATTGAGGTTAAACATATTTTAGTAGATATTTCTCTCAACCACATTTATGTAGGTTCGTATTTATGATTATGAACCACGCCACACATATAAAAAGGAACCTATATGATTCTTAGGAAACTCTCACTTTCTTGGAAGTCCCATATCATGCCCTAGAGTTTATCTCGACGTGATTTTTCATCTAATTTTCTTGTTGTGATTATAGGCAATGAATACTTGAATTAATGCAACAGAAAGACAAGAGAAAGAGATTGCCAATGCGGGAGATCCTCCCCATGGTGATAAAGACCCTCCTCTTGATGAAGATATGAATGATAGCCAAGATCCGGTCAATCCTCTTTTGACGGATGGTGCCATAATGGATGCACTCTTCCAAATGTCTCAATCCATTACTATATAATGACAAGGCGCGACTACTCAACTTCAAGCCATGGTGGCCTAAGCTAATCGGGAGGTCGTACCCCGAGCTAACCAAAAAGTTGCCACCATGGCCGCCCGTCTATGTTTCCAAGGCTTAAGAATACTTCCAAGAGTTCATTGATGAAATCTAAAAAATATCTTTTATAATGTGAGTTTGTCTACTAGTAAAAAGTCCTAGTTAGCCACTTATCAACTAAAAGATGTGGCAAAAAATTTATATGTCCAATGGAGTGACAATAGGCGGTTAAGGGGTGGACCGGTGTTTTTTGAGGTGTTCAAGAAGTCTTTTCTTGATAGGTTCTTTCCTTGGGAAAAGAGGGAGGCCAAAGTAGTGGGCTTCATCAAACCTTCGTCAAAGAGGTATGAGTGTTCTCGAATAGCCTTTGAAAAAAATTCACTAAATTGTCAAAATATGCTCCGTATTTGGTCGCCGATCTTAGATACGAAATGAGCCACTTTGTGATAAGAGTAACAGATAACCTGCAAGAAGAGTGTCATTCAGCAATGCTTCATGACAACATGAATATTTCATGCCTTATGGTGCATGCTAGGAGGGTGGAGGAGGCTAGGGCTAAGCAGTAGGATAGAGTTGCAAAAAGAGTTAGACCTTTTGATGGTGGTTCTTTAAAAAAATGGCTTGAGATCAAAGACAAGCTGAGATTCAAGAAAAGGTTCTCTATTAAAATTCCATCTAGATTTTTTAAGACTTATTATGATAGGATGCCTAAGCCAAGATCCCAAAAGGAAAGGACTGGGAACTCGCTGAATAAGAAGTTTACATGTGCCAAGTGTCGAAAAGGTCATCTTGGTGAATGCTTGTTAGGAACGAGAAATTTCTTTGGTTGTTGAAAGAATTGTCATAATGTGAGAGGTCGTCCAAAACATGAATGGTCAAGAGAAGGGATGTCAAGGAAGTGCTTCTACAGATGCTCCTAAGAAGAACCACTTATATGCCCTTCATACTATGGGTGAGCAACAGACCTCTTCCGATGTGGTGATGGGTAAGTTAAAACTCTTTACTGTTGATGTGTAAAGTTTACTTGATATAGGAGCTACCTTGTCTTTTCTTACAACTCTTGTAGATAACAAGTTTGATACTTTACCAGATTCCTTGCATGAACCCTTTTTAGTTTCTACTCTGGCGGGTGAATCTATTTTTGTAAAAAGGATGTATAGGGGTTGTCCTATAATATTGTCAATTGAGTTTCTAATGTTGATCTAGTAAAACTAAATATGATTGACTTTGATATTATTTTTTATAATGATTGGTTACATTCTAGTTTTGACACTATCGATTGTAGGACAAGACTTGCAACGTTTAATTTCCCAAATGAACCCATTGTTTAGTCAAAGGGTGGAAATTCTATTCCTAGAGGTCGTATCATCTCTTGTGTAAAGGCATGTAAAATGATCACAAGGGGTTGTCTATATCACATAGTAAGAGTCCCACATTTAGTCTTTGAAATTCTTCCTATTTAGTTGGTCCCTGTACTGAGTGAGTTTTTAGAAGTCTTCACTGAATACCTTCTTGGTATTGCCTCCAAATGGGAAATTTATTTTTGTATTAATTTACTAGCGGAAACCAATCCCATTCCAATTCCTCCTTATCGAATGATCCCGGCCGAGTTGAAAGAGTTGAAGTCTAAACTCAAAGAATACTTGACAAAGGCTTTATAAGGCCTAGTATTTCTCCGTGAGCTTCTCCGGTTTATTTTTCAAGAAGAAGGATGGAACCTTGAGAATGTATATCGACTATAGCCAACTAAACAAGTTCTTTTTATGAAGAATAAGTATAATCTCTCTTAGATTGATGATTTGTTTGATCAACTCTAAGGGGTGAATTACTTTTCAAAAGTAGAGTTGAGTTTGGGGTATCACCAACGTAAGGTGAAAGGTTAGGATGTACCAAAAACGTCATTTCGGACTAGGTATGGGTACTATGAGTTCTTGGTAATGTATTTCGGTCTCAATAATTCTCCGACAATGTTTATGGTCCTAATGTATAGGGGTTATTCGAAATTACCTATATTCATTTGTCATTGTCTTTATTGACCACATCATGGTATATTCGAAGAATCTGGGTGATCATATGGGTCATTTTAGGGGGGTATTGTGAACCCTTAAGGAACATCATTTAGTTGCCAAATATAGGAAATGTTAGTTTTGATTGAGGTCGGTGAAATTTCATGGTCATATCATCTCTAGTGAAAGAGTTGAAGTTGATCCAAGGAAAACGTAGGCAGTGAAAAATTGACCTAGACCATTGACTCCAATGGATATTAGGAGTTTCTTGGGTTTAGCAGGTTATTATGGAGGTTCGTGGATGTTTTTGCATCCATTGCATATCCCTTGACAACTTTGACCCAAAAGAGTAGGAAATTTGAGTGGTCGGAGGCATGGGAAAAAAGTTTCCAATTGTTGAACGATAGGCTTAACTCTGCTTCGGTGTTGACCTTACCAGAATGTACAAAGGTTTTTATTGTGTATTGTAAATCATCCCGAGTGGGTTTAGGGCGTGTGCATGCAACATGTGATTGTGATAGCCTATGCTTTTGGGAAACTTAAGGTACACGAGCGGAACTATCGAACTCATGACCTTGAGTTAGTGGCAATGGTGTTTGACTTGAAAATATAGAGGCATTACTTGTACGGTGTTCATGTTGACGTTTATACCGACCATAAGAGTCTCCAATATGTGTTTACTCAAAAGAAGTTGAATCTGTGACAAAGAGGGTTAGAATTAATGCAGGATTATGATATGAGTGTCGTCTATCACCCTTGAAAGGTAAATATGGTCGTGGATGACCTATGTTATATGAATGTGGATAGTTTATCTCACATTGATGAAGCCAAGAAAGATGTAGTAAGATATTCACATAGGTTAGCGAGGTTGGGGGTGAGATTAAAATGTACTCCCAATTGTGATGCTATAGTTCATCATGACTCCGAGTCATCTTTTGTGGTTGAGGTGAAGTATAAACAACACCTTGATCAACCATTAATGGAGTTGAAGGAATCGGCTCATGGCATGTTAAATGAGTCATTTTTCTTAGGTAGGGATAGTGTGTTGAGGTACTAAGGGAGATTGTGTGTTCCCAATGTAGATGGATAGAAGGACCGGATCCTTGGAGAAGCCCATGGTTCCCGCTACTCCATTCATTTGGGTTTGACAAAAATGTACTATGACCTTAGGGAAACATATTTGTTGGAAGGTATGAAGAAGGACATCGAGGAGTTTGTTGCTAGGTGTCCAAATTGCCAACAATACCTAATATCAAAAGTCGGGTGGCTTACTACATGAAATCAAAATTCCTACATGGATGTGGGAAGACATTAATATTGACTTTGTAGTGGGTTTACCTCGGATTCAAAGGTCATATTATTCTATATGGGTGGTTGTGGATAGGTTCACTAAGTCCGCTCGCTCTATTGGTGTCAAGTATACTCATTAGGAAGAAGATTATGCTAGGATCTTCGTATATGAGTTTGTCTATCGAAATGGTATTCCGTTATATATCATATCGGATAAGGGTGCACAATTTGCATCTAGGTTTTGGAGATCGTTCCAAAAAAGGTTGGGTACTAAGGTGAAGTTGATTTCCAATTTTCATATAAAAATGGATGGTCAAGCGGAATACACTATTCAAACCCTCGAGGATATGCTTAGGGATTGCATTATTGTGTTTAGAGGGAATTGGTATAAGCATTTTCCTTTGGTGGGGTTTTCTTATAATAATAGTGTTCATTCATCCATCTCCATGGATCCTATTAAGCCTTGTATGGTAGGAGGTATAGGTCTTTTATAGAGTTGTTTGAAGTGGGTGAGCCTTCGCTTCTTGGTCCTGATTTGATTTATAAGACCTTAGAGAAGGTTCATACCATAAAAAATCGGTTGCAAACGGACAATAGTACGCAAAAGTCTTATGAGAATCATATGAGACGGGATTTTGAGTTTCAAGAAGATGGCAAGGTGTATTTGAAAATTTCACACATGTAAAGGGTGGTTAGATTTGGCATGAAAGAAAAATTGAGTCCTCATAATGTGGGTCCGTATGAAATTTTTTAAAGGGTTGTTAAAGTTGCATATGAATTGGAACTCCCTTGTGAATTGGCTTTGGTTCATTCGGTTTTCCATGTTTCTGTGTTGAAGAAATGTATCAATGATCACGAGTCCATTCTTCGAATTGAGGGTCTTGGTGTCAAGGATTACCTCTCTTACGAGGATGTTCCTGTTTAAAATGTTGATAGGCAAGTCATGAAGTTAAGGAACAAAAATTTAGTTTCCGTAAAGGTGTTATGGAAAAAGCACCCACTTGAAGGTGCAACATGAGAGACCTAATCTAACATGAAGTCCCATTAACCTTATTCTTTTGATAATTGAGGTTAGTCATTCTTTTTAATAATTTTAACACTAACTAAGTATTGTTGTTTCATAAAATTTTGGCGTTTGGTTTGTTTTGATCTATGTTGTGCATTTTGATATGGTGATTCTTTATGAAATTATATGGAGCATATTGAGAAGTTCAACTTTGTGCTAATTGACTCAAGTAATGTATGTTTAGATCATGTATGTTGTAAGATGGAAATACATCATGATGAAATGTTTCAATCTTAGTGTGGTGATTTGAGTTTTAGAATTTGACTTGTTGAAATGATATGATTTATGTTTATTTGATATTATGGATTGGTTGGGCTACTCGTCTTTAGTCTTTTCCTTCCTTCAAAGGAATTTTAGTTTCATTCCGGGACAAATTCCTAAGGGGGGATAATGTAAAACTTTGAAAATCCAAGACCTGTCATTAAGACAAACATAGGTGTAATGAGGTCTAAGTACTTTTTTTAAGTCCATTTCAATGAATTTAGGTTACTTGAGGAGTTTTAAGAACCAAAACATCCACGAATGTCCTGAAGTTGGTTCAAGGGGGTACTATTTTGCCTTAGCCTATTTGACTTGATTTTAGGAGTTGGAAATGTATGAAAATTGATGCAAGGGTAGGTAATAGGTGTTTAGGTTGTTTCATTGTCGAAACATCTGGGAATGACTCCCCAAGGACAAACCAAGGTCCTTTGAGGAGGACAACTGCATTTTTACACAACACTGCCTGACAGTGTGCATCGACAGGACAAGAGTCGACCCGTGTATGGATCGACGGGGTATAGATTCCACTGTCGTCCCACACTTAGAACTATTGAGGAATCCCCTCGCCTGCTGAGTCTCTGAGCTGTCCTACAGAGTGCAGGATGAAGGTGGGGTTGTCCGTCGACTCATAGACGGCCCGTCAACAGCGTTTCATCTGTGAGGGTTTTGACTTTGCTACATCTTTTAATGTTAAGTCATTTAATTAATTAAGGGGTTTAGGGTTTAGTTAGGGATTAAAGGGAGACTAATTAACTAACTTAATTCCCATATAAAGTCCCAACCTCAATTAGACTAATTACAACTCTCAATCACAATTTCTCTTCCTTCTCTCTTCTTTATCTCTCTACTTAAACTCACCATTGAAGACTAGCAAAGAGAAAGTCTTGGGGGACGGAAAGGGAAATTCACCATCAATTATTCATCAAACGTTAAGGTATGGGATCTAATTTAACTTTAAGACTCATTCTTCAAACGGTTACTTCAAAATAGATTTCAAAAGTTCAGTTTTCATGTGGGTTTCATCCAATTACAAAATTGAAGTTATGAATTGATTTGTTGACTATTTCTTTAGGTAATACTGATAAGATTAACATGTATTTTTACTTAATTATGGAAATTGTTGATGGTTTAGTCTAAATTTAAGAATATGATGCTCAATCCCAAACCCTAGGTTGTGATCTTTATCTATATTATATTGTGATCATTCAATTGACTTTGTTATTGATTAGATTACTATCCTATGGTGATATTATGAATAAATTAAGATGAATTATATGTCTATCATGATTGTTCATGAAATATGATTTAGGTTATGAAGTATATTATGAAGTTGACCAAATCATCTTGTCCTGAGCTATGATCTAGTGTTAGAAAGAGATACAATTGGCCTTGTTATATTATTGGTTATCATTTTGTGAAAATGACACAATTGGGTTGAGTTGTGTTGTAATGGTAATACCCTTATGATGAACTATGGAGGAGATTTGGTAACTCTTGTAATTTCTATTCTTTACTTCAACTTGTTGTTAATTCTGATTAAGTCATGATGTTGTTTAGGAGTATTCCTTATTTGGCATTGATAGGATGGTATGATGTTGAATTTAAATGTATTGATTATAGTTGTGTAGTTAGTTAATGTGTACATGTTATAAGGATGGTGATGTTTACCAACGTTCCCTATTAAGAAGTGATATGTAATGTGTTCACCTCACTTATATGAAGTATGATGAAGGATTATACTAATGCAATTATTATTGAGTTATGATGATGATTATGCAATGGATAGACCCTTCAACCTAAACTAAGTTATGATTGTTAATGAAGACTAAACATATTTCAATAAAGGAACTTCGCTTAGCACCGAGTAAACTTAACAATGGGAGGTGATGTCTTTCCATAGAGGAAAAGTTACCCTATAATTCTATATATGATGTTGACTCCCTTGGAGGGATACTCATTGAATGGATTCCCATAAGATGTGACCAAATTTCTAAGTGGTATAAAGAGGGAATACTAATCTCTTAGTTCTTGAACAATTTTGCCCCAATAGGAAGACTAGCTAGTCGATCCACCTAGAAAGCTACGTTTATATTAAGTGTTACCTTGGCCAAGAGACCACTTACCATCGTTGTAAGGTTTATGAATTCGGAGTCCAAACTTTGATCTTATGGTCTATGTCAGTTAAGGCAAGTGTTCCCTAAACTAAAATGAAGTAATGAAGTATAAACTAACTAAGGTGACTTGAGAGGTTTAACTTTCTTAGGTAGGGGTATGGGACTCTACTTATGTCATTCACTTGTTGGCCTTGATGGGAGCTTTAGGAAAATAATAGTAAGTATGTAGATGAAAATAATGTAAATAATGATAATATGATGATGTATAATATGAATAGTGTTATATGATGATGAATATCCTTTGGACCATGTAACTTGATTATATTACTAATGTATGTTATTATGCATTTTTAAAGGTTGATTATGTGAAGTTAAACATTGGTTATGGTCTCTTTTTGAGGCTACCTTATGGAGTAAGGTTTTGGGGCTTTATTTGGTCATTGCACTTGTTGACTTTATGAGGGTTCATGAGTAATTGTCTTACTTATTATGCAATGGTCATCTCTTATTCATGCTTGTAATGTTATTCTTTGAGGATAGGGCTGTAGTAGATCATGAAGTATGTTTGTGTAAATTCTACTTGTTTGAGTTAGCGACCATGTTGGTTGATTTGTATGACTTGCTTGGTTAAGAATGATACCTTTAAAAGGGTAAAAATGGAATGTTTTAACTAAATTTCCTTTTTAGCATGTTTTGACCATGTATGTGCATATGGTCTCATACTTAGTACATGTGGCGTACAAACTCCATTTTCTTCCTTTTTCCAAAACGTTTTAGGTTCTGGTCGTTGTAGGCTTATTCGAGACGACTTGAAGAAGACTTGTATATTTTTAATCATTCAAGGGGTGGGTCCTCACTTTTCGAGGACGATGCCAATATATTTCTTATGAATTTTTTTTTTGCTTTTTCTAAGACTTTTATGTTTATTCCACTTTCATTGTGTACGATTTGTATAAGCCTATATGTGAATTATTTACATAGATGTAGGTCTATTCTTAAATTGTTATGACTGTCTAGATGATATGAGACGAGAAAATCTTTAAGACTATTTACTATATTAAACATATGTATGTGCAATAAAAGTAGCAGGCTATGTAACCTTCCAATACGAAAGGTCTATGTATAATTGATGTATATATATTAATTGTATATAAGTGGATGTTTTAAAGGTTTTTTAATTTTCTGCTAAATTAGACTTGTGAAGATAGTAATGTAAACTAAGAGACTAGTCATAGTCCAATAGAAGGACAACGACACCGGTTAGATCTAGGGGGTAAAACTCAATGTGACATTCATATCCATGGCTCCTTATGAATCCTTGTATGGTAGAAGGTGTAGGTCTCGGATTGGATGGTTTGAAGTGGGTGAGTCTTTACTTCTGGGTCCCGATTTGATTTATAAGACTTTGGAGAAGATTCATATAAGAAGGAACCGATTTCTAATAGCCTTTAGTAGACAAAATTCTTATCCTGATCATAGGAGAAGAGATTAAGAGTTTGAAGAAGGTGATAATGTTTTTTGGATGATTTTACCTATTAAAGAGGTGGCTCGATTTGGCAAGAAAGGGAATTTGATTCCTCGTTATGTGTGTCTGCATAAAAACTTGCAAAGAGTAGGCAAGGTTGCCAATGAGTTAACATTTCCTAGTGAATTGCCTTTGGTTTATCCAGTTTTTCATGTTTCTATGCTTATGAAGTGTACTAGTGATCTCGAGTCAATTCTTCCTATTTAGGTCTTGGTTTGAAGGATAACCTCTCCTATGAGGATTTTTCGGTTCAAAACCTTGATAGGAAAGTAAAGAAACTGACAAACAAGGAGGTGGATTATATAAAGGTGTTATGGAAGAATCACCTAGTTGAGGGTGCTACATGGGAGGCCAAGGCCGATAAGAATTCCTGTTACCCACACCTGTTTGATAACTAAGGTTAGTGTTCTTATTAATAATTGATTTTTCTTGATCTTTGTTGAATTTTTCCAAAATTGTCAATTTTAATGTCATTACAATGAATATTAAAGTAAAATGTGCATTTGGACTTGAATTTTTGCAATTTTGCTTGTTTTTAGTTATATTGTGCATTTTCATATAGTGAGTATTTATGAAATGATATGTAGCATGTTTATAAGTTAAGACTTGGCATAACTGGCATATATATGTTATGTTCAACTCATGGTGTTGTTGTAACAAAGAAATTCTTCATAATGTGATTTTGAGCCTTTTGTGTTGTAATTGAAGTTTTCAATTGCGTTGAGTAAATGATATGAATGATTTTTTTTTATGTATTGTTGTTGGTTGGGCTGAAAGAATTGAGTCTATTCCTTCATTCAAAAGATTTTAAGTGTTGTTTGAGGATGAATGTTCCTAAGGGGGAGAGGATATTGTAACACTTCAAAAATTAAAGACGTGTTCTAGAGCCTTACATGAGTGTCGTAAGGTTTTTACATTGTTTTGATGTCTATTTAAATGAATACAGGTCATTTAGTAAGTCTAGAATCCGAAATGTTCAAAAATGTTAATGATGTTCAGAAACTAGTTCAATGAGGTACTAGTGTGATTTAGCCTATTTGACTAGCTTAATTGCTTTTAAACTATTAAGGTTATGGGGCTTTTGCTTGGTCATTGCACTTGTTGACTACATAGGGGTTGTGGGTAATTGGCTTATTTTTGTTATATTATAAAGAACTCGTATTTATGCTTGTGGTTATTATGACTTAATGATAAAGTACTTGACTATGTATTCAATTGTATGATATGCATGTTGGCTTGACTAGATTGATGTTCTTGGTCTTGTAATATACATGTCGATGACTCAATTAATATGTCTTATTCAGTTGGTATTGTTTTGTTAAATGAGCATAAAGGTTTTCAAAGAAAATTTCATACTTAATAAAATGTCCTTTTTAGATGTTTTCATGATATGTGTGCATATGGTCTCATACATAGTAGAAGTGGTGTACTAACCCTAAACATTTTAGGTTCCGGTCGTTGAAGGAATTTTTGATACGAATTTGTAGAAACTTCCATTTCTTAATTATCGAAGTTGGGTAGGTTCTCACTTTCTAAGGGAAATGCAGTTGTCAAGCCTATCATGTTGCTTTAGTTTGAAGACTCTTATGTTTCTTTCCTTTTCTTTTGGATATTAAAAATTTTATGACCTATATAAAGTCTTATTGTATGGATGTATGGGTTAGGCCCAAATTTATATACTCTTATTCGATGGCTATGAGATGAGAATACTATTTGAGACTATGTTATGTTCTGTAATTTCTATGTGCAATAAAGTAGAAGATTAAGTAATTTTCCAACACGAAGGGTCTATGTATACTCGATATATATATATACTATGTGTATATAGAGGTCTATGTAAACCTCAATGTAGAAGTAGTAAAAACTTTTAAATTTCTACTACTTTTGATCATCGAATGTATTGGTGAAAGTTAAGAGGCTAGTCTTAGTCCTTAAAGAGGACGACAACGTCGGTTACGTCTAGGGGGTATTCCTCGATGTGACATGCACCCCTAACAAGAGGATCAATGCCGAATTATGATGACGATGGTGGTAAGTTCTAGTATCTCTGTAGTGGTATGTGTTCCTTCTAAGTGGGGGAGTATGATGAGTAAAGAAGTTGTGATTTATCGTCTCATCTCTTATATTCAACTCAAGCTTTAGAGTATAAAGTCATATAAGAATGTTGCATGTGCATTGTCTTTAGGAGTCTTGTTGAAATTAAATATCATTTATTCCTTTCATTGTGCATTTTATGAAGTTTTGATTATGTTTTAAAATGTGTTTATATGAATTTATTTTGCATATTCGCATGTTTCCATCATGAATTGACTAAAACTACATTTTTGAATTTTTTTTTTGCATAAATCACTGTAAAGGCTTCAAGTTTAATATAAAATTTTGGAGGAATCGACTAATTCATTATTTCCTAAAAAATTGTTGTAATATGGTTAAAACTAATGTATATGAGCATAATAATGAATATGAATGAGGTTTTGTTATTTTGGAATGAAGGATGTCAGTTTTATAGCATGATGAGTTGTAAAAATTTTTCTAGTCCTTTTTTGTATTGTAATTCTCTTGATATGTGAAATTGATGTTTTGATAGATGTTTGTATCGTATAATGTGATTATATGGTATGGTCATGATATGTTATTTTGAATCTCTATTCTTGGAAGTTTTCGAAGAGTGGCAAGTGTCACTCGAGGACGAATGTTGTCCAAGTAGGGGAGATTGAAGTACCTCTCAAATGAAATAGGTCAATGTAGATCCTAACATACTTTTCATGAAGTTATAAGGTCTTCAAATTGTTCATATGTTTTTAAGGAAGCATTCTCTAGAGTTTTAGGTGTTTTGGGAGTGAAACGTCAAGGGACGACTAAGGTGTTCGATGACAAACTTACCTATGTGCCGCTTGTGTGGTCATGTGCCTATATGTGTGTATATTTAGATTATTATGTATTTATATGAGTTATTGTAGTTATTATTGACAGTGTGTCAAGTTTCATTAGGTTTTGAGGTCAAACATCCAAGAACGTCTATGACGTTCGAAAGGTTTGCGATGATACAACATTTTTTGTCTTGGCATGTTTCATCGAGTTTTACATGTTACTTTTTGATGAAATTCATGTGGTTGGTCCTAAAATAGTATAAAAACATATTTAGGTCGGAAACTTCTAGGAAAAATATCCCCATGGACAATCCAAGGGCCATTGAGAAAGGACCCTTACTTTAGGCCAAGATTGCAAAAAATGGTCACAAACGACAGAGGATGTAGACGGATCGTAGCCAATCGACGCCACAAAGATAGGAGTCATTGCTCAGTACATAGGTGTGGTATAAGTACCAGCCTTACTCCTAAACCACTGACCAACAGTTCATTGCGGTTGTTGGGAAATGAGCCATCTATGGCCACGCGTGGTTTGGCCTGTCAACTGCGCAACTTACTGTAAGTTGCAAGGGTGAAGTTGTAGATTCACCCCACATCCAAATAAGACTTTGGGAGGTTCCTTAAGGTAACTTTGGGTATTTTAAACATGTTTTTCATCCCTAAACCCCTAGATGAATTCATTCTTAAAAATCAAAACCCAAAATCCCTAAGAAATTCTCTAGAACTCCATTGAAGCAAAAACTTATGGAAGAGCTTGGATTGGAGACTTCGGTTGTTATTCTTCATCAAATTGGTGTATTATCATAAGGTATTGTATTTGATACTTGAAACTCTATTTATTAATGAGCCAATCTTCAAAGTGATTTTCGAAGATTTCTTTAAAGATAAATTTTCTAAATTGGTATCTATTTGTGGGTTCTATCACTAAATATTTTAAAGAATTTAATATTTATTGAACTGTTATTAATTTGATTATTTTATGTCAATAAATCGATGAACCTATGTAATTGATGAACCCTAGTTTTGACTACTTTATGGGTTAAGTGATACTGACCTAATGCCTATGAAATCTAGCATTTTTTTCTATGGGCTACTTAATAATGAAATAATTGTATTGTATTGACATATTAGTTGTGGTAAATTCATAAATCTTTATTGAATTTATCAATTTTTATTGAATATCATAGTTGATGTATTGAATTATTGGGTATGGCCATGGGTAAAGCCCTTATAGTATAAAATTGGATTATTTAGACATGGATTGAAATGGAGACAATGAATTGGTGGTACACTGACCTAATTATATTTATTTTATGTTAATTAGACTTTTTCTATGTTGATATTGGTATGGTCCACTTATGGTAGTTGTGCTATGTGGTTTACTTGCAATTCGTGTGGCCTTGTCGGCGTTACTTCATGTATTATTATGATCATGGACTTGTTGGCACTATTTGAAGTATAATAATTATTTGTGTAGTTTATTTATGTGAATTTTTGTCATAAATCTACTTGTGATTAAGTGAAAGTATGTGTTCTTCTATTGATGTTGTTAGGTGATCACGTTAGACTATGACTCTTTCTTAAGTGTGTAGTCTTAGAGTTGATGCATGATTATCCTAATTGACATATGATTCTATGATGGTTATATATATGATGTTATAATAATGTACAGTATGACATAATGATTATGAGGGTCATTCCCATGTGCCTCAATGAATGATATGTTATATTTAATAAAGTAAAGTATGTTGTGTCTTGTTTTTGTAGACTTGTGTCCCTTACTTAATACATGTATGATTGATATGTGAAGATGATATGCATTGACTAGTTAAGCTTAGTTCACCATTGTCATGTATGATTTAATGATATGTGCTACTTTAAATGATGTTAAGAAGGTCATATACGTAAAAACTTAAACCTAGTAGTAAGTTTATGAACCTTGAAGTCGACAGCCGTAATGGTATCCTTCTTGTATGAGTGATGGACTTAAGGTTTGTTGTCTGGAATGGCATCATATCATCCTTAGGAAAGTCATTAAGATACCATTGACAAGTAACTCTAATAGACCTCTTTGGTACGGTGAAAGTTATTGGGTCATGAACTAGATATGGCAACTCTTCATGTGATCCTTTAATATGAGTTACTCTATGAGAAAAAATGCTAACACCGAGTGAGTATGTTATGGGAAGTAGATATACTTGACAAGGAGACTAAATTACAATGTACATCTACTTCAGAATGATAGTAGAGTACATAAAAGCCCTTCATATTCCTTAACCATGTGCCTTCATGGGATGTGTGATAGTTCTACCTTGGAAAGTATAACACCCTCATCGGAATAGATTACAATTCTGGCTTCCACAATTTGATACCATGGTCTATGTAGCTTATTGTCTATTTGCATTACATGGTATACATACTAGTGTTGGTGAAGTTCTATGAGGTTTTGGTGGTGGTATGGGACACTATCTAGACATTGCACAATAGACTTTTATGATCTGAGTGAGAGTCCCTAGATATTCTTCATGGCCATTACTTGAATGTCCTCTATGTGATAAATTCCTCTTAAATGAACTAATGAATGTAATGACTTAATTTATCAGTGCATGATAAATAAATAAGTACTTATCTAGAGTAGTTAAGGTTGAATAGTTAATATGTGAAGGGGGCATAGGAATGGTCACTTCGTATCTTACCTTGATAGTATTTATAATGACTTTAGTTTTGGAAGATCCTTGATTATGTAGACATGATCAAAACATAGGTAGTCTTGAGGACCATCTTGGTAATATTTAAGAGGTCAATAATTGACATTATCTTCTTTATTAACTTAAGTTAGTCTTTTGATAACCTTTGGAGAGATAATGTCATATTATTTATATGGTTGTATTAAGTAAAGATTGATTCTATCATAGGGAGACTAAAGGATATTTTATGTTTGTGATAAAGGGATTGTATGGGAGGTTGTTTCACAATTCACTTAAGTGAAACATAGAATCACCTTTGGTAGGAGGATATCATGTTCATGTGGTTGGTGTACTGTGTGTGTATTTCATTATAGGTGGTCTTAAGGATTATTTAGGTGTGCCTAGTGAGGGTGTATGGGCTATCTCCCTTTTTGTTACTTAAGTGAGTCTTAGGATAGGTTATATTGGGAAGGTTGCATGCTAGAAATTGTCTAAGGTGAAATTAAGAAACTTCACTCTAACAATGAAGGAGTTCACTATACAATGAATCAGTTCACGATAAGGTTGTTTCTGAAAATGTTATCAAATGTTTATCTGATCTCTTATGTGTTTCTTAGGTTTTATATGTTATTCTTATGCTTATGATATGACGTTTTAATCAAAATAGCATGTTTCCAATAAATGTCCATTTTTTTGATTTTATGTGTAATGCCATACTTAGTACAAGTGTTTGTACTTATTCCATAGATTTTGTTATGTATAAAGTTGTGCGTGAAAGGTGAGATGGATCGTGAAGGAAATCTTGCATTCAGGAGTCGTTCAAGCAAACTTGATGTATGTCCTCAATATACTTGAGTGAATATATATGTCTTTTATTTCAAAGTATTATAATACACTAGTATTTCTATATTCGAATTGTATGGGCCGTATCCCAAGTATTCTTGAGTCTAAGAATAGTATATGTTGAGACTTATCATTTATATTACTTTAATATGAAAAAATATTTCAAGATATTTGTGTAAATTTTTTTAAGTCTGCATTACTTGTCAATCAAACAATGTGTGTAATTTAATTACAAAATAGTAACCAACATTATAATAAAGTCAATTGAAGAGCTATACAATAATCCATCACGAGTTCATACCTTAAGATTAGACACTTACATAATCTACTTCACAACCTAGATCCATTACTCAAGAACTAGCATGGTAGGATTACAATTGATCTCAATTTAATAACAAATTGAAAGAATAACATCATAGGATAGTAATTAAAGCATTAACAATTCCAATTACATCAATTGTAGATAAGTCATTCAAGCTCACAACCTAGGGTTTAGGGGAATAAGTCATCTACTATAAACTAGACTAATCCATCAACAAAATAAGATAATTGAGTTGTGATACATGCTAATCTACTCATAATATCAAAAATAAATAATAAACAATGAAATTCACAATATCAATTTCGCATTGGATGAAAACTCACTTGAATTTAATGTTTTTTATATTAATTTGATAGAACCCTTTGGATCTGGCTTGGTTTTAAAAGGGGTTTCTTTGAGAGAGAGAAATAAGAGAGAAGGAGGAGCTCATATGTGTTTAGGAATTAAGAGGGTTAGGTTAACTTAATTAGGTTTAGGATCTTTTTATAGGTAATTAACCAACTTAACTAGACATCCGTTATCCCCTAACTAATTAACTAACTACCTAATTAGTTAAATTAACCCAGCTAAAAATGAGCAGCAAAAGCAGTGGTCTCGTAGGCGAGACCAGGTCGATGCCACGTTTGTAAATCCACGACCACAGGACCCTCCATCCTGTTGGTCCTTTGTTTTTTTAAGTTACTGGTTAAAATCCAGTCTTTGAAAAATATTACAAGTTTCCATCAACGAAAGCGATCGACCCCCCGTGAATTAGAAAACGATACATTGGTGGCAAATCATTTGTGCACACAGACTTAGGAAGGCTTCAACACAAAAGCAAGGGTCCACCTCAAAGGCCCTTTGTTGGTCCTTGGTGAGTCATACCCCAACGTTTCAAATGTGAAATAATATAATACATTTAAGACACCCTTCCACCACAATTCATCAATTTTTAACTCCGAAAACCTAGTCAAATAGGCTAAGGCACGGTAGCACCTCATTGAACTAGTTTTCGGACGTCATGGACGTTCCTTGATGTTTTGATTTCTTAACTTCCTACATGACTTATATACATTAAATTTGACCTTAAAACAATGTATAAACCTTTTAAAACCCTTTTTTTGGCTCTAGATTAGGCTTTAGACTTTCAGAGTATTATATAAATCCTCTAAAGGGAATGA
Source organism: Solanum lycopersicum (assembly GCF_036512215.1). Classification (NCBI taxonomy): domain Eukaryota; kingdom Viridiplantae; phylum Streptophyta; class Magnoliopsida; order Solanales; family Solanaceae; genus Solanum; species Solanum lycopersicum. Next base: position 17,929,139 of record NC_090804.1, on the reverse strand, counting down.
ATACTAGTTCACCTAACAGGAAGACTTCTTGTGCCAAGTGTGGAAAAGGTCATCTTGAAATCTTATATTGTATAGGTAATGGTTTTATTTGTGGTAAAAATGGGCACAAAGTTAGGGATTTCCGAAATGTGAAGGGGCAAGACAAAGATAGCGGGCAAGCTAGTGGTTCTAATGTGGATCCTCCAAAGATGAATCGCTTTTATGCACTTCTCTTAAGGGGTGAACAAGAGAGTTCTCCCTACGTGGTGACCGGTACTTTACAAGACTTCTCTATAGATATAGAAGGTTTAATTGATCCACGGGCTACACTATTTTTGTTACTCCCTTAATGGTTACAAAGATTGGTATTTTTCCTGATATTCTATATGAACCTTACATTGTTACAACCCCGATATGTGAGAAGCTGGTTGCAAAGAGGGTATATTGAAATTTTCTTATAATGTTACCTAATAGAGTTACTCATGGTGAATTGGTAGAACTTGATATGGTCGATTTTGATGTCATTTTGGGGATAGATTTTTTGCATGATTGTTTTGATTCCATTGCTTGTTTAACTAGAATTGTCAAGTTCAATATTCCAACTGAACCCATTTTAGAGTACAAGGGGGGAAATTCTATTCCTAGAGGTCGTATCATCTCTTGTCTTAAGGCTTGTAAAATAATCTCAAAGGGTTGTCTATATCACATTGTAAGAGTTAAAGATTTAGACTATGAGAATCCTTCCATTGAGTAAGTCCCCGTAGTTAGGTAATTTATGAAGGTCATTGCTAATGATCATCCCGAAATCCCTCTCGAATGGGAAATTTGTTTTTGTATTTACTTGCTACGCAATGCCATTACCATTTGAATTCCTCGTTATCAGATGGCTCTAGTGTAGACTTTACCAAAGGGTACCAAGGGTATCATTGTATATTATGATTTATCCTGAATGGTTTTACGGTGTGTGCTTATTCGACATGGGAAAGTAATAGAACATGGCTCTAGGTAAATTAAAGTGCTATGAGAGATATCCAACTCATGATATTGAGTTAGCGGTCATGTTATTTGCCTTGAAAATACCATACATTACTTGTATGGTGTCTAAGTTGATGTGTATACCGACCACAAGAGTCTACAATATGTGTTTACTCAAAAGGAGTTGAATCTCCGAGAAAGAAGGTGGTTGGAATTGTTCAAGGATTATAACATAAGTGTTCCCTACCACCCTAGAAAGGCCAATGTTGTTGAAGATGCTCTAAGTCTTGCAACCATGGGTAGTGTGTCTCACATAAAAGAAGCCAAGAAAGACCTAGTGAAAAATGGTCATAGGTTTGTTTAATTTTGTGTTAGATTTGAGATCTTATAATTATATTATGGTATTTAAATGAAAAAGACACACATTATCAATAAATGTGTGTTTTAATGATTGTATGCATAATTTCATATTTAGTACAAGTGTTTGTACTAATTTCATATATTTTGCTATCTCTAAATGTATAGATTAAAGGTGACAAGGATCATGAAGGAGAGCTTGGATTCTAGAGCCATACAAGCAATGTTGAAGTATGTTCTCAATTAACTCGAGGGCATATAGACATGTCTTTAATTTCAAAGTATTGTAAATAGACTAAGTATTTTGATATTCGTATTCTGTATGGGTCGTGTCCGAAAGTATTCTCTTGTGTCTAAGATTTTATGGAATGAGACTTCGTATTTCCGATAAGTTGTATATAAAAGAGTATTTAAAGACTTATACAATATTTATGAAAATGTTATGATCTCGCACTACTTTTCATATATTTATCTGTGATGAACGATGCAAAAGGGCTTGCACAAGACCTCCGAGAGGTAAAGTACGATGGTTGAATTCTAAAAATGCCATCTTCTAGGGTGTAGTTTCAGGATGTGACACCTATGCGGGAGCATATTTAAGGAATAAGCAGATTGTTACTATGTCACTCATCCCATATCAATAAGGAGTACTTATCTCAAAAGGTTCATTGGAATACAACGTCTCAATCACGAAGTGTAACCACCCCTTCTTCATATACTCTTAGTGCAAGGCATAATGTAATACTCCGAACGTCTAAAGTCTAATCTAGAGACTAAAAATGAGATTTTAAGAGTTGTAGCACTGTTTTAAGGTAAAAAATAATGTATATAATTCATTAAAGAAGTTTTAGAGTCAAGGCGTCAAGAAACGTCCATGATGTCCGGAAATTAACTAAATTGAACTAGTTGATGTCCCTATATCTGTTGAAGGTTTAGGACGGTCATATGAAGTCCACAACTTACAAAAATACTTTAATAGGCAAAATATAGTAAATAGGGTCCAAACTTCCAGTAAGGACTCTGAAACAACCGCCTGAAGGGTCCTTGAGGTTGACCCAAACCTTGGCGAGCTAGCTACCAAAGCGGCTTGCAGCAGCCTCAAATTGAAGGTCACTGCGCGATGCAAAGCTGACAAGTGGGATGGAAATATTTTCATTGCGACTCATGAACTCCACCAGGTTTACTTCCTAAACCCGGATTTTTTTTTAAAAAATGTGATATTGACTCGCAACGCGCAACCACTTCCCTGATTTGTTGAAATTGTATTTTAAGTATTTTAACTTCACCAAAACACCCACTTAAGTGAGGGGTAGTTTGGGTAATTTAGGGAATGATTATGTATATTCTAAGGGTTATTTTGAATTAGTTTTTCACTCACCTATACCAAATTCCCAAAACAAAACCCAAAAGCTCTCATCTCTCTTTACATTCTGTTTCCCTAAATCCTCCATTGAAGAAGCAAGAAAGATTAAAGAAGAAGATCAATTTCTCTAGGATTTAACTTCAGTTTTGTAAATTAATCTTCATTAAGATTTGAGTTATTCACTCTAGGGATTGTTTTTCCTAATAGGTCCTTTCAAAGTTGATTTGTAAATCACCCTATTCAAAAGGTTTTCCTATTCTAATGGGTTTTCTTCTAAACTTCAAATTGATGACGAATTGTGATTTACTACGACTAATCAAATGTATATTGTTGGTCAATTGATGTTAATTGATGCAATTTCATATAGATCTTTTCCCTTTCCCCAATTTCCCTAATTTCCCAAATCTTGGACCTTGCTTATAAATTGTTGGGAATTGAAAAATGTATTGGTTGATAGAGTTTTTTTATCTATTATAATTCTTTCATGGACTTCATAGAGTAATGTATTGTTTGGATTGGACCTATGTCTTGAAGAATTCATGATGAACCCTTTTCCCCCAACCCTAGATAATAAATTGAAGTTAATTGGGGTAGTGATGATGCTATTGACATAGTTATTTTATGAATTACTATTGAATAATGTTGTTACACCCATTGTTTGGTTTAATTGGACGGTAGATGGTTAATCCTCGGATGATGGATTGTCAAGGAGATGGGGTAAATCTTTTGATCTCAATCCTTTATACTCAATTATGATTACTTGTGTTTAGTGATGAAGTTATATTGAGGTATACCTTTTGATGAGATTGATTACTGTTGGTATGATGTTGAATTGGAATGTCTAGACTTATTACTTGTGAGTTTTTGGCTAGGATGTAATGATATATGTTTTGTGATTAATTTTCCTATTTTCCTTGTCATAATATGATTATGTAAATGTGCTAACCTTACATGTGTGAATTCTAATGAAAGGACAATACACATGCAATTCCAATTGAGCTATGATTGATTACTATATAAAGGGTAGAACCTATGACCTAAACTATGTTGCGATTATTAATGAAAGAGATTTCAAAAGGGACTCGAGCTTAGAACCGAGTGAACTAGAAGTGAGTAGTGTACCTTTCCACACAGAGAAGGTACGATCACTAATGTACTCACGAGATTGGAGACTATAATGCATGTAGGAAAAAGAGGGTCCCAACTACATCTCCTAGTTCTTGAACTATGTTGCCCCAATAGGAATACTAGCTACTGGATCCACATAGATGCTATGTTCATGTTTTGGTACTACCTTGGCATGTAGTCCGATTTCTTCCGGTGCAGGGTTCCATGACACTAGATTCCACATTAGCACATGTGGTATATGTCGGGTACGGTAAGATGTTCCCAAAAGAAAAAATGAAGTAATGAAGTACTCAGTCTAGGTAGGGGTATGGAACTCTACCTATACATTGGACTAGTTATCCTTGACGGAAGTCTTAGAAGGATTTTCTTATGTTCTTATATGCTTATAGATGTAAATGATATATGTGTGTATATATATATATATATATATATACACATGTTGATCTTACATATTATGACACTATGTGATTTTGTTTCACTTATGAACATGTGGGTTGTATCTATTGCTAAAGTATGATGATGGTTACTCTTAACGATGTGGTACGTGAAGCTGCCCATTGCTTATAGTTCTTATTGGGTTTACTTGATTGAGTGAGGTTATGGGCCCTTACTTAGTCATTGCACTAGTGGAATTAATGAGGGTTCATGACTAATTGTCTTGCTTTGTGTAACATCTGGGAATACCCCCTAGCCGTAACCGGCGTCGGTGTCCTCTTTGCGGACTAAGACTAGACTCTTAGCTAATATCATTAAATTCATAAGTCAAATTTAGTGGAACATTTAAAAATATCTCGGTGGTTAACAAAGACCTCTACATACACATTGTATATTTATATCGAGTATACGTAGACCCTTCGTGTACGATATTACTTAGTCTTCTACTTTTATTGCACACAATATATATATAGAATATAATATAGTGTTAAATATTCATCTCATCTAATCACCATTTATTAAGAGTATATAAAATTGGGCCTAGATCATACATAACTGAAATAAGACTACATATAGGTCTTACAACGTTTAATCTCCAAATGAAAAGTAAAGAAACATAAGAGTCTTAAAACAAAAAATCCATTGACTAGATGGTATCATCGCTCTCGGAAAGTGAAGGCCACCCTACTTTGATCAATAATAGATCCAAGTCTTTGTCATGTCATCTTCAAAAGCCTTTCAACGACTGGAACCTAAAATACTAGGGAAATGGAAGAAATGAAATTAGGGCACCACATGTACTAATTATGAGCCCATATGGACACATATTATGTAAACACGCTAAAAGGGACATTTCATTAAGTATACAATATTATTTGAAAACCTTTATGCACATTAAACAACACTATACCAAATCAATAAAACCTAGTCATTAAGTCATAGGCTTACATCACAAGACGAACCACATCAAAACTAGTCAAGTAAACATGCATACCATTAACATAGACGTATATTCAAAGAAACTCTACCATCAAGTCATAACCTCAACAAGCATGAATAAGAGTTCATTATAACATACCAGAAGCAAGACAATATCCATAACCCCTATCAAGTCAACAAGTGCAATGACCAAGCTGAGATCCATAACCTTACTCGATCAAGTATCCAAACAAGAATAATTAACAACATCTTACTTCACATTGCATATAATTTAAGAGTACATATCATCATAATTTAAGAATGTATACTAACACATATTCGTAAGTGACACCAATCAACATATGGCATCAAGAATGTGCAAGTTCGTCATATGCATATCATGTACCATTATAAGCATTTTCATACATACTAACAACCTCTTAAAGTTCCCTTCAAGGCAAACTCATGCAAGGCATAGATAGAGTCCCATAAGCTTACCTTTGCTAAGTCAACCTCTCAAGTCAACTAAGTTAGTTTGTAATTCATTACTTCATTTTAGTTTAGGGCACACTTTCCTTAACTGACATAGACCACAAGAGCTAACTGTGGAATCCGGTGTTTTAAAAACTTACACTGAAGGAAGGTGGTCTACCAATCAAAGTAAAACCAAACATAAATGTAGCTTTCTAGGTGGATCCACTAGCTAATCTTCCTATGTGGGTTGAATAATTCAAGAACTAAGATATGGGTATATTCCCTCTGCATACCCTTGGCATTTGATGCCCCCAATAATGGGAATCCATTCGATGAGTATCGCTTATAAGGTAGTCAACACCTCATGTAGGACTATAGTGTGAATCTTTCTCTATGGAAAGTCAACACCTCGTAATGTCAAGTTCACTCGGTGCTAAGCTAAGTACCTATTTGAAATATCTTTAATGTCTTTATTAGTCACCATAGATTTATGCAGGTCATAGGGCCTAACACTTGTATTACATCATCATCATAGCTCAATAAGAATTGCATGAGTATTGTACTTTCATTACAATTCACATAGGTGAGGTAAGCACATATACATATCACTTAATTATAAGCAACATTAGTAAATCATTCACCATCCTTAAATCATTCACCATCCTTTTAACATATACATCTTTTCCAACACCTCACAACCATAGTCAAGAAATTTCAATTAAACACATACCAGCACAATAAATCCTAACATAAGGAATACTTCCAATACAACATCATGACTTAATCACAATTTAATGATAATTGAAGTAAAAAAATAGGGATAACAAGACTTACCAAGTTTCCTTGATAATTAATCATCAGGGTCTTACCATCAACCCTTAAATCAAAGATATTAGAGTATAAAATCATCACAATTCAATGAACAACATGATAATAAGGCTAGAAGAATCATTACATCACAATTCAATACTAGTTCATAGCTTAAGACAAGATACTTAGGTAAACTCACAACATACTTCGTAACCTAGATCACTTCTCAAGAACTAGCATGAAAGTACTATTAATGACCCTACTTAATTCTTGATTAGTATAAAATTATTATCTAGTAGTAATTAAACCAATAACCAAATTAATTGAACCAATATAACATAATTCATATCAAGATCATAAACTAAGGTTAAAGGGTAAAGGTGTCTAAAAACAATACTAAAACATCAAGACATATCATAATTATGATAGAATACATGTTAATCTATTCATAATATCAAAAATAAATCATAAAAAAATTAATTCATAACAGAAATCTCTAGATTGGATGAAACCCACCTGATAACCAAACTTTTGAAATCAATTTGATGGAACCCTTTGAGGAAAGAGGTAACAGAGGTGAGAGATCCCATACCTTGCTAACTGATGAATATTGACTGTGAAACTTGAATTTTTAAATCCCTTAAACCCTACCCTAGCTATGTCTTCAATTGAGTGTTTCACTAGAGAGAGAAAAAAGAGAGAAGGAAGAATGTTTGGGTTGGTGTGTTACGAGAACTTTTTAATGGGGTTGGGGTCTTTATGTGGGGTGATAATAAAATTAATCAGAATCCCATTAACCCCCAAATAACTTCCTAACCCCTTAATTTATTAATTTGAAATATTTTAAAACGTGCAAAAAAATAGGCCCCTTATAGATGATACCCCGATCGACGTATCGTGGGTCAATCGATGGCCAGTGCCTCCTTCCGTGCTGCACATCCATTGTTTTATTCAGAGACTGTTCAAAATGAACATTCCATTATATTTGCTAATTATCCATCGATGAGTGGCATCGACACCCGGTCGATTCACCAACGGCCCGTCAATGGTATCTGTTTGAGACATTGTGTTTTGACAGCTTTTAGCCAACTTTTGAAAGGGTCCTCCTCAAGGGCCCTTGGTTTGTACTTGGGAAGTCTTGCCTGGATGTTTCGAATATTAATCAAATCTAATACATGTTATAAACCCTTACACAAATTTTCATCATTTTCTGACTTCTAAAATCTAGTCAAATAGGCTATGGCACGCTAGTACCTGCTTGAACTAGTTTTCGAATGTCATGGACATTCTTGGGCGTTTTAGTTTCTAGACTTACTAAATGTATTATATTTATTAAAATTGAACTTAAAAGAGTGTCTAAACCTAATGACACTTACGTTATTCTCTATAACACATCTTGGTTTTTTGATGTGTTACACTTTGGTTATGATGTTATGAGCTCGTATTCATTCTTGTTGTTATTATAAATTTATGATAGAGTTGTATTGATTATTTGATCAAGTATTTTGAGATGTATTTTGATTTTACACGAATTGGTATTGTTAGTCTTGTGGTGTACATGGTCTTGACTTGAAGAATATGTGCTTAGACTTGTATTGGTTTTGAATGTGCATACAATTTTTTAAAGTAAATTAGCATGATTTAATGAAATTTCCCTTTTTAGAATGATTTTTATGTTATGTGTGGATATGATCCCATACTTATAACAATGATGTGATAACCCCATTTCTCCCTTTGTCCAAAATATTTTGGTTCCGGTCGTTGAAGGGTTCATGACGACTTTTGAAGGAAGGCTTGGAAATATTCTCCAAGTGTTGGTGTGTCCTTAAGTCCGAGGATGATGCCTTGTGATCACTCTAGCTATGGTTCTTTCTTAAATTCTAAAGACAATCTTATCTTTCATGTTGTTTCAAGATATTATGGTAAGCCTAAGTGGTATTTCTACATTTATGTAAGGGCTTGTGCGCATATTGTTAACTCTTGTTAGATGGTTTAATATGAGACATCCCTTTGAACATTGTTTCATGTATCTTATATATATATATATGTGTGTGTGTGTGTGTGTGTGTCTGTATGTGTGTGTGTGTGTGTGTGTGTGTGTGTGTGTGTGTGTGTGTCTGTGTGACATAAAAGTAGAAGACTATGTAATCTTCTTATACGAAGGGTCTATGTATTGTCAATATGAATATAATGTGTGCATGTGAGAGGTCTATGTAAACCTTAATGCAGAAGTAGATGAAAATTATAAGTTTTCCGCACTTTTAAATTATGTTATTAATGATGAATTCTAAGAAGCTAGTCTTAGTCCTTTACAGGGACGACAACGCCGTTTACATCTAGGGGGTGATCCACGGTTTTAACACATTACTCCCCCACAGAGTCTAAACATTATATAGTATAGGTTAAGGGTAACTAGTGGACACAACACCTCAACTCACGAAGGGTATCCATTCTCCGACCCTTCTTAGAAAACTCTTGGGAGATAGTGAGGTTGCTACCAAACGCTTCATCTCAACTCACGGAGATTGTTTAACATAAAACTCCCCTTATTCACATTTTCTAAACTTCATTCATTCATTCAAGTGAGAATGTGTGTGGACACACCTTTCACGTAATCACCATTTCATTAACATTAATTTCTAGACATGCTTAGACTTTCCTTCATCATACTTCGCACACTAGCATGCTCAACATGTAGACATATTTTATTAAGACATAACCTAAACAATATATAGAATTCAAGTTTCACAAGACATATAAACAAGAACATCATCATTTCCACTTTACTTCATATATAAATCCTTCAAGGACATACTCACAATACCCATACAAATATAATCTACTCAAGAACTTCAAGTAAATACCGCCACCAAAAGTGGACAATACCACTGAAGAACAATTCATAATAACAGCTAAAAAATATAACAAACATCCCATTAATCCAAGGTTTCACCACCTATAATTAATTACTCGATATTTAATCAAAATATAGACCTTAGGGAATGAGCTAAACCATAATATCATCATGAACAAACCAAAGCTTTAACACTACACTATCATGTTCATTTAACCCATTTCTTAAGCTAAAGTTAGAAAGACGCATAATCATGGGTTCAGTCATTTTTAGATGTTAAATCACCAACTAACACTAAAAAGAACACATTTGAATCATTAAAAAATTTATATATGAAAACCCATTGTTAGAGTCAAAGAGAGAAGAAGATAGAGTTTGAACCCTTTTTGAAATATTTTAGAAATGACTCCTTGAATAGAAGAGCGTTCAAGGATGAATACCATTCTTCAATGAGAAGGAAACCCACGATATTTTTATGATAAAACATCCACAACCAGCTCTCCTAGATATTCCTTGACTTCTAGCTTCTATGGTGTTTTGAGAGAGTCCTTCTTTAAAGAGAGTTTGAATATTTGAAATGATGCGTCTTTTCAAGGTATATGGCTTAAAATCAATTTATTATAATGTCAAAATCCTAAAAACATCATCATATGTTCATAAATGACTTAGGGTGAATTTCCAAAAATACCCCAAGCTTGGCAAATTTTTGACACATTTTCCACAGCTGTCAATCGACGACCCCAAGCTATTCGGCGGCGTCTAATCGATGGCCTTCCTTCTTGGGCGTCGATGGCTTCAGTGAATTTTCCATGGGTTATCAACACTACGGGTGGATCTAAGCCCCCAAATCACAGCCCATCAATAGTACTATCGTCCGTTGATGAAGGGCGTCGATGAGACAGTGAACTTAGCAATTTTCAGCCTAAATATTGGGGTCTTCTTCTAAGGCACCTTGTGGGTCCTATATGAATTCCTTCCCGGAAGTTGGACCCCTAAAAATATTCGTATAGGTCTCACGTTAATCCAAAATAAATTTTAACAAAAACGAACACTTAAAACTTGCTAAAACACATGAGTACACACATGATGAACCTTCTTGAACATTTGACCTAAAAACATAACCAAACTTCAAACACTGCCTGAATACACTATAATTAATAATTTTGACACAAAATTAACATATGAAACATTTACAAAGATCTAGTTCACCTCAATTCAATTTAGGATGTTATAGTAACGCCGACGAGGACACATGATTCACAAGTAAAGCACATAGCAACGCCACCATAGGTGGACCTTACCAATCACAACAAAATTCAAGACCTACATTACTTAAATAAAAATTATTAAGTAATTGTACCACCAATCCATTCTCACCACTTCAAAACATAGCTAAATCATCCAACACAATAATCAAAGGTCCTTACCCATGTCCGTGATTACCCACTCATATGATTGCTTAAAATCGATAATGAATCAATGATAATACAAAATAGATTTATGAATTCAGGGCATCATACTAAATATTCTAATATGATTCTATTATAATTCAATAACCTAATAAAACTACATAAGAATTCAATAGCATTAAGGCATGATCAAGTACCCCATAAAGTAGTCAAAACCTAGGGTTCGTAAATTACATTGGTTCATGGAGTAATTGTGTTAAAAAAAATCAAGTAAACATCATTTCAATCAATATATAATGTTTCAAAACTCTTTCGACAAGAACCCATGGATAGATATTAAAATTGGACGAGTTCATCTTTGAAAGACTTTAGAAATCACTTTGAATTTTGGATCTCTGAAGAAAAGTGTTTCAAGGATGAAGAACCATACCACAATTGATGCTAGACCACGAATTTTATTATTAATTGATGAAGAATCATCAACCAATCTTCAATCTAAGCTCTATCTTGGGTTTCGACATAAATGAAATTCTAGAGAGTTTATTAGAGATATTGGGTTTTGATTTGGAATAGTGAATTCATCTAGTTGTTTAGGAATTATAAAGTTATTTAAAATACCTATAATACACTTATGACCCCCCCCCAAACATTTATTTGGACATGGTTGTATATATAAATACACCATTTCACTTTAAAGTAAAATACGCAGGCTACAGACCACCATCGACGATTAGTCACCTACTACTCATCACCCAACCAACGGACCGTCCTGTTGGTAAATAGTTTTATAATAGGCTGGTCCAAATGGTTAATAATATCCTACGCCAAAGTGTCAACCTACGCCCCCTCACCTACGGGGCGTCGACCAGCCTACTAGGCGTCGACTGCCTTCCGTAGGTTGGGCCGGTTTGATAGCTTTTGGCTTAATTTATGCGTCCTTCCTCAATGACTCTTTGTTGGTCCTTAGGGATGTTTGTCCCGATGTTTACAAAACGATTATCTTTGTATACAAGTTTATGACCTCTCACATCAAATTCATCCAAAACAAAAACGTAATACTCCACGAAATATACTAAGACAGAGAAAATTGTTGCAAGGCAAACCTTTCGAAGGTCATGTACGTTTGACTTTCAAACATTAATGAAACTTTAACCACTGCCTCCTAGCCTCATTATAACCCATTTTTGTACTTCAAAACATCAATACACAAATGTTAGGCCCTAGTTTCACCTAATTCATTTTAGAGGCATTACAATCCCCCCACTTGGACAACATTTCCCCTCGAACAACACTTGATTCATTTTCCTTTCAAGAGACAAGAAACTCAAGAATAATAGCACATAACCATACCACACCATACACAAGACACAATAAGGAAGAAAATCAATTTCATATACTTAAGAGAATAAAAAAACAACAAGAAAATAAAAACTAATTCTACAACACATTATACAATAAGACTAACATTCTTCATTTCAAATAGAAAGATATCCTTTTATATACATTATTATGCTAATATACATATGTTATGAACACATTACAACCATTTTTGACAAAAACACAATTTAGCAAATTTAAAATTCATTACAGTAACATGTCAGGAAACATAGTAAATTATGCAACAATTTACAAAAATACAACTCTCAGGCAATAAATGATAAAAATATGACAATATAATAACAAACCATAAAACTCAATTCACAACATAGTCATAACATTTTTGAAATTCAACATTCAAGGAACCAATGAAATTCAATGCCAACAAGACTCCTTAACACAATGCAACATCGAACATGCTACTATGACTTTCTAACTCTCAAACTTTAATTGAATAGGATAGACAAGATAACAAATCACCGTTATAATACCCACCATATCCCCCACTTAGATAGACGTCATAAACCTAAAGAGAGAAATACAAGAACTTACGATCATCATCATCAACATCATCATCCAACTTTGATACCCTAGCCAGTAGTGCATAGAACAGATTCTTCTTTGGAGCATCATCACTTGAAAGACTTAGAGGAACTGTCTTACCTTCCCTTTCTCTAACCACATTCAGAACCCGCTGGCTCCAGAACGGGGGGCGACTCCAGAGGCTCTACCCCAGGCGCCAGCAACGTCAATCCGTATCTAATAGCCGCGCCAAAGCTTCACTCCAGGTAGAACTCACTTCCATTTACAAATCCCCAATTCCAATTTTATGCAATACTAGGATAATTCCACACTTTGTTTCCATCCTTACCACAACCAAAGAAACTCCCTATACCCATTAGGCATTTGCTGTAGTTCCTCTTCACACAAGTAGTACAAGAAGGTTTACCACCTTGAGAAGCACTACCCTTCTCATGTTTGAACTTAGGACCCCTAGGTTCATCTTGAAGTGAAGCCTTATTGTTGAACCTAGGTTGGTTTTGCTCAATTGGACCACTACTCTTCAAGCTTCTATAGATCATAATAATCTTAGACTTCTCGATGGATTGAGCACAATTTTGGCGACAACGGTCGCAAACCTACTTTTATCATCCCTAAGTGAGACACTAATGATGGGGAATACCTAGAATACATTGTGAAGTTCAAGAAATACTCCTCAACACACATATTTCCTTGATTAAGATTGATAAAATCCTCAAACTTCACCTCCCTCCTCTCACGGAGAAAGTACTTTCCTAAGAAAGCCTCTTTAAACTCCTCCTGCTCTACAGGACCCGAATCAACCAACCTATTATCCTTCCCTGAGTGTACCACATTAGAACAGGTTCCTTTAATTGGGTACAAATCTAACTCTGCCTTCTCCCTAGAAGTCACCCCCATGTGCCTCAACACCTTGTACGCACCATCTAGAAATTCATGGGGATCATGTTCCACCTTAGAGCAAATAGTCATTGGAGGATTCATAAACATAAAATCTCTCAATCTAGATGTCATAATGCGACCCACAACATCGACTCTAGGATCAATAAACCTATTCACATGAGTATTCATGGATCAAGCTAAATCAAGTAAGGCTTCTCTAATATCCCCATAAGTAATTTTTGGGGGAACCACCCAAACATCATTACTTTCTCCCACAATAGGGGCTTGAGCATTCCTACCACTTTAATGTAACACTTCTAAAATGACTTAAGTTAAAGTAGATCCTAACATGTATTTTATGAGTTTATAAGGTCCTAAAGTTGTTTATAATGTGGTGAGTAGGTAGTGTCTAAAAATTTAGGTTAATTGGAAGTGAAACTTCAAGGGACGACCAAGACGTTTGACGACTAGTCACCTATATGCCTCATGTGTTTTTAAGTGCTTTTATGCGTGTGATATGAGCTTGTGAGGTCCTTATATGAGTTATATTAGTGTTAATAGGTAGTGTGTCAGGTATCATGAAGTATGGAGGTCAAACATCCATGACATTCGAAAGGTTTCCCTTGAAATGACCTTGTATGTCTTAGCATGTTTCATCAAGTTTTATGTGTTTGTTTTTGATGAAATGGATGTGGGATGTCTTAAACTCATATTTGGGTTGGAAAATTCCACGAAAACTTCCCCAAGGACCAACCAATGGTCCTTGAGGAAGGATCCATTAAGGTGTCCAAAACTACCTATGGCAGTCCCACCTACGGATGGCAATGAACGACTAGTAGCTTGATTGACTCCCCGTAGGTGGAGGGTGTAAGTCAAGACATAGGCGTGGGAGGATGACCTCCAAAATTCTAGTCTCACATCAAAACAACGTCCAGCCAAGATGGTCCGTTGTTAGACAAATGTCCCGTCAATTGGGCAGGCATCGATGGGTCTGTCTTTAGAGCATTTCAGTGTTAATTCCAAGGGTGAATTGGTAAATTCACCGTTACATCCAAATAAGTTTCTGCGCATTTTCCTAAGGGTATTCTAGGAATTTTAACTGGGTTTATAAGTCCTAATTATGTATATGAATTCATTATTCTAATATCAAAACCGAAAATTTTCTAAACAACTTTCTATGAAATTCTCCATAACTCCATTGAATCCAAAACTGAAGGAAGGGATTGGATTAAAGTTTTAATTAGTAATTCTTCATCAATTTCATAGTTTAGATTCATTGAGTTATGGTTTTTCATCCTTGAAACTTTCTTCATCAACGATCCTAATTCAATGTTATTTGTAAAGTTTTCCAAAGATGAACTTTTGCAATTTTATGAAATAGCCATGGGTAAGGGCCTTTTGCTATTGTATTGGATGATTTAGCTTTGGATTGAAGTGGTGAGAATGGATTGATAGTATGCTGCAATAATTCTCTTTATTTTATGTATTGTAGGTCTTGCATGATGTTATGATTGGTATGGTCCACTTATCGTGGAGGTTCTATGTGTTATAATTGTGAATGATGTGGCCTTGTCGATGTTACTTTATGTATTATGATTATCATGACCTTGTTGAAAACTAATTGATATATTATGATGGTTGTGTAGTTGATTTCTATGATGTATGATCATGTCTATTTTCTCGTGATTAAGGTGAAAGTATGTTTTCTTCTATTGATTTCATTAGGTGATCGTGTTAGACTATGACTATGTGCTTATGTGTGTAGCCTTAGAGTTTATGTGTGATTCTTCCTAATTGGTTGTATGAATATTATGATGGTTATATTGATGATATTGTAGTAGTAAATAGGGTAACCTGAAGATGATGTTGGTTATTCCTAAGTTCTTCTAGAATGATATGATATAGGTGAAGATTTGTGTCTCGTTTTGGTAGACTTGTGTCCCTTACATGATGCATGTATAATGAGAATGTGACTTGTTGACTTAGGTTGCTAAATCCTCTTAGATTTGTATGTATGAATGATATGTAACCTTGAATATTGTTAAGAAGGTCTTTTATGTTGAGCCTTCAACCTAGTTGTAAGATTATTATATCCTTGTAGTCCAAATTCGTAAGGGTATCCTTCTTATACGAATGGTGGAATTAATGTTTGTTTGATGGAATGTCATAAAATCATCTTTAAGATAGTCACTAAGCAATCCTTTTCGCCATTGAAATGCATCTTTAGTGGACCTCGTTCGTAGGGTGAGTATCATTGGGTTATGAACTACATATGAAACCTCTTCATGTGATCCATTATGTGAATTACTCTATGATAACAAAGGCTAAAACAAAGTTAGTATGATAAGGGAAGTATATGTAGATAAGAATGAGGCTGAAGTGCAAAACAACCCTTCATATTACATAACCATGTGCCTACATGGGATGTGTCCAAATCCTACCAGTGGAAAGTAGAACACCCTCTATCGTAGTAGGTTACAACTCTGGATTCCATGCGTAGATATCATGGTCTACGTCGGTTATTGTCTATTCTCATAATATGGGATACCAACTAGTGTTGCATATGTTCTATGAAGTTTAGGTGGTGTTATGAGCCCCTATCTAGACATTTCACAATAGGCTTTAAAGATGTTAGTGAGTGAGTCCCTAGATCCTATTCAAGATAATTACTTGAATGTCCTTATGTGATGAATGTCTCCTAATTGAACTAATGAAGGTAATGACTTAAGTTGTAAAGCATGTAAATGAATAAGTACTGACCTAGAGTAGTAAAGGTTTGTCTAATTAAGGTGTGAAGGGGGCATATGAATGGTCACTTCATATCTTACCTAGTTAAGTCTTATGAATGACTCTATATATAAGAGTTGATTAATTGAGTAGACATAATCTTAACTTGGGAAGTCTTAAGGATTATTTAGGTACTCTTGGAGAGGGTGTATGGGCGTTCTCTTGTTGACTTACTTAAGTAGGTATTTTGATAATCTTTGGGAGGGAAATGTCATATTATATGTATGTCGTGTCACGACCTAAGAATGCCCTAACTTCTAGGGTATAGGTGCGGGTCTTTACTCTTGAGCCCCTTGAGCACCTTGAAGAACTTGTTCAACTTGAAGTGGAATCTCCGCATTCACCCTTCCCTCTTTCAAACCTTCAGCGGCCATCCTTCTAGTATTTATTTTACCAAAAGAACAAATAAAAGAATTAATAAAGACACTCATGAATTTTAACCCTACGGAATGTCTCAAGAGTATAGAAAGAAGCGAAACTATATCGTCCTACCGCTTCTTGCGCATAGAGGTGTCATGACTACACCAATGATTGACACTCTTATACACGTGGATTTATAAGAATTTTTGATTCCTAAGAATAATTTGATAACCTCAGCTCTGCTACAACGTTTTTCACACCTCGAGATCAAACCTTAGAAGATATTGCGTTCTTAGAGGGCAACGCGATGTACTTGACCTCTTCAAGGTCATGTACAAGCCCTAAGACATCATTAATTGTATACATGTATAAAAAGTAGTGCAGAATTAAAACTTTTCACATGAAAACATATGAAAATATCTTTCTTATAAAAATAATTTAAAAATCTAAGTCACGTTATACGCCATCCTTAGACTTTAAGAAATATTTGGGACATGACCCATTCAATCAAAATATAATAATCTAATATCTATTACAATAATTTGAAATAAGAAATCTAAAGATGATTATGACCTCGAGTCAAGTGAGCACATACTTTTACTTTGTTTGAACCATAACTAGATTTCAAGCTTGATCCAAGATACCTCTCACCTTCTAACCACACCTTTAGATATAAACAAAAGTATAGAATTAGTAAAAACACATATACCAAATATGAATTAATGCATAAAATCACGTGAAAGGAACATTTATGAGAAATATGCTCTTTTTTATTAAAACTTCATAACATAAGCATAAGAATCACATTTAAACACCAAACATCACATTTATAAAATATTACAAATTATATTTGTAACGACTTTAAAAGTACCCCCAATAGAAGGGAGATCCCTTAGGTCGGAACTGTCACGACCCGAATCTAAACCTCAAATGAGAGCGCCGTCGTTGACCTCTCAGAGGTCGCAGACAAGCCTGCATACGTCTTGCTTACTTCATCTAGGTTAATTTTTGCGGAAAATTTGAAAACTTTTGTGTCTTAACATACATGAATACATACTACTTAAAATCATAGGAGTTCACAAATAACCCATCTAATAAACAGATAATCAAATGAAAGAACCAGTTCATAATTTTTTAAAACGTATTTTTGAAAAAATGACACCTATACAAAGTCTGAACAAAAGTGGAAAGAAACACTGGTTGAACATGGTCCACTAGCTATAGACAACATCTATGCTAGATAATACCGGTACACATCCTCGAGAGCATGAGAGCCAACCAACTTTGGATGAAAGCTCCACGTCCAAATAGTTGCAACGTCAACTTGTAAGCTCTAGCATCCACCTGTGCCTGCACCTAAAATTGTAGAATTGTATGGGATTAGTACACAGTTTTACTAAGTATGGGTAGATTCAAGAACACACAAAGGACATTCATGAGTAAGAACAACTTTTTCCTAACAACATAATTATGGAATGTGAAGTCAGTGGACTTGCCAACATGGAATTATGGAAGTTAGTGAGCTTTCCAAATTGGGATTAGGAAAGTCATGCCATGAGAGTAATAAGCATCATTATACTTATTATATTGCACATAAAACATAACATCTTGCACATAGCACGTAACATATTGCATATAGCACGTTACAAATTTTATAACGTTCATTCATATGCCATGAGACCTTGAAATCATGGTCTTGACATTAAGACTTTCCCAAAATGAGGGCTCAACATATGGGACCTCAACGAGAGACGCTTCTTTAGCAAACATAGAGTCTGCTTCATTAATTCATATGTACTTCACTTCATTTCTTTCAAAGGCTAGTGTGAACACCAGATATACCTAGGATGTAGTTTAAGACTTTCATCGGGTTCGCTGTGCAATGATCAAGAATAACCTAGTGTCATTACTTATGTCTATCTAACCTCCTTATTATCCTATTCTAACACCTTCGGTATCATTCATTTCATTGTGTACATCATTTGAGGTTTGCCTCATTCAATCATGACGAACATTAATTTTAACCGACATATATCAAGTGTCTCCCCCACATCGAAAATAGGTTGAATAACCGGTCAATATGACACAAAACATGCTAGCGTATATAGGAATTGAACCCCGCAAGATCTCTATATTGGCAGTATAGGTTCGACGACTAGGAGATGTAAGAAGACCCATACCGACATGTCGTATATTCTCATATCATGAGAGTTCTGTGAACCCCTGCCCTTCTCGACAGAAGGCATCACCGCTCATATCTAGTCTATCAGTTCTAAGTATGAAGTTCCATTACATTCAACTCATACGTCATGGATGATGTCTTGTCGTATGAGGACATCATACCTCATATAGATGATTTTTCATCTCATCATTAGAATAAAGTGTATATTGATCTTAATACTTTTATTACACTGTTGATAGAGACTGTTCTCTTTATTAACTTTACACTCTCGTAGGTGAGTACGTTTTGGTAACATTTACTTATGCTCATTTCAGATTGCTCTCATCTTTTATATTAGCATCTTATCATGTTGTCACCACATTCATTAACTTTCTCAGATTTGATATTCATAACTACTCACCCCTTATTACGTGAACGTTCATTTCATCCTACGCTAATGCACTTGGCCATTTAGTTTGCCTCACACTCTTATATCTTTCCTAGAGTTTCATCATTTCATTGTTCATTTCATCATATGCAAAATGTACTTGGCAATTTAGTGTGTTTCACACTTTTACTTAACCCTTCTAATGTTTCATCATTTCATTACATACATCTTAGGTTCACTTAATTTTAAACGTATGCTAGACTTATGGGTCTATGCATACAAGCCATGAGGATTCATTCATAGTTTGTTTAAGTTATTCATATCTTCCTATGATTATGTGGTACAAGACTTATGCATCTTGTATGTACGCCAACATCTTGATATCGATCAATGTGGGCAGCATTAATTTAAAAATTTATTCATGTATGACTTATGTACCAATACAGAATTTGGGAAAGGGAACCCGATTTCTAATCCATTGGATAACACTTACATTTTTATTTATTTTGGTTTAATCCAGACGGCTTGGGGACCCATGAACGAGCCCCAAAGCCTCTATATTATTTATTTTCATAATTCTCTCTTCTAATTTTGCTTATTGGGACTGAGAGGATGTGGGATCGAACACTCACAACCTCATTTTCTTTTTATTTCCTCTCTTTAATTTCTCTCCTTTGGCCGAGGGGGTGAGGGTTCGAACCCCCACAACCCCACTTTAATTTTTTCTCCTTAATTTTCCTTGGTTCTGCATAGAAGTCGTTGGTTCGATTCCCACACACCTCAACTTTTTTTTTAATTACTCCTTAAATATGATTGAGAGGTGGTGTGTTGGATTCCCACTCCACTCATTTCTTATGTTTAATAATATTTTTGGATCAAGGCACATAGGTTCGAATCCCACATGCCACATTTTCTTTTTCTTACATTATTTCAATGATTACTAACATGGTGAGTCATGGGTTCGATTGACAGTGGCCACACATATTTAATTCATTTTATATAGAATGATAATCCCCTTCACTAATAAGAAATAGCAACAAAGAATGGAGAGATAAGAAAACATAGACTTAAGAGTAGGAAGTCTAACCTCAAGGTATGAAAATATGAGGGTAGAGAGATCTCATATCGGCCTCGGCCTCCCACGTAGCACCCTCAAAAAGATTATTCCTCCACAATACCTTTACTGTAAAAATCACCTTGTTCCTTCGCCACTCGGTCTGTCTGTGCAAAATATCAATAGGTATTCCTCATAAAAGAAGTATTCCTCGATCATCAAACCTTCAACAGGTAGAATAGATGTTGGATTACCTACGCACATCTTTAAGATAGAGACATGAAAGACTGGATGAGTAAAAGAAAGCTGCGCAGGCAATGCCAACTCATAGGACACTTTACCCACAATTTGTAGGATCTCGTATGGCCCAACGTACGTTGGACTCAACTTCCTCTTCCTGCCAAACCTCATCACCCCTTTCATAGGTGACATCTTCAGATAGACTTGGTCACCAACATCGAATTCGGACGGTCGTTTTCTGTTGTATCCATAAGACTTCTGTCGACTATAGGTAGTAACCAACTTATCCCTAATCACCCTAACCTTCTCTAAGGACTCATGAATAATTTATGGACCCAATATGGATGACTCTCCAACATCTAACCACCCAACTAGAAACCTACATCTCCTACCATATAGTTCCTTGAACGGCGCCATCCCAATGCTGGAGTGATAGTTGTTATTATACGAGAACTCTATAAAAGGCATATGGTCGTCCTAGCTACCCCTGAAGTAAATCACACACACCCTAAACTTATCCTCCAATGTCTGAATGATGTGCTCTGTCTTCCCATCATTCAGAGGATGAAAGGCATTACTAAGCTTCACTTGTGTTCCTAAGCTCTTTTGTAAGTATCTGAAGAAATGTGATGTGAATTGAGCTCCTCCATTTGAAATGATAGACAAAGGAATCCCATGCAATCTCACAATATCATCAATGTAGAGTCTCACATAATCCTCCGCTCTGTAAGTCTCACATTATCATCAATGTAGAGTCTCACACAATCCTCCGCTCTGTAAGTAGACTTCACAGGGATAAAGTGGGCAGACTTAGTCATCCTCTCCACAATAACCCATATGGAGTCATGTTGTCTCCGAGTCTTCGGAAGACCAATCACGAAGTCCATATTAATGGCATCCTATTTCCAAGTGGGAACCTCAATAATTTGAGTAAGACCGCCAAGATTAAGATGTTCTTCCTTAACCTATTGACAATTAGGACACTTGGACATATATTGTACAATGTCCTTCTTAATTCCATCCCACAAATAGATCTGCTTAAGATCATCATAAATCTTGGTGGAACCTAGATGTATGGAATATATGGAACCACAGGCCTCTGCATTGATAATGGTCCGCCAATCATGCACATCTGGTACACAAAACTTGTCTTGGTACCTATGTATGCAGTCACCTCCCAACGCAAAAAACCCATTCATCTTAACCAATACGGAATCCTTCGGCTCCATCAACTCATGATCAAGATGCTGACCCTCCTTGACCTAAACTACTAAGGATGATTAAGAACTAAGATGAACAGAAACACCCCCACTAGAAGAGTCAACTAACCGCATACCCAATCATTCCAATCTCTGTATATCTTTCACAAACGCCTTTTTCTCATCCTCAACGTGGGTGAACACATCCATATGCACCCCATACAAATAATGCCTCAATAACTTTAGTGCAAACACCACAGCTGCCAACTCCAGGTCATGATTGGGATGATTCTCTTTATAGACCTTGAGGTGTATCGACGCATAAGCTATCAACTTACCACCCTACATAAGAACGCAACCACAATCAACCTTAGATGAATCACAGTACACAGTGCAATTCTCACTTCACTTAGGCAATGTAAGCACCGAGGCTGAAGTGAGTCTATCCTTGAGGTCCAGAAAACTCTTCTAACAAGTTTTCGTCCATTCAAACATGGCATTCTTGTTAGTCAAAGTTGTTAGTGAGGCAGCACTGGAAAAAAACCCTCCATGAACATGCAATAATAACCAGCCATTCCCAAGAAGCTACGAATATCTTTGTCACGACCCGAATCCGGGCCGCGACTGGCACCCACACTTACCCTCCTATGTGAGCGAACCAACCAATCTAAACCTTAATATTTCAAGGTAATATCAACATAAAGTAATGCGGAAGACTTAAACTTATTAATAAAATCAATAACTATTATTATTCCCAAAACCTGGAAGTCATCATCACAAGAACATCTATAATCAAATTACTAAACTAAGAGTATTCTAAGAAGCTAAAAATACATAAGAAGCTAGTCCATGCCGAAAGTTCAAGGCATCAAGACTTGAAGAGGAAGATCCAGTCCAAGCTAGAAGCATTAGCTCACCCTGAATTTCCGATGTAGTAAGATTGGCTTGAGTTACTGTTGAGTCGAAGATGACGGCACGTTTGCTGCACTCCACAAATAACAAGAAGAAAGACATAAAAGTAGGGGTCAGTACAAAACACGGGTACTGAGTAGATATCATCGGCCAACTCAAAATAGAAAGCAGTATATACCAAGTAATATCATAAACTCAACTATGATACTCAACATGTAGCAACAACAAGTACTATATCATTAACAATTACCATCAAGTTCACACATGAGGACTCAAGCCTCAATACCATACTCATTTGGGAATTATGTTCTTTAGATTGAGTATATTAACATCTTTCAAGATTCATTATCTTTATTTCTCTTGTGTCCGCACGTGACACTCCGCTCCCTCATATTCATTAATCTTCTTGTGTCGGTACGTGACACTCCGATCCCCTAAATCTACGTGTCGGTTCATGACACCCGATCCCCTAAATCTATGTGTCGGTTCGTGACACCCGATCCCCTAAATCTACGTGTCGGTTCGTGACACCCGATCCGCTAAATCTACGTGTCAGTTCGTGACACACCCGATCCCCTAAATCTACGTGTCGGTTCGTGACACCCGATCTCCTAAATCTACGTGTCGGTTCGTGACACCCGATCCCCTAAATCTACGTGTCGGTTCGTGACACCCGATCCCCTAAATCTACGTGTCGGTTCATGACACCCGATCCCTTAAATCTACGTGTCAGTTCGTGACACCCGATCCCCTAAATCTACGTGTCGGTTCGTGACACCCGATCCCCTAATCTCTTTCTATCAATTCATCAAGCCTTCTTTCTCACCAAGGCATCATCAATCTCATTACTTTAGTTCATCAAGCCTTCTTTCTATATCAAGGCATCATCATTAACAAGAGATTAGGTTTTTATCAAGATTTGGGATTCAATAGCTTCCTCATGCTTAATATAATCACAATTATATAATCACGTTCATGCATGCATACAATTAAGCACATAGCAGGGTTTTACAATACTACCAATACATATCATTCTCTATTAAGAGTTTACTATCAAATCATGAAACCATAACCTACCTCCACCGAAGAATTGGAATCAACAAGCAATTTCCCAAGCTTTGATATTCCCTCTGCCTCTTGATCGATCAATTTCTCTCTCTCCTTGTTCTCTCTATTTTCTTTATTCAAACCCTCTTTCTTTTACCCTAGTTAACATATAATTAAGTGTAAAAGATGGCAATAATACCCCACTAATTAACTTAGGGTTACCTCTTTTAACCCCCAAGAATTTGAGTTATTAATATAAACCCACGAAATCTAAAATTAAGGCAAGAATAGTCAAAAACGTCCCTTAAAACTTAACCAGAAATCCGATTCTGCCTGGGATTTCGCAACCTGTGACGTGCCGTCGTGCCTGCGATGGTCCGTCCTGCAGGTCGTCGCAAGAGTCAGAGAGTCAATTTCCACTGAACAATCTATGACGGTCCATCACGCCTGTGACGGTCCGTCCTGCCATTCCGTCACGAAGTTCAGAGAGTCGATTTTCAGTACCAAATTTCAGATTTTCTAAGTGTTTTGAAACGAGACCCTGGGACGGTCCGTCGTGCCCATGACGGTCCGTCGTGGGGTTCGTCGCTTCTGCCTGTTTTTCCAGAATTGAAGTTTGTTGCTCAAAATGACTAAACAGGTCGTTACAATAGATACCAATTTACCCATCGTTCGTCCCCGAACAATCAAAAGAAGGAAAACAAGGGCGAAAAGGAGTACATGAATCTGTAAACAGATTTGGGTATTTTTCTCGCATATCCGCCTCCTTCTCCCAAGTGGCTTCTTCAACGGGTCGATTCTTCCATTGCACCTTGATGGATGCAATCTCTCTTGAATTCAACTTGCGAACTTCTCTATCTAAAATAGCAACAGGCTCCTCCTCATAAGACAAGTTCTCATCAAGCAAAACTGAATCCCAACGGATAATGTAGTTTCCATCCCCATGGTATTTTTTCAACATCGACACATGGAATACCAAATGTACTCCGGACAGCCCTGGAGGCAAGGTTAACTGATAAGCCACCTCTCCTACTCGCTTAAGTACTTCAAATGGTCCAATGTACCTTGGACTTAGTTTACTCCTTTTTCCAAACCGCATCACCCCTTTCATTGGTGAAACTTTCAACAAGACTTGTTCACCCTCCATGAACTCTAAGTCTCTAACCTTTCGATCTGCATATTCTTTTTGTCTACTTTGCGCCGCTAGAAGCTTTTCTTGAGTAGACTTCACTTTCTATATCGAATCCCTCAAAAGGTCAGTACCCCAAGGCCTAACCTCAAATGCATCAAACCAACCAATGGGAGACCAACATCTCCTACCAGACAATGCTTCAAATGGAGCCATATCAATGCTTGAGTGATAGCTATTATTGTATGAAAACTCCGCTAAGGGTAGGAAGCTATCCCAATGACCACCAAACTCTATCACACATGCACGAAGCATATCCTCCAACACTTGAATCGTCCTTTCAGACTGACCATCGGTCTGAGGATGGAACGCAGTACTAAGGTCCAACCTAGTACCCGATTCTGCATGCAATGTTTTCAAGAACTTAGAAGTAAACTGCGTATCTCTATCTGATATGATGGATAGTGGAACCCCATGCAATCGCACCACTTCCGAGATGTAAAGTTTGGCTAACTTCTATGCATTGTAAGTCACCTTGACCGGAATGAAGTGAGCAGACTTAGTTAACCTATCAACAATTACCCAAATAGAATCAAACTTTCCCAATGTCTTGGGAAGACTGACAACAAAGTCCATTGCAATTCTCTCCCACTTCCATTCAGGGATGGGCATTCTCTGAAGTGTTCCTCCGGGCCTCTGGTGTTCATACTTTACTTGTTGACAGTTTGGACATTTGGCAATAAAATCAACAATATCACGCTTCATTCTACCCCACCAAAAGTGTTGCTTTAGGTCACGGTACATCTTGGTTGCACCCGGATGTATCGAATACTTTAAACTATGAGCCTCTGTCAGAATAGTGTTAATCAAATCATCAACTCGGGGTACACATACCCTTCCCTTGATTCTCAAAACACCTTCCTCATCGATTTGTGCTTCCTTAGCCTCTCCTTTCAACACTTTATCTCGGATCCGGATCAATTTTTCATCATTAAACTGTTTTCCTTTAATCTTGTCAAGAAAAGAAGATCTTGACTACACAATAGCCAACAATCCTCCCCTCTCATTTACTTCTAATCTCATCAAGTCATTAGCTAGAGTTTGAACCTCTCTAGCCAGTGGGCGTCTAGAAGCTTGCAAGTGAGCTAGACTTCCCATGCTTCCCGCTTTTCTACTTAAAGCATCTGCCACAACATTCGCTTTTCCCGGATGATACAAGATAGTGATATCGTAGTCCTTTAGTAACTCCATCCATCTCCTCTGTCTTAAGTTCAAATCTTTCTGAGTAAAGACATACTGAAGGCTACGATGATCCGTATAGATCTCACACTTAACCCCATATAAATAGTGTCTCCATTGCTTTAATGCAAACAATACCGCGGCCAATTCCAAATCATGAGGGGGATAGTTACGTTCATGTACTTTTAATTTTCTTGAAGCATAAGCAATCACATTCTTCTCTTGCATTAGTACTGCACCCAAACCAGAATAGGATGCATTACAATAAACAATGAAGTTCTTACCCTCTACTGGCAAGGCAAGGATAGGTGCGATAGTCAACAAAGTCTTGAGCTTCTGAAAGCTTTCCTCACATTCGTCCGACCATACAAATGGAACATTCTACTTAGTCAAGTTCGTCAATTGGGAAGCAATAGAAGAGAATCCCTTGACAAATCGGCGGTAGTAGCTAGCTAACCCAACAAAGCTCCTTATTTCTGACACATTAGTAGGTCTTACCCAATTCTTCACTGTCTCAATCTTAGAAGGATCCACCATCACTCCATCCTTAGAAACCACGTGCCCCAAGAAGGACACTGCATCTAGCCAAAACTCACACTTAGAGAACTTGGCATAAAGCTTTTTCTCCCTCAACATTTCCAATACCATTCTCAAATGCTCTTCATGTCCCTTCTTGCTCTTTGAGTATACCAATATATCATCAATAAATACGATCACGAAGAGGTCCAAATATGGCTTAAAAATCCCATTCATCAAGCTCATGAACGCAGCAGGGGCATTCGTAAGACCAAAGGGCATCACTACAAATTCGTAATGCCCATACCTCGTTCGAAAAGCAGTCTTTGGCACATCCGTTGCCCGTATTTTCAATTGATGATAACCGGATCTCAAGTCAATCTTAGAGAAGACACAAGCACCTTGTAACTGATCGAACAAGTCATCAATGCGGGGAAGAGGGTACTTGTTCTTTATGGTTACCTTATTCAGTTGTCTGTAGTCTATACACATTCGAAAACTCCCATACTTCTTCTTTACAAACAAAACCGGAGCACCCCAAGGAGATGCACTTGGTCTAATGAAGCCTTTGCTCAACAACTCTTGAAGTTGGGCTTTTCACTCCCTCTACCTCTATCACGAAGTCCACCACTTCTTGAAAGGATTTCGCTGTAGCCGCTACCTGTAAGGCTGAAATCCGCAACTCTGATCTCAACCCCTTCACAAAACGGCGAATCCGCTCTTGTGGACTGAAACAAAGTTGGGTGGCATACCTTGATAATGCATGAAACATAGCTTCGTAAGCATTAACCGACATCCTACCTTGCTCTAGGCTCAGGAACTCATCCCTTTTCCTATCCCTCAAAGTCCGGGGGATATACTTCTCCATAAACAAGCTAGAGAATGAGGCCCAAGTCATAGGTGGTGCCTCTGTCGGTTGACACTCAACATGGGATCGCCACCACATTTTGGCGTTCCCTTGAAACTGATAACTCACGAACTCAACACCAAACCGTTCTACTATACCCATCTTGTGTAGTAGCTCATGACAGTCAACCAGAAAATTGTAAGCATCCTCAGATTCAGCACCCTTGAAGACTAGAGGTTTCAATTTCAAGAACTTACTGAAAAGTTCACGCTGATCATTTGTCATTATAGGCCCAGTAATCAGACGTGGAAACGTGCCTATGTCCGATGAGGCATCCATGCGGGGAGCCACAATAGCCGCATGTTGTACCTTCGGACCCTGGAGTGCTGATGTAGAAAAAACTGGGGGTGTCTGGCCCTGATCAGATAACCCGCTAAGATAAGCCAGAACCTGATTGATAATCTCTGGGGTAGGTTGGGGTGGCATTTCTTCATTTTGCACTTGTTCATTCACCCCATCCTCCCCCTCTCTTATCACTTCCTCAGTCGGTGGAGGAGTCACCGCCCTAGTATCAGATGGGCTAGGCGCTCGTCCTCTTCCCCTAGAGGACGTCCTCCCACGAACTCTACCACGGCCTCTTGCTGTTGCTCTTCCTCGAGCCACAGCCCCAGTGGCTGGCTCAGACGCTTCTTGTCTTGCCGATGTTAGTGTTGGCGCAGTCGTTGCTCTAGTTCTAACCATCCGCGAAAGAGAGTGAAGATGGTCAGATACCAATTCGTATCGCCTAGATACCAATTGGACTCAAGTAGTAGCACGAAGGAAAGAATGAAAGAGTGAAATTTTCCAAAAGTCTTATAGCCTCTCAAAGAAAAGTAAAGGCGTCCCCCTACCGTTCCTTAAGACTCTACTAGACCTGTTCTTGTGTGATGAGACCAACGAACCTAATGCTCTGATACCAAGTTTTGTCACGACCCAAATCCGGGCCGCGACTGGCACCCACACTTACCCTCCTATGTGAGCGAACCAACCAATCTAAACCTTAATATTTCAAGGTAATATCAACATAAAGTAATGCGGAAGACTTAAACTTATTAATAAAATCAATAACTATTATTATTCCCAAAACCTGGAAGTCATCATCACAAGAACATCTATAATCAAATTACTAAACTAAGAGTATTCTAAGAAGCTAAAAATAAATAAGAAGCTAGTCCATGCCGGAAGTTCAAGGCATCAAGACTTGAAGAGGAAGATCCAGTCCAAGCTAGAAGCATTAGCTCACCCTGAATTTCCGATGTAGTAAGACTGGCTTGAGTTACTGTTGAGTCGAAGATGACGGCACGTTTGCTGCACTCCACAAATAACAAGAAGAAAAACATAAAAGTAGGGGTCAGTACAAAACACGGGTACTGAGTAGATATCATCGGCCAACTCAAAATAGAAAGCAGTATATACCAAGTAATATCATAAACTCAACTATGATACTCAACATGTAGCAACAACAAGTACTATATCATTAACAATTACCATCAAGTTCACACATGAGGACTCAAGCCTCAATACCATACTCATTTGGGAATTATGTTCTTTAGATTGAGTATATTAACATCTTTCAAGATTCATTATCTTTATTTCTCTTGTGTCGGCACGTGGCACTCCGCTCCCTCATATTCATTAATCCTCTTGTGTCGGTACGTGACACTCCGATCCCCTAAATCTACGTGTCGGTTCGTGACACCCGATCCCCTAAATCTACGTGTCGGTTCGTGACACCCGATCCCCTAAATCTACGTGTCGGTTCGTGACACCCGATCCTCTAAATCTGCATGTCGGTTCGTGACACCCGATCCCCTAAATCTACGTGTCGGTTTGTGACACCCGATCCCCTAAATCTACGTGTCGGTTCGTGACACCCGATCCCCTAAATCTACGTGTCGGTTCGTGACACCGGATCCCCTAAATCTACGTGTCAGTTCGTGACACCCGATCCCCTAATCTCTTTCTATCAATTTATCAAGCCTTCTTTCTCACCAAGGCATCATCAATCTTATTACTTTAGTTCATCAAGCCTTCTTTCTATATCAAGGCATCATCATTAACAAGAGATTAGGTTTTTATCAAGATTTGGGATTCAATAGCTTCCTCATGCTTAATATAATCACAATTATATAATCACGTTCATGCATGCATACAATTAAGCACATAGCAGGGTTTTACAATACTACCAATACATATCATTCTCTATTAAGAGTTTACTATCAAAGCATGAAACCATAACCTACCTCCACCGAAGAATTGGAATCAACAAGCAATTTCCCAAGCTTTGATATTCCCTCTGCCTCTTGATCGATCAATTTCTCTCTCTCCTTGTTCTCTCTATTTTCTTTATTCAAACCCTCTTTCTTTTACCCTAGTTAACATATAATTAAGTGTAAAAGATGGCAATAATACCCCACTAATTAACATAGGGTTACCTCTTTTAACCCCCAAGAATTTGAGTTATTAATATAAACCCACGAAATCTATAATTAAGGCAAGAATAGTCAAAACCGTCCCTTAAAACTTAACCAGAAATCCGATTCTGCCTGGGATTTGCGCAACCTGTGACGGGCCGTCGTGCCTACGACGGTCCGTCCTGCAGGTCGTCTCAAGAGTCAGAGAGTCAATTTAGACTGAACAATCTATGACGGTCCGTCACGCCTGTGACGGTCCGTCCTGCCATTCCATCATGAAGTTCAGAGAGTCGATTTTCAGTACCCAATTTCAGATTTTCTAAGTGTTTTGAAACAAGACCCTGCGACGGTCCGTCGTGCCCATGACAGTCCGTCGTGGGGTCTGTCGCTTCTGCCTGTTTTTCCAGAATTGAAGTTTGTTGCTCAAAACGACTAAACAGGTCGTTACAATCTTTAGTAGTAAAAGGTTTTGTCAAGTTCTTAAAAGCCTCGATCTTCTTGGGAGATACCTCCACACCTTTGTTGGACACAAAATGACCCATAAAGGTCACTAATCTAAGCCTAAATTTACACTTGGTGAATTTGGCATACAAATGATGTTGTCTAAGTACCTGCAAGGTT